>NC_138160.1:170555489-171155489 GCF_964165515.1 Mesoplodon bidens | reverse complement strand
AAGGCAATATGGGGCTTCAGAATTCTCCTCCAGACTGTGCTCCAGGTAGCCATCAGCAATCCATGAAGGCTGGCATGCTAGAGGAAACATATGTGTCATCCCTACCCTAATTTTTTTTTTTTTTTTTGCCACGTCATGAGGCATGCAGGATCTTAGTTCCCCGACCAGGGATGGAAACCACACACCCTGCAGTGGAAGCGCCAAGTCTTAACCACTGGACCACCAGGCAAGTCCCCTAATCTTAACCCTTGTGCCAATTTTATTATTAGTCTAGCCATAGAAATCAACAAGGGTAGAGGGGAAATTTTCCCCCTCCCTGACACCCCCCTAATTACTTGGTGAGAAACGGACTGGAGGGCATGGAAGCTGGGACACCTCTGGGGAGGCTGTTGATGGTGGTGGCCATGGAGACACAGAAAAGAAGGTGGACCGTGGAGCTTGGTGATGGGCTGTGGTAGAACAGGAGAAGACCTAGCAGTTGTTACAACTGTGATTGAATAACTTTTTGTGTAATTGAAACTGAGCAGGACCCTGCATGGCCCTCCTGGGTACAAAAGGCCCTCTGTGCCCTGTTCTTGTTTGTAGAAAAAGGCTTTAGTCTCCTAGATCTTCCCTGAGTTCCAAAGAGGAGATTCAAGCTTTTACTAATTAGGGAAGCGAGGAAATGCAGAAACAAAGGAAAAGCAGTCAAGAAACAATAGTTCAGCATAAGAGTCCTAGTTCACCCTCAAGGGATATACACAACCATCTGACACATATCTTTGAGTTGTTCTGATGGAACTTAAGATCCCCCACTCAAGTGGAGGAAGGTGACTTCATGCTGAGCATAAGCACATAGACCCCAGACTGGATGGAACCAGGAGGTAGGTGATTAAGACTTCCAAAACACCACCCTGTTACCTAACCACCAACCAATCAGGAGAAAATCATGCCCTCTGCTACCCTCACCCCAAATGTTACCTTTAAAAACTCTTCTCTGAAAGCCATCGAAGAATTTAGGCCTTTTGAGCACAAGCCACTGTACCCCTTGCTCGGCACGCTGCACATATGTGCTGTGCTTTCCTTTACCACAACCTGGTGTCAGTGTATTGGCTTTGCTGCATAGCAGGTGAGTGGACCCAAATTCAGTTCAGTAACATAATTAACTGCTTAATGTCTTTCTTCTCCCCCCTAGACTGAAGCTCCAAGAAGGCAGGGATGGCATAACTTTTAATTCACTTCCCAGACTTGGGCAAATTAATTCTTTTGAGCTTTGGTTTTCTCATCTGTAAAATGCAGGTGATACTGATAACCCTCCTTCTTAACTAAGTATTAGGACTAAATGAACAATCCAGCAATTCCACTTCTGGGTTGTAAAGAAGAAATGTTGCCTGCCATTCCAGTTTTACAAGAGTCAAGCCATTGGCCACTGCAGGCACCCACCTGAGGAGAATTCAGGATGGAAAAAAGAACAGGAAACATGCTGTGCTTTGTATATACTGGCTCCTAGAGAGTTAAGGTGCATATCTAAGGAAAAAGTTCAAATTACCCCATACATAGAAAAGCACTAATATCATTAACTTGAGATGTCTGTTCTTTGTTCTTTGTGATTAGCAGTAATTTTTTCACGCTTGACTACATATTTTCCTGGCAAAAGTTCACAGATATTCTGGCTCCTCCCTTATCTTTTCAGAGCAGTTCCTCATAGCTATCTGAGAGGCTGTATCGCAGGCTAGAGTCCTCAGTAAGGTCCCCAAATAAAACTTAACTCACAGGCTTCCCTGGTGGTGCAGTGGTTAAGAATCCGCCTGCCAATGCAGGGGACATGGGTTCAAGCCCTGGTCCGGGAAGATCCCACAGGCTGCAGAGCAACTAAGCCCGTGCACCACAACTACTGAGCCTGTGCTCTGGAGTCTGCGAGCCACAACTACTGAGCCCACGGGCCACAGCTACTGAAGCTCACGCACCTAGAGCCTGTGCCCTGCAACAAGAAAAGCCACTGAAATGAGAAGCCTGCACCCCGAAACGAAGAGTAGCCCCTGCCCACTGCAACTAGAGAAAGCCCGCACGCAGCAACGAAGACCCAATGCCGCCAAAAATTAATTAATTAATTTAAAAACTTTTTAAAAACTTAACTCACAACTTTTACATTACGCATTTTTCTTTCAGTCGATAGGGTATATACCCAAAAAAACTGACAGCAGGAACCTAAACAGGTATTTGTATACCCATGTTCATAGTAGCACTATTCACAATAGCAAAAAGGTAGAAGCAACCCAAATGTCCATCAATAGATGAATAGATAAACAAAATGTGGTCCATACATACAAAAGAATATTATTCATACATGACTAAATGAAATTTTCATACACGCTAAAACATGAACCTTGAAGATGTCATGCTAAGTGAAATAAGCCAGACATAAAAGGACAAATATTTTGTGATTCTACTTTTATGAGATGCTTAGACTAGGCAAATTCATAGAGACAGAAAGTAGAACAGTGGTTACCATGCACAACAATGTGAGAGTACTTAATGCCACTGAATTGCATGCTTAAAAATGGTTAAGATGGTCAATTTTATGCTACATATATTTTACCACCACCACGACAAAAAGATTAAATGAGATCATTTTATAAGGCCTCTTAGCATAGGGACAAATATTCATTATTATCACTTTTTTCCTAGAAGTGTTCTAATAAAGAGAGGAACCAAGAGCTAGGGGCGCAGAAGCAAGCAAGCTGGCTAACTGGGTGTGGTCTGCCTCAGGGACCGTTCACAGCTGAGATGATACTGGACTGAGACTTTGCTACAGAGTTGGAGGGGGAGGCTCTGAGAGGCCAAAGCTGCAGCTCCTCTGAGCCTGAAACCACCACGACTATCAAGCTCTAGAAGGGGGTTCCGCACGGAGCTGGGGGGCGGGGGGGAGGGGTGCGGTGGTCTGCCTGGGTGAGCCCTTCCCATAAGGGCCTGAGGGCCCATACTTTGTCTTCACCAGGCAGGAATATCTGGGCCTGGGGACATCTGCATTTGGTATCTTGATTGCTGACCTGTCCCAGCAGCTGCTAAACCATGATATGCTTTCTCTGAAACCCAATGGGCAGACAGAAAACAAGTTAGCCTGGCCTTCCTGGCTTTGGTGTCATAATTAGTATTCTAGTCCTTGTGTAGAGAGAAAATAGCCAGAGCACCTGCTCTGAGAGGCGTCAGTTGGCGCCAGATCTCCCCGGGGCATTCTTTATACGTATACCATTTTAGGGGAAAGACTTTTAGGAGCCTTAGTCTAACCCACTCATTTCACAGTGAAGCCAGCACAACGCCAAGGAAGTCGACAGACTTGGAGAGCAAGGGCTATGGTTCAAATCCCAGCTGGCCACTTCCAAACTGTGCAACTTCGAGCAAGTTCTTTAACTTCTGGAAGCCTCATTCCTCCTCAGTAAAATAAAGATAGTAATACCTGTCTCTTGGAGATCTTCTGAGGGATGAAGGTCAAGGAGAAGTTTCAACTCGTGGCAGCTGGCTGGAGGGAAGTTTGGCTGCACCCCCTCCGAGAATGCTCTCTGTACCAGCCACATCTTTTCACACTCCATCACTTGCCTGGTGTTATTGTCTCCCTGACATCTATCCTCACCTGAAATTGTTTATGTGTATACTCATTGGTTTTCTTTTTTTTTTTTTTTTTTGCGGTACGCGGGCCTCTCACCGCTGCGGCCTCTCCCACTGCGGAGCACAGGCTCTGGACGCGCAGGCTCAGCGGCCATAGCTCACGGGCCCAGCCGCTCCGTGGCATGTGGGATCTTCCCGGACCGGGGCACGAACCCGCGTCCCCTGCATCGGCAGGTGGACTCCCAACCACTGCGCCACCAGGGAAGCCCCAACTCATTGGTTTTATTCTTCCCCCTTCCTCCACCAGAAAGTAACTCTGACCCACTCTGGCTCAGCAGCTAGGGCTGGATCTAGCACATTAATGGCATTTAGTAAACGTTTGTGGAATAAATGGCCCTCGAGAGTTACTCTGGGGTTAGATCAAGCCTCGTTTCTTCAAACTGCCATACAACACATGGGCATGGGCACTTTAGGTAAATTATTTCAGTAACTGTTGAGAAGTCATCAGCCTAAGAGAGATACATTTAGCTGTGTGGACCAGAAGTAGTTCATATCTCCAAGGCCTAGACAAGGAGAGTAAATAAAATGAAGGCCTCTGGTACCAGTCCCTCCTTTGCTGGAACCCAGTGTCCAGGTAACGTGGGAGAAACACTGGGATTCTGAGGGTAGAGGTGGGAAGAAGATGGATGTGAGGAGGGTAAGGCTGAGTGGGGGGAATAAGGTAACCCAGGGTGGGGATTGGCTTTTCTAGGATTCTGACTCTTGGCTGTGCAGTACATTGCAGAGTTGGGTTCTTAGAAAGAAGCACTGTATTGAACCAGGGCATCATAGTAGTGAAATACGTAGGCTCTGGGTCCAAACCTAGGTTCATCCCTTACCTCCTGTGTGATCTTGTCACCACAGAACCAGTCCCACAGTGGCTCTATTCTGGTTCTAACAAGACCCTGAGCTGTTTTTCAGAGACGACAGAACAAAACCGCAAGTCATGCAGCCAAAGCATGTGCAGAGGAAAAAATTTTGACCTCAAACAAATTCGCTCCCTTCCCCCATCCCCCCACCCCCTCAAGAAACCAAAGGACCTGGGACATGACCAGAACTTGAATGACGGAACCCAGAAGGGAAGGATCCATTGTCCAGGAAGATCTGGTGGTGAAGCCCCTTTCCCACACCTTTTACCCTAAATGGCCAAGTTCCAGAGCCCTCCAATCAGAACCTGCCTGGCCAGACCTTCAACATACCAACCCTCCTCCCCTAATTCATAAAAGTTTGACAGAGGCTTCCCTGGTGGCGCAGTGGTTGAGAGTCTGCCTGCCGATGCAGGGGACACGGGTTCGTGCCCCGGTCCGGGAAGATCCCACATGCCGCGGAGAGGTTGGGCCCGTGAGCCATGGCCGCTGAGCCTGCGCGTCCAGAGCCTGTGCTTCACAACGGGAGAGGCCACAACAGTGAGAGGCCCGCGTACCGCAAGAAAAAAAGAAAAAAAAAAGTTTGACAGAACCCCAGATGGGGAGACAGATTTGAGCTGTGCCTCTTGTTCCCTTGCCGGCCAACCTCGCAATAAAGTTCTTTCTTTTCTCAAATGCCGGTGCCATAGTATTGGCTTCTATGCATGTAGGGCAGTGAGCCCTTTGCTCAGTAACAATCTGGAGTCAGGTTTGTTTCCTCTCTGGGTTTCAGCTTCCTCATCTGTGAAATGGGATGATAACAATACAAGGTACTTTGAAAATACAAGGTACTTTACAAGTACCTTGGTACAGGTACAATACGAGGTACTTTATTCCCTGGTTAAATGAGATCAGTCACCCAACAGTTAGCATAGTGTGCTACTGAAATACATTTCTAGTCCCAAGATGGAGTCACTCCCACCTGGGGTGCCAAGTCAGCAAACCAAAACTTAGATAACGTTCATGTCCCAGAAAACGCTCCACCTGACCAGGAACACAGTATACCCAGGCAGCCAATCCCCAAAAGCCGAGCTAACTCTGGGCTCTATACTTATTTCCTTGTCCCTTATTCATCTGCTAATTTGCTCTTCCTTGTCCCTTATTCTTTATCCTATAAAAGCTTCCTGCCTTCTGTCCCAGTTTGCAATTCTTTGGAAACTTGGGAACCGAGACTGCTTGCTTCATGAAGTGTTAAATAAAGTGTTTGCATAACCTGAATTGTCCTCTTTTTTTTTTAAATATTTATTTATTGATTTGGCTGCACCGAGTCTTTGGTGCAGCATGTGGGATCTTCATGGCCACGTGCGGGATCTTTAGTTGTGGCATTCAAACTCTTCATCGTAGCATGCGGGGTCTAGTTCCTTGACCAGGGATTGAACCCGGGCCCCCTTGCATTGGGAGCACAGAGTCTTAGTCACTGAACCACCAGGGAAGTCCCTGAATTGTCTTCTTTACTCGTTTTTAACAGCACTCAGCACAGAGAAGCAGCAGAATCATTCTTAGCTATATTTTCATTCAGATGAAATGCTGAGCTCTAGCGTAGAGACATGACTCCAGTTGGTGGCAGAGCTTAGAACTCACTGCTCCCAGTTCATGCTCTGTCCTCTATCTGTTGTGGCTGCCATCTCTTGTCCCCAGGGCCTTGGGTCTAAGAGGGGAACCTGAATATGTAAAAAATAAATCTCAGGGGCTTCCCTGGTGGTGCAGTGGTTGACAGTCCGCCTGCCGATGCAGGGGACACGGGTTCGTGCCCCGGTCCGGGAAGATCCCACATGCCGCGGAGCGGCTGGGCCCGTGAGCCATGGTCGCTGAGCCTGCGCGTCCGGAGCCTGCACGTCCGGAGCCTGTGTGCCGCAGCAGGAGAGGTCACAGCAGTGGGAGGCCCGCGTACCGCAAAAAAAAAAAATAATAAAATAAAATAATAAATAAATAAATAAATAAATAAATAAATAAATCTCAGGAAACTACAAGGATGACAAATGAGGCTTAGTATGTGTAGTCAAGTAGACCCATGCCTTGTGATACTAGGATCTTCAGAAAGAATTTCCTATCCAGAATGATGGTAACTAATACAGTTTATTGAGTGCTTTCTCATATGTACAAGACATAGTTTGAGTGCCTAAAACGACTGTTATTTATTCTCCAGAGCAATCCTAGGAAGTAGGAGCTGTCATGACTCCCATTTTATAGATGTGAAAATTAAGACCATAAGAAGTTTAACTGGTTCAAGGCCATATTAAGAAAGTTCTAGGGAATTCCCTGGTGGTCCCGTAGTTAGGATTCCACGCTTTCACTGCCGAGGGCCCTGGTTCAATCCCTGGTGAGGGAACTAAGATCCCACAAGCCACACGGTGTGACAAAAAAAAAAAAGATAAATAAAAATTTTTTTAAATTAAAAATAAGAAAGCTCTAAGTGGAACTATATGGCATGCCCTCCTTGCCCCACCACAGATTGACATTCCAGTATTAAAGAGTCCTGCCTAAAGATCACAGCATCTTTTTTTTTCTTATTTTTTGGCCATGCCATGCAACATGTGGGATTTTAGTTCCCCGCCAGGGATCGAACCCGGGCCCTCGGCATTGAAAGCATGGAGTCTTAACCACTGTACCGCCAGGGATCATAGCATCTTATATGCTATACTTGTAGAATCTCAGAGGTGACAGGAGTATTAGCAATAATAACAGCGAATACTGTGTCAGCTATTGTTGTAAGTTCATGTAAACTTTAAAAGCAAGACTACAAAGTAGGAACCATTATTATTCTTGTCTAACAGAGGCATAGAGAGGTTAAGAAAGTGGCCACTGGAATGGCGAGGCTGATGGCCAATGAGTGGAGCTGGGAGCTGAACCCAAGCAAGCCACAGGCAATCTTGTGTCTGCACTTCGCCCTGTTCTGCCTCTTGGTAAATGACCTGCCCAGTTGCTTGATAACCTGTTGGTAGGCTGTTGGTAGGCTCAGGTGACCCTTTGTGAATCTTAAAAACAAAGCCATAAATTCTCTCTTCAGACACATAACTCTCTGTGATTTTAGGGGCTTCCCAAAGCCTCTGTCTGATATGTATCAGAAAACCTCCAAAAAGTAACCTCATTTCAATCCAGACCCTGTAATCTCCCCAAAACATGCTCCATCATTGTCCTTTAGCCTGGCTCTACCATCTCCAAGAGTGGGAACGTCCTACCTCCCAGGCAGCTCATTCTTCAATCAGCAAGATTCAATAGATACTTCTCCTCTCTGGTGAGATGATGTTGCCTCCCAGAGCCTGCTGCACAGAGCCTGGAGTCTTGGAGAGCAAGTCAGCTTCCAGCTCCCAGACAGCTCTTCAAAGGACAGCCCTGGGTCCATCCCATCCCACCTCTGCTTCCTGGAAAGCTTCTGATAGGCAGGGAGCCCTGGCCTCTCATCTAGTTGTTTGTCTCCCTCTTGAAGCAAGAGAAGTAGAGATGAGGGTGATGCTGCTTCACAAAGGATGTCCTTGTCCCTGCTGAGAGCAGGTATGGATGGAAGGAGCCTAAAGAGCCCTCCTGATCCAAGAAGTGCAGGTGCGGATACCCTTCTGCTGGCTTGCTACGCACGCTTGGTCAGAGGCTGGACTGCATGTTTCTGGGCCCAGGTTAGTCTTTCTGCAAAACTAGGGGGCGTTGATTAGATTGAGGCTGCAAACCCAAAAGCTCATTGAGGCCAAGCTAATGATAGAAATATCTAGGAATATTCATTTCCTCTACAAAGAAGAAGACCACTCTCTTTTTCTATTTCTGATGGAGCCGTGGAGGCAAACTATCCAAAGTAATAAAGACAAAACTGTCAGCGGTGAAGAAAATGGCAATGAGCACTTGGTCTCAGTGGAGGGGACCAAAGGGGACTGTCGCCCACTTCCCGTCTGCAGGGGCAGCTGTGGGATGCCGATTCTTTGTCTATAGGAGCGTCTGACACTCAGCATCACCAATGTGGACACAGAGACCTGGTGATGGCAGATCTTACCCACTTCCTTTTTTTTAAAATAAATTTTATTATTATTATTATTTTGTTGGCTGCGTTGAGTCTTCGTTGTTGTGCGTGTGGGCTTTCTCTAGTTGCAGCGAGCGGGGGCTACTCTTTGTTGTGGTGCGCGCACTTCTCGTTGTGGTGGCTTCTCTTGTTGCCGAGCACAGGCTCTAGGTGCGCACGCTTCAGTAGTTGTGGCTCGTGGGCTCAGTAGTTGTGGCTCATGGGCTTAGTTGCTCCATGGCATGTGGGATCTTCCTGGACCAGGGCTCGAACCCGTGTCCCCTGTATTGGCAGGCGGATTCTTAACCACTGCACCACAAGTGAAGTCCCTTACCCACTTTCTAAAGAAGCCAGACACATGAATTTTTATGTGAAACTCCCAATTTTTAGAATGTTGGCTCAAATTTTTCTTAAACAGTGGGAGGGCCAAATACATGTTCTGAACTGTGATCCACCCATTTGCAATCTCTGGAGCTGGTGTTTTTAAAGCTCCCTTTCTGCTGGAACATTCTGTGGAGGGAGAAGTGAAGAGAGCAGGAGGACAGGAAAGAAGGAGAGATGGCAGGAGCCGCAGGGGAATCTCTCTGAGACCTGGTTTGGCCTCTGCTGAGCCTGTGAACCTCTGCTAGTTCAGCAGAGGGGAGGGGGAGGGGGAGGGGGAGGAGGAGAGGAAGGCCTGGCCCTTCTAGGCCGGGAGGCTGTGTTTAGTAAACCATCCTCTCCCTTGCTTTCAGTTCTCACTCGGGAGAAACATAATGGCCCCAGGCCTCAGGAGTGTCTGAGCAGGTCTGAACAGGAGGCCCAGGTCTGTGGCTGGAGAGGCGGTGCCCTGGCTCCCAGGGCTGATGGAGAGGGGGAGGGGAGGGGGCACTCAGCATCCTAGGCCAGAGGCGGGCCCTGGGCCTCAGCCTCAGGCTGGACTGCTGCATGCTCCCTGGCTTGCTTCTAGCTCCCAGGGAGCCCAGGATATCTTTCCAACTGGGCCTCTGTGTCAAGCAGGGAGTTTATAGCCCATGGTTAGCATGGCTGACCGCCAGCCTGGCAGATGGCCAGAGCCCAGAGCACACTGGGAAGGAGCATAAACAAGGCCCCTGGTGGGCAGCTGTGACCCAGAATCTTCCAGCAGAACAGAAGTAAGCAGGGAGGAGGAAGACCAGGGGGACCCTTCCCCTGACCTCTCAGGCTCCCTGGGCTTCAGGCATCAGCCAGGGACAGGATGGTGCTCCCTGAGGCACCAGGCAAGCAGCTGTCACAAAAGGGCTGCAGGAGTTCACTTTTTTTTTTTTTTTTTGTGGGCCTCTCACTGTTGTGGCCTCTCCCATTGAGAAGCACAGGTTCCGGACGCGCAGGCTCAGCGGCCATGGCTCACGGGCCCAGCTGCTCCGCGGCATGTGGGATCTCCCCGGACCGGGGCACGAACCCGTGTCCCCTGCATTGGCAGGTGGACTCTCAACCACTGCACCACCAGGGAAGCCCAGGAGTTCACTTTTAAGGGGACTTTCAACCTTCTGAGACGGTGAGTCCATGACTATGATCCAGCTTTTCTCACACTGTAGGTGTCTCTCTGTAGAGAGGACGTCTGTGGTTTCCCCTCGCCTGGAACCCACTTCCCTCCTTTTGTTAGCGGCACCCCAGTTATCCTTCCAGAAACAATCCCTCCTCCACTCTCAGTCCATGCGGATCAGGTGAGGCTAAGCTGGCCTTTCTACCTGCCTGGCTCCAGGGTGGAGGAGGGATTGTTTATATGTGCCAGGCCTGGCCTGGCTGATCAGCCGATTTCTACCTCTGCTGGGTCCAATGAGACCACCTGAAGGAATTTTGCTGGAACTCTTGGGAAAAGAGACATTGTCAGCAGTCAGCTTCCTGCACATCTGGAGGTGCTGGAGACCATCTGGCCATGACACCGGAGGAGCTTCCTTGAGGACGACGCCATCACAGAAGGAGACCCCATGGAAAGAGAGGGAGAGAAAGAGACGGAGAGAGAGGGGACCAGATTGATGGATGCATTGATGTGTATAAGAGAGAGATAGAGACCTGAAACTTGATGAAATGGTTTAAGCCCCTGGATCCAGCTTTAACTGATGAAGTATTGGATCCCTGGACTTTTCAGTGAAACAGTAAAGAATATGCCACTGTGGCATAAAAATTACTTTGAGCAGAAGGCATTTGAGTTCCCGATATTTTTTACCTGCTTAAAAGCATAGCTTCTCAAAAGAACTCAATTGTCCTAAATCCCTCCCTGGGGAGCAACAAGGGAAGATTGACTAGAGACGAGAATTACCCACCTAAATCTACACTGTCATAAAGTGATCGTATCTCCCATCTCGTCTCCTAAGGGCCCATTTCTCTTTCCTCATAGTAATTTGTTTTCCTGTAACTTCCCTTCTCCCTCCTCCCTAGGGACTTCCCTGGTGGTCCAGTGGGTAAGACTCCGCACTCCCAATGCAGGGGCTCTGGGTTCGATCCCTGGTTGGGGAACTAGATCCCACATGTATGTCCCAACTAAGAGTCCACATGCTGCAACTAAGAGTCCGCATGCCACAACTAAGAGTCCGCATGCTGCAACTAAGACCCAGCACAGCCAAAATAAATAAATTAATTAAATAAATTAAAAAAAAAAAGATGGTATATAAACCCCAAATTCTTTTTTTTTTTTTTTGGCTGCACCGGGTCTTTGTTGCTGCGCACGGGCTTCCTCTAGTTGTGGCGACCGGGGGCTACTCTTCGTTGCGGTGCGTGGGCTTCTCATTGTGGTGGCTTCTCTTGTTACAGAGCACAGGCTCTAGGTGCGTGGGCTTCAGTGTATGCGGCGTGCGGGCTCAGTAGTTGTGGTGCACGGGCTTAGCTGCTCCGCGGCATGTGGGATCTTCCCAGACCAGGGCTCAAACCGTGTTCCTGTACTGGCAGGCGGATTCTTAACCACTGTGCCACCAGGCAAGTCCCTAAACCCCAAATTCTAACCACCTCCTTGAGTCACATTTTTCTGTAAACTTCTGTATATTATGTGATTAAACCTATCTTTTTTTCTTACTAATCTGTCTGTTGTTGGTTTAATCCACAGGCCCCCATTTACATAACCTAAGAGGGCAGAAGAAGTCTTTCCTCTCTTACATCAGTTATATAGGCAAAAAAAAAAAAAATCTACCTCTGACATCAGCTTCCAGGACTCCAACATTCCACATGAGATTATATAATTATATTATGTAATTATACAGTAAATCTGTGATTTACTCTATAATTTGCTTAAGGAGTAAATTCTACTTTACCTACTTTTTTTTTAGGACATAGAGAAGCCAGCAATAACCCAGGCCTCTGAAATCCTGCCCTGGTTGACTGAAACTAGGGGAATTTGCCCAAGAAGCCTCAAGGATCCTGGCTGCATTCCTGCCCTGCCTGCACGCCCAGCATACACCCTAGACAGCCCTGGTCAGTGCCGAGACCTGCAAAAGAGAATGTCACAGGTCCCAGTGGTGCCCTTTATTCATTCATTTGCTAATTGAACACATATTTATGGAGCACCAACTGTGTTCAGAAATGATGTTCTTATCCTCAGAGATCTCAGAATTTGGTGAGGAAAACAGACCAGTAAGAAGAATTTCATCAGAATGTGATGACTGCTATGCTAGAAATAAACACAGAGAAGGGACCTCTAGACTGGGGAGCGTGGCAGGCATGTCATAGAAACTTCCTGAAGGAAGTGACCCTTGAGATGAGTTCCACAGGATGAGAAGGAGTCAGCTGGATAGGGGGTAGAGGAAATGCTTTCCAGGCAGGCAGAAGGAACAGCATGAGGTACAAACTCCAGGGGATGGGAGAGGCTGTGGCCTGTCCGTGGGAGTGACTGGGGTAGAGACGGAGTCGGGGGAAGTGCAGGGGATTCCCATCAGGGAGCAGGGCCTGTCTGACAAGCTGGCTTTGATGAGGGCTGCTTCCTGTGCAGACGAGCACACAGATGGCTCAGACCTGAACCTGAGGCCAGGGCAAAGCCTGACTCGTGCCGCAGGGGAAGAAACAAACTGGAGGAGCCCCAGCCCGGGCCCCAGGTCAAGGGTGTGCAACAGAGCCCTGGCCACAGAGAAAGCCTGGACCTCCCTATTGGAAATGATTGAAGGCAGGGCCCGGAGCCTCATCTTCCATCTCCTCTCCCACTCCGGATTCCTCCCTTTCCCACACATGTCCTTGAGCTCTGTGGGGTCTGTAAGGATGGGAGAGATCATGGGTAAAAGTAGGGACTTTGGAAGTCAGGCAGTCCTGGGCCCTAGTCTTAGCTGTGTCATGAAGCGTGGCCTTCTTCCTCAACCTCTGTGTGTCTGTCTCCTTGTCTGCACAATAAAGCTAGTAATAGTACAGATTCAATAAACTAATGCCTATCTGGTGACGCAGTCGTGCATTCGTTCATTTACTCTTTCTTTTTATGTTGTCTCTTAGCATCCCTTTCTTTGGGGATCCACACCACTCTCTGTGTTTTGTTAAGACTTTCAGGGGACTTCCCTGGTTATCCAGTGGCTAAGACTCCGCACTTCCAATGCAGGGGGGGCGGGTTCGATCCCTGGTCGGGCAACTAGATCCCACGTGCCACAGCTAAGGGTTCGCATGCTGCAACTAAAGATTCCACATGCCGCAACGATAAATAAGTAAATAAATAAACATTTAAAAAAAAAAAAGACTGTTGGTTACAGAGCCTTGGCCTCTTCTGGGCCACAGGGATGGGGCATAGACTATGTCCAGCCAGTCATGCTATCCCCTTCTTGGCAAAAGTGATTGGTCCCTAGGGTGGACCTGAGATTCAAGCAGGCCAAGCAGAGACTGGATTTCTCTTCCCCGCTGTTACTGAGCTGGAAGAATATGAGCTTGGAGAGAGAGCGCATCTACCTGTGGGTGACATCGCTTCTTACAAGGAAATAGAGCCAAGATAACGATGATGATGATGACATCACCATGCTTTGCTTGAAGCCAAATCTGTTCCTGAACTTCCCAGTTTGAAGAACATATTCATTCACATTTTCCTTAAGCCAATCTAGTTTGGTTTCCTTTATATGCAGCTCCAAGACTCTTAAGCCATTTGGCATGTGAAACCCTGACCACAATATCTGTCCCCATAGGAAGAGCTCAGTGAACTGTCACTACAATGAAGAGGCTGAAAATATCTTAAGCTCCTTCACTATCACCCCTTTCCCTCCCAGAACACAGTCTCAGCCCTTACCTTCTAGCCTGGGGAAGAGGCTACTAGCTGTGTTGGCTTCCGATTTGCAAGAATGGCCTGGAGGTGAGGGATAGGGTGACAGGCAGGCCAAACACCCAGTGCCCACCAGTTAGCATGGGAGCTGCAGCAGCCCCACCGAAGTCCCCAGCTGCCCACTGAATGTGATTTGGATTGACTGCCTGGTAGAGTGGCCAACAGCTGGAGTCCCACTGGCCTGGTCTGCATCCCATCACTACAGAAGTGTGTCTCAGTCACTTTATCTTTCTGGGCTTCTGTTTTCTTTTCTATAAAACTGGCACAATAAAAGCCCCTGTCGCTCAGAGAAGTTGTGAGGACGAAATGAAAAAGAACTAATAATAAGCCTAGTCTTGACAGTATGCTCGATATATTCCAGGCATTGTTCTAACCACTTTACAAACTATTAGTCCAATTGACCTCCACAGTAAGCCAAGGGGATAGGTACTATTATTATTCCCACTTTACAGATGAAGAAACTGAGGCTCGGAGAGGTTAATAACATGCCCAGAGTCTCAAAACTAGGAAGGGGTAGGGCTGGGATTTGAATCCAGGCATTCTGACCTGAGTTCACATCAGTAGAGGTCCAGGCAGGATCAAAACCAACGCCAGAGGGTTGAAGCGAAGGAATTTAATAGGGGCAACTAGTTAGAGAGGGGCTAAAAGAGATGAAAACCAAGGAAAGATGGGGCAACCTAGAGGTTAACAACTGTAGGAAATAACTATTTCCCCAGGGCTGACGGGACAAAGGGAAGAGTCAGTGTCACTGCAGTCCAAGGAGAGCCTTGGCTGCCTGGTAGGAGCTAGGACATTGGAGGAAGGGGCCATCCTCTGGAGTCACTGCCAGAGGCTGCAGGAGTGGCGGTGTCAGGGGTAGGGGATGGGGTGGATACATCTCAACTTCTCCCCACCCCCTGCTCTCTAAGCTGCTGGCACCTTCCATTGGCCAAACTGAAAAGGAAGCCAGTGGGCAGGGGAGCCTGGGAAAGATAGTTCAGCCCCCTAGATGTGAGCCCAGTGGAGGAAGGGAAAGGTATGGGTCTGAGAGCAAACAGTAAATGACCTGCATATCCACCGTGCCATACAGCCTTTTCATCAGACTGCAGGGCACATAAGGGCAAATGCACCCATAAATGGGAATTGTGAGGACAAGAATTTA
The DNA here is from genome assembly GCF_964165515.1 of Mesoplodon bidens. NCBI lineage: Eukaryota > Metazoa > Chordata > Mammalia > Artiodactyla > Ziphiidae > Mesoplodon > Mesoplodon bidens. The sequence goes on along the minus strand of NC_138160.1, from coordinate 171,140,598 downwards.
GGTCTCTGACTCCTGGCTCAATGTTGTGTCTGGTACAGGAGCAGAACCCAACAGTTACCGGCATCCGGTGACACTGAAAAGCAGAGGAAGGGGCAACTGGGGTTCCTGATGGTGCCTCCTGTTCTTGGCCTTTGCACATCTGGAAGCTTCTACGGACGGCTCTACGCAGCAGAGTGCAGATCCGCAACAAGAAGCAAGCACTGTTTTTCTCTTTCAAGGGTATGAGAGCAACCTGAATATCCCCAGCAACTGCTTGGGGATCTGAGAGAAACAGATGCAGCTGCTGCTGAAAAACAGGAGGCAAATACATGGGGTGAGGGGCTTCTCAGCTCCCCATGCCCTCCTTTTGCAAAGGCCGTCTTCTCTGTCTCTGCGGAGTTCCCTCACTCCCCTCACCCCTGCAGGCCCCATATAACCTCGGGGAGTAGCTGGGAAGCAGCTGCCACCTGCTGCCCTGGAAGCTGGCAGGATCCCACAGGTGACAGCATGAGCAAGCGCAGAAGGTCCAAGCCAGAGCACAAGAGGTGTGGAATTGAGCAGGTCCTGCCAGGATGGAGTGGAGATGGTCATGGGAGCCCTTCCCTTTGACCAGAATTCTGCCTCTAGGGATTTATCACAGAGATAATCTTACACAAGCACATAAAGACTTCTGGACAGGGCTATTCACTGCAGTGTGGGTTATGATTCACAGAAGACAAGGGAAAAAAAGCCAATCGGAGGTGATTTGATTAAGCAAATAATGGTGTACTTCAACAATGGAACGCTCTGTGCACTTACAAGGAATGAAACATCTACATATGCTGAAACAGGCTGATCTTCCAGACAGGCTGTTAAGTGAAAAAGGCAAGGGCCAGAACAGTGTGTCTAATATGCTGGGGCGGAGCCAGGGGTCGGGGAAGAAATGTTCTTATGTGTATTTATGCAAGCACCTCTTGCTATCCAAATCTATTTGGTTTCTGAATTCAGATAGCAGGGGTTCAAAGCAAGGGATGCTACATTATTGGAATCTTTGACTCCTGTCTTTCATTTCCGACAGCAAATAGCAAGAGTTCATTAGTAAACAGTTCATCCAAGAGGCTATCTGAATCTATTTTGTTCCTGCATCGGAATAGCATTTGGATAACCAGAGTAAACAGTAGGGATATCTGTATATGTAAAGCTCTCACCCTGTGTACGTGTGTATTTTCTCTCTGGGAAGATACACAGGGAATTGGTTAGCAGTGGTTGCTGCTAGGGAGGGTAATTCAGCCCTGGGGGAACGGGGTAGAAGTGAGACTTATTTTTCAGTTTACACATATGTTGTGGTGGTTTTAATACATGGCCCTGCAATTCTTTAAGAGGTGGGATCTATGTCCTGTCCTGTTCCGTCTGAGGGGCTTTGCATCTGCTTAGACAGATGAAGAATGGTGGAAGTGATACTACATGACTTTGAAGGTTAGGTCATAAAAGGTCATGCAGCTAGATCTGGGACACTTTCTCTCAGACCCCAGCCACCATGCTGGGAGAAGTCTAAGGCACGTGGAGAGGCCCAGTGCAGGCACTGTGGTCCCCAGTGCCACCTGGGCTCCAGCTCCAGCTAACATCATATGCAGCTATGTGAGTGAGCCATCTTGAAGTTCAGCCCCCATCAAGCATTCAAATGACTGCACCCTCAGCTGCCATGTGACCACATCAATGCCAGAGACCCCAGGTGAGAGCCACCCATATGAACCAAGTCAGCAACAGAACTGCAAGAGACAATAATACATTGTTGTTTCAAGCCACTGAGTTTTGGTGCAGTTCTTTGTATGTGAATATTAACTGGACCATATATATCATCACACATATTACCTATTCAAAATTAAGAATATCAGGCTTCCCTGGTGGCACAGTGGCTAAGAATCCGCCTGCCAATGCAGGGGACACAGGTTCGAGCCCTGGTCCTGGAAGATCCCACATGCCGCAGAGCAACTAAGCCCGTGTGCCACAACTACTGAGCCTGTGCTCTAGAGCCTGCCAGCCACAACTACTGAAGCCTGCATGCCTAGAGCTCGTGCTCCACAACAAGAGAAGCCACTGCAATGAGAAGCCTGTGCACCGCAACGAAGAGTAGCCCCTGCTTGCTGCAACTAGAGAAAGCTCGTGCGCAGCAACAGAGACCCAACGCAGCCAAAAATAATAAATAAATAAAATAAATATTTTTTTAAAAAAATTAAGAATATCTTCCTTGTAAACATACAGGGATGGTGCTAAATGTTAAATGTACAGTATCTCATTTATTCCTCACAAGTTCACTGTAGTTATCTCCATTTCACAGATGAGAAAACTGAAGCTCTAAGGGGTTCTCTGGTTACCTGCCCAAGATCACACCTCACAAAAAGCAGCCCTAGGATAAGAACCCAGGAGGCCTCTCAGTCCCAGGGCAACTGTCCCTCCCGGGACCCTGCTCTCACTCCTTCCCACTGCGGGCCTCACCTTCTCCAGTGACGGGATGGGAAGAGGTGAGGGGTGGAAACTCATAGCCCACAGGGGCCTGGTCAGTAACACAGAGGGGTGAAGTGGGCGTGGTGGGCTCAGCCCTGGGAAAACCAGCTCAGAGTTGCCAGATCGTTGGATTTTTTGAATAGAATCCAGAAATCAGATTTTTATGTGCACTTTATTTCTGTTTTAATGTTGGCAACTAGTTATGTGTGTGTATTGTTATTTTTGTTTTTTTCATTGTGTAGACTGACAGGCAAAACAAAAACAAAAGCCTGCGGATTTGCCTCTTTGGACTAGAAGATCTCCAAGGAGTTTTTGGCGCAGACGTTCTGACTTTCGGCAGAGCCTCTCCGGGGAGACAGCGCAATTCCAATCCCAGGAGGCTCAGATCTGAGAAAGGAGAGGGGTGGTGAAGACGGAGACGCCCCAGCCCCTCCAGAAGTGGGGAGGGAGGCAGGGGGTTCCGGGAAGCCAGGCCACAGGGACCCACAGCAGTGCTGGAGGGCAGCTGAGCCTGTGGCCAAGCAGCCGCCATAAGCTGCCCGCCTTCCCAGAGCTGTCGTTCTGCTCCCCGGGGCCGCGGAAGGCAGCCAGGGCACCGGGGGAGACTGAATTTAAATCGCAATGGGAAAGCACCTCCGCCCGCCCACACCAGCCATTTTCTCCACCTCTTCTGCTCACCCCACTCCTTTTCCAACAGGAACGCTGCCCCCACCTCTTCCGCATCGACCCTTCTTAGCGGAGGCGGGGATCGATCCCGACCTCAGCTGTCTCCTTGGGCCTCTCCCTCCCCACTCCCCACTCCCCAGTGTCTTCGATTCCCTCCTGAGCTTGCGGCCCATTCCATTTTCAGCTGACTTGTCTTCCTCTGAGATCCAGCCTGGCAGAGCGCCGTGGAGTGATTGATGAGCTAGGGAGCTCTGGCTGGCAGGCGGGTGGGCAGCCAGCCAGAGACGCGGCTCTCACAAGACAGCCCGGCCGCCCAGGGAGAGCCCCCAGCTACTGGGGTGCTCCCTGAGGTCCCCCCGCCGCCACCCAGGTTGACATGGCAGCCGCTCTGGACAAAGCAGATAAGCACAAGGGCCACTGCGTACAGTACCTGGCACACAGCAGTCCCTGAGACAACGAGGGCGCTCTATTCTCCACTCCAAAAACAGACCCAAGAAGATGAAGACAGTGAGCTCCTTAAAGCTGGGAATGTTCTCATTCAGCCATGCCTCTCAGTCCAGGTATTTATAATTTGTACACTCACTCATTCATTCGTTCATTCATGCAGCATGAGCCTTTGCTATGAGGTTCAGCACTTCATTACAATTGCTAGTGTGGTCTTGGGGGACAGGGTGGTTTGAATCCAGGCTCCATTGCCTCCTAGCTCCGTAAACTTGGGCTTGTCACTTCACCTCTCTAAGCCGCAGCTTCTCTCTCAGGGTTGCCGCTGTGAGATTGTTAGATAATAGGGAAAAAGTGCTTAGGACAGACCCTGGTATATAAAGGGGATCAAGAAATGTTTTCAGTTGGGGCTTCCCTGGTGGCGCAATGCTTAAGAATCTGCCTGCCAATGCAGGGGACATGGGTTCGAGCCCTGGTCGGGGAAGATCCCACATGCCACAGAGCAACTAACCCCGTGCACCACAACTACTGAGCCTGTGCTCTAGAGCTCGCCAGACACAGCTACTGAGCCCATGTGCCACAACAAGCCCGTGCACCTAGAGCCCGTGCTCCACAACAAGAGAAGCTACCACAATGAGAAACCCGCGCGCCGCAACCAAGAGTAGCCCCCGATCGCCACATCTAGAGAAAGCCCGCCTGCAGCAATGAAGACCCAATGCAGCCAAAAATAAATAAATTAATTAAAACAAAACAAAATAAATGTTTTCAATAAACAGCAAATAAATGAGGGCCTACCACATGCCAGGTTCTGGGGCTACAACTCTGAGCGAGGCAGATAAGATCCCTGCTCTCATGCAGTTCACCTTGGAGAGAGTCTGGAAGACCAACAGAAAACAAATAACTGAACGGACAAACAGGAAATAGCAGGTAGAGCTAAAAGGGCATAGGATGGAGAATGGCAAGGAACAATGGTGATGGGGGGATGGCCTGAAGGCCCCTCCAAGGAGGTGACACTGGAGTTGAGTTGGGATGAGGAGGACAGGTGAAAATCTGGGGAGACAGCATTTTAGGCAGAGGGAACAGCACATGTAAAGCTCCTGAGGCAGGAGCAAAGCTTGGAATATGTAACAATCAGAAAAAGAAGAGAGAGGGGCCCACGTGCCAAGAAGAGCAAAAAAGAGAATGTAGGAGATGAGCTTGGAGACCTAGAAAAGGCCAGAGCAGCAAGGACATGTAGGTCAGGATGATGGTTTTATTTTAAGCACAGTGAAGTGACTATGCTTTTTGTTTCTGTTTTGCTTTTCAGTCTTCACAATTTAAAAAAAGAAAATGCCACAACTAAGTAGCCCGCATGCCGCAGCGAAGATCCCGCGTGCTGCATCTAAGACCTGGCACAGCCAAAGTAAATAAACAAACATAAATATTAAAAAATAATAATAAAATAAAAATTAAACAAACAAACAAAAAGGATTCGTTGCCAACATTTTAAGCAGGGGAGTGGTGTGATGAGGGGATAGAAGAGGGAGCAGCCGAGAGGTTCTCATGGTGACTTGGACCAGGGAGGGGGCCATGGCGGGTGCAGGATGGTCTGAGAGGTTGCAGGGACAGGTCTTTTCCTAGATTCCCAGGAGGAGAGAGATTGGACCAGGTGTCCATGATGATTCCTGCGGTTTTCATTTGAGCCGCTGGATGAACGGTGGTGCTGTTTACGGAGGTGGGGCAGCTCCATAAAGCGTATGTTGCTTTACGCCATCAGTCAAGAACAGGAGGCACAGCACTCAACCAGAGGTGGTCTCTGTCCTTAGGAACTCGTGGTCTGGACGGGGCATCAAAGAAATGACCAAGCGATGACGATTTAGCATGACAGGTACTAGGACAGGGAAGGAGAGGAGGGGTACCCACCAAGACATGGGGGAGAGGCCCAGCTCCCCGAGGAAGGACCTCCGGGCCCATGTGCTCCAGCCCTTCCCTCCATCCTCCCTCTGCTCTCCTCCCTCACTATACTCCAGCCGCACTAATCTTTCTACTCTTCTAAAAAGCCACTTTGGGGACTTCCCTGGTGGCTCAGTGGTTAAGAATCCGCCTGCCAATGCAGGGGACACGGGTTCGAGCCCTGGTCTGGGAAGATCCCACATGCCGCAGAGCAACGAAGCCCGTGTGCCACAACTACTGAGCCTGTGCTCTAGAGCTTGTAAGCCACAACTACTGAGCCCCCAGGCCTGGAGCCTGTGCTCTGCAACAGGAGAAGCCACCGCAATGAGAAGCCTGCACACTGCAATGAAGAGTAGCCCCCACTCACTGCAACTAGAGAAAGCCCATGCGCAGCAACGAAGACCCAACACAGCCAAAAATAAAAATAAAAATATATAAATTAAAAAAAAATAAAGTCTTTTTCTTTCCTGCCTCTGAGCTGTGCACATGTGGTTGCATCTTCTAGGAGTGCCCACTTCTATCTCGGCCTGTTTCTATTCCCCTCTATGTTCATCTCAACTTAATTTTTTTCCTGCTGAAATTGTTGAATTGACCATCTCCTCCTATAAGAATCTGTAAGGGGATAGGAAGAGATTTGTGTCTTCTTCACTCCTGGATCCCAAATCCTCAGCACAGCCCTGCACACGATAAGTACTCTATAAGTATGGGGGGACTTTCTTGGTGGTCCAATGGTTAAGACTCCACACTTCCAATGCAGGGGGCACGGGTTTGATCCCTGGTTGGGGAACTAAGATACTGCATGCTGCATGGCATGGCCAAAAAAAAAGCACTCTATAAGTATGGGTTGAATGAATGAGTGAACAGATGAATGAAGGTAAGGCCTGAAAAATGAATTGAGTTAGACAGGCAAAGAGCAGGGGAGGTAAGACTAGTCCAGGCAGAGGGGATGGCTTGTGGAAAGGCCAGGAGGCAAGACAACACAGTATAATCAGAAAACCAAAAGGACGGACAGATCTGCAGCTACCTGTATTTTCTCCAGGCCCTCGGCCTGGCCAGCACACAGGGCGTCCTCAGTGAGCATGGAGGCCTCCCTGCTCTCTCCCGTGTGGTGAACAGAGAAACTGCAGCAGGATGGCCAGAGCCCAGGAGCTCCCAGGGTAGGGACTGTGTCTCATTCTGTGCCAGGCCCAGACCATCACATCGTAGGTTTTGGACGTTGACTGATGCTGAGAGGACATTCACACCTCAGCTGCAAAAGTGACGGGACTTGATAATTCCAGAATGTTAGCTCCAACAACCTAGAGCCCAACCTGCCCCTTGTTACCAATGAGGAAACTGAGGCCCAGAAAAGGGAATGGATTTGTGCAAGCTCACACAGCAAGTCAGTGAGATGGGAGCCCAGATGTCCTGACTGCTGGTGCAGAGCCTCTCCCACCCTGTGCCCACTTCTACCAGTCCCCCTCCTTCCCTCTCCATCCTTCTGCCTTTCAAGATGTTAGAAACCAGCAGATTGGAGCCAACAGAAAATCCCTGAGTGCCTTTTACCAGGGTGAAGGCATTGTGTTACAGGGAGGGCAGATGGGCGACCCATTAGCAAGTGAACACTGAGTTCCTGTGGGCTCCATTAGTGCTTCTAATTAACCCATTAGCACCCACTGGAAGCGGGAAGCACAGAGACCCCCAGAGGGGATGAGTAATGGAGTAAGAGAGCTTTGATAAGGCCAAGGGAGCAGAGTTGGAGAGACAGAGAAGGGGTCTTTCCTCTTTCCTTAGAAGGAGACTTTCCTTGGAGAGGGTGCCAGGTACTGTCAGGGATGAAGAAGACCAGGCAGGACTCAGAAGCATGGCATTTCAGAGCTGGAGGGAAGCAGCTGAGCTGACCCTTTGTACAGATATGAAAACTGAGCAACAGAGAGGAAGAATTTGTCTCTGAGTCACTCATGGAGAGCCCAGGATTCCTGGCCATCACACTACATTACAGGACTCAAGTGTGTAACAGGAATTATGGCTAAAAATACAGCAAACCATTATTGCAGCACCAAGCTAACTGTTTTACATATTTATCTTATTCTCACAGCAATCCTGGGAGGCAGATACTATTACCTCAAAACTGAGGCTCAGAGTGGTTGAGTAACTGCCCCAAATCACACAGTTAGTATGTGGAAGAGCCAATATTCGGACCCAGGCAGACTGATCACCAAATTCTCATCTTCATTGTCATGCCATCTTGGGGAGCAGCAGAAAGAGACAGAACCACCATTTGATACATTTTCTGCACAGCCCTTCACTCGGTCATGCTTTTTTTTTTTTTTTTTTTGCAGTACGCGGACCTCTCACTGCTGTGGCCTCTCCCGTTGCGGAGCACAGGCCCCAGACGCACAGGCTCAGCGGCCATGGCTCATGGGCCCAGCCGCTCCGTGACATGTGGGATCTTCCCGGACCGGGGCATGAACCCGTGTCCCCTGCATCGGCAGGCGGACTCTCAACCACTGCGCCACCAGGGAAGCCCCGGTTATGCTTTTTATTTTAAGCACTTAAAGATGATACTATTGTCCTATTTTACAAGTGGAAAACCCAAGGCACAGTGAGGCCAAGGAGCCCACCTAATGTCACACACACAGATACTGTCAGAATCAGGATGCAAACCCGTTGATCTCACTTCATTGCCAAGGCTCTGGGCCACCCCACTGCGTAAGTGTGAGGACCTCTACTCTAGGACAAGCGTGTAAATGTGCCTACCTCTCTGCTTGGCATCCAGACTGATCCTTCTACTTACTCGGGGAACCACTGAATGAAACCGCCTGCCCTGGCCAGGCACCATAGTAAGCACTTGCGTGAGTTATCTTAAACAGGCGGTCCTGGTACGGAATGCAGAACTAACAGGCTACCACCAACCAGAAGAATTTGGGAAAGGTCAAAAGGAGAGAGGAGACTCCAATCCTCATGCCTTACCAAGCTCCCAGAATCCTTCCTGCTGGAATCCATCTTGGCTGAGTGACATGCGCACCACCAGGAAGGACCCCGAGTCAGAGTGACTGGCCAGACACAAGCCGGAAACTAACCCCATCACCATAAAACCTGAGACTGCAAGCCACATGGCAGAGCAGTTCTCCTGCGTTCCCTTACCCTGCTGCTCTCCACCCGGGCCCCCTTCCCAATAAAGTGTCTTGCTTTGTCAGCACGTGTATCTCCTCAGACAATTCACTTCCAAGTGTTAGGCCCACTCTCAGGCCCTGGAAGGGGTCCCCTTTCCTGCAACATACTTGTTCATCTATTCATTCACTCAGACAACAAATGTAATATTGCGTGCCTGCTGTGTCTGCCAGGCCCTTGCTTACGAGACCAGTGGGATTCCAGCACTTGTGCAGCTACCATTCTACTTGGGGGGGCAGGAAAGACAGATAGCAATTCCAATAGGGTAGGGATGAGCATTGGGTGTCATGGCATCACCTAGTCCTAGGGGACAGAGAGGGCCGAGCTGAGTCTTGTAGGCCAATTAAGCATTGTCCAGGCAGAGAGAAGCTAGAAGCAGCCCAAACAGAGGCCCAGAGGTATAAGAGATCCCCAATTCCAGTAAAAGCTGGGTGGGAGCTTTTACCAGAGGAGCCAGGTGGAACTGGAGAATCAAGAAGTGGCTGGAGTGTGGACTTCACTCCCAAGACAATGGGGAACCACTGTAGGATATTACATGTATCATGAAGATTTGCATTTAGAAAGCTTGACTCTGGAAGAAGGATGTGATGGGCTGTGGGTAGATGTCTAGAGGTGGGTTTGGTGGTGGAGTTTCCAAAGATAAGGAGGACGAGGGTGATTGATTTGATCCAGGAGTGAGAGGCAGGGAAGTGGCCTGTTACTGACTAGGATGACAGGAGAATCAGGGTGGGGGTTGGGAGGATGAGAGACAAGTGCCTTAGACCTGCTGAGTATGAGATGCCTAAGGGTGTCCAAGAGACTCTGTCTAGAGTGTGCCTGGACTTACTGGCCTGGATTTCAGGCCTACTGGTCTTAAGATTTTGCAGAGAACTGACTCCAGACCTTCTTACCCTGTGTCTCAACTTCCTCATCTGAGGACTTCCTTGGTGGTCCAGTGGGGAAGACTCGCGCTCCCAATGCAGGGAGCCTGGGTTCAATCCCTGGTCAGGGAACTAGATCCCACATGCATGCCGCAACTAAGAGTCCACAAGCTGCAACTAAGAAGTCTGCGTGCCACAACGAAAGATCCCACGTGCCGTAACTAAGACCGGGCACAGCCAAAATAAATAAATTAATTTTTAAAAATTAAAAAAAAATGTCCTCATCAGTACAATGGGTAATAACATGATCTCATAGAGTTGTGAAGATTAAAAGGATACAAAATATATAATTAGGGCTTGCCTGGTGGCGCAGTGGTTGGGAGTCCGCCTGCTGTTGCAGGGGACATGGGTTCGTGTCCCGGTCCAGGAAGATCCCACGTGCCACAGAGCAGCTGGGCCCATGAGCCATGGCCGCTGAGCCTGCACGTCCGGAGCCTGTGCTCCGCAACAGGAGAGGCCACAACAGTGAGAGGCCTGCGTACCGCAAAAAAAAACAAAAACAAAAACAAAAACTATATATATATATATATATATATATATATATATATATATATATATATATATATATATATATATATATATATATAATGTATAAAGGATTTGACACAGTCCCTGGTACATGGGGATGCTTCATAAAGGTTAGTTGAATAAATATGTGAATGGATGATTCTTTGGGCTGTGGCTGCTAGAAGTTATTTGGGAAGAAAGAGTTGATTTAAAAATTCATAGACCTTATTCATACACCATGATCAGGTGGAATTTATCCCAGGGACGCAAGGATTTTTCAATATCTGCAAATCAATTAGTATGATACACCACATTAACAAATTGAAGAATAAAAAGCATATGATCATCTCAATAGACACAGAAAAGGCTTTGACAAAATTCAATACCCATTTATGATAAAAACTCTCTAGAAAGTGGGCATAGAGGGAATCTACCTCAACATAATAAAGGCCATGTATGACAAATGCACAGCTAACATCATTCTCAATGGTGAAAAGCTAAAAGCATTTCCTTTAAGACCAGGAACAAGACAAGGATGTTCACTCTCACCACCTTTGTTCAACATAGTTTTGGAAGTCCTAGCCATGGCAATCAGAGAAGAAAAAGAAATAAAAGGAATCCAGACTGGTAAAGAAGAAGTAAAACTGTCACTGTTTGCAGATAACATGATACTATACATAGAAGATCCTAAAGATACTACCAGACAACTACTAGAGCTCCTCAGTGAATCTGGTAAAGTTGCAGGATACAAAGTTAATGCACAGAAATGTCTTGCATTACTATGCACTAACAGTGAAAGATCAGAGAGAGAAGTTAAGGAAACAATCCCATTCACCACTGCAACAAAAAGAATAAAATACCTAGGAATAAACCTACCTAAGGAGGCAAAAGACCTGTACTCAGAGAACTATAAGACACTGATGAAAGAAATCAAAGATGGCACAAACAGATGGAGAGATATACCATGTTCTTGAATTGGAACAATCAATACTGTGAAAATGACTATACTACCCAAGGCAATCTAAAGATTCAATGCAATCCCTATCAAATTAACAATGGCATTTTTCACAGAACTAAAACAAAAAAATTTTCAATTTGTATGGAAACACAAAAGACCTCAAATAGCCAAAGCAATCCTGAGAAAGAAAAATGGTGCTGGAGGAGCAGGCTTCCTGACTTCAGACTATACTACAAAACTACAGTCATCAAAACAGTATGGTGTTGGCACAAAAACAGAAATATAGATCAATGGAACAGGATAGAAAGCCCAGAAATAAACCCACGCACCTATGGCCAATTAATCTATGACAAAGGAGGCAAGAATATATAATGGAGAAACGACCGTCTCTTCAATAAGTGGTGCTAGGAAAACTGGACAGCTGCATGTAAAAAAAATGAAGTTAGAACATTCTCTAACACCATACACAAAAATAAACTCAAAATGGATTAAGGATCTAAATGTAAGACCAGATACTATAAAACTCATAGAGGAAAACATAGGCAGAACACTCTTTGACATATCTTTATGGATCCACCTCCTAGAGTAATGAAAATAACAAAAATAAACAAATGGGACCTAACGAAACTTAAAAGCTTTTGCACAGCAAAGGAAACCATAAACAAAACGAAAAGACAACCACAGATTGGGAGAAAATTTTTGCAAATGATGTTACTGACAAGGGATTAGTCTCCAAAATTTACAAACAGCTCATGTGGCTTAATATCATTAAAACCAATCATCAAACAACCCAACCCAAAAATGGGCAGAAGACCTAAATAGACATTTCTCCAAAAAAGACATACACGTGGCCAAGAGGCACATGAAAAGATGTTCAACATCGCTAATTATTAGAGAAATGCAAATCAAAACTACAATGAGATACCACCTCACTCCAGTCCAAATGGCTATCATCAAAAAATCCACAAACGGGACTTCCCTGGTGGCACAGTGGTTAAGAATCCACCTGCCAATGCAGGGGACATGGGTTCGAGCCCTGGTCTGGGAAGATCCCACATGCCACGGAGCAACTAAGCCCGTATGCCACAACTACTGAGCCTGCACTCCAGAGCCTACGAGCCACAACTACTGAGCCCACGAGCCACAACTACTGAAGTCCACACACCTAGAGCCCACGCTCCACAAGAGAAGCCACCACAATGGGAAGCCCACACACCACAACGAAGAGTAGCCCCCGCTCGCCGCAACTAGAGAAAGCCCACGCACAGCAACAAAGACCCAATGCAGCCAAAAATTAATTAATTAATTAATTAATTAAGGAAAAAAAAGATGTGGTACATATATACAATGGAATATTACTCAGCCATTAAAAAGAATGAAATAATGTCATTTGCAGCAACATTGGCGGACACAGAGATTGTCATACTGAGTGAAATAAGTCAAACAGAGAAAGATAAATATTGTATGATATCGCTTATATGTGGAATCTAAAAAGAAATGATACAAATGAACTTATTAACAAAACAGAAACAGACTCACAGACTTCAAAAACAAACTTATGGTTACCAAAGGGAAAAGGTGGTGGAGGAAAGATAAATTAGGGGTTTGGGATTAACATATACACACTATTATATATAAAATAGATAATCAACAAGGACCTACTGTATAGCACAGGGAACTCTACTCAATATTCTGTAATAACCTGTATGGGAAAAGGATCTGAAAAAGAATGGATATATATGTGTGTGTGTGTGTGTGTGTGTGTGTGTGTGTGTATGTATATATATGTGTGTACATATATATATATATACATACATATATATAAAACTGAATCACTTTGCTGTACACCTGAAACTGACACAATATTATAAATCAACTATACTCAATATAAACTAGAAATTAAATTTTTAAGAAAGGAAAAAAATTAAAATTAAAATTCATGGACATTTTTCCTCCTTCAGTATTCAGGGCTGGGTTGGAGGGTAGGGGAGAGGTATAGTAATGCCAATATTAACCTGGAAACGACTGGGTATGGGAGGGGATGGTTCCATCTTCCATCCTCACCCCTACCCTGGAGAGACACACACACACCTCTAGGTATTGAATAATTATAAACCTATAAAACTGGGGGGAATGGTGGGAGGTGGGGGGTGGAGGACATTACAGCCCTTATAAAGGAGGCTCCAGAGAGATCCTTGTCCGCCATGGTGGCACCCTGATCTCTGACTTCCAGACTCCAGAACAGGGTGTAAGGCTTTGGGACATTGTTTTGGGAGGAAAGGAATGGCCAGGCCTTTTCTGTGCTCTCTCAACGGAGCTTGGGATCTTTCTGCAGGAAAGCACTTTTTAAGCTAGGGAGTAGAGAAAAGAGCTCAAGGTAGAGCTCAGAATTGAGCGCATTCATTCATTCACTCATTCATTCATTCAACTAATTAAGTGGTTCTCAACCAGGGGTGATTTTGCCCCTTGGTGAACATTTGTCAATACCTGGAGACATTTTTGGGTGTCCTAACTGGTGGGGGGGGGAGGTGTGCTATTGGTATTGAGTGGGTAGAGACCAGGGATGCTGCTAAATATCCCCAAATGCACAAGATAATCCCCACAACAAAGAAGTTTCCAACCCCAAATGTCAATAGTGTGGCATTGGAGAAATTCTGATCTAGTTAGTACTTACTGAGAGCCTGTTGTATGCCTACTAGGAGATACTAGGAAGGGGGGACAGTCAATTTTACTACCAGGTAGGGGAGACACACACTAAATTTATCAGGTGGTGATAAGTGTTATCAGGAAAACGTGAGAGATGCTGGGGGCTGCAGCACAGGGAAGGGACAATGACTTTTTTCTTTTTCTTTTCTTTTATTTATTCATTTTTTGGCTGCATTGATTCTTCGTTGCTGCACGCGGGCTTTCTCTAGTTGAGGCAAGCAGGGGCTACTCTTCGTTGCGGTGCACAGGCTTCTCATTGCGGTGGCTTCTCTCGTTGTGGAGCATGGGCTCTAGGCCCATGGGCTTCAGCAGTTGCAGCATGTGGGCTCAGTAGTTGTGGCTCGCAGGCTCTAGAGCACAGGCTCAATAGTTGTGGCGCATGGGCTTTGTTGCTCCGCAGCATGTGGGATCTTCCCGGACCAGGGCTCGAACCCATGTCCCCTGCATTGGCAGGCAGATTCTTAACCACTGCACCACCAGGGAAGTCCCACCTTGACTTTTCAACTGCAAAGAGCTGGAGGAATGGAACTGCTAGGGCAAAGGCCCTAAAGGCTGTGGAGAATCTGGTTTCATTTATTCTGAAACTACTACTGAAGTGCTTCCTGTGTGTTAGGCACTGTCCCAGGTGCAGAGTAGAGATCACAGGGCAATACAGATACAAATTCCTTCCCTCTTCAACAGCGCAGCCTCCGGCCCCTAAGGAGACTAAAATAATGAGGAAAAGTGCCTCCTGTGGGCACTGAGAAGGTGACTGAAACAAATATGGGAGGTGAGGGAGTGAGCTTCCAAGGAAGCAAGGACCACCAGTGCAATGGTCCTGTGGTGGGAGCGCAAGCATGTGGAGGGAATGGGGAAGGTCAGTGTGGCTGACTGGAGTAGCAGGAGATGAGTCAAAAAAGGTCTAGAGGGGGCTTCCCTGGTGGCGCAGTGGTTGAGAGTCTGCCTGCTAATGCAGGGGACAGGGGTTCGAGCCCTGGTCTGGGAGGATCCCACATGCCGCGGAGCAACTAGGCCCGTGAGCCACAGCTACTGAGCCTGCGCATCTGGAGCCTGTAATCCGCAGCAAGAGAGGTCGCGATAGTGAGAGGCCCGCGCACCGCGATGAAGAGTGGCCCCCACTTGCCACAACTGGAGAAAGCCCTTGCACAGAAACGAAGAACCAACACAGCAAAAATAAATAAATAAATTTAAAAAAAAAAAAAAAAAGGTCTAGAGTCTGAACGTTCGTGTTCTCCCCAAATTTATATGTTAAAATCACTCAAGGTGGGCTTCCCTGGTGGCACAGTGGTTGGGAGTCCGCCTGCCGATGCAGGGGACACAGGTTTGTGCCCCGGTCCGGGAGGATCCCACATGCCGCGGAGCGGCTGGGCCCGTGAGCCATGGCCGCTGAGCCTGTGCATCCGGAGCCTGTGCTCCGCAACAGGAGAGGCCACAACAGTGAGAGGCCCTCATACAGCAAAAAAAATCACCCAAGGTGAAGGTAGTAGTGAAACAGGAGGGAAGGGGGCAGGGCACAACCTTTAAAAGAATGACACAGCCATAGGACATGACAAAAACTGGTTAGATCAAACTAGGTCCAAGATGGCGGATGTGAGTCAACTTCCCGTAGACCTTGAGCCTCATTGCAGGCTCACTGTAACGCATCAGTACTCTAAATGACACACCCACAGGCACCATGACAGTGCCAAGGCCGACCAAAGATGGTAAAAAATTGGGTGGTGGCCCCAATTCCTGGAAATCCCCATCCCTTCTGCAAAATATTGATAGTTGGAATAATCCTCCCACTCATTAGCCTATGAAATTACTCACCCCTACAAAAACTGACAACCCCATACCCTGAGGCCTCTCTTGTCTTCTGAGATGGCCCACACTCTGTCTGTGGAGTGTGTTTCTCCCTAAATGAATCCACTTCTTATCTATCACTCTGTCCCTCACTGAATTCTTTCTGTGATGAGATATCAAGAACCTGAGCTTCATTAAGTCCTGAGGCCAGGTGTGTGATCTCAATTAATAGACTGTGGGATTAAAAGACTGTGGGTTCAAGTCCCAATCTGAGTTCCATGGTTTCATTAGGAGGTGGGAGCCTTTGAGAGGTGATTAGGTCAGAAGGGCTCTCATGGAATTAGTGCCCTTATAAGGGAGGCTCCAGAGAGTTCCTTGTCCCCCACAGTGGCACCCTGACCTCTGACTTTCAGCCTCCAGAACTATAAGAAATAAATTTCTGTTGTTTATAAGCCAGTAGTCAGTCTGTAGTATTTGGTTACAGCAGCCCTAACAGACTAAGACAAGAGGTCATGGGGCCCAGATCGTTGGGCCTTATAGGTCACCACAGCGATGTAAGCAGATAGGGTAGGGGCAACCCGGAGAAAGAGAACCAGGCATGGCTTTCTGGACATAAAAGAAGCCATTTGTGGCCTAAGCCATTTTGTAATCTATGCCTGGCCACAAAGCTTGCCCTTGAACAGGTCTCAGTAATCAGCGATCTTAAGGGAAGCGAGGGAATGCAGGAACAAAGGAAAAGCAAACAAGAAACAATGGTTCAGTGAAAAAACAGTGTCCTAGTTCCTGCTCAAGGGATATACATAACAATTTAATACAGTCTTTGAGTTCTGCAGGAACTAAGGCCCGCACCCAGGGGAAGGACAGGAATGATGATGTTGACCCACATGACTTCAATCAACTAAAACTTGGACTCTTATCAATCATGGCCCCAATTCTATGCTGAATTCTCCTCTGCTCAGGCCCCTTCATGAATATGCATGTACCCTTAGCTTAAAACTTCCCCAAGTTTGCTCTTTGGGGGAGACACTATTTTAGGAAAGATCCCCAAGTGTTATTACTTTTGCTGCGAGTGATAAACCTTTCCTTTTCCTGATCTTTGGCTTGGTTGTATCTTTTTCTGACACCCACCAAAAGGCGAACCCAGTTTTCGGGTAACAACAGGATTACATGAGAAGATGTCTGACCAGTAAGAGCTGCCTGTGAGAAGCTTGTAGAGAAGAGTAACAACAGGGGTGGTGGGCTGTCTAGACTGGCAGTAATAAGTCCACAGGAAGCAATGTGGAAGGAGAGGGGAGGAGAAATGGGTTGCAAAGCTCCACAAGGAGCGAGCAAGGGAGTGACCGTACCCCCTAGACCCTGATCTACGGGAGTACCTGGGAAAATTAACAGCTCTCCTTGAGGGACAGTAAGGGAACAGGGTCCTGGGGTGGTGGGCAGGGGAGGGCAGGTTTCAGGCCAGGAAGGGGAAGAGGACGTGCAAAGAGGCTGAGAATCAGCAGTTTTCTGATGAGGACTGTGGGCTCCTGACATCACCATGGCAGGGTGGTCGCAGAAGGAGTCAGATTAGTTGTGTCCGGGCTTGTGGGAATCAGGGTCTCGGTGATGGAGCACAGATGCCGAGGGAAGCTCGGGCTCCTGGTGGGGAAGGATGTAACAGTTCCACAAACGGTTACTCTCACAGCTCCTATTCTGAGCCACACCTTTAATAAATGTTTGCTATTACTTCTATTATTTCGCCAGGAAGCCAGAGGAAGGAGCTTCTGAATTCCTCCGGGGCGGCCCTCCCAGTTCACCCCGGAGGAAAACAGGCTGGGGCGGGTCTCAGATTCCAGCCGTACGGCTGGAGCCACCGCGCACCCCACGACTGCCCTCCGGTGGCTCCTCCCGATTCCTTATCAGCCAGGAGATCCCCCAAACAGAGGCGGATCAGATGCTGCTTTCAGAGCCCTAGGCAGCTGGGTGTGTCTTCCCTGCTTTGCAAAATCGGGGAGAAAAAGAAAAAGAAATGCCTGGACGAACCTCCTGGCTCAGGCAGCCAGCTGGCTGAGCGTGGGACTCGCCTTAGAACCCGGCGGCAGCGCAGTCGGGGCAGAAGCCGCGTGCGGCACCAAGCGGAGAGCGGAGCGCGGGGGGCGGAGGCCGAGACGCAGGCACCACCCGTTCCCCGCCAGCTAAGGGCCTCCGCCAGCTAAGGGCCTCCGCCAATCCCCGCTGCAGCCCCGGTCGCGGCCCAACTGAACCTTATAGGCCCCAGGGGCCGAGGCGCCCGCATCCCGGCCCACTGGCCCACTCCTCCCCGCGGGAGGCAGCCCCCAAACTGGCTGTTGGCCACATGCTGAATGGCCTTGGGCAGGTGGCCTCCAGTCTCTGGGCCTAAGCTTTTCTCATGTTAAAAGAGGACGCTGGGACTTCCCTGGTGGCGCAGTGGTTAAGAATCCGCCTGCCAATGCAGGGCACACGGGGTCGAGCCCTGGCCCCAAGTCCCACGTGCTGCGGAGCAACTAAGCCCGTGAGCCACAACTACTGAGCCCCTGTGCCACAACTACTGAAGCCCGCGCACCTAGAGCCCGTGCTCCGCAACAAGAGAAGCCACCGCAATAAGAAGCTCATGCACCGCAACGAAGAGTAGCCCCTGCTCACTGCAACTAGAGAAAGCCCGTGCGCAGCAACGAAAACCCAACTCAGCCAAAAATAAATAAATAAAATAAATTTATAACAAATAAATAAATAAAGAGGACGCTGGACTCAATTTCTCCAAGGTCCCTCCAGGTTGAGGCAGTCCCTGCAATGACCTACCTTCTCCGGATTTGAAACTCTTCCCTCCTCGTAGCCTTCAGGTGGACCCTGGGTTATCTCGGGATGGTATTTATCCTTTCTGCATCCTTGGGGGCAGAACAGTTGCAGCGCAGCTGTGCTTCCCAGCAGAGGTCAGCATACTTTTTCTAAGAAGGGCCAGATGATAAATATTTTAGGCTTTCTAGACCAGGCATTCTCTGTCACAACTATTCTACTCTGCCCTTGTAGCAAAAGCAGCCATGGAGGATAGTAAACTAATGAGCGGGGCTGTGTTCCCATAAGACTTTGTTTATGGCAGCTGATTTGAATTTCTTATAATTCTCAGGTGTCAAGAAAATTTTCTTTTTATATATTTTTTTCTTTCACTTAAAAACACAGAAAGTGTTCCTAACCTAGCAGGCTGCACTAAATCAGTTTGTAACCCCAGGCTTTGTAATGTGGGCTTTGGGGTTGATTCCTTCACTTTTCTGGTGCTGTTTCTCATCTGCAAAACACTGACAAACTTCAGCATGGTTGTGGGGGGTGGGGGGAGATGATGTCAGACCACAGATGAAACTACTACATAATTGATGTCATTCTCCATGTTGTAGCTGGTACGTGTCTCCAGCAGAAGATGGGGGCTTAGAGGTCAGGATGGTGTCTTGTTGCATCCCACACTCCCCTCATTTCCTGAGTGCAATTATGTGACAGGCACTGTGTTAGCTGCTCAACATGCAAATCTCATTCAGTCAGCTCAGGCTCAGGAGATAGAAATTGTAGGCAGATAGGATAAGGGGTCTGGGATAAGGAGAACCAGGCATGGCTTTCTTGACATAAAAGAAGCCATTTTTGGCCTAAATCATTTTGTGATCTAAGCCTGGGGCACAAAGCCTGCCCTTGAACAGGTCTCAGTAATCAGTGACCTTAAGGGAGGTGACAAATGCAGAACAAAGGAAAAGCAGTCATGAAACAATAGTTCAGTGATAAAACAGTCCCAGTTCCTCCTCAAGGGGTATAGTAACAATCTGATTACGTTTTTGCGTTCTGCAGGAACTAAGGCCCCCACCCAGGTGGAAGAGGGAATGATGATGTTGACCCTCCTGACTTCAATCAACTGAAGTTTGGACTGCCCAGGCCCCTTCATAAATATGCATGTACCTTTGGCTTAAAAATTCCCCAATTTTGCTGTTGGGGAGACACTGCTTTGGGAAAAATCCCCAGTGTTCTCCTTACTTGTTGTAAGTGATAAATCCTTCCTTCTTCCTTTCTTTGGCTTGGTTGTGTCTTTTGGCTCAACACCCACCGAGAGGCAAACCCAGTTTTGGGGTAACAAGATGACATATTCCTACTTTACCGGTAAGAAGGTGAGGCTCAGGGGCTTCCCTGGTGGCGCAGTGGTTGAGAGTCCGCCTGCCGATGCAGGGGACGCGGGTTTGTGCCCCTGTCTGGGAAGATCCCACATGCCGCGGAGCGGCTGGGCCTGTGAGACATGGCCGCTGAGCCTGCGCGTCCGGAGCCTGTGCTCCGCAACGGGAGAGGCCACAGCAGTGAGAGGCCCGCGTACCGCAAAAAAAAAAAAAAAGAAGGTGAGGCTTAGAGCCCAGATTTGAACTGGGTGTTAGGTCAGCCTCCAGAACCCCTTTCTTTGTTTCCTTGCTTTTTTGTCTGATAAAACTTAGAGTTGCTTAGTCTAGCAATGTGACCTCAAGCAGAATACTATTTTTCTAGATATCTGTAAACTCTTTGGTCAAAGGACAAGCTATAATTAATACCCATTATGTGCACCTGTCATTTGCTCCCATTTTTCAGAACAGAAAACTGAGGCTGGAAGAGGTTGAGGATTGAAATCTGGGCCTATCTGACCCCTAAACTGAGGCCTTTCAACTGAGGACAGTTTCCACGTAACTGGTTGCATAGGCTCCAAACCTAGGAGCCCTCTAGGTCTCCTCCCGTCCCTTCCCCCGTGCCCAATACGTTGGCAAGTTGTTTTGATTCATCCTCGAAAATATATCCTGAATCTATCATTTGGGGGACGGAGAAGAGCTGCTTTGGGGCTACCGTGATCTATTGAAAATGCATATTAGAACCTTGGAAGCCTTCCTAGTTGACTTGGAATAATATCCCAAACCTTACCTCGAGGGCCCTGGGCCATCTAGCCCATCTCTCTCTCTCCTGTCCCCTACTCATGGCCACATTCCCTTAGCTCCAGCCTCAGTGGCTTCCTACCTTCCAGTGTAGCGAGAGACTGCAAGAGATAACGCAGGCGCCGTGTGGTCACAGAGAGATCGCCTGGTAAATGGCAGTGTGATGAGAGTGTGACTGCGATCAAGAGGACAGTCTCTTCCAGGTTCTCAACCTCAGCACTGTTGACTTTTGGGGCCAGATCATCCTTTTGTTGTGGGGGGCCATCCTGTACCTCGAAGGATATTTAGCAGCATCCCTGGCCTCCACCCACTAGTGGCCGACCCTCTTCAATTATGATAACCAAAAATGTTTCCAGATATTGCCAAATGACCCAAGGAGACAAAAGTGCCTCCAGCTGAGAATCCTGGGTCTTGTGGGAAATGCTGCAGGAGCCGAGAGGGTGGCGTGGAGGCAGCAAGAGCAGGAGGTGGAATGTGAAAGGCAGCAGAGGCTGCCTCCCCGCCTTGCACAACTCCACGGTCAGCTCCTCTGGCTCTGTCCCTGGAGACCCTTTGTCTCTGCTGGAGGCTTCCTTCCCATAAGGCTGCAGTCAACTGTGTGTGTGTGTGTGTGTGTGCAAGAGCTGGAGAGGGAGAAAGAGAAAGGGAGAGAGAGATTGGGAGGAGACAGAGAGAGACTGCAGATGGAGGCGAAGAGAAAAAAGCTCTTTGGGGCTGGAAGCCCCTCTGGCCCCAGGTCCCAAGCCTCTGAACACACCAAGCTACAGCCCTGGGGGCCTCTGGCAATGGAGTCTAGGGTCCTTTGCCCCTCCACTAAGTGACCTGAGGGAGATGACTCAGTGGCCCCATCCCCAGGCTGGAAGGGGTGGGGGGTGGGGGACGGGGAGGCACCATCCTGGTCTCCATCATCCCTTCCCCACCACAGACAGCCCACCAGCCGGTCCTGTCCAGCCGGCCTCTCAGGTTCATCAGAACCTGACCCCTCCCCGCCCTGGTTTGGCAACCATCCCTCTGTTTCCGGGGGCCTGGAGTCTCCCCGTGGCTGCCTCCCTGCTTCCACCCTCACCCTTCCCATCGTTTGTGCTCCAAGAAGTAGATGGAATGACCTACTAAAATTGCAATTCAGATCACGCCATCCTGGCTCAAAGCGCTCCAGTAACTTCCTCGGCCCCCAGAATCAAATCTAAACCCCTGGCACACCTTCAAGCGTATGTGGTCCCCAGCCCCCATCTTTTACCTGAAGTTTCCCCTGCCTGCTCTCCCCAGTCCTGTGTCCTCAGCATTAAGGTGTCCCTTACCAGACAGGCCTTCCTGCCCACCCCGTCTGAAAACAGTCTCCTCACACTCCGGCACCTCCGCCTGTTGTGTAGTCTTCAAGGCACTTTTGACCACTTGTCTCACCTTGTTTCTTTCTTGCCTGCCTCACCTGGAATCTCAATTCCTTGCCTGTCATTAATTTCTGCATCCTCATGTGGCCAGCACATAGTAGAGCTCCATAAATATTTATCAAATAGACAAACGAATGAACAATTCGATAGCCTCAAGAGCCCCTGTCCTTGCTATGGCTCCGTGTCTCATCACAGGCTTTGTGGCCTTGCGCTCAGCGAGGCTCATAGGCAGGGACGGCTCAGCCCATGGTGGTGGGGCGGCAGGCGCAAACAGGACAGCCCTGAAAAGGTGCAAAGACGTCAACAGAGGCAAATGCAAGGATGTCCCTGGTCACAGTGGGGAGGACACTTGGGGGACTTGGACATCTTTCCGTGACTCTAATGATGAGTCCATGGCTTCAAGAATCCTTTCCCTCCTTTTATCAGTCTCTTTGTGACCCTTTTTGAGGGCGACTCATTGTTACTATTATTAAGCTGGCTTCCCTCCGCGGAAGGACACTTCCGGGAGAAGCCGCGGGCCCGCTTGGGCCCAGAGACGGTCCTGGTGGAAAGGAGGCGGCCCCTCCTCCCCTGGGCCCAGCCTTCCCAGGCCAGGCTGCGGAGTGCGCCACCAGAGGGCGTTCCAGGCCACCGCATCCCCGTGAACTGGCGGCCAGAGGTGGGCATGGCGGTGCTGGGCTCTGCTGCGTGTCCGCCTGCTGGAGCCTCTCTCCCTGTCCCTCTCTCTCTCCCATTCAGGTCTTCCTGCAAGAAGTGGGGCTGGACATGGCCGTCTCTGTGGAGGGGCTCCACATCTCCACCCCCACCTGCAGTTATCCTCTCTGATTGAGCCCCTCCCCGCGTAGTCACAGACCACGTGACTTTCTGAGCTGGAAGAGGCTTAGTCAGGGTCTCGTTGCCTTACCTCGCTGAGGGTTAATCCAAGGCCGTGAAACAGAGCATGGAGTCTGGCTTTATATCCGCACTCTGTCACTTAAGAGCTGGACCACCTTGAGTGGGTTCCCTAACCTCTCTGAGGTCAGGCTGCAGACGTTCCAGCCTTTTCGGGCTGCGGGAGGTGACACATGCAAAGTGCTTAGCACTGTGCCTGGAGAGAGCCATTATCATTATGAAAGTGGCCTGCTGAAGGCCACCTGTCAAGCTGAGGTGGCAGACCTGGGCCCAGAAGCCTCAAACTCTCAGGGTCCAGCTCTTCCTGCTGTGGTGGGCAGAGGCCACCTCTGCTTGCACCCTTACTTGGGGGAGAGGTCTGTGTTACCAGCCGATGTCACAGGACTGTCCCCATGTGCCTCATCTGTGTTTTCCTGCCATGGGCTTCCCTTGGGAATGGCTCCACCCTTCCTCCTGGCCTGGCTACACCTGAGCTCCCTTCAAGCCAGCCCAGGGGTTGGGGAAGGGGGAGGCAGTCTCCAGGTGGTGGCTCTGCCAGGATGTAGCACATACTCTGTCCCAGCCATTCTACTTCAGGAGACTTAATCCTACAGACAACAGTAAATAATGCACAACATTTTCCACTGCAGCTTTTTTTTTTTTTTCTTTTTTTGCGGTACGCGGGCCTCTCACTGTTGTGGCCTCTCCCGTTGCGGAGCACAGGCTCCGGACGCGCAGGCTCAGCGGCCATGGCTCACGGGCCCAGCCGCTCCGCGGCATGTAGGATCTTCCCAGACCAGGGCACGAACCCGTGTCCCCTGCATTGGCAGGCGGACTCTCAACCACTGCGCCACCAGGGAAGCCCTCCACTGCAGCTTTGTTTGTGATTACAATAGTTGGAAGTAACATAAACGCCCCTTCAGTAGGTGACTGGTCAAATATGGTGGAGTCATAGAATGAAACACTAGGCAGCTGTAAGAAAGAATGAGGACGTCTTTGGTATCAACATGGAACACTCTTTAAGCTGTATTAAATAAAAAATCCAAGGATGACAAAGGGGGGAATATATATACACATAAAAATGGATACATATTTGTGTATATATGCATCAGATGGCTCTGAAGGACACATACAAAACTGATCATTTTGTTTACCTGGGGTGGTGGGGATCAGGGTGGCAGGAGACCTGCGTGTGAGGGGAGATTTTCTTTTTTCTTTTGGCTTTGCTACGTGGCTCGTGGGGTCTTAGTTCCCCAACCAGGGATTGAATCTGGGCCCTAGGGAGTGAAAGCACGGAGCCCTAACCACTGGACCACCAGGGAATTCCCTAGGGAGATTTTCTTTGCAGCTCCTTTTGTTACTCTTGAATATTGAAACGTGCATGTGTTACCTGTTTTGAAAATTCATTTAAAAACTCTCTTTAGGGACTTCCCTGGTGGCACAGTGGTTGGGAGTCCGCCTGCCAATGCAGGAGACATGGGTTTGAGCCCTGGTCCGGGAAGATCCCACATGCCGCATAGCAACTAAGCGTGCACCATAACTACTGAGCCTGTGCTCTAGAGCCCGCATGCCACAACTACTGAAGCCCATGCACCTAGAGCCCGTGCTCCGCAACAACAGAAGCCAACACGATGAGAAGCCCGCACACCACAACGAAGAGTAGCTCCTGCTTGCCGTAACTAGAGAAAGCCTGCGCGCAGCAACGAAGACCCGACGCAGCCATAAAAAATAAGCAAAAAGAAAACCCCTCTCTTTAATGAAAGGAAATGGTGACCAAAGAAAAAATTATGTAATACAACATAATAGGACATGATATAATGTAATATATTTGGGTTGGAGAGAATCCAGCTGGGATGCTTCTCCCCTCTCTGTCCCCCTCCTTTTCACTCCTTTCTCCTCTTCCTCTTCCCTCTCTTTAGGAAGCTGCCTTTTCTAGACCAGCTCACATGGTGAACTGTCTCTGAACTCATTCATTCATTCACTTGTCATTGATTTATTCACCAAATGAGCTCTGGGACGGAAGCAGGATTTAGGCAGACATAACTACTTTCTGCTGTGTGGGGGCAGAGAGGTACTGTGAACACACAACTAGCCAACAGTGTCATTACACTTAGCATAAGTGCGGTGAAGGAGACGGCACATGGCAGCACAGAAAAGGGGACCTGACCTAGCCTCTGGGTTGGAAAGGCTTTTCTGAGGAAGTGACTTGTTTTTCCCATTTATTCTTGAACAAGCTCTTATAATCTCTTATGAAAGAGTTCAAACACATACAGAAATAGAGAATATATTATCATGAACCCCATATGCACCCATCAGCTCCCACAGTGGACAACACGGCTAATCTTGTTCTGCCTCTGCACCACACCCACACCCTCACTTCACCCCCACCCAGTTATTTTGAAAGAAAATCCCAGGCCTCTTATCATTTCATCTGTAAATATGTATCTCTAAAAGATAAGGACTCTTTAAAAAGAAAAATATAATCACAACACCATCAACACGCCTAAACAAAATGAACCTTTCCTTAGGAGAAGAAGTGACATTTAAGCTGAGAGCAGGCCAAGCAGGTGCAAAGGCCTGAGGCAGAGAGGGGCACATATATGGGGCTTCCCTGGCGGTCCAGTGGTTAAGACTCCATGCTTCCAAAGCAGGGGGCAAAGGTTCGATCCCTGGTCGGGGAACTAAGCTCCCACATGCTGCGTGGCATGGCCAAAAAATTAAAAAGAGAGGGACATATATATAAGTAGATTTAAGGAATAAAGAGAAGGCCCGGGTGGCTGAAGTGAAGAAGACAAGGGTGGTGGGCGGCGGCCAGACCGTCTGGGGCTTTGTAAGCTGCAATAAGGACACTGGCTTTAAACGTTATCCTCATAGCAATGAGTAACCCCTGAATGGCTTTAATCAATGTTGAGAGATGATCTGTGGGCAGAAAAAAAATAATTCTAGCCGGATACCTGGCTCCTCACTGAGCCTGAACTGTGCTTTCATGTTTTGCAGGTTGAGGAGTTATTTCTCTCCTTCAAGATGTTTGGACATCTGTGTTCCTGTTTGACAGAGTGTGAACTCTGGAATCAGGCCGACTGGAGTTCAAATCCCACCTCTGCTCTTTATAAGGGGTGTGACTGTGGGGAAGTCTCTCTCCCTTTCCAAGCATCCTTTCCCTCATCTATACAAAGACCCACAAAGCCCTTGCTTCAGAGCTCACTGTGGAGATAGAGTGAAATTCCATAGGGGAGTTGCAGTGTCAGGCCTTTCCCTCCCTGCTTCCTGCCCCCGCCATATTGTCTTTACTGGGAAATGCGCTGTAGAGAGTGAAAGAGAAGCCAAGGGCTCAGGGCCTACCTGGGGTAGGAGACCTCACTTTGCCAGCAGCCTTGAGCTCCGCTTCCTAGTCTCTCTGGAGTCCAGTCCTGAGGTTTACAGCCCCATGGGTGGGGCTGGGGTGGGGATCACGGAGGGAGGCAGTATGGCAGCTAAGCTTTCCTATTGGCTATTGGAGACCAGTGGTGTCCCAAGTAGAAAACGGCAGGCTCTCGGGGATCAAAAACTGTGGCAGGTCTCTTCCTCCACTGCCAGCAGTGTGGTTTTAGTTTATGATAAGGCCTGAGTCTTCTGCCTGGCTCAGGACCCAAGACCTTCCAGTCAAGGACAAGTTCCCGGTAATGATTAGATTGTTACCCTTGGCCAGGATTTGCAGTCTCAGGAAGGCCACAGCCCCGGCAGGTCCACCCCATCAACTTTCCCCCTATGTATGCACACATATGCAGGCCCCTGGCTCAGGCGGATGCTTACACCTGCACACGTGTGCACACTTCCTTGTGTGTATGTGCACTTTTCTCCACGCATACTTACCCACCTGCCTGTGCATATATGCACATAAACAGGCATGCATGTGTAAACTGACACTTACATACACACCTTCACACTAACATACACACTGCCACCTACACATAACCCACAATCCTTAAAACGCACACACACAAGCAAAACTGCACACACTCAGATACACTCACCCTCATGTTCAAGACATACTCCTGCTGTGGTAGATCATTTCTAAAGATGGCTGCCATTAATTCTTTTCTTCTCTGCATGTGCATGCTGCCCTACCTATCAGAAGGTAAATTCTATTCCCTTCCTCTTGAATGTTTGTGGAAGAAGCAACATTCTGAGATTTCTGAATCCAGGTTTTAAGAGCACTGGCAGCTTTTAGTTCCTCCTTGTTGGAAGTCAGCTGCCACGAAAGAAGTGCAACGATTCTGAGACTACCATGCTGTGAGGAAGCCCAAGCTATTCATATAAAGAGAGAGAGGAGCCATGCTGATGTGCACTAACATGTCAGAAACAGGAGGGAAGCCTTCTTAGACCTTCTAGCTCAGCCTAGCTACTAGTGGAATGTAGCTTTGTGAGTGACCGCCGATGATGCCATTTGGTGCAAATGACCACCCAGCCACACCCTGCCCAAATTTCTGACCCACAGAATGATGGGAAATAATAAATAAAACTTTAAATAGTTGTCTTAAGGCATTATGTTTTGCAATAGTTTGTTATGCAACAATAGGTCATTGAAACACCCATACATATTACATACTTATGTTCATGTATACAAACCCATGTACACAAACATGTGTGACATGTGTGCATACATGCACATACCTTTGTACTAGGCACTTCCTTTTTTTTGGTCACGCCACACAGCTTGCAGGATTCCCTGACCAGGGATAGAACCCAGACCCTCAGCAGTGAAAGCCCAGAGTCCTAACCACAGGAACACCAGGAGGTCCCCTGTACTAGACTACCCTTCCTCCAAGCAGCCTTGTGCTTTGAAAGGCTGATACCATCCTCACTTCCAGGAGAGGGATCCTGATGAGTCTAAACCAAACTTGGTGGTCTCATCCTCTCCAAGATGGGTTTAGCTTTGGCAACGTTTAGTTCTAGCCAATGAGACATGGGGGGAGGTAGGACTGGGCTTCTGGGAAAACTTCCTCATTCTTAGGAAAGTCACCCTAGAAGCAAATATGCTTTTATCAGTCGCTGGATTCTTAATGTCTGAGTGTGGGATATGGAAATGCTACAGTCATTTTGTGACCATGAGGATGCAGAATTAAGCAAAGTGGAGAGGTGGACAGGCCCTTAAAGACATTATTGATCGAGGCAATCAGTCAACTTGAGAGTCCTCCCTCCCCACCTCTGGAATTCCAGTCAAGAGGGATAAAACTTACTTATTGTTTGGGGAGGGTTGTTTGTTTGTTTTTGCTTGAAATCTAAGGCTTCCAACTAATATCTACCCTCCCTTCAGTAAATAAACACTCTCACGTACCTATGAACAAACAGATCCAGAGGCATACTCAGAAAGTCACAGCTGAGCACATGTGCGCTCTGCTTTGCATGTATACACAAGCACATAATAATACTCCACATGTATACACAGTGATACACACCCATACACAAAGGAAGCATATATCCTTCTACATACACAGATACAGGGGGACCTACACATACTTTGTTACACATGCATGCAATTCTTGTGTACAGTACCACAGACATAAACGCACCTGTGCCATGTGCATTTTTATACAGAGAAGCACAGAGACAAACACTGGTCACGTTAATGTCAACGTGAATTTACCTATTCCTGCCCACGTCTGAATAGCTGTAACAAACATACAGCTCTGAGGGCCTCCTTGGCTGCAGTGAGAAGCCACTGGCAGAGGCCAACAGCACCTCACATGGGACTGACAGAAAGTTCTGGATAGAGATAGGAAAGAGGGACTTGCAGACCAGAACATGGCCCAGGAGGCAGGAGGACAATTCCAGTGTGACCTGGATGTGCAGCCCCATAGTCATGGTTGCTGAACTCAACACAGCACCAAGGAAGGCTGTGAGAAGTTTGTTTCCACCCTCAAAGGGGAAAGAAAACCTCCCCCCACCTGCCCAGCATCTCCTTCTACACTGACACAAAACCTATGCTGTGAGGGAGCCTAAGCTAGTTTGCCCTCCAAGGGCCTCTTCTGGCTTTCCTCATAGGCAAACACTTGACCTGGACATTGTATGAAAGTGAATTTTCACCATTTATGGCAGTGGGCACTCTAGGTAGAGAGACAGTGTATGCAAAGGCACGGAGGTGCAAAACAGCATAGTGAGTGTGGGAGATTCCAGTGACCATGAGTCTGCAGCAGAGAGTCAGCGTGCGACAGAAAATGAGGCCGGGGAGGTGGGCAAGGGCCATGTCGGGCCCCTGGGTTCATCTCTGTACTCCACAGCCCTGTCCACTCACCCTGACCCCAGTGCCAAGTGACTTTGCACTTAGGCCTTCATCTTCCATCCACTGGTCTTCTCATGCCAAACTCCTGCATCAGACTGAGAAACAAGATGTTTGGTTTCTTTTTGGGGGGCTGCGCTATGGCCTGAGGGATCTTAGTTCCCCGATCAGGGATCGAACCCGGGCCCCTCAGCAGTGAAAGTGCGGAGTCCTAACCACTGGACCACCAGGGAAGTCCCTAAATGACATTTTTGAAGATAAGGTAGCAATAAGCAAATTTCCTTTCTGTCTTGCATATGAGGCTTTTTGGACTTTATTCTCTCAATCCCCCTTCTTGTATCTTCCCATAACCCAGAGGAGTTACCAAGGAATTTTTTTTTTTTTTTTTTTTTTGGCCACACCTGGCGGCACGAGGAACTTCCCTGACCAGGGATTGAACCCTCGCCCCCTGCAGTGGAAGCGCAGCGTCTTAACCACTGGACCACCAGGGAAGTCCTACCAAGGATATTTTTGTTAAATTAGTTTTTATTTATCATCTGATAATGTAAATTCGTCTTCCAGAAATTTCCTATTTCTTTTTTTTTGCATTTTTGCATTTTATTTATTTTTTATACGGCAGGTTCTTATTAGTTATCTATTTTATACATTAGTGTATATATGTCAATCCCAATCTCCCAATTCATCCTATCACCACCACCACCCCAGCTTTCCCCCCATACGTTTGTTCTCTACATCTGTGTCTCTACAGAAATTTCCTTTTTTTTTTTTTTTTTTTTTTCGGTATGTGGGCCTCTCATTGTTGTGGCCTCTGCCGTTGCGAAGCACAGGCTCCGGACGTGCAGGCTCAGCAGCCATGGCTCACGGGCCCAGCCGCTCCGCGGCATGTGGGATCTTCCCAGACCGGGGCACGAACCCGTGTCCCCTGCATCGGCAGGCGGACTCTCAACCACTGCGCCACCAGGGAAGCCCCAAATTTCCTATTTTTAACTTTAATGAAATGCAAGTTCTAAAATAGCACATATGATACAATCTCATTTTGGGTAAAAGGTTGGCATGTATATTTACGTGTGCCAATAAGGTCTGGAAGGATACATACACCAACTTGTAAACAATAGTTATATCTGAGTGATGGGATTACAGATGATCCTTATAGTTTTTTAGGCTTTTCTTCATTTTTTAGAATTTTATGCAAAAAGCATATGTTACTTTTATCAGCAGGAGAAAATGATTTCAAACCAAGAAAAGACTTTAATCTACATTTTAGCCAAAAGTATGAAGTTGGTTGTAAGAAAGTGAGAATAAAGAGAAAATTTCAGGGAGAAGTGGGGAAAGGAGACATGAAATCAACTTGTGCAGGATGGAATCTTCCAGGTGTCTTCAGGAACCCTGACCTACCCTTACCAAGGGAGTCTTGCAGCCCATCCTCTGAACCAAGGCCAGTCAAATAGGGGAAGGGGATCATAGAAACAGCTCCCACCTCAAGGAACGTCTGATCTAGGTGGCAGTATGAGTCATGTGCAGGAAAAGCATGCCAGGCAGTAAATGAGAGGTGAGCTGAAGAGCTAACTCACCTGGGGGTGGGAGCCATGGGTTCTGTTCCCAGCTCTGGTACCCAGCGACCTTGGGCAAGTCGTGTCACCTCTGTGAATCTCAGTCTCTTATTTGTCAAGGAGGTATAATGACAATAATTGGAATGCTGTGATGATCAGATAAGATAACTTACCTGTGACTGCCTCGAGAACTCTGAGGCGTGCCATAGGTCATCTTTCAACCTGCAGCAGGGCCTCTGATGCAAAGGAATCCATCCCTATGATGGAAGTTCAGACGCAAGCAGTAGGCAAGTGGAATAGACCATTTGGGGGCAGGGCCACCTTTGAATGAATGGTCCTTAAAATCCCACCATGCAGGCTGCAGCCTGCACAGCTCTGACATTTCAGAATATAAAGTCAGGAAGGGCACTCATGTCTTAGCTCAAGGACCCACACAGCCCATTCCTCTCTGTAGAGCAGTACACCCCAAGGAGAAAAAAATAGGAGTGGCCACTTCCTGGCCTCCTCTGAATGGCCAGTCCTTTTCATAATTTAACTGCCTACTCCGGATAATTACTTTTCTCCTGCTTATGAGCTTAGAGCAACAGTAGTTCCCAATAACTTAATAAGGCTAAATTATAATGAGTGTCCTGAGGAATTACACACTGCATTAACACCAAATGAGTTCATTAGAAATTCATTAGGAGTGATTCCTAGGGCTGCCACAGGAATTAATCACGGTTAGCCTGCGGCAGGAGAAGGGGCAATGAATAATTGCACAGGAACTGGATGAAGACCTTCTGGCATTTGACTTTGGCCTGAAGCAATATTTTTGAGAGTCATGGGGTGCTTTGGTTGTAAGTTTGGAGGTGAGGTTGTTTGGATGTTGTTGGACCTACCTCCCTTGCGTCCTCCTCCTTGCTGGCTATGGCCCCACCAAGGATCAGACCAGGAGATATGGGGGTGGGCATGCCCAGTTCTGGGGTGTTGAGAAATTATAGAGAGGACTTAGGGTTCTCGCCTGCCCGGCATGCATTTCCCCTTCCTCTGTATGAGCCTTTCCATGTTCTTTCCACGTTCCTTGAAGAGCTACCCCTCCCCTTGCTGCACATGGGTCTTCATGGGACTGTCAATCAAGAGGCTCCGCCCACCCCCAGGAGTTGCATACAAACTAGCTAGGCCAACTGAACTTTGTCTCTTGGTACTTTTGTTTGTTTGTTTGTTATGTTTTGGTTTGTTTTTTGTTTTTGCGGTACGTGGGCCTCTCACTGTTGCGGCTTCTCCCGTTGCGGAGCACAGGCTCCGGACGTGCAGGCTGAGCGGCCATGGCTCACGGGCCCAGCCGCTCCGCGGCATGTGGGATCTTCCCGGACCGGGGCATGAACCCGAGTCCCCTGCATTGGCAGGCGGACTCTCAACCACTGCGCCACCAGGGAAGCCCTACTTTTTTTTTTTAATTAGCTAGCATCTATTAAGTATTTGCTAGGTGCCAGGCCCCTTCCTAAGTACCTTCATGTACTGAGTTATCCAGTTCCCCCGTGTCTCTAGGAGGCAGGTTTAATTGTTAGCCCCATTCTGCCAACCAGGAATCCCAAACAGGTTAAGTAACGTGTCCAAGTGATACAGCCAGTAATTGGTTGAGCTGGAAATTGGAGTCTCAGGTGCAGGGCTATAAGGATGAAGGGTGGTTGAAGGTGATTCACTGGATGGCAGTGCCCCATGGGGTCTGGCTCTTCCTTCCTTCTTGCTCTCTAGTGCTATGGGCTATCTGGAGGTCTGGTGGTTTAGCTTTTCCATCCTTTCTATGAGCTACCCTATACCCTCCAAGAAATCCACTCCCACTTTTTTGCTTGTCACCAAGAATCAGTGTCTGTACTTCCATCTGAAAGAGCCCCAAGTCACCCAACAAGTATCTGTAAAGCCCCTTAAGACAGGCCTTGGGACTTACCTGGTGGTGCAGTGGACTCCACGGTCCCAATGCAGGGGGCCCGGGTTTGATCCCTGGTGAGGGAACTAGATCCCACATGCATGCTGCAACTAAGAGTTCGCATGCCACAACTAAGGAGCCTATGAGCTGCAACTAAGGAGCCCACCTGCCCCAACTAAGACCTGGTGCAACCAAATAAATAAATTAATAAATAAATAAATAAATATATATATATATATATAATATATATATATATATTTAATGTTTACATCATAACTTCAGAGATGCCCAAACTTTGTTGTCTTTTATTTTATTTATGTTTTAGAATAAATTTATTATTTACTTTTGGCTGTGTTGGGTCTTCGTTGCTGTGAGCGGGGGCTACTCTTCATTGCAGTGTGCGGGCTTCTCATTGTGGTGGCTTCTCTTGGTGCGTTGCACAGGCTCTAGGCGCGCGGGCTTCAGTAGCTGTGGCATGCGGGCTCACAGTTGTGGTGCGCGGGCTTAATTGCTCTGCAGCATGTGGGATCTTCCCGGAACAGGGCTCGAACCTGTGTCCCCTGCATTGGCAGGCAGATTCTTAACCAGTGCGCCACCAGGGAAGCCCCAAATAAATAAATATTAAAAAAAAAAAAAAAAAAAAAGACAGGCCTGCCCTGGCTCAGCTGACATACAGGTCACACAGAAACATAAGGCCAGCTTCCTGCCCTCCAGCTGCTTACATCTCAGTTAGAAAAGCAATGGTAACGATTGAATCCCACACCCTCCTATGCAGATTCTAAGCAAAAGAGAGCCAGACCTGGGTGGGCTAGATGCGTGGAGAAAAAGGCTTCATGGAGGGCACAGCACGTGATCTTTGGGGATAGTCACTGTCGTGGACCCCTTTCCATCATCTGCCATCCCACAATCTCTTCTTCAAACACTGTCCCTCTCTACTCAGAACAGTTGGTCCTGATTGCTGAGGTGGTACCTCAGGACCCCATCGGTGGGGCAGAGCTTCTGCACCCTGTCTCTGTGCAGAGAACTCCTCACTGCATGGACCCCACCTTCCAGTATGAGGCTGAGAAGGCCAAATACTCATCTTCTCATCACCCCATCACGTGGCAACGAAGTGCCTGTGACTTGGGCGCCACCAATCAGACATTCTCACAAAGACATTTTCTCTGCAGCTTGCAATGCAAAGAAGCAGGGGCAAGAGAATCCATTCTGGTGGTGGTGGGGGACATGTCCAGTGCCCAGGGGAATGGTGGCTGCAGTGCCAGTATGCAGTGCCACTGTTGGTAAGGGCTACAAACTGCCCAGTCCAGCTTTTGGTGGTACTGGCAGCGGGATCCTCACAAAACCATTTCTGTGATGGGATTGTGGCTATGGTTCTAGCTGTTGGTCCACTCTCGTCCCTACTTGTTTTCCAAGCCTGAAAATTCTGTGATCTAATTGATATCCTCACAATAAATTTATTTTCTGTTCAAATCAGTTTCCATTGCTTGCAATGAAGAGCTCGGCCTCCCTGCCCACAGCTGATTTGACCAGAGGCGGACACTTGACTCATGACAGACCAATCAGATTATCTCTCTCCTGACTCAGCTTCTGTTGTGTGTTCTGAAGGCCCTGTTGTCTGCGAGCACATGGACAGCAGAGAAAGGACGTCTGTGGAGAATCAAGTTGAAAAAGAGAGAAGCTGAAGATGAAGAGAGGGGGAGGGGGAGAGAGGGAGAGAGAGAGATTCCTCTAGTTCCTCATGAAGCCCTCTATTTCCCCTTGGGTTCTCTGAGTCGCCCCTGCATCCTTAAAATATTAGGTTGAATTATATGAAATTGCTGTTTTTATAGGTCAAAAAGCAGCAATTATGTATGCTGTAACCTAGTAAGCTCCCCTTTTGGCCTACGCTGGATCAAGTGGGTTTCTTTACTCGCAACCCAAAGGGCTTTGTCTACAACAGTCAGACATTCCATTAGCTCAAAAATAGGGAGTGGAGGGCTTCCCTGGTGGTGCAGTGGTTGAGAGTCCACCTGCCAATGCAGGGGACACGGGTTCGTGCCCCGGTCCGGGAGGATCCCACATGCCGCGGAGTGGCTGGGCCCGTGAGCCATGGCCACTGAGCCTGCACGTCCGGAGCCTGTGCTCCCCAACGGGAGAGGCCACAACAGTGAGAAGCCCGCGTAATGCAAAAAAAAAAAAAAAAGAAAATAGGGAGTGGAGCGGGCAGAGACATAGAGCAGAAGCAGGAAATAAGGGTTTTCCATGTCTGGCAAAGACTGTCCCCAGTGAGAAGGCTGCCTTGCAGACCAGTGGCTACAGGACTTCCCATCTCCTCTCTGGGCACTGACTCTGAGGTCACTGTCCTCCACTGGTTTGTAATCCATGAACTTCCAGAAGATCTTCAGCCCCACCCTACTCACCTCAAATAATACCACAGTTGACCCTTGAACAACAGGGGATTGAACTACCTGCCTCCAATTATACGCAGATTTTTAAAAACAGTAAATACTATGGTACCACACAGTCTGCAGTTGGTTAATCTGCAAATACAGAGGAACCACAGATACAGGGGGGGACTAAAAGTTTTTCATGGATTTTCAACTATACAGAGGGCCTGTGCCCCTAATCCCTTGCATTGTTCAACTGTATTCATGTTAATATATGATCTTGAATAATGTTTTTGTTTTTGTTTTCTCCACATGGTGGTGTTTCCTAGTCATGTGTGCACTTTTCCCTACCTAACCTGACTATCCAATAACAGGGGACTGGTTGAAGAAGTTGTGATATATCCGTACAGTGGATTGCTATATGGCCATTAAAGTGATGGCTGGGGCTGCAGTGAGCAGGCGGGCAGTGGGAGTGATGTAGAAGACTTGATAAGGGTAGTTGGCATGGAGAATGGGGTTGAGAACCACCCACTGATGAAGGGGAGTACCACTGAGCTGTTCAAAACCTGGCTGAGGGCGGACAATGAATTTGTGGTGATGTGCACCCCCCGACCCTATGCCTTTTCTTCTGGTTGTAGCCAGCAGTCCTGGAGACGGGAGGTGGAAAGACACTTTTTTTTTTGGTCCAAAGATGGGACCTGGGAAGTCAAGGTGGCCAAAGGACATTGAGGATCCTAGCAAAAGAAGTGAAGCATCCATGGGCTGGATAGGAAAGGAAGTGAGGCTAAGAGTAGGGGATGAACTGGGGGAAAGGCGATAAGCTGTGAGGCTAGGAGAGTCATTCAATGGGGGTGGGGACTGTTTTCTATTCTGCTGCATATCTTCCTTCCCTAACACAGCCAGGTGCTCAGTAAATGTATTTTGAATGAATGAATATGTGGGTTATAACTCTGATATTAGAGCCAGAGACTGGCATTCTGCTTTTCATCAGAGAACCAGCGGTATCCATAGTGGTGGCAAGTACCACTTAAGGTCAGAGAAAACTGAGCTCAAATCCAAGCTGCATCAACAAGCTGTGTGACCTTGAACAAGTCACCTAACCTTTCTGAGCCTAGGCTTTCTTTTCAGTAAATAGGGATAATGACAGCTTTTTTGGAAATTTGTTGAAGGGATTAAATGAGATGCCATGTGTCAAGCACTTGGCGCAGTGTCTGGCACTTTGGGATCACTTGCTAAGTACTGCAGGAGGAATAATGGTCTCCAAGAGCCCGGCTGGTTCTGGAGGCTGCATCCTAATCCAATTGCTGCATTTAGTTAGAGGTCATGAGTGCAAGACCTGAAGCTAAACTGCTTCCTCAGTCAACTAACTGTGACATTTCTGAGCCTGTTTACTCATTTATACAGTGGGAATAATATCAGGACCTATCCAATAGACTGGTTGGGAAAATTGGGTGATAATTTACGTAAAGCATTTAGCATACTGCAGGTGCACAGCAGAGGCTGGCTGCTGGGATTCCTCATTATCTGAGATGGAGGAGGCCATGGGAGGAGCTGACTTTGTTGAGGGCGGAAGAACA
Source organism: Mesoplodon bidens (assembly GCF_964165515.1). Lineage (NCBI taxonomy): Eukaryota > Metazoa > Chordata > Mammalia > Artiodactyla > Ziphiidae > Mesoplodon > Mesoplodon bidens. The sequence continues at coordinate 171,104,235 of NC_138160.1, read as the reverse complement.
GTTTTGGACCTGTCAAACTTTGAGATGGCGTAAGACATGAAGTGCAGCTGTTAGGTGGGCAGCTGGATGTAAGTCCAGAGGGGAGGTCTGAGATGGGGAAAATATCTGGGAGTCATCAGCATATAGATGATATTTAAAGCCATGGACTGGATGACATCACCGTGGAAGTGAGGGCTTACAGAAAAGACAAGACTGAGAACTGAACCTGGGGTAATCTGATGCTTTGCAATGATGGGGATAATTGTCACTGCAAAGCTGGTGACCAGACACAGTGGGGCTGAAGCTGCACAGCCAGCCTGCCCCAGCAACATTTACTTAACATGCTCTTATATACTCGGCCAGGCTCTGAAAAAAGTGCTTTACAAAAGTTAACTCATTTAATACTCATAACAACCCTTTAAGTTAGAAGCAATTATTATCTCCATTTTGCAGATGGGAAAACTGAGACACAGGAAGATAGTTAACTTGCCCTTGCATACACAGTCAGCAAGTAGCAGAGCTAGGATTCAAACCCAGGCAGCCTGACCTCTGAGTCTCTATCTCTTCCAATTTTAAAATTCTAATTCTAATTTCTAATTGTGGATAAACAAAGTGCCAACTGGACTTTCCAAGGGAATGCTGAATTTCTTAGTCTCTGACCCTTGAGAGCACAGCTAGGCAAATCATCCTGGAATAAACTGCTATCAGAGGTCCCACTGATACTCCAGGATCAGCCCCAATTAGCATTTCAGATTCTTGGTTGAGGAAAGAAGAGGAAGGGAGGTTTGATTAAGGAATCTATAGGGTTGGCCAAGAAGTTTGTTTGGGTTTTTCTGTAAAGTGTTATGGAAAAACCCCAACGAACTTTTTGGCCAACCCAGTATAACACTGATGGATCACTTACTACACGCACGGCTCTGGAAAGTCCTGGAGTGGGGAGGTCAGGGAGAGGTCAAGGGCTCCTCTTCCAACCACGGACTCAAGCACCTGCATTTCCTACTTTCTTCACTAGTTACTCTCAGAATAATGGTGGCTGATTTGAGGCAGGAGCCAGAGTCCAGGTGGGAAGTTGGGGTGGCCCTGGGGGATTAGCCTTGAGGCCATTCTTCGTCTCCATGGGGTATAGCTGCTCTATTGGTTCAATTGCCCCATAAAACCTCACTGGGATAGGAGGCAGTTTGAGTTCATTTACCCCTCTTGGAAGGTTCTCAGTGAGTGTCTGAGCAAATAGGTGAACCCCAGTTGAAGAGGGAGAGAGAGAGGGTGTGGACGGGAGGAGGGTGGGAGGGTAAAATTCACACATAAACTCCAGTGAAAGGGAGCACAGCTGAGTCAGGTGTCCCAGTGCCGAGGCTGTCCTTTCCCACACCCCTGCCACTCCCAGCCTGCCCTTGACGCTGGCTTTGGATGAGCTACTAAGGAGAAAAAGGTTCTGACCATGCACAAGGAAGTCGATGGGAAAGGGACTTAATTGGGGGTCTGGAGAGCCCATCTGCCAGCTCCTGCCCACGTCCCCTGGCCTGGAGCTTCTCAGGGTAGCTGCAGCACAACCAGCAGGGAACTTGTCAGATGCAGATTCCAGGGCCCCACCAGGCCTACCAAATCAGAACTCCTGTGGGTCAGGGCCCAGAGGTTTCCATTTTTCACAAGCCCTCCCCTCCTGCACCCTCTGCAGTGTATGATAAAGATCACATTTGAGGGCTTCCCTGGTGGTGCAGTGGTTGAAAGTCCGCCTGCCGATGCAGGGGACACGGGTTCGTGCCCCGGTCCGGGAAGATCCCACATGCCGCGGAGCAGCTGGGCCCGTGAGCCATGGCCGCTGAGCCTGCGTGTCCGGAGCCTGTGCTCCGCAACGGGAGAGGCCACAACAGTGAGATGCCCGCGTACCGCAAAAAAAAAAAAAAAAAAAAAAAAAAAGATCACATTTGAAAAACTGTCTCACAGCCTATTCCAGACTGATCTGAACAAATAAAACAAAATCAGAGGGATCCCAGTGCCTACTAGGTGCACAGCCATAAGGAAGTATGAAATGCAGCCTCTTTCCTTAAAGGGGTTATAATCTAATTGGGAGGGACTTCCCTGGTGGTCCAGTGGTTAACACTCTGCATTTCCATTGCAGGGGGCATGGGTTCAATCCCTGGTTGGGCAACTAAGATGCACATGCCACGCGGCCAAAAAAAAAATCTAATTGGGAGATAAAAGACATACTTTGTGAAGAGTTAAATTAATGCTACAATGAATAATTCAAAACAATAGGCAGATAGGCTGGACAAACTGCCAATGAGTGGGAATAACAGTATCATTCAATGAGCGGCTACAAAATACTAGATCCTATGCTAAGCCCTTTATTTATATACTGATTATCTCACTAAAATCCTGGAAGACAGGTTTTTTTTTTTTTTTTTTTTTTTTTTTCAGTACGCGGGCCTCTCACTGTCGTGGCCTCTCCCGTTGCGGAGCACAGGCTCCGGATGCGCAGGCTCAGCGGCCACGGCTCACGGGCCCAGCCGCTCCGTGGCATGTGGGATCCTCCCGGACCGGGGCATGAACCTGCGTCCCTGCATCGGCAGGCGGACTCTCAACCACTGCGCCACCAGGGAAGCCTGAAGACAAGTATTTTTATCCCCATTTAATAATGAGTAAATTAAGGATTTGGCTTATTTGCCGATCTCTCTCACATCCGCCTTCCCTGACCCTTAAGAGGTGATCAGGGTGATGCCTCTGTTTTCCCACAATACCCCAATGTTACAGGCTTTATCTCAGTTATCACACCGTGTTACAATTGCCTGTTTACTAGGCTGGTTCTCTCACAAGATTTGAGGACAGATACTTGGCAGTTCCAGAATCTAGTGAACAGTAGGTACTCAGTATTTTTTGAATGACTAAAGATTGTGTGTCTGAAGTCTCAGGGCTAATACTGTGACTCAAAAGCCCAGGTTTCCCCCTGAGCAATTACAAGCAGCTGGTATACACCTGGGGGATTCCTGTAAAGGACAATCTACAGGTTGGAGTAATCAGAGAAGACTCCCGGGAGGAGGAGGAGTTGGAAAGACAATTCAAATTTGGAAAGACGGTGAAAAGTGAGCAGTCATTCTATGCAGGCCAAGGCATAAAGGTGAGATTCTGCAAAGGGCACACCTCCTCCGAGCCTAGAGACCCCAGGGGATTTCGGGAGACTACACCCCTTTCCCTAAGCCTCCCTAGCCTCCCTAACCATCTTACATCGAACCTACATCCCATACTTCTGTGAAATCACAGGGAGATGGCAAACGGTCTATTGTTTCCCCATGCCCAGACCGGTATGACATGTTTCTTATTAGTGGATTTCTCCATTTGGAAAGTCCCTTTTAAGAATTAATGGGATAGTTTTCAGTTTCCATGAAGAAATAAGATCCATTAATGTCTATGATATACTGCTAAGTGGGGAAAAAAGCAAGACAAAACAGTGTCTTTGGATTTCATTTTTGTTAAAAAGAACAGGAAAAAAAAAAAAAAAGGATAAACACAAATAAGTTTGTGTGCATGTGGGAAATGTCCAGAAGGTTATATACTGAATTAAAGCGCAACTGCTCTGGAAAAGGAGATGTAGGGGTGTGGGCCTTTCACCTTTACTTTACCCAGCTTTGAGCTTTTGTCTCCTTAAACACTGAGTGTGTATTAATTTTACAACTGAAAAACAAGACCCCATGGTGGGATTATAGGTAGCTTTTAGTTTATTTGTGCTTTGTTCTTCCCAAAGGATCTACTATGAACATCTATTGCTTTTATAAACAGAAAATTAAAAACCCTTTCCTCCATAAAGATTGTTTAAAGAGGAAAGAAAGAGAATCTCAAGGTGGCACAATTCATGATGCTGGGAAGCAGAATGTTTGGGGGAAAAGAACTAAAGATGTTCTAAATTCTGGTTTCCGAGAACTTCAGCACCCAGGCAATCTGGGGCTAAACCAATTCAGTCTCAACATGGCAAAACATATTAAGAGCTGTAAGAATGTTCCAGATTCCATAACTTTGCAATCCCATCCTGGGGCTTTAGCTCAAGGAACTACTTTAAAAAATTCTCTACATACAAAGAAGCTCACTGTGGCCTCTCATTTAATGGGGTAACCTGAGCTCCCCCTAAAAGTCCAACAGCAAACATTATGCAGCCATTTCTAACAATAAACATGGCAGCTTAATAGAAACATGGGACTGTGTTTACAAACTAATACTGAGTAAAGAAAAAAAGAATGGAATATTGCATTATATAGTGACTATGGCTATTATACACCTGCTATAATTAGAGTCGTGGGAAAGAAAGCAAGGATGAGAGAGGAGAGAGATGAATGAGAGGCAGGAAGACAATTTAAAAAGTAAAAATAGTTATAGTGTTAGGGTAATGGGATTATGGAGGACTTTTGGAAATCTGTTTAAATGATGATGAAAGTTGCCTTGGTAGTAAATACGAACTACACACAGGGGCACTGTGACTTTGAGCAAGTTACTTAACTTCTCTGAACCTCAAGTTTCCTCCTTGGCAAAATGGGGACAATAATGGCACCTACTTCACAGAGTTGTTTGGAAGATTAAATGATATAATTCATATAGAGCACTTAGCACCATGCCCCATGCATGATAAATATTCAGTAAGTGTTAGCTATTATTGTCATTGTTACTTCATCATTATTATCAATTAGGGGAAATTCTCATATGCTCCAGGTGGGAGTGTAAACTGTTCTAGCCTCTGACAAAGGCATTACGGTATAGATATAACTTATATATAAGTTTATATATAACTTTAGATACAAAACCCCTTTGGTTCCAGGAATTGCATGTCTAGGAATTTATCCTTAGCAAATAATCTCAGTAAATAATCTGACATGTACACCAAGAGGTGTGAATGAGAATGTTTATCTCAGAGTTATTTATAATAGAAAAAGACTGGGAACAACCTAAAGACCCGGCAATAGTTACATAAATTATGAAACATACATACCGCAGAATATGTACGATATACCTTTATGTAATGATATACACGTGTACTTACATCATTACATGAAATAGAAATGACAGAACACTATAATCTTATTTATAGAAGAAAGTATAGGTGTGCATTTAAAAGTCTAGAAAGATAGCTACCGACTGTTATCAAGGGCCATCTCTGCCAGAACTGTCACTTGCTCTGAATTATGAAATTTTAATATACATAATTCAGCATCAGAAAATCCACGATGAGGTGTGGGTGAGGGGAGTGCGGGTGTGTGTTTTTTTGTTTTTTTAAAGTGAGACACCTGGCTGGGGTGAGGAATTCTAAGATTGGAGATTGCAGACTGGCAAAATGTGGCAAAGCTGGTTTCACCAGTTCAGAAACCACTCAGTCCTGGGTCTGGGGGGTTAGCAACTGTGGTGAATTCTGCTTTGGATAGAAATGATGGGGATTCTTGGAGAGCCCACTCTGGAAAAGGAGACAGATGCAAAACTTTCCTTAATTAATAACCGTAAGAGTGACGGCCTTTGTAAGTGCTTCATACTTGCATGGCCAATCGGTTTGATCCAGAGAGCAGTCCCACAAGACAGGCAGGGCAGGAGTTATCACCGAGGAGATGGGAGTCCTTAATGTGAAGTGATGCCAGAATCAGAACAGGGACAGGAAGTGGGGGCTGAATTACTAGCCCTCCCAGTGGTGAAGCTGGAATAGAGTGAAATTCACCACGCTCCCAGCCCATGCCTGGCACATAGCAGGTCTTCAGCACACCTGGCACTGCCTCCTCTGATTGGCTCCCTGGGCCCTCGGGCAGCTGCTTCCCTTTGCTCGCACCGTCTACACCCATCTCGTGCCTATTCTCCTTCAAGTGCTCTTTGCTGCAGACAACTCATTGTTTCCTTCCATTGTGGCCCTTCCCACCTTCATCACGTTGTTCCCTCAACTTAGAATGTTATCTGCCTACATTCTCAGTCTCTTCCAACCTTACTACTTCTGTAAACATCCAAATTCCTTCAAGACCTGTATTAAATGCCATCTCCTATGCAAAGCTACACCAGCCAGCTGGACACCATCACTCCTTCCCTAGGCCCCAGGCCCCAGATCTGCATGTCTAGGGGTTCTCTGCAGGTGTGTTTTGTCCCTGGGCCAGACTGGAGGCTCTTTTCGGAAGGGGGTATGTCTCACTGCTTCCTCAGTGCTGGCCCCAAAATGAGGTACCCGAGGCCCTTTGGTCCACGAATGCAGGGGTGACTGAGTCAATGAGGGAAGATGGAAGCATGGATGGAGGGAGGGCTGGGCAGAGGTGGATGACACCTCAAACCCTGTGGCAGAGCTGGTCCTGGCCTTGCCCATGGCAATGGGATTCCAGCCAACGAGTCCCCAGGGTGAATAACCTCAGGTTTCTGCTGCCTGCCTACGTCATAAAATTGCAAGTGCTTCCCCTTCAGGGGTGGGAAGGAGAAGTGGGGTGACTTTGGGGCTGAGCCTCAGCATCTGGGAGGGTTTCTAAGCTGAGGCACCAGACCCCTCAGCACCACAGCCCATCGTCCTCATCCTTCTTCTCCTGAGCCTCCAGCTCTCTGGCAGCATGGCCTTCACCGGCAATTATGAGATCGAGAGTGAGAACAACTATGACGAGTTCACGAAGCGCCTGGGTGAGGGAGTTCCTGAAAGCACCTCCCTGGGGCTGGGCTGTCACGGCCAGCTCTGCACAGGGAACCCAAAGTCTACGAGGCTCAGAGAAGTTGAGTGACTCGTGCAAGGTCACACAGCCAGTAATGGGTGAGGTGGAGAGTTGATTGGTTTATTCATTCAAACGTTTACTGAATGCTTGCTACACGCACGGCCAACCCAATGTTACTGATGGGGCGCCTCAGCAAGGCTTGCCCAAGGTCACACTGTGCATCAGCAGCAGATGTCATTAGACCCCGCTGGACCCGAGGATGAGATGATGAGTGGTGTCACCACATCCTGCCTGGGGAGAGGTGACCAAGGGGTGGGAGCACAGAGATCAGGTTTGACAAGCCACTCGTTCCCTAAGTCACTGAGCAAACAGGGGCCTCTTACAGTGCTAGGCACTGTGGGTGGAGATCAAAGGCCCCACTCTTCTGATTGTTCGATTTGCAGCACTGGTTGTGAGGAACCAAAGAGACAGTGGACTTGACAGTCCCGCAGAAGTCTCGGTGTGCTAGCTAAGTGTGAGGCAGTGCAGTCGTCTACACTGAGGACAGCCCCAGGGGAGCAGGGCTCACTACCTCCTGGTAGGAAATGGGCCCCAAGAGCGGGATCCGTGTGCCCTGGGGCCTTGGGAAGGCAAGAGCCCTTCTGAGTCAATCACTGGGACTGGCCCTGAAGGAACAGTGACTTGGCTTCACCTACAACAGTCTAGATGTGGGAATCTTTATCTGTAAAACAAGAGCATTTCAAGACAGTCTTGAAGGTCTCATTCATTTTAGAAATTTATGAGGTCAGCAAAGTTCTGTTCTACCACCATCAGAAGAGCAGCTATTATTTATTCTTAACTATATGCCAGGAGTTTTACCAGACACCATCACTGTAATTTAATCCTTGCAACAGCCCTGGGAAATGGGCCTTATTATCCTCATTTTTTGGATGAAAACACTGAGGCTGGGAGAGACAGTGACTTGCCCAAGCCACATGGCTCACGACATGGGGCTTGTGCTCGACTGTCCGGCTGGCCTGCCGTAGGGGAGGCAAGCTCGTGCCCAAAGCCACAAGTCGTAGGCAGCTCCTACATGGCCACTCTGCTTGTCCCCTGGCCCAGGGCTCCCCAGCGACAGGATTGAAAAGGGTCGTAACCTCAAGATCACCTCAGAGGTGCAGCAGGACGGGCAGAACTTCACCTGGTCCCAGAACTACCCCGGGGGCCCCTCCATTACCAACAATTTCACCATCGGCAAAGAGTGCGACATGGAGACCGTGATGGGCAAGAAGTTCAAGGTGAGAGGCAGCTAGCCACCCCTCCCTCCTTCGCCAGGACTCTGGCTGACTTCTTGGTCCCCACCGTGTCCCCGGGGGCTGCTCCCCGAGCTGAGGCTTCTTCTCGAGTCTAGCCTCCAGCTTTAACAGCTTGAGTTACTTGGCAATTTAGCCTCTCCTAGTGTTTAATGCTACCGTCAATAATTGACACTATAATGATAGTAAAAATTGTTAACATTTGCTGAATCCTTCACACATATATCCCAGACACTTGCTGGATCTGTCACACATCTTAATGCAGGTAAGCCCATGAGGTCGCTACAATTACTGCCCCATTTTACAGATGGGGGAGTTGGGCTGAGTCATAGGATTAAATAGCTGCCTGGATCCCACAGCAGGGGCGGGCCTGCATAACCAGGCAGTCTGGTTCCGGAGAGCATAACCACATTTTTTAAAAAAGTAATTTATTTTATTTATTTATTTTTGGCTGCATTGGGTCTTCATTGCCGTATGCAGGCTTCCTCTAGTTGCGGCGAGCTGGGGCCACTCTTCACTGCAGTGCACGGGCTTCTCATTGTGGTGGCTTCTCTTGTTGCGGAGCACGGGCTCTAGGCGTGCGGGCTTCAGTAGTTGTGGTCCATGGGCTTCAGCAGTTGTGGCTTGCAGGCTCTAGAGCGCAGGCTCAGTAGCTGTTGCACACAGGCTTAGTTGCTCCGCGCCATGTGGGATCTTCCCGAACCAGGGCTTGAACCCGTGTCCCCTGCGTTGGCAGGTGGATTCTTAACCACTGCGCCATGGTTATGGAGGGAAGCCTCCATAACCACATTTTTATGCTGCCTCCAGCGTGGCCTAGAGATTAATTGCCCAGGCCCTAGAACCAGACTCATCTGGGTTTGAAACTGCAGTCTTGGGGAGCAAAGAATTGAAAGGTGGTTGTTTGTCCCTTTCTACCCAGACTGGTCCCCCACGTGTTCCACCCATTCCCCTCTGTAGCCCCCAACCCTGGCCAAGAGAGTACTTTGCTCCTTCAGGCTTCTAGGCTGCCAAGGTGGAGGATACGCAGTCATAATATTCATATTCTGCCACTTGGGTATTTTAAAAATGTAACAACTTCTCACAGATGTCTTTCTTTGTCAGCACATATTGACTTGCCTCTTCTTTTTATTTTTTTTGCCGTACGTGGGCCTCTCACTGTTATGGCATGTGGGATCTTCCTGGACCGGGGCACGAACCCGTGTCCCCTGCATCAGCAGGCGGACTCTCAACCACTGCGCCACCAGGGAAGCCCTGCCTCTTCTTTTTCAATGGTGGTACAGTATCCTATGGTATGGAAATGCTATCATTTACTTACCACTCCCTCATTAATAGATTTTTAGGTTATTTACCAGTGGATAATACAGGTTGGATATTTAGGTTGTTCACTATTACAAACAATGCTGCAATCAACACCCTTGGATGACATCAGCATCATTCTAATAATGATGATCATAACTGACTCCATAGTTAACAAGGGGTGCTCAACACCAAGCCAGGCACTGCTCTAAGCACTTTATATATATCATAGTAAATCATTTAATCCTCCCCATAACTCCAGGAAGTAGGTACAGTTACTACCCCTATTTTAGAGATGAGAAAACCGAGGCACAGGGACTTCCCTGGTGGCGCAGTGGTTAAGAATCTGCCTACCAATGCAGGGGACACGGGTTCGAGCCCTGGTCCGGGACGGTCCCACATGCCACGGAGCAACTAAGCCCGTGCGCAACAACTACTGAAGCCCGCACGCCTAGAGCCCGTGCTCCACAACAAGAGAAGCGACCGCAATGAGAAGCCCGCGCACCGCAACCAAGAGTAGCCCCTGCTCACTGCAACTAGAAAAAGTCCATGTGCAGCAAAGAAGACCCAACGCAGCCAAAAATAAATAAATAAATGGATAAACAAACAAACAAAAACGAGGCACAAAAGGTTCAGTGACTTGCACAGGTTATCTATATCTTTGGATATATGTAATCAGATGTCTATAGGGCAAATTAATTCCTAAAGGGGGATTGCTGAGGCTGCAAGCAGGGCCTTCATCCCTGAGGGGCTGGCCTGTGTTTGGGGGCTGCTCTGCAACTCTGTGTTTTGCTTTTCTTCCAGGCCACTGTGCAGATGGAGGGTGGGAAGGTGGTGGTGAACTTCCCCCACTACAACTACACTGCAGAGATCATGGATGGCAAGCTGGTGGAGGTGAGTGTCCCACTGGTTCCTGGCAAAATCGATGAGAATGCTTTTCTGCCCCCAGCCACGGCCCCCAAGAGGTGGTCCTCTGGGCAGCTGGTTTTATGGGCAACCTGCTCGCCCAACCATGGGCCAGGCTCTGTGCTGAGCACTGGGTGCACGTGACCTCATTTGACCTTCACAATCACCCTGTTAGTTAAGGACTTTTATCCCCATTTTGCAGGTGAGGAAACTGAGACACAGGATGGCTAAGTGATTGGCCAGAGGGCACAGAGTTTTTTTGACAGAGCAGGGATTTGGCTCTGGGCAGTCTGACTCCAGTGCCCACACTCGGCCACCTCAGGGACACACATCTGGACCCCTCCCAGAGTGTGAATGAAGTGGGGAGTCTGGGTGGGCCCTGCAAGGGTAGCCATCACTCCATTCCACTTCCACAAGGGACTTCAGGCCCTTGCTGCTAGATGTTTTGGTGTTTCAAGAGAAGCTGGAAATTGGCACTTCCAAGTGAAATTTCCAGTCTAGCAAACGTTGCCAACTAATTAAACATTTTTTGAAACGCTGACAGGGACAACTCACACACCTGTAGACTGACCCCTCCCACACGCCATTCTCTGTAAACACAGGTTGGAGGTGCTGCCCTGGAAGGCCCTCATCTCACATCCATCTCTTCTCCCTGGGGCTCCAAAGTTTTCCCCAGGTGAAAGAAACAGTGTGAGGTTAAGAGGAAAAGGAAGGCGTTTCTACATGTCATTCCCCCTTCGTGAGCCTGTGTCCTGGGCTAGAGTCCCCCTGGGGGAGGTCTGGTGTGTCCTCCTCAAGCCCCTCCAGAAGGGAAGTGATGAGGGAAGCAGGGTTTGCCTCCCCTTGTCCTCTCTCTCTGTCTCTCAATCTCTCCCTTGTTTCCTTGTTTTCCTCATCTCAAGCCCAGTCTAGAGAAATGGAGCACGTGGCCCAAGAGGCTCAGTGCCCTCCCATTACTCACATTTTACAGAGAAGCCATAGAGTCTCAGAGACACAAGTAACTTGCCCAAGGTCACACAGCTACTTTGTGGTGGAGGCAGATCGCATCAGCTGACTTCTAAATTCTCTGCCTGCTCTTCCCAGGCCAATGGGTCTTCTTTCTCCCCTTCATTTTAATTAAAAAAAAAAAATCTAAAAATAAATAGATGTACAGTGTTTTAAAAATATATCTATGTGTATGTGTGTGTGTATATATATACATATATATATGTATATATATGTGTGTGTGTGTGTATGACATAAGTGACTATACATTTTTTTCTGGATGGAAATCGACCTCTTGGAGAATCTGATGAAAGCTAGAGGCAAAGCTCCCCAGCCTGTGATGAGTGCAGGGAGAACACAGGGCAGGGGAATGGAGCACATTTGTGCCCAACTGAACTGATTTTCCCAAATGGAACAAACCCGTTTCCTAATTCCTAGAGGCGCCTGACCATGGAGCCTATAAGGTGTGAGCAGAGCCCAGAGTTCGGGGCCATTATACACACACACACGCACGTGCACGCACAAACGCAGGCAGGCACAGGCATGCACACATGCACATGCACACACACACAGACTAGGCACCAGAGACAAGCTGTCTTGGTGGCAGATCTCCCATCTCTGGAGGCCCAGAGTCATTCTGGATACCTCCCTTCTTCTCCACCAACATGGGTGCATTTTGCAAGCACCCCTCCTTCCGTCTCCACCCACCACCAGCACCCCTTCTCTCATCACCTCTCCTGTAGACCGTGCCCCAGCCTCCTCCCCGGCCTCCCCCTCCACTTCATCTTCCATCCATCCCATATGCGAATCACACATCACTTCACACTGCTGCCCTTTTACAAAACTGCTTCCGCCAAACTCCATTTGCCACCCACCCCTCCTCACAAGAAAGCTGCTTTCCTCTGCTGGGGATCTGGACCAACTGATGCTATGCACACATCCCAAGATAGCATGTCTTGGCCTGGAGCCCAGGGCACCACACACAGTGGTCCTTGGCTGAAGAGTATCCTCTTGCAGCCTCTTCCACGAACGCTTACACTTCCTGAGGACAGGGAATGTATCTTCCCATCACCAAGCACAGGGGCCCCATAAATGCTAAATGGTGCAGAGGGTGAGCATGGCCCCTCAGACTTAGAGGGGTGACTGATTTCTCTAACCTTCAGTTTTCTCATCTGTACAACGGGGACAGGCTTGGTGTCGTGCAGATGTGCCTGGCATGGGTGAACTGAAATGGACAGACGGGTGGAAGATTATCCCACGAAAAGCCACATCACGCCAACATCTGTTAGCACTTTGGCCACGTAGAGTCCACACAATGAGTCCTGCAACAAATTGGGAAACTGAGGCCCAGAGAAGCAGTGCAGCAGGCTCACTCCCACTCAGGGCTGGGACTGGAGGCTGGTCTACCTTCTCTGGGCCCCATGGTCACCTTGGGGCCCCTGCACTGACACCCCCAGTTCCTGCTGCTTCTTCCAGATCTCCACTGTTGAAGGTGTGTCCTACGAGCGCGTGAGCAAGAGGCTGGCCTGAGCTAGCAGGCAGGGCTCTGCGGGGGCCGCAAAGCCACCAATAAAGCTGATGTAACAACAGACATTCTGCTCGTTCCAGAACCTGTCTTTGTTCTCTGGTGTCTTGGGGCAGTTCTGGCTGGTGGGGGTGGGAAACCCCTGACGATGGTTACACAGGCCACACCTTGGCCCTGAGATCTCTGTGGGACCTGTGTCATGGCAGAAGGAGATGGGTATGGTCGGAAGACCCCTGGCCCCGGGGAGAGGGCAAAGGCGGTGCTCAGGATGCACGGCGGGCACACTTCTGTGGACCCCTCGCCCCAGCCTGCCACCCACACTCGGCGTGGAGACCATCCTTTCAAGAGACAAATATCACCTCGGAGGGGTGGCACTCTGACTCTCAGATGGGCCACAGGAAGGTGGGGAAGGGCCCCCCACTGCTGGGCCCCGAGGCTGCACAGACACTGGGATGCACCCACCAGGGCTTAGCCAGGGAAGGTGTTTCAGCACGGCTGTGGCTCTCTGCTAATCTGTTGGGGAGTCGTTCCTTTGGGTCTCAGTTTACCTGCTGGTACAAGAGGGGGCCAGAAGGACCAATGAGGAACTGAGGAGAAATGGGACTCTATGAGATGGCACAGGGGTTATGGGAGTGCCAGGCAGCAAGCGAGCAGTCAGAGTAGGGCTTAGACAGGGGGGCCTGGGAGAAACTTGGAGAAGCTGCAGTGGGCTGGGAAAGGTGGTCAGAAGGGTCACTCTGATCCCCTGGTAGGTGCCTGGAGCCCTGCATCAGGAAGGATTCTGAGGCGGCATTTGGATTGAGCAGACATCCCTGCCTGATTACAGCGTCTGTCCGGGGCATGGAGGAAGAGGAGGGAGGTCTGCCTGTCCCGTGGCTAGATAGTCGCTAACCCCGATGCGCTTTTTTTCATTCTCCTCTCTCCTTGGGAGTGTTCCCCATCTGGGTACCACCCTAACTTCTATTTTATTACTTTTCTTGGCCACGCCATGCAGCATGCAGAATCTTTAGTTCCGGACCAGGGATCAAACCTGTGCCCCCTGCAGTGGAAGCAGGGAGTCTTAACCACTGGACAGCCAGGAAGTCCCCACCCTGACTTCTTTTTACCCCATAGTTTTCTCTATGGCAACTCACTTATTTTTACTACAATGGAAACTTTATATCACTTATATACATGGAAAGCCAACATCATTTGCCATAAATAGACTAAGACTATTAAAAAAAGTCAAAGCTGAACAATGTTGACTTCTAGCTGGATTCTGCTGCCAAAGCCATGACTCTGAGGCCTCCCTTAGTGAAAAGGTTAAGAATCTTACAGAAGCCAGTAGCATCAAATTGGAAGCTCTCTCCTTCCCTAATCAAAAATCCTGCAGGACTCCTTGAAAAGAGAAGAATGCACTCACTATAAGAGTTGAATTATCTAAGTGTCCATCAGTGGATGAATGGATAAAGATGTCTCTTTCTCTCTCTCTGTCTCACACACACACACTGGAATATTATTCAGCCATAAAAAAAAGAATGGAATCCTGCCATTTGTGACAACACTGATGGACCTTGAAGGTATTATGTAACGTGAAATAAGTCAGATGGAGAAAGACAAATATCGTATGATTTCAAAATAAAACAAAATAAACTCATAGATGCAGAGAACAGATTAGTGGTTACCAGAAGGGAAGGAGGTTAGGCGGGTGGGTGAAATGGTTAAGGGGGTCAACTGTATGGTGGTGATCACTCTTCAGTATATACAAATATACTGCAAAGTATATACAGATATACAAAGTATAAAAATATACTGCATGGGCTTCCCTGGCGGCACAGTGGTTGAGAGTCCGCCTGCCAATGCAGGGGACACGGGCTCGTGCCCCGGTCTGGGAAGATCCCACATGCCGCGGAGCGGCTGGGCCCGTGAGCCATGGCCGCTGAGCCTGCGTGTCCGGAGCCTGTGCCCCGCATTGGGAGAGGCCACAACAGTGAGAGGCCCGCGTACCGAAAAAAAAAAAAAGTATATATATATATATACTGCAAAGTTGAATTATAATACCGTATACCCGAAACCTATACTACAAAGAGAGCTGAATGATCTAAATTATCTTGAATATACAAGTCCCACATACGGGGTAATAGAAATAAGGTTTGCCCGACACCTTGCGAAGGGTCTGGCACACAGCAGGTGCTTCATAAGTGCTACCTGACCTCAGGTCCTTGTAGCCTGTGTCATCTACGGCCTTTCACTCTCAGGGGCCAGCCTCAGCTTGGACAGACAGCACAGCTCAACTCACTGGCAGCTCAGACCTCGCCTCCCCCCACATTGTGCCCTGAAACTTGTTGCTTTCCAAGCACAGCACTCAGCCTCCCACACCCACCCACCAAGCCAGGACCCTGTGAATGCCATCATTTTGCCAAGACTTATTGCTAATTAAGTTAACTAGGTAAGCATTAAACTCGCAGTGTTGCTGTTTCCCCTCCAGACTGAATGATTACTCATAATGAGCTTGGATAATAAGTCTCTAAATAACAGAGAGGTGACCATAATTAGGCTGAAACCTGAGAGAGAGAGAAGGGCGAAGAGTAGCAAAGAAAGAAAGAGCTGAGGGGGAAGAGATTGTTTATACTCTGGTAACCGATTCAAGGACAAATTCAAACACTGCAGCCAGGGTTACAGAGTCACAAATTCATGGACTAGAAGGACCTCCGAGCTCAACTAGTTTAAACTCTGTATTCCACAGATATAGAAACCAAGGCTCAGAGAAGGGAAGAAATTCATCTAAGGTCACACAGCAGATTAATGAAGGGCTGGGCATCACCGGCTGATGGAGGCTACAGTTTCTCTTTCCAGCTTATGGGGGTAAGTGGAGTAAGGTGAGATGGGGTGAAGTGTCCATGTTGCTGGCATCTTGGAAAAGAGGCTTCCTCAGCCAGTAGAAGGGACAGCGGTTAAGAGCTTCGACTCTGGAGTCACAGTGCCAGGGTTCAAATCCCTCTTCTACCACCTAGAAGCTGTGTCACCTCGGGGTACGTTCATCCATTTCTCTGAACCTCAGTTTCCTACCTTGTCAGTGGGGAAAACAACTGCACTTACCTAACAGAGTCGTCACGCTACAAATTAAATACTAGCCACTGCGACTGCGACCAGCATCACCTCCATTATCAGCACTGTCATTCTCAAGCCAGTGTGATGCAAGTGTAAGGAGTGCCCCCTCCACTCACTTGTAAGGCACGTGGGCACGCTGCCGTATTTCTTGGCATCTTGTCTTGTCCATGTGTAAAATAGGCCCATAAGACCTTCCCTTCCCGGGTGACAGAGGAGTTGCAAGGGTAAAAGGTAAAAATCCTCGCCAGTGGCCTCCATAAAGTTAGAGGCGCTTCACCATTTTGCTGTGCTGTTCAAGGTGCGGGAGTGACTCCCTGCTCAGTTCGGGTGCCCTTCACCCTGACCCTTGGAAGTCATCTCTAGCAACCATTGCCCTCCTGCCAAGCTCATCTGGTGAAATGGGGGCTTCTCAAAGCATCTTTAAAGACTACCACTAGGTGGCGTTCCACCACACACCTGTGGCCCCCAAGGATACCAAGAGGTGTTTGTATGCTGGGGGTGGGGCAGGGGGGTGAGCAGTGAAATCCCAAGTGACTGGGCCATGGTGTGGGGGTGTGTTTCCTCTGGGGGCGGCAATGCGGAGGCCACAAGCCTCCTCAGTCCGGCGTATCTAAGTGCCAAACTGAGTCCACACCCCTTGCCCACGGTGAGACCTTGGGCCTCTCTGAACCTCGGTATCCTCATCTGGAACATGGTGATAATGATGTTGCCATGAGGACAAAAGAAGAGCAGGGGGAATAAGAGACCATGAGGGAAGTGTCAAGTACAGGGCGTGGAACACAGTAAGTGCTCACTACACACGGCCCTTCTTGGAGGTTCTACTGGTGTGACTGGGAACACACTAGGTCAGAGCTTCTAGAGCAGAGAGATGTGGTCAAACCTGGCTGTGCAGGTGCATCTCCTGGGGGTCCTATTAAAAGGATAGCCCAGGGCTTCCCTGGTGGCGCAGTGGTTGAGAGTCCGCCTGCCGATGCAGGGGACACGGGTTCGTGCCCCGGTCTGGGAAGATCCCATATGCCGCGGAGCGGCTGGGCCCGTGAGCCATGGCCACTGAGCCTGCACGTTCGGAGCCTGTGCTCTGCAACAAGAGAGGCCGCAACAGTGAGAGGCCCACGTACCGCAAAAAAAAAAAAAAAAAAAAAAAAAAGGATAGCCCAGGCCCCACTGCAGACCTGCGGAACAGAAGACCAGGGAGATGTCACTGTTCTGAAGTGCTCCCTAGCCAGGTGTGACCTTGGAGACCATTCCAGTCCCAACCCTCCCATTTTGCAGATGAAAAAACTGAGATCTAAAACAGGGGACTGACCGGCCCTCGTCCACACAGCTAGGGAGTAGCAGAAGGTCTGACTCCAGTATACACTGCCTGCTGTGGCTCTGGTAAGGGCAGGGCCTGAAACATTGGTCCGAGCTGGGCCAGCAGATGGCTGACCACTTGAGTTCTTCCTCCTTTAAAGCTAGAGCTGGGATGGGGGGCGGTGAAGCTCTGGGGCTCATCTGGGCCCCTCCTCCAAAGGGAGAAGCCCACTCATCTACAATATTTGTCACAGAACTCACTGCTGAATAATGATGCCACATATTCCATGCTTTCTTATCATAAACCTGAAGTGCAGCCCAGGCTGACAGCTTTCTCACCTTACAAACGAGAAGACGAGTTCAGAGTGGAGAAGCAGCTTTTCTCAAGGTCATCTAGCTAAGAGCAGACAGACTCGCACCTTCCACCTCTCGGGCTAACGTTCTTGTCCGTACACTAGAAGCTGCAAGCTTCCAGCCTAAGAACCACCTTAACCTGTGTTTTATTGGTCTTCTATTGCGTTGCAATTTAAAAAAAATTTTTTTAAATCACGAAAAATTAGATTTCCTAGCAAGTGCAGATATCCAGTTTCTCTGAAAATCTGAAGTTGTGGCAACATAAGGCTTACATCCCTGAAAGGTTGTAATTAGCCAGAGCTGAACAGAAGCCACACCCTCTACAGGGGACACACTGGCTTCATCAGTCCCCATAACCTCACGCTGTCTCAGTCATCCAGCTGATTCACTCACTATGTTACCTGCCTGGTCCTGGTGGGCCTTTGGATTTGAGACGCCTGCCAAACGCTATGGCCTTTCTGCTGAAAGTTGTCACAAATGGCTTCCCTGAGGAACAGAGAATGAGGTTAATGAGATTGGTAAGATTCTTTCCCAGGAACTTGGTGCCAGGGATTACCAGAGGCAGCCCAGAAGTGGATTCCCTCCCAGGGGATGCTCTGGGGAAGCCCCAAGCCTGGTCCCAGGTCTTCACCTTCACAGATAGGGCTGGGGGAACCCCTCCCACATCAGAGCCTGTTGGGGGCAGGCAGATGGAGCCGTAAATCCCGTTAGCCTGTGGCAGCTGTGCAAAAGCTATGTTTCTGTACTTTTGTCTGCTGCTGAGCACACTCTGAGAATCCCCTTGACCCCGTCAATCAGCAACACAAATGCCTGGCGACTCTTTGGCGAACCCATATCCATTATTCTGTCATGTCTTCTTCACCAGGTGAGCAGGATGGCCAGCTGGAGCCTTGCACTTATTCAAAACTCGACTGAGGCATCTCAGGGCAGCGGGGCAGCTCCAGGCTGCCAGGGTTTGAATTGTGCCTCCCTCCTTCACCACACTGTCTTTAGGCAAAGAACTTCTCTGTGGCCCTGTTTTCTGATCTGTAAGGTACAACTGCCTTGTAGGGTTACTAGGATGGTTATAGGAAATAATATAAGCAAATTCCTTAGCAGAGTGCTTTACAAACAGCAATCGCTTAATAAACGTCAGCTGGGTGATTAGTGCTACGATCACCAGGTATCTATATATTCTATTGGTTGCAGGTGGTTTAGGGCACAGCCATCAAACCCAGTAAACAAACTAACAAGATCATTCCAGATGATTTAACAGCTATGATGAAAACAAAGGGGGTAAGGAAAGAGACCTGGGGGATGACAGAGACCTCTTTGGAAGGTGACCTTGTGGGCTGAGGTTTTTCAACCATGGCACAGCGGTCATCTGGGGCCAGTCCATTCTTTAGTGTGGGGGCTGCCCTGTGCATTGTAGGATGTTGAGCCGCATCCCTGGCTTCTGCTCACTGAATGCTAACCAAGTCCCTCTCCCAACTGTGACGACCAAAAAATATGTCCAGACATTGCCAAAAGTCCCCTGGAGGGCACAAATGAGCCCTGCTGAGAATCACTGATAAAAGGGATTAAGAGAGGGGAGCATTCAGATGACAGAAAAGATGGCTTTGGAGAGATGGACTTTGAACCCAGAGGGTATGAGGAAGTGGAACCTTAACCCTGACCCTAATCCAGGCATTTGGGACATTTAGCCGATTTCCTTAAACTAAATCACTCTACCTCCATAATGGGTTCTGTTTCTCCGGAGAACCCCACCCGATTCAGAGCCGGGATGTCAAGCCTCACTCACTCTCGCTGCCCAGCCCGTGACCCAGGGAGGCCCAGCTCCAGCTCCGAGGGCAGGAGCCCGTCTTGCTGTCACCCAACTCCACAACCTCTTGGCACCAGTGTGGGTGCCCATCTCTGGAGGCTGACGTGGGGGAGGGAGGGAGGGCTGGCTGAGAGAAGGCCAGGAAGAGAACCCAGAGAGGCCATGAGCAGGTGATGTGTTTATTGCGGGACCACTTTTTTTAGGGGCTGGGCTGGCTGTGAGGTTCTACTGGGGGTGGGGGGTGACGACGATACGGACAGACGGACCCTCCCAAGCGCCCAGCCCCAGAAAAGACAAACACAATAACTTGGAATCCAAACCAGTTGCACATAAATAGAAGGAGGTTGGCAAAAGAAAAAGAGAACAACAAATGAATGTGCACTTTCCTATGCTAGTGTGACAAAGCAGCCCCGCGCGCCGCCCGCGTCCAGGCTCTTCTTTACTCAGCTTCCACGCTGAGGCTCCCATCTGCTCTGAAAACCGCCTTCAGATCCGACTCCTGGCAGCCCCCCTGCCAGTCTCCTGGACTGGCAACCAAGTCAAGAAAACTGAGATGGGTTCTTCTCAAAAAAAAAAAAAAACCAACCAAAAACCGCCTTCGTGGTTCTCTGCACCTCCCAGTCCTAGGGGGTGAACAATGGGACCTCTGACCCTAAACCAACCAAAAAATAAAACACGCTGAGCACAAGCCGTGAGTCAGAATAAAAACATATTGCACATGCTTCCAAGAGTCTTCCTGAGAGCCCTCTCACTGCAGAGACCCAAATACTGGCTTCTGATCCACCCTGTCACTGGCTGTCAGTCGTGTAACAGACCCTGCACGCCCCCAAATCCCCAAAGCCAGTTGGCATCAGGCATACAATCCCACATTATGAGCCTCTGCTCTGAGCCAAACTTGAGGCTGAGGCTGGGTTTAACCTCAAGCAGGAGATGCATGCGGTGGAAGGAGGTGAGCATTGCTGGGTTTAAATCTTTGTCTACTTTTCAACAAGCTTTCTCCTCTGGGTGGTTATCGAAGTTCTACAGGTGAATAGAGCATCCAAGACGTGGAATCTTCCGGAACAGAGAGCCTGGAAAGTGGTTCTCCCCAACCATATGCTTTTGCAAAGGGAGCTCTGTGGTTAACCACAGGTCTGCCCCAAGCCAGGTTAAAAACCTACAGCCCTTGCGTGGGACAGGCAGTGTGGCAATCACCATCATTTTTCTCCTAAGGACTTTTCAAGTATCACAAAATCCCTGATACAGCATGTAAACAAGACATCTTACTGAACAGAAAGCTAGGTCACTTCGGGAAGCAGCAGCATGTGAAATATCTAAAAGGCTGAAGAGGGTTTTAGGTTCCACAACAAAGCAACAAGACAGCTGCCCACTGTGCCTCGGAAGGCAGACAGACACTCGGGCATGAACACACACACAGGCCCCTGTGGATGGAGCCAGGGAAAGAAAAGCACCCCAGATAGCATCTACCGGGGCTCTGGAGACACATCAGGCTGCCCCCTTTTCAGTGGTGTAGCTGCCATCGGCAAAGAATAAAGGAGTCTTTGATGCTAAAACCTGGACGTGCTCGTGAACTGCTGGTCTGCATCCAGTCCCCAGTCTCCTGGCCTCTTCCCAGGTCTTTCTCGACCCGCTGGGCCCCTCTCCAGGGTTTGGCCACCGAGCCATCCCCTTGCATCCCAGCCACGTGTGGAAGACGTTTTCCAGAGCAATGCTCTTGGGTGAGGTATGTCACTGCCTGTTTTGCCCCGGGTCAGTTTTATTTAAAAAGAGCATGCACCCTCTCCGTTCAAGGGTCCTGAGGCTCTGCGGGGACAGCCTCCCAGGCACCTCACTGGGCTGAGCTCCCTTCGTCAGCATCCTCTTCCTCTGCCCAGGTCTCTAAGGCCTCCCTGCGTGGCTAAAGGTGCCCTATCTGTCGAAACAGCCCGCAGGGAACGCGTGGCTCCCGCTGAAGTAGCTGCTCCCGTAGGTGGCGGCGAGGCAGTGTCTGGGCTCAGCTGCAATGGCCATGTGCATGCTGAGGGACGTGGGCAGTGGCACGGGACACATGTCCAGGGGCTGGAGGGTGGGGTACAGGGTATGGAGGGATGAGCCACTGCCCCCTGAGAGCAGGGTCCCCGAGTGGTGGGCCTGCAGCGAGTCCCGATAGGCCACGCACAGGTCCTGCACGGGGGTCTGGAACTGGGCCAGGGCCATCGCTGTCGGCTGGCCGAGGCCGGGATAGGCAGGTGGCTGGCACAGCACCTGGGGGGGAGCTGGGGGTGTGCCGGGCACCATCGCCAGGGCCTGGCTCTTGACCGCGACGGCATCCTTGAGGATGTTGTCATAAGCTCTGAAAGGAAAGGACTTGGGTGAGACTTGGGAGGTCAGAGGCTCCAGCACCAGACACCTGCCTTGCTGAGGGGGATGCCAGGAGACGCATGTGCTGTGACTGCTGGGCCTCTCCCAGCCTGGGCTCACTGCCTGAAGCACTGCCTCAGCTGCTCTCTGACTAAACTCGGGCCTCAGATCTCAGCTTGGATCTGCTTCCGACAAAAACCCTCTTCTGACCCCTCAAGACTAGCCTAGCTGTCCCTGCAGCCCCTCTGCACTGCCCCACCTTGGCGGTCAACACCGCAGATGATAACTTCCGGTCACTACCTGGTCCCTCATGCATAGTTCGAGCTTCGAGAGGGAGCACCCATCTGCTTTTGCTCATCACTGCATCCCCACACTGGGCACAGCGCCTGCCCTGAGAGGGCAGAGCTCCCGGTGCTTAGGTGAGCACAACCTCTGCCTTCAAGGCACTTCCAGCCAGCTCCATCCCCGGCTAAGCTAGCAGATTTCAAGCAGGTTGCCCCCAGGGACCTAAGTGTCTCCATCTGAAAAGGGGGATGGAACAGGTCTTTTGCCCTCTCAAAAAAAAAAAAAAAAAAAAAAAAGCTTCCGGTAGTAAACCTTTCTGGGAAAACAAATCAATTAGAGGCTTCGGTAAGAAAGGAACAAGTGGAGGGTGCAGCAGGCCTGAGCAGGGGGTTACCCCAGAGGGACAGCCTTGGGGAAGAGGCAGGGCTGGTGGCTCAGTCTCCAGGGGCACCCATCCTCACTCAGGCTAGACAGTGTTCTCCAGCTTTGGGCACCTTCTAGAAGGTACAGATTCTAAAATAAGGGCTAGGGAGCAGGACTGATTCCAGAGGAATGGGACAAAGGCAGCTGCACCAGGAGGCTGAGAGGTGGCTCTTCAGGGGCTGGCCCCGTGGTCAGTGGGGCCAGCATCCAGGAGATGCCACCAGCCGTTGGGTGGAAGAGAGACCAGGTGCAGCCAGGCGAGGGCTTTCTGCCCTCTCTGCCCTCCTCCCTGCAGTCACTACTGAGCTCTTTTGCTTCCGCTATCAGTTTCAGGGTGTTCTGACTATGATGCCTTTAAGCATCCTCTCTGAAACACTGAACACTTCCTCCCCAAGATTCCCAAGGACCCTTGCAAGTAGGCTGTGGCCTCTTACGTGAAGCCACTCTGGGCTTAGCTGGCTAAGAGTCAGCTTTGTGGCCATGTCTGAGAAAAGCAGCTCATAATGAGAGTGTCTCAATATAATCACCCAGAAGACTGACTGATACACTGGGTCAAAGAGCCCAAGACACTCAGAAAGATGTGCCCAGAGCCCTTCTGCTGCTGCACTCTTGACCTAAAAATTGCAAACCCAAAGCTACTCAAAATAGGAAGGACCAACTCCCCGAATCCCACTTCTGTCAGGAGTCACCACGGCCCACTTTCCGTGAGCCACCAGCCCACCATAAGCCTCCAGGAAATTGCCTGAAGTGAGTCTTATGAGCAAGTGGAACTTCGGTATTTCCGAAACACAAAGGATCAGGAGAGGAACTTACACCAGCAGGATTTCGATGCATGTGCTGAGATGTTCCAGGGAGTAGTTTGAGATCCTCTGCAGGTCTCTGGTCCAGTAGGGAGAAAGCTGAAGGCAAATCCTAGAGGCCCCGACGCAGGCTGCGGCCACCACAGAAGGCTGGAATTTGTAGAAAATATGATCTGAAAGAGAATCACAGAGAAGGAGTCAGCATCAGAAAGCCTGGTCCTGGAGTCCTGCCTTGTGCTCCCCGGTAGACAAATGATTAGGTCCAAGGTTGTTCACTGCTCCCGCAAACACACACACACACACGATGAAAAATTAAAACAGCATGAATTTCCATTCTTGAATCTTAAAACACCTTGGCTCTCTCAGTCTGGGATTTCTTATGTCAGCCTAGAGCAGTTTTCAAAATACCATCCCTGGCTTCCAGGGGCTGCAATGGGCTTGCTGATGGGCTACAAGCAGAACTGCCGAACACCTGTTCCTTCCTTTGGCTGTTAGGGGTGACCCACACACTGTTTCAAAGGCTTCTTTTTGAGGTTATGACTGAAGGCTACTTAGTAACAAAGCCTGGCCCCCAGTAGGCACTCCCTAACAATCTGTTGAAAGAACTAACGAATGAATGAATGCCTGTAAGTGTTTGATATTCTTAACTAAAATTGGAACTTGACTTAGGTTTACTGGGGAATCCTCCCCACCTCACCCCAGCTTTACTGACGTATAACTGACAAATAAAACCTGTACATATTTATGGTGTACAGCGGGATGTTTTGGTACATGTACATGTACACACACTGGGAAATGATCTGAGAAATCTTTAACGTCCTGCTTTGGTATCTGGCAACACGGCAAAGCTGGGACTACTTATGTGCAAAGGCAAACTGTTGAAATTCCCACAATTCTCATGAAGAACAGTCAGTTATCAGATGCTGTCTTATCCTGTTTATGACTGGCAATGATTTCAACATTTGCCTGTTAAAGTATGAATTAGGCAGGGTGGTACGGTTACAGACACAGTCAGAGTCAGACTCCCCAGGTTCAAATTCCAGCAATGGCCTTGGGTAAGTTACTTCACGTCTTGAGTATCAACTAAGGAAACGGATTCGTAAAATGAGAATAGCACAAATGATTTTCATGTGAAGTCGTTGTGAGGTTCAAATGAGACAATGCATGCACAGCACTAAAATAAGGTGCCTGGTACATAGTAAGTGCTCATTTAATGCTTGATATTACAATTGTTGATGATGTTACTGAGATTATTGATATTTGGTTTGCAGCGGGTTGTCAGGTGGTTGTATCAACAGTATTTCTGACCTAGTGTTGTACTTAATATCTAGATCTTTAGACACTTCAAATAAAAGTCCCCCAACAAGGTAAAAGTTTATTGCTAAAGCAGATGTAAACATAATCCTCCCTCCCACCCTACCTGTATGATGATAGCTCTTCCGGAGTCACCTACTTGTGGATTTGCATTGTGTTCCAGATTAGTGTATAAAAAACTACCAGGTGATCAGTAAATAGACAGGCTACCAGCTGCCTGCATACAAGCTGCTACTTCTCTTTTACACGTTACTGCTAACACAGGGTTGAATCGTCGCTCCTTCTCTGCTGATCCCTGCCAAGGGGAGTGATCTGGTGATTTGGGTGGATGGGCCCCCATCAGCAAGGACTCCCTGGGGCAGGTCTCTCAGGGCCCCTGACCCCGGCCCCCGTGTGGTGGGGGAAGGGCGGACAGGCCCTGACATCAGCCCCACCTTGCAGGGTGACCTCTAGGAAGTAGTGGGCGTACTCCTTGAGGCACTCTTTGGTCTTGCGGGGGCAGGTGGTGGGCCAGCTGTGGCAGTGGTGGTCCTTCTGGCTGACGGAGGCCAGGAGGTAGTAGTCGAGGAAGTGGGCGGGTGTGGGTAGGCAGAGGTTCCAGCCGAAGGCCTCCAGCAGCAGCAGCTCTGTGCTCAACAGCTCCTTCTTGGTAAGGGAGAAGTTCTGGCTGCTCAGGATCCTCGTGCTGTTTATCTGTTCCAGCTTGGGGACATGGTCTTCCCTATCCTCGAACTTACCTGAGGGAGAAGCAGAGGTTACTGGGACTTTTACGACACTTGCTGTAAAAGCCCACCTTAAAGTACCTGGACGGTGCTGACAGGGAGAGGAGCAAGCCCAAAGGCGCACATTCCAGATCTGTCACACCTGGGCTCGAATCCCCAGGCCATCACTTCCAGCTGTGCTGTGTGGTCATGGAAAGGTGTCTCACCCTCTCTGTGCCTCAGTTCTCTCACATGTAAAAGGGAAATTATACATCCGAAAGCTTTTGTTAGATTCAATGGGAAACCTCACACCAAATGTTCAGACCAGCAGTGAGGATCACAACAGCAGTTAGCAACAGCAGCAAGGGCCTGGGGAGTAAGGTGGCCCTCCCATCTGGTCCTCACTAATTCAGCCTCAGGACTGGTCAGGGCGCCATTGTCACGGTGACCTTGCAAATCTGGTCCTGTCCCTCCAGACGTGGAAAAGTCCTTCAGTGGCTCCCCAGTATCTACAAGACTGAGTTTAAACTCTGTCAATGGGTTCTTAATTTGGATTCCTCCAGACACAGTTTGCTTGGGATGTGAGCCTAGGAAAGATCTATAAGTAGGAGAAGACAGGAAAGGGACAAAAGCCAAAAGGGCACTTGATCTTGAAGAGGTTTCTGCACCCCTACGTTCACTGCAGCATTATTCACAACAGCCAAGACAACCTAAGTGTCCCCTTTCAGATGAATGGATAAAGAAAATATGGCATTTATATACAATGGGATATTATTCAGCCATAAAAAGAAGGAAATCCTGCCATTTGGGACAACGTGGATGGACCTTGAGGGCATTATGTTAAGTGAATAATGAGAGAGTCAGAGAAAGACAAATACTGTTATGATATCTCTTACATGTGGAATCTTAAAAAAACAAACTCAGATACAGAGAGCAGATTGGTGGTTGCCAGAGGGGGTGGGGGATGTGAAGACGGTCAGAAGGGACAAACATCCAGTTATAAGATCAATCAGTCCTGGGGATGCAACAGTCAGGCATACTGACTATACTTAACCATATTGCATATTTGAAAGTTCCTAAAAGAGTAGATCTGTAAAGTTCTCACTGCAAGAAAAAAAAGTCTAACTATGTGGGATTATGGATGCTAACTTATCGTGGTGATCATTTCACAATATATGCATATATCAAACCACTGTACACCTTAAACTAATGCAGTCTGCCAACTGTATCTCAATAAGACTGGAAAACAAAAAAAGTGGCGTCATGTAACTTCCAAAGCGAGGCTTTAAGAGGCCTTGCATCTTCTGCCTTTGTCCCGCCTGAGGTGCCATTCCCAGACCTCTGTGCAAGGAATCAAGTCTAGCCTGTTGGAGGTGAAGAGGCCACAAGGAGGAGAACCAAGATGCCCAGGCAACAGCCCAGCCAGCACCGACTCTCATACACATGAATGAGGCCACCCTGGACCTTCCAGGCCAGCGGATCCTCCAGCAACTGTATGAAGGAGTCCAGGTAATACCAGCACAGGAACCACCAAGCGACCCACATCGTTGTTGTCTTAAATCACTTAGTTTTGGGGTGATTCGTTTTGCAGGAACAGACAACTGGAATACATTCATATCAATGCACAGTGGCAAAAAGATGCAAAACCCCGCAGACAGACATGTCACACAGCTCGGTAAGTACTGAAGGAACAATGACCTCAGACTGGAAGGTCCTGGAAATCATCTGCAGGAAATAAATCCGCATGAAGAAATAATCTGCAGGAAATAAATCCGCAAACAAACAGAAATAAAACACAAGCCTGGGGTTATCCCACTCAAGGGTCAAGGAACCGAGGATTTCCATAGCAATGTCCCCCTGGCAGTCATCAGTTGTGGAAGGCCCTAGTGGCAGCCTCTGCTGTGGAGGGCTCTGCAGGCAGGGGGCGTGCAGCCACCACACCCCCACTCGGGGGAACCACGCACTCCTGGCTGTAGCCTCGGCCACGGAAGTTCTCTGCAGGCACCGTGCCCTCCCTGCCTACGAGCCTTTGTCCGCGCAGCCCCTCTGCCCAGAGCACCCTTCCCCATCCCCTCTTCACTCCGCCCAAAGCTCACGCTATCCTTCACCTCGAAGCCACTGCCCCCTGGAAACCTTCCCTGACCATGGTCCCCATGTGCTGCCCGATGCCCACATCGGATGGTGGTGGCCTCGGTCTGGTCACCTTGGCCTCCAAGCCTAACCTCACTGGGTGCAGAACAGCTGCGGGAGCAGGTGTCGGAAGAGGCAGTGGGCGACCCAGTTGAGCTCTGAGCACACATCTGTGCCGATGAAGGCAACAGCCAACAAGTCATCCACACACCTGTGCTCAACTGCCAGTGCCCCCTGACCCAGTTCTCAGCAGACGCTCAGGCTCGCTGAGAGATAAGGAAGCAACCACTTCAGGCAGGCGGCCCTGCAGCAGATACAACACATTCCTCACTAAGGCCTCAAAAGACGTCACTGAGAAACGAGACACTGAGTCTGGGAAGCCTGCATCCTTCTTCTCAGGGAGCCAGGCAACAGCCCACTGGGTGGGCAGAGCTGGTGACGAGAAGCTCTAGTGCTTGCCACGGAGGAGCAGAGACGATGCTGACTGGTCCCGAAGCGGCTTACAGCAAAGCAACCCAGACTCACCTCCTTCCCGAGCCCCATCCACGGCCCCGCCGGCGGAGCACACACCTTATTCCCTTGCCTTGTACCAACCAGGGCAACTCAGGCGGGAAAAGGTGAGGACAGTGCTGCCCCCTCCCCAAGGGGAAGAGGCTCTTGAACGCTGAAATCCTGGGTAGGGGGGACCCGGCTGACCAGGTCTTGCTGCCTTCCGTGGCCTCAGGGCCCCTCGCCCTCCCCAAGCACTGGATCCAGCCACACTTGGAATCTGGCCCCTCCTCCAGCGGGCGTGCTCATCCCCTCACCCCCTTATCACCTGTCCTCCAGAGCTCAGCTCAGAGGCCGCTCGGCGTCATCAACGCACTGCTCACACTCCGATAGTTTAATCTCTAATAGTAGTAACAGTGGCCAGCACCTGACCATTAATAGGTCATTAACAAGTGTGAGCCCCAGAAGGATAGGAACCATGTCCCACATATTCGAAGGTGTGCCCCGAGGTACCAGCACGGCCCCCGGCACACAGTAGATGCCCAATGCCTATTTGCTGAGAGAATGAATGGTTCTCTCTGGCTAGCTGAATTGTCGGCCATTTGAATTGTTCTCCGATGCTCTCTGATTATCTGTATCTGCTATTTTTTCTCCAACAATTCATTTATTCTTTATGCAAATTAAAAAGAAAGAAAATAATATTTTTCTTGCAAAATTGTCAAGGTTTCCCTGAACCTTGGGCTGACCTGAGCCAATGCTGTTCACAGGCACTCAATAGCTAGAGCTCTTTTCTTCCCAGAGCAGAGGGTGGCACGGTGAAGGTCACCGCTCTGGCAGAAACCTTTGCATCTGGTACCTTTAAAATGGAGAGATCTGGTGTCAGCACCTTAACCAAGCGATCAAATGTAGCATCGCTATTGCATCGTGCCAGCGGTGGCACCAAGACCCTTCCATGGTCTTGCTGGCAGCCAGCAATCTATTCCGATGGCAGATGTGCTCAATCAGATTAATTTCTCCCTGCCCTCAGTGCTTTTCAAACCTTTTAGAGTTCTGCCTTTTCCGCAGCCACCAGGCCCAAAAAGGATCACCCTCAAATGGAAGGGGCCATGGATTACTGAGGAATCTGATTCATCTGCTCTCTCTGCTCCCCACACTGGGGAGGCTACATGGGGACCCACCGCACTGCAGAGCAGGGCAGAGCTGGGTCTGAATCCTCGACAAGTTGACCCTGGACCTAAAAGCACTGAACTCCACAGGCTGTTCATTTCTTCTCTAGGAATCCGCCCCACACGGAGAAAGCATGGCTATGCAGGATGCAAAGTGCTGTAAGAAGTACCCAGCACACAGAAATGGACAGACCTTCCATGCTGGGCCGGGCACTAGCATGTGCTGGACACACAACAGATCCTCCCAGGTAGGTTCTGTTCGGAGCCCCAGAGGGTCAAAGAAAAAGCTCACGCAAGCACTCAGCTCCACACCTAGGAGTGACCTTGCAGCCCCTGCTCTCACCGAACAACACACTTCACAGCCAGCAAAGATTTTATGAGTTTCCTGGTGTTGCACGTGCCCGGCAGACGTTTCCTCCCCTCCTCCCATGACCGTGAGCCGGGCAGCCCTTTGTCCCCAGCCCGCCACCACGGAGCACCGCCACTCAGCTGCTTGCTCCTTATTGACAAATGGCACAGACAACAGATGCCTGGGAGTCTTTAGGCAGGTCCCCCGGGAGGGGCGGGGGACAGAAGTCCGAGTCTTTGCAAGTCAGACAAGAGCCACAGACTGTCTTCAACTTGTTTGATGTACTTTTTATTTGGAAAAGTTTCAAATCCACAGGAAAGAAGAAAGAACTGAACAATGAACCCAGATGACCCTTCCCCAGATTCACCAACAGCTGACACGGAGCCACACAATTGCCGTGTGTGTGTGTGTGTGTGTGTGTGTGTGTGTGTGTGTGGTATATAAATATTGGTTTTACTGGACCATTTTTTAATTAAGTTGCAGGCATGACGTGCCACCCCTGGATATATCAGCATCCATCCCTGAGGTCATTTTCCTACTTAATTATAATGTTATTAGCAATTGCAACAACATCAGCATTAATGTAGTTAACATTTTCTAACATTCAATCCATATTTGACTTTCCCCAAGGGTCTCAAAAATGCCTTTATAACCTTTGTTTTTTTGATCCAGATCCAAAAGGCTACACATGGTGTCTGTTACATCTCTTTGGTCCCATTCTTTGTTTGTTTTTCATGACATGGAACTCTTTGGATGAATCCAGGCCAGTTGTACAATGTCCCATATTCTGGATTCCCTGATTGTTTCCTCATGATCAAACGGTTTGAGCAAGAAAACTACAGAGGTGACGTTTTGTCCCTCTTAACAGATCACATCAGAAATTATACAACATCAGTTTGTCCCAGCAATAGCGATGCTACATTTGATCGCTTGGTTAAGGTGCTGACACCAGACCTCTCCATTCTAAAGGTACCATTCTCCTGTGAAATTAATAAGTCATCTGTGAGGTGACACCTCAAGAATAAGTGAATATCCTGTTTCCCAACAGCCTTTAACTCAATGGTTTGGCATCCATGGAGGATCCTTTCCTGAATAAATTATTACATTGGGGTTGAAAAAAAGAATTTTTAACAATTCTACCGTTTCATCTACATTTTTCTTTTTGGATATTCACACTGTCCCAAATTTGAACAGTGGGAGCACTGTCAACATACTAAGGTTAAAAAAAAAATCCTAAGCCTATCAGAGCACTCACCCTGAATCTGGGAGGCCAGCCACATGCACATGAGCCCTTAGTGTTGGTGGCAGTGGTGAAACATACAAAAAACACCTCTGAGGATGCTCTGCACATCAGCTGACTGATTGCTCCCACACTCCCAGGGGCTGGTGCAAAGAGAGCCTGAGCCACACTTGGCAGGTCACAGAGTTAGTGAGTGGACTGATGACTGTGAGGCCACCAAGTGACCTAAACTCTTAACCACAGACTAGGCCACAGTGGCCAGACACTGTAAGCCAGCAAGCCTCAGGAGTGACACTCACACACTGGCTTTTTTTTTTCTCTCTCTTTTTTTAAATGGCATTTAAAGAAATTATAGTAAAATGCACATAACAGAAAATGTACCATTTTAACCGTTTTTAACTGTACTGTTCAGTAGCATTAAGTACATTCACACTGTTGTGTAACCAATCTCCAGAACTCTTTTCATCTTGCAAAACTGAAACTCTATACCCATTAAACAACTCCCTGTTTCCCTCCACCAACCCCTGATAACCACCTTTCTACTTTCTGTTTCTATGAATTGACTAAAGACTGGCTCTTTCTTCTTTTTCTTCTTCTACCTGCTGTCCTGACAATCAAGCCTTAAAACAGACCAAACAGACTCCTGACTTTTCTGAAGTAGGGTCAAGAGAAGCAGTTTTTTTTTTTTTTTTTTTTTTTTTTTTTGCGGTAGGCGGGCCTCTCACTGTTGTGGCCTCTCCCCTTGCAGAGCACAGGCTCCGGACGCGCAGGCTCAGCAGCCATGGCTCACGGGCCCAGCCGCTCTGCGGCATGTGGGATCTTCCCAGACCGGGGCACGAACCCGTGTCCCCTGCATCGGCAGGCGGACTCTCAACCACTGCGCCACCAGGGAAGCCCTAGAGAAGCAGTATTTTTAATTGCTTAAAAAACAAAACAAAACAAAACAAAACAGAAACCAAACTCTTTAGTTTGGAAAAATTTAAAAATACCAAAAAAAAAACAGAGAAAATATTATAATGAACCCCCATGAATGCATTATGCAGCTCTAACGCTCATCCACATTTACACTGCCTTTAGAAAAATTCTTAAACAAAAACATAAACAGCACAGAATGGGAGTCTATAAAAAGCCAGTGTTGCCCGTTTCTCAAGCCCAGGCCCAGCGCTGCCCATTTCTCAAGCCCAGGCCCAGCGCTGCCCACTCTCTACTAGACAGGTCCCAGTTAATCCCCCCAACAGTCCTTCATGCCTGGCAAGATGCCCATTTACAGACTCATTCAGGATTACCTGCTGCCCATTCAGGAGGTAAACCTAGGCTCAGACATGAGGCCAAAGTTCCCTGGCTAAAGAGAACCAGGTGGGGGTTTTTTTTTTGCTTTATTTTTATTTTTATTTTTTTTGTGGTACGTGGGCCTCTCACTGTTGTGGCCTCTCCCGTTGCGGAGCACAGGCTCCGGACGCGCAGGCTCAGCAGCCAAGGCTCACGGGCCCAGCCGCTCCGCGCCATGTGGGATCGTCCCGGACCGGGGCACGAACCCGTGTCCCCTGCATCGGCAGGTGGACTCTCAACCACTGCGCCACCAGGGAAGGTTTTTTTTTTAAACAAATACATAAATGGCTCCAAAGTCCAGAGCTTTCTATACCACAAGCAGGAAATCTCAGATACAATCAGGAAGATCCCTGCAATTCCAGAAAGTCTCCATAGTGAGTTTATCTACCTGGGCGCAGGAATTCCCATGGATGTGAGTGTCAGGTAAGCTGCAGCCTCCCCATCTAACCCCCATGTTCTCTACAAATACTCTCTTCATCAATCCTCCTATTTACTCCAGAGCCTTTCCACTAAAGATCTGTATGATCAACAAGACTCAGTTTTTATTTCCAATGGCAGAACTGAAGTTGAAGAGTAAATCTCCAACAGGGATACTCTCTGTAATAAAGAACAGCCTCCCCTAGAGGGTGTGGAGAAAAGGGAACCCTCCTACACTGTTGGTGGGAATGTAAGTTGGTGCAGCCACTGTGGAAAACAGTATGGAGGTTCCTCAGAAAACTAAAAATAGAGCTACCATATGATCGAGCAATCCCACTCCTGGGCATATATCCAGAAAAAAACATGGTCCAAAAGGATACATGCACCTCAATGTTCAGAGCAGCACTACTTACAATAGCCAAGACATGGAAGCAACAGAAATGTCTATTGACAGATGAATGGATAAAGAAGATACAATGGAATACTACTCAACCATAAAATAGACTGAAATAATGCCATTTGCAGCTACATGGATGGGCCTAGAGATTGTCATACTGAGTGAAGTAAGTCAGAAAGAGAAAGACAAATACCATATGATATCACTTATATGTGGAATCTAAAATAAGACACAAATGAAACAGAAACAGAATCACTAACATAGAGAACAGACTGGTGATTGCCAAGGGGGAGGGAGGTGGGGGAGGGATGGAGTGGGAAGTGAGGTTAGCAGGTATAAGCTTTTATATATAGGATTGATAAACAATGAAGTCCTACAGTATAGCACAGAGAACTATATTCAGTATCCTGTGATACACCATAATGGAAACGAAAATATTAAAAAAAGAATGTATATATAACTGATTCACTTCACTATAAAGCAGTAATGAACACAACACTGTAAATCAACAATACATCAATTTAAAAAAAAAAAAAAAAGCTCTGGCTTTTTGTAGTTATTGAGGCCAGAAGCTTGCTTCCTACTCATCCCCAAAGGGGCATGCTCCTATGTCCAGCAGACACGTGTCTTTCCGAGGAAGCAGGGGAGACAGATTTTGAGCAATCTGATGGAGAAGCCAGGAAACTACTCTGGGGACGGCACCCTCCGAAAGGCTGTTTGACTTTGCGATGCAGCACGGAGAGCCAGAGCAAGCACGGTGCCGAGGGTCACCCTGGGTTTTCCAGAGGCTCAGCCACTCGCTGGCTGTGTGGTCTGGGGCAAGTCTCAACCTCTGGGGCCGGTGCAAGGGGAGAAACGGAGGAGACAGAATGTTGGTGAGGATGACACAAGGGCTCGGTGTGCTCAGAACAGGGCCCAGCGCTCAGCAAACATGGGAACGTGCGCTGCTTTATAAACCTCTGCTCGCTTCAGGACCAACTGTGCAGTCACAGTCACAGGTGCAATAACAGCTTAATTTGTGCAGGATTTGAGGTGGGAGAGAGAGAAAGCCAGGGACACAGCAAGAAAACCCTCCAGCTATAAGACAGTGCTTCGGTGGTGGTTTTCAGGGAAGGCAGGAAGCTGTGAAGACCATAGCAGGTGGGAAGTGGGGAGCATGTGTCTCCCCGACGCTATCCTGCTGCAGACATGCTGCGTCCAAGAGCTCCAGCCCCTCCAGAGACCTGGAGGTTAGGAAACGTCCCGCAGAAACAAGCCTGTAATCTCAGCCAGACCTGGGTGTCAGGGAGACCCGGCATGAAGGTGAAGCTCGGCTACCTTCCCTGGTTGAGCTCCCTTCCTTCTTCAGGACACAAAAAAAGGTCCTTAAGGAATGTCTACGGTCCCTGTCACTGAAGATGCCTTCCACACACACGTACCCACTGTGTGCTGAGCCTGGGAGATGGTGGGGCCCGAGACAGATCAAGTCCCCATCCTCACCCTGCCTTACAGAGTCTCCCTCCTTCCCCTCCTCACAGCAAGGCTGCATCTCCAGTCTCCCGCACAGAGCAGAGCTCAATAAATACTGAATGCACGAATGAATGAAAACACATTTATGACAGGCTGACTCGGTTCCTGAGTCCAACTTTGGACCGGGGGTGAGGTTGCAGGTGGTTGTTTTCTCCAGGAGGAAACTGTAAAAATGTCTCCGAGGACAGAGGTGGCATTCGGCCAGCTGGGTCAGACACTGGCTTCCCTTCTGGCTGCGAGGACTTCCCCATCTCAGGATGGTGCAACTGGTGGGATGACTTCACACGGTGGCCCCATCAAAGCCCAGGCTCCTTTGTGCTCCTCTTGTTTTTTTTTTTTGTGGTACGTGGGCCTCTCACTGCTGTGGCCTCTCCCGTTGCGGAGCACAGGCTCCGGACGCGCAGGCTCAGCGGCCATGGCTCACGGGCCCAGCTGCTCTGCGGCATGTGGGATCTTCCCGGACCGGGGCACGAACCCGTGTCCCCTGCATTGGCAGGCGGACTCTCAACCACTGCACCACCAAGGAAGCCCTGTGCTCCTCTTTCAAGGGACCCAAATAATATCATTGACTGTAAAAGCACGGGCCATGGGATGTGGCCCCTTGTCATGTACACGGCTGGCATCTGGGGCCCGGGTTACATTACAGAGTTCTCCCCTGTAATGAGGGTCACTGCTTTGCAGAATGCCCACTCCTGGCTCACCAGGGGCTGCCCTGGACTGGGCCTGACCAGGCTGCCGGCTGCAGGAAGAGCTGAGGGAGAGCTCTTCTAGGCTGCGGTGCTGAAGGCATGGATGGAGGGGTACTGGATCCTTTGTTGTTCCAACCTCTCTGCTTGGAGAAGGGAGGAGAAAGAGGAAGAGGAGAAGGGGGAAGGGGAGGGGGAGGGGGAGGGGAGGAGTGCAGAAATCTTGGCCCTCTCTCTCAAGGTTAGAAGCGGAGCCACTTCCAGACGTGAAACCCGGTCCTTAGGGCCGAAGTTTTCATCCAGGTCAGCTAAAACGCGCTCTGCAGCCTCGGAAAGCAGGGGAGCCCGGCATCTCCCAACAACCTCTCCATTTGCTGGTTTGAGTCTTCTTGCTACAGCCAAGGAAGAAAGTGGTCTGGGACCTCCCTGGTGGCACAGCGGTTAAGAATCTGCCTGCCAATGCAGGGGACACGGGTTTGAGCCCTGGTCCGGGAAGATCCCACATGCCACCGAGCAGCTAAGCCCGTGCGTCACAACTACTGAGCCTGTGCTCTAGAGTCCACGAGCCACAACTACTGAAGCCCACATGCCACAACTACTGAAGCCCACGTGCCTAGAGCCCGTGCTCCACACCAAGAGAAGCCACCGCAATGAGAAGCCCGCGCACTGCAACAAAGAGTAGCACCCGCTCGCTGCAACTAGAGAAAAGGCCGCGCACAGCAATGAAGACCCAATGCAGCCAGAATTAAATAAATTTATAAAAATAAATAAATAAATAAATAAATAAAAGAAAGTGATATGCTGTGGGACAAATGCTGCTGTTGTGTAGCAGCTGAGAGCAAGGACTCGGGGGACAGGGTTGGGGGGCGGTGATGGCCACCTGGGTCCCCATCCTAGCTGTGTGCCCATGGGCAAGTTACCCAACTACTGGGCCTCAGTTGCATCCTCTGTCAACTGAGGAAAATAACAGTGCCTACCTCACAGGATTGTTCTGAGGATTAAATGAGCAAACCCACACAAATTCAAAACACTGCCTGGCATAGAAACAATACATATTAACCGTTCCATGATCACGGAAGCCAGGACCTGCCCTCCACCCCCAAATTCTGATTATAGAAAAAAATGCAGTGAGTTTGCAAGTAGTTTTTATTTTATTCTTTATATTTTTTTCTGTTTTCTACAAGGAACAAATACCACTCTCCTGCTGAGGAAAAGCAGTTTCAACTTCTCAGAAGACAAGATGCCACGGATGGGTCCCTAGAAGCCAGAACCGGCAAAGTAACTGCCAGAGAAGGTTCCTGAATGTGGATCTGCCCTAGTCCAAGACTAGGACATAGGGAAAGGCAAGGAATGCTCCTTGAAGACCATCTTGAAAATCCACTCCTAATATGAAAATAATCTCATCTCACCACCCAGAGAGGGGACAGGCTGGCATATTTCCTTTGGGCCTGGAAGGGGCTTTTGTTTTTGTCTAGAGGACAGTGATCTTTATTTTTTTTTTTTAATTTTTTTAAAAAAAATAAATTTATTTATTTATTTTACTTATTTATTTTTGGCTCTGTTGGGTCTTCATTGCTGCACACAGGCTTTCCTCTAGCTGCGGCAAGCGGGGGCTACTCTTTGTTGTGGTGCACGGGCTTCTCATTGAGGTGGCTTCTCTTGTTGCAGAGTACGGGCTCTAGGCGCGCGGGCTTCAGTAGTTGTGGCTCTCAGGCTCTAGAGTGCAGGCTCACTAGTTGTGGCTCATGGGCTTAGTTGCTCCATGGCATGTGGGGTCTTCCCGGACCAGGGCTCGAACCCGTGTCCCCTACATTAGCAGGCAGACTCTTAACCACTGCACCACCGTATAGTTGATTTACAATGTTGTGTTAGTTTCAGGTGTACAGCAAAGTGAATCAGTTATACATATACACATATCCACTCTTCTTTCTTATTTTTTTTAGAGTCTTTTCCCATATAGGCCATTACAGAGTATTGAGTGGACTTCCCCGTGCTGTACAGCAGGTTCTTATTAGTTATCTATTTGGAAGGGGTTTTAAAACCAACTGAAAGGTGCCTTGCTGGTACAATCGAGACCAATGCTGACCAGGCGGTGGGTGTCCCATGGAAGGCAGGCTGCTGTGACCAGGGGAGTGAACACCCACCACGTGGAGCCCGAGTCTCGTAGGCAAGGCAAGGAGGGGCTCTAATCTGGAAGACAGTCTCTGGGTGTGGGGAACAGTGCCTAATGAAGGACTCTGAGTCTGCCCTCTCAGACTTCAGCACTAGCAGGAGAATGCGTATAATGCAATTCTGGCCATAAGAGCGGAGAAGGTACTACAAGACACGAGTATTCACTACAGAGAGGGTTCAAGGCTATTGTAAATAAAAAGAAAATAGAGATGAACGCCTAGGTCCCAGCAGCCAAACTGCAGACAGCGTGAGGAGCAGACAGGGTGCTCAACGTCGATGTCCGGGTCTTTGTGTGAGCCGGGCTGTTCTCCTAACAGTAAGGACACTTGGATTTTCTCAGAAGGGTGACTGGCTTGTTCTTGGCAGGTACCCAGAGACCTGCTGGTCATGCTTGGCTTGAAGGCTGCTTCTTTAGGACAGGGACTTGATCTGTTTTGTGCCCTATAGTCTCCCAGGCTCAGCACATAGTAGGTACATGTGTGTGGAATGAACCATCGTCAACGAAAGGGCCTGTAGGCACCCCTACTGTTCACCCCCGTCTCCCCGGGGCTGAACACAGCGTCTGGCATATTGCAGAGGTGGAATAAATGTTTTTTGACTGGTTTAGCCATGCAGGGTCAAGGGCTCCTGAACACTGCATGATTAATGAACCCATGCAGCTCAAGATCCCCCCTCCTCTCAAAAAACCTCAGGCCTTGGCCAAACAGGTCTGGGCACTAGAATTGCTAAGGCAAATGGTGTGATTTCTGAATTTCCAGCCCAGCCAGCTATCCAACCGGCACGTCACACAAAATCCCTCCCCCGAAATAGTTCTAGGCCTGCCAGTCTGCAGAGATGGGAACAGGAAATGGAAAATCCTCACTCACTGCGCTGTGACACTGGAGCCCCGAGCCCGGATCTGCTCAGCGTGGCCCTCACGTGACAGACCACTGTTTTCAGTCCACCCATGCTGTGTGGCCACCGCCAAAATGTCACCGATTAGAAGATGTACCACTGATGTTGCAGCAGCTTTTGGGAGGAAATAATGAACTATGGTCATATGAAGCGCACAGATCAAAGGTAAGGCCTATCCTGGTTTCTGAAATGTGAAACCATGGCAGGGAGGAAACTGAGTGCTGACCACTCTTGCATGAGAGGCAGGGAGTGTTAAATTATTTCCTGCACGGGGGCAGCCACATTTCCTTGCAGATTTGGGTTTAATCCTATAAATAAATCTTAGGCTTTGTCTGAAGGACACCCCTGAACAAGGCCACCTGGAAAAATTGCTCCCTTTGCATCTGCTGCGTACAATTAGTGCCCCAGAGGGGTCCCAAGCATTCCTAGCTTTGGGGGGAGCTGGTGTGCCTTCCTTCATCCTTGTCCAGAAGGGAAATCCAGGAGGGATTAGGACTGCTTCCCCCCAGTTTGCTGTCAAAGAAGCTGCTTCTCAGTCCTCAAAGCAGGGGGAGGGGAGGGGAGGGGAGGGATGCAGGGATGAGAGAGGGGGAGTGAGGCACTTTCCTAGGAGAAAGACAGCACTCTCCTAGAATCTCCTGAGACCCAGAGGCAGTGCCTTTTTTGGTACCTGCCCTAAGAGATGAGGCTACTGATTTCTGGCTTAAGGAGCCTTAAAAGCAGTTGGTCTGGGAACCCATTTCTCACCCGGACACCCTGGACAGGACAAGGCAGAAAGGCAGGATGCAAATGTACTCTCTGCTGGGAGCATAGACAGAGCTCAAAGTGGACAGCGAGGGCTTCCCTGGTGGCGCAGTGGTTGAGAGTCCGCCTGCCGATGCAGGGGACACGGGTTCATGCCCCGGTCCGGGAAGATCCCACATGCCGCGGAGCGGCTGGGCCCGTGAGCCATGGCCGCTGAGCCTGCGCGTCCGGAGCCTGTGCTCCGCAACGGGAGAGGCCACAGCAGTGAGAGGCCCGCGTACCGCAAAAAAAAAAATAGTGGACAGTGATGAGGGGCCAGGATGGGGGAGGGACAATGCTCCTCTTCTGATGGTGTGTTGCTCTCGTGGAGAAGCACGCGCTTCCAAAGGCTCCCACACGTTAAGTTCAATATAAGAAAAAAGGGATCTGCTCAGCTGTTGGTCAAAACCTCTGCAAGGCAATTCAGTGCTACCCACCAAAATCTTAAATGCACACACCTCTGAGCAAAGCAATCCCACAGATATACCTCAGTGTGCAAAGATGCAGAGGAAAGGACCGCTGTTGTCATATTGTTTAAAGCAGAAAAAAAAAAAAAAAAAAAAAAAAAAAGATGGCAATGTAAATATCCATCGACAGGGAATCATTCTATAAATGTCAGTGTTTATACTTTGGAGAACCCTGCAGTCAGTAAAAAGAGTAAGGTAAATCCATACAGACGGGAAAGATGTTCCCTAATGTACCATGAAGAAAGCACCTTTGATATTAATCCACTTGTGCAAATGTAATGGATTCTGATTACTCACTGTGCACACTGATCTGGTGAATACAGAACCACACTCCTAGGGGAAGATACAGGGTTAGGTTCCTTTGAGCCTCTGATCACAACCGATCAACACATAACCTTTTTTGTGTATTTCTGTTTACTATATTGTTGACTCATGATCACTGAACTCACAGCCAACAGCACTTGCACCTTATACCTGAGCAAAGCTTACCTAACACACACATTTTCTCCTAAGGTACACACACCACAGCCTTCCCAAAGGTAGGAACAAGACACTGCAATTCAGCACGATGGTTAGGGCCCGTTTTACAGAGCAAAAACACCAAGAAGCAGAAAAATGAGAAAACATGGCACTAAACAGCAAAAAAAGGACACCTGTTATTAGTATGAGAGTTGAGAAGGCACAGTGCTGCCTTGTTCAACCTCAGCAGGGAACACGCACGCCAGGCGATTCACATCTTCTGCTGCTCAGCACGTGTCCACGAATGACCCGAAAAGTTCCGGGAGTATTGATTTTGGGGTTACAAATAAATTTTAGTGAGTAGGCGAATTCACAAGTATGGATGGAATCTTGGACTCATGAAGGCTGACTGTATGTTTGTATATGCACAGAACATTTCTAGAAAATACACTCGATCCATTTTCGAAAAAGATGTAAGGAACTGTTGCCGGAAGTTATCTCTGGAGAATGAGATGGGTAGCAGATTTTTTATTTTATTCTTTGAATCTCATTTA
The DNA here is from genome assembly GCF_964165515.1 of Mesoplodon bidens. NCBI lineage: Eukaryota > Metazoa > Chordata > Mammalia > Artiodactyla > Ziphiidae > Mesoplodon > Mesoplodon bidens. The sequence continues at coordinate 171,064,167 of NC_138160.1, read as the reverse complement.
CAAGTGAGCACACCATTTCTAATTTTAAAACTCGACAGGAGGGAGACGGGCCTTTCTACAGGTAAGCACAGCAGAGCATGACAGACTCAATGCTGGGCTACGGCACCCTGCCCTGCAGGAGGACCCATGTGCAGAGAGGGGTCCTTCCCTTGCAGAGGCCGTGGGACCACCCTCCTGCTTGATGTTTCCCTCTCCTGGGGAGGAGGATGAAGGCTGAGATGAGGGCCAGCATTGGACTCAGGCTCACCTACAAAAATATGGAAGTCAGAACTTTATCCCAAGAAACAAATGGACTTGTCCCCCTGAGCTTGCACAGCTTTTCACAAACCCGAAGCCAGGAGCAGGACAGGGCTCACCAACAACTCAGCACTAAGAAACCTTGTTTTCCCAGGGAGTGGGGTGGGGGTCTGGAAGTCACAATGAAAGAAAACAGAAGTTTGCAAAGAGAAAGTATGACGGAATTGGGATTAGAAAGGAAAAAAAAGAAGAGAAAAAGGAGGAAGGGAGGGAATCTGGCAATTTTGTTTAAGGGCAGTTTTTTTTTTTTTTCTTTTGGCCACACCACGTGGCATGTGGGATCTTAGTTCCCCGACCAGGGATCGAACCTGTGCCCCCTGCATTGGAAGCGAGGAGTCTTAACCACCAGACCACCAGGGAAGTCCCTTTACGGGCGGTTTATATGGCTGTTAATCATGATTCATTCCCTCCTCTCACCCCTGGAAATGAAAATTGGTTTGTTTTCCCAATTATGAAAATACATAAGTACATCTAGATCTGGAAGGATACACCCCAAACTTTGGGAATGGGACTATGGATGTGGGGGGAAACAATTTTTTTACACTAAGTCCTTCTGTATCTTTTGTATGTTTTTAACAATAAAAATGTATCTCATACTTTTTGTATCACCACATTTAAGGCCATGCTACCGTAGCAATGCCACCAAGCATGCCTCTTGTCTTTCTGGTTTTCTTTCCCTCCCTCTCTCCTTCCTCAGGCTGGTCCGTGTCCTGAGGCTAAGAACTCAGCACCCAGTCATCTCTGAGCAGTGACAACCAGGCAAAAGTAAAACTCCAAGTTTCCGGGGCTTCCCTGGTGGCGCAGTGGTTGAGAGTCCGCCTGCCGATGCAGGGCACACGGGTTTGTGCCCCGGTCCGGGAGGATCCCACATGCCGCGGAGCGGCTGGGCCCGTGAGCCATGCCCGCTAAGCCTGCGCGTCCAGAGCCTGTGCTCCACAACGGGAGAGGCCACAACAGTGAGAGGTCCGCGTACCGCAAAAAAAAAAAAAGAAAGAAAAAATGGTAGAGTCTATGTTGTGATATGAATTCTACCTCAATTTAAAAAAATAAAGCAAAATTCCAAACTGTGTGACCTTGGGCCTCTCTGAGCCTACAGAATGGTCAGATGACAGCATGATCACATGGGCTGATTGTGAGGCTTCCAAGTGATGTGTGTGTAAAGTGCTTGGCACAGGGCTGGGCGTGTAGAGAGGGACCAGTGAGCAATGAAGCTGCCCCCGCCGGGACGACGATTATTATGTGGCACTGTGAAAGCCAACTCACCTGCGAGTGGTGGGGTTTCTGTGTTGTCAAATTGTCCTTTTAATTAAACACCAACAACCAAAAGACAGTTGGGGAGGGGTGCTATGCAAGATGAAAGACTAAAGAAGAGAGTGGCTCTTCTCTATTTATGGTATATTTCTATCTAGATTATATTTATAGTAGAATTCTCTCCTGTGTTACGGAAGGAAATGCAGTTAACTTGGTCATAGAAAGGCAAAGGGTGGCTTTGCCAGTGGTGCCCCAGGGAACAACCCACACGCTCTTGCTTTTCTGCCTCCTTCCACAGGCTTGGAGACATGCGTCCTTGACTGGCTCCTGCTTTATGGGGGCAGAAGGGGCTACGTGTAGGTGAGAGGGCTCCACCTATGCAAAGGCCCTTACCTGGAAGCAGCTTTAAAAACCTAAGAATGGACAGGTGGGGGCAAGAAGGACTGTCCCCCTTATATCTGGGAATTAATTATTTGCCACAAAATCAGCAGAACTCAGAACTTCCTGAGGCAAGGTGAACCCCCTTGTGGCTGACAGTCGGCCTGGGGAGAGGGGAGGGAGGAGTGAATAGGATTTCAGGCTGTCATGGAAACTTTTCTTTCCTGGGGCCTCTGAGCATATGGCAGGTGTCCTGAAAAATCCGTTCCTGCCGCCCAGGGCTGGCTGCTGTCCTCAGACATGTGGGTGAGGGCCTCTGCCTCTCCCTCTGAAAGGCCCCCTCCCTCTGCCACAGCAGCAGGCACAAAAGAGTCCCCGGTGCGCGCCTCTCATCCCAGCTCCCCAGATAGATGCCGGGAGCCTCGGTGAACCCATGGAAATCCTCGGAGTCCCCTGCCCCCAGGGACCTCGAGGCAACCCACAGATCACAGCCGGCAGCAAGCCAGAGGCCACGGTGCAGACTCCTCGAGGGCCGCTGAAACGTGATGCCTGTCCTGCTCTCCGCTGAAGGGGACGTCTCGCAAACCCCCCAGCTCGTGCTGATTTGAGACTTTGAAGTAGTGATCAGGCCGGACTCCCAGCAAGACAGGCTCCCCTGTATAACATGGGAACTCCAGCTGGCTCAAGGTAGAGAAAATCACAAGTCAGGAGGCTGCAAACCCAGAGCAGCCAAAGGGATTAAGATAACAGCAGGTGGCAGGTGGCAGGTGCCAGGGCGGAAAACAAGGCAGAATTCTGAAAACTCTAAAGCCATGTGTCTGGACCTGGGTGACTGTGCTGGAGGGTCTGTAGCAGCGTGCCGGGGACAGACAAAGCCACAGGAGAAAATGGGCATGGTGGTCTCAAAGCATCAGAGGGAATCAAGCACTGGGGAATGGGGAAGGGACCCATAAAATAAAATAGGACAATAACATATTGTAGCGGAGAATGTAAGATCTGATTGAATTTTAAGGAGAAAAGACTAGATGTCAAGGAAATGTGACTGCAGCTGGACACTTTGGGGTGTCCCGCTCGTCTGCATGAAGGGCCACTTGCCCCAGCTCTAAGGGAAACTCTGGCTCCATTCATTTCCTTTAGCCCACAAATATTGTTTTCATTTTATTTCATTTTATTTTTTTTGGCCACGCCACACGGCATGTGGGATCCTAGTTCCCCAACCAGGGATAGAACTCCCGCCCCCGGCACTGGAAGCACGAGAGTCCACAAATCTTATTTTTTGAGGCCTTACTATGTGTTCCTTTCCCTCCCTGAAACTCACTGGTTAGTGGGGGAGGTGAGTGTCAATCAAAAGTCCATGAGGCCGTGGGGCTGTACCTCAGGGAGGCCTTACGTACACCCCACGCCCAAGGCGGCAGGGGAGGTTTTCTCGGGGATGTGAGGGCAGGGCCCAAGTGCCGTTTAACCAGGACCAGATGGGCAGGGGGAAGGAATGGGAAGTGCTGTGGGCAGAGGGAACAGCATGTGCAAAGATCTGTGACAGGAGGGGCTTGGCTGGAACCCAGGGATGGAAGAGGAGAAAGGCCTGAGGTCAGAGAGGCAGGACACCGACGGACGGTCCTTCTAAGACTGTCGGTAAATCAGGGGGCAATTTTTAGTTGCAGCGTGGCATGGCAGACTGTGTTTTAAGCAGTTGACCAGAGTAGTAGCACATTCATTTCCTACCTAGGCAGACAGATGGTCAAAGCCATGCTGTGTTTTGTTTTGTTTTTTAAGATTTTTTTTTTTTTTGATGTGGACCGTCTTTAAAGTCTTTGTTGAATTTGATACAATATTGCTTCTGTTTTATGTTTTGGTTTTTTGGCCGTGAGGCATGTGGGATCCTAGCTCCCCGACCAGGGATCAAACCCACACCCCCTGCATTGGAAGACGAAGTTTTAACCACTGGACCACCCCAGGGAAGTCCCCATGCCATGTGTTTAGTGAGGCCTCACTGGAAGATACAAACTCCAAGAGGCCTGTGCCCAGGCCTGGAGACTACATAATGGGTCCTGCTTGGGGCCCACACAAACAGTCACATTTCTAAACATCTCTAAGAACAGTGGTTGCTAGGGCTCCCCGCCGCCCCCCCACCGCCAGCAATTTCAGAAGCCCTATGTCAGAAAGCAGGAGACATGGGGTTAAGACACAGGTTCTGGCACCATGCAGTTCTGGGCTCAAATCCTGTCTGCTATAGATGAGCTGGGTGACCCAAGGCAAGTTTCTTAACCTCTCTGTGCCTCGGTGAAATGGGGGTACTAAAAGTATCTGTCTTCTAGTGTCACTGTGTGGATTTGTTAAGATCAAGCTGCTAAAGTTCTCATCCTTTGGCCTGGTACATTATAGATGCTAAAGAAAATGTTGCTTATTCTTACTATGGTTCGCATTCAGCTAAGGATGAACATGGAAGATGTGCAAAGACCATGGAAATGCAGAACGATTCGGGAGCACCCGGGCTCACCAAGTGGGAGGAAACGGCACGGGGAAGGAAGTGGGTTCCACGTACTTGCGAGCAGAAGGCAGGAGACTGCCACAGCGTAGAGCTGCTTGGAGGTGGTGATGTTATAGCGATCCAGGAAGTGGTCCAGCAGGTAGACGGCCAGGTGCCGGGCGGCGGGGCAGAGCTGGCAGTGGCTGCTCAGCAGGGTTAAGATGTCAACAAAGAACCGGCGGCTCTTCAGGAGCGGGGAGTGGGCTCGGAAGGTGGGCAGCTTCAGCTCCTGGAACAGGCAGGGCAGAAGGGGGGTCAGGGCTGTCTCCCGAGAGCCTCAGAGGCCCACCTGCTGGCTGGTGAGGAAGCATCGATTCCCTCCACGCCCTCTTCGTTTTCCTTCAAGTCCCAGGATGGCAGCCCCTCTATTCTAGAAACTCCCGGACCGTCTCCCACCTGCCCTCACTGAGCATAGGCTCGTAAAGGGTCAAGAACATGAAGACAGAGGCAGGTGAGGGAGCGGGTCATTCCCAGCAAAAGCTCGACTATCTGAGGTGCACGAGGCCATAAAACATGTAGGAGGCCTTGAGGTGGAGACCCACATCCAAATTTTGGTTCCTCTACTCAACCAGTTTGACGGACCTTGGTCAGCCTGCCTTCACCTTCATTTCTTCCTCAACAGCTGAGGATTAAATGAAAAATGGATGTGAAGCACCTATTTTGAAAAAATAAACCGTAAAAAAGTTGTTAAAATAACAGTACAAAGAACTCCCAAATAGCCTTCACCCAGATTAATTGTTGACATTCTACGTTTTCTCTCTCTGCAGACATACATGCTTTTTTTCTAAAAGTAAGCTCTAGACATCGTATGTCCCCCTAGGAGGTGACTTTTCCTTTGTAATTCATACACTGCCGTGTCACCTGAATTTATTTAGTCTACCACAATAAAAACCAACAAGAGAAATGTCACCCAACCAAGATTTTTATGACGGAAAAATTTTTCTTGTATATCTACCATATTTATAATTGAACCAAAGTAGACAAGACACAATTTATTTAGGAAATGTCTTAGCAACGTTTTGTCAAATCGGGCAACAAAACTGAGGAAAAACAGGAAAAGAAAAGCTGGCAGAAAGGGAATTGTGAGAGCTCACTAAGGGCAGGTTCCCTGGGGGAGGAGATTAAAACAAATTGGTGCCCATCCTCCGTGTAATGCCCTCTCTTAACCCTGGGGCTTTACTTAAATAGCAACAGCTCTGGGATGAGAAGATATCTGTTCATTCACTCATTCAAGAGATATCAATTCATTCATTTCACTCAGTACTCACATCAAGTACCTCCTATACATCAGGCATTATTTTAGGCACAGGATGTACAATCTGGAATGAGATAGACACAGACCTAAATGTAACATTAAAACTATAGAATTCTTGGAAAAAACACAGGAGCAAATCTTCATGACTTTAGATTAGGCAATGGCTTCTCTGATCTGACATCCAAGACAGAAGGAACAAAAAAAGAAAAAAATGCATAAGTTAGACTTCAAAATTTAAAACTTTCAAAAGATACCATCAAGAAAGTGAAAAGACAAACCACGGAATGGGAGAAAATGTTTGGAAATTATGTATCAACAAGAGACTCTAATTCAGAATATATAAAGAACTCTTACAACTCAGCAATAAAAAGACAAACAACCCAATTTAAAAATGGGCAAAAGGGCTTCCCTGGTGGCGCAGTGGCTGAGAGTCCACCTGCCGATGCAGGGGACACAGGTTCATGCCCCGGGAAGACCCCATATGCCGCGGAGCGGCTGGGCCCGTGAGCCATGGCCGCTGAGCCTGCGCGTCCGGAGCCTGTGCTCCGCAACGGGAGAGGCCACGACAGTGAGAGGCCTGCGTACCGCAAAAAAAAAAAAAAAAAAAAAAAAAGGGCAAAGGACTGAATAGATATTTCTTCACAGAAGATACAGAAATTGCCAAAAGCACATGAAAAGATTCTCACATTACTAATCATTAGGAAAATGCAAATCAAAAGCACAATCAGATACCACCTCACATCCATTAGAATGGCTATTATAAAAACCAAAACCAAAAGAGAAAATAAACAAGTGTTAGTGAGAATGTGGACAAAATGGAACAAATTGAAAGCCTCAGTACACTGCTGGTGGAAAAGTAACATAGTGCAGCTACTGTGGAAAACAATCTGGCAGCTCCTCAAACTGTGAAACATAGAGTTACCACATGACGCGGCAGTTCCAATCCTCGGTGTATACCCTAGAGATGGAAACACAGGACCACACAAAAACTTGTCCTGGAATGTTGATAGTGGCATTATTCATAATAGCCCCCAAATGGAAACAACCCAACTGTCCATCAACTGATGAATGGAAAAATATGGTCTGTCCATCCCATGGAATACTATTAGGCCACAAAAACGAATGAAATACTGATATGTGTTACAACATGGATGAACCTTGAAAACATTATGTTAAGTGAAAAAAATCCAGTCATAAAAGGCCACATATCCTATGAATCCCTTCATATGAAATGTCCAGTATAGGAAAATCTGTTGACCCAAACTGCCTGCCTCAGCCAGGCACGATAATAACCACCTGCACGTGTTGTCTCACAACAGGAGGTCCCGATAGGGCCCACTGCCGCTGAAAACTAACCAGGAGAATTCGGGAGGGGCCAAAAGGAGGGAGGAGACGCCGGCCCATAATAGGTCCTGCCAACCTCCCAGAAACCCTCACGCTGGAATCCATCCTGGCTGAGAGATGCACACGCCATCGGGAAGGACCCTAGTCAGACCAAACAGGGGCACAAGCAAGATGACTGGCCAGAGACAACCTGGAAAGCTAACCCCATCGCCATAAAACCTGAGACCGTGAGCCACGCAGCACAGCAGTTCTCCTGGGCTCCCTTATTCCGCTGTTCTCTGCCCGGGTGCCCCTTCCCAATAGTCTTTTGCCCTGTAAGGATACGTGTCTCCTTGGACAATACATTTCCGAGTGTTAGACAAGAGCCCACTCTCGGGCCCTGGAAGGGGCCCCCCCTTTCGTTAACAAATCCATACAAACAGAAAGCAGATTAGCAACTGCTGGGAGCTGGGGGCAGTTGGGGAGGTTGGTGGCAGGGGGACCTGCCAATGGATATGGGGTTTCTTTTAGGGATGATGAAATGTTCTGAAATTAGATAGTGTGGATGGTTGCACATCTCTGTGAATACCCTAAAAGCAACTGAATGTATACTTCAAAAGGGTGGATGTTATGGTGTGTGACTTATATCTCAATAAAGCTGTTATAAAAAAATAAGATGGACACATCACCCCCTCTCATGGAGTTTATGGCCCAGTTAGAAAGAGATGGCCATCAAAGGATAAGGCAACTGCAGAATTCCAAACCATGATCAACACTACGGAGGAAAGCTGTGGACTCTGGGAAAGCTCCTCTGAAAGCGAAGCCTGGTGGAGATTTCATGCTGGGATCTCTTATCTTCTGGCTTATTCCCCCAGAGCCTTGAGTCCACAACACAGCTCTCTCAGTAGCCCTAGAGCTGTGCTCAAGGAAGATGCCCAAAGCCTGAATCAATTATTTCCTGTTCTTAACATTATACATGAAGAAACTGAGTTTGACAAAGTCCTATAAACCCCAGGGCTTAACTAACTAGCAATATTAGATCTGAGACTAGAAGAATTTTAATGTATCCTTTTTCTCAACCTTTTATTTTTTTTTAATCATGGAGAAAATCTTTTTTTTAATAAACAATGTTTTAATTGAAGTATAGTTGATTCACAATATTTTGTTAGTTTCAGGTGTACAGCAAAGTGATCCAGTTAACATATATGTATTTTTTCAGATTCTTTTCCACTATAGGTTATTACAAGATATTGAATATAGTTTCCTGTACTATACAGTAAACAATCCTTATTGTTTATCTATTTTATATATAGTAGTACGTATCTATTAATCCCATACTCCTAATTTATCGACCCCCCTCTCTTCCCCTTTGGTAACCATAAATTTGTTTTCTATGTTGGTGAGTCTGTTTCTGTTTTATAAATAAATTCATTTGCATTATTTTTTAGATTCCACATATAAGTGATATCACATATTTGTCTTTCTCTACCTGACTCACTTCACTTAATATGATAATCTCTAGGTCAGTCCATCCACGTTGCTGCAAATGGCATTATTTCACACTTTTTTAGGGCTGAGTAATATTCCATTGTATGTATGTGCCACATCTTCTTTACCCAGTCATCTGTCAGTGGACACTTAGGTTGCTTCCGTGTCTTGGCTATTGTAAATAGTGCTGCAGTGAACATTGGGGAGCATATATATTTTTGAGTTAGAGCCTTTGTCTTTTCTGGATATATGCTCAGGAGTGGGATTGCTGGATCATATGGCAATTATATTTTTAGTTTTTTAAGGAACCTCCATACTGTTTCCCATAGTGGCTGCACCAATTTACATACCCACCAAGTGTAGGAGGGTTCCCTTTTCTCCACATCCTCTCCAGCATTTATGATTTGTAGACTTTTTCAATCATGGAGAAAATCTTAACTTCTTTATGGAAAACATCTGACTTCTCTGTGTATTATTCATCTTCATTGTTTGATGGATTCATGCTGCTCCTTGAAGGCGGGGGTCTGGGTCTGCTCTTGCTCATTTTTGTTTTGCCACCACCCTGGTGTGATGAGAACATGGTCAGGTGCCCGAAACTAAATAGTGAAGGAGTGAAGGGAGGGAGGGGAACAGGAAGGGAGGGACTGCAGTGATGAGCACCAACCACCCGGGGCCCAGAGGAAGGTTTGGCTATCTGTGTAGAGTAGCAGGTCCGTGGGGACTTCAAGGAAAAGAGACCTGTCTAGCCAAATTCTGGAAGGATGTCTAGGAATTAACCTGTTGAAGAAGCAGGAAGGAAAGGAAGCTCAGCAGGAAAAACAGCACCTGCAAGGCCACACTGGTGTCCCGTCTGGGGAATCTGGAGTCCTTGGAACAGCCGGAGAGGAAGGGTATGCTTGAACAAAGCAGGCTGCGAGGGTGGGCAGGGTCCCAGCCTGTATGTCCTGCTAAGATATCCGGCCTGCCCTGAGGGCAATGGGGAGCCAGCGAAGGGTTTAGAGCAGGGCGATGACATGGGCGGAACAGCCATGCAGGAGGATCTCTCAGCCAGGCTCGTCCTGGGCTACAGCCAGACAGCTGGTATCAGCAGCCAACGTGTGGCTGCAGCCCCTCAACGACAGGGCCCTCTCCCCACCCTCCAGCAGCCCCCACAAGCTTGCAGCCTACTTGGGCATTTCCTCTAAGCAGAGGGCTCTACGGCTCTTGACAAGAAGCAAGCAGTCACAGATCCTTGGTGTTCCATAGGCAGCAGCTGGGGGAAATTAGCCAAGCGACCTTTGGCCCAGGCCGCGCTGCCCTCATCAAGGCGGTTCAAAGGCCCCAAACACAATAAGTCAGATATGCAATGTCTTGACTTCCCTCCCAGCTCAGCTCAGCCCAGCCAAGCTTCACTCCCTCCCTCTGGATTTTCCCTTGTGTCAAGAGAAACTCAAAGCAATATGCTGTAGGTCTTTTCCTCTGAACACTCCCCTGCGAAAAGGGCCCACTGGCTCGAGCAGATTCTCACAGGAAGCCATCGGTGCATAAAAGAAAAAGCTATGGACCTTCAGAACAGGCAACAATAGCTCCGGAAGGAGTTAGCAGGTAGAGCTTCCTGGAAAAGGCTGGTCTCAAGGGTGGGCAGGCTCCTGAACACAAGAACAGATGCCTGCGATGCTTCCCAGCCCCATTTCTTCTCCTCCCTCAGACACGGGTTTAAAGGTCACTTCCTGAGAGAGGCTTTCTCTGACCCTTCATCATTCCAAATCAGGTGCCCCTTGTTTTATCTCTTAGCACGCTGTTCTTCATGGCCAGGTATTTACTTATTTATGTGTCTTTTCCTGCTAAACACTAGCTTCAGAGAGCAGGAGCCACGTCCATCTTGCTGATACCATCTGCCCAGTGCCCGGAGCCTGGCACAGGGGCAGGTGCTCAAAAAAATATCTGCATGAGCAAAAAGGAATGAATAGCCATCAAAAGTCATGGAGGAAACTTACATGCATATTACTAAGTGAAAGAAGTCAATCTGAAAAGGCTGCATATTATGACTCCAACTATATGACATTCTAGAAAAGGAAAAACTATGGAGAGAATGAAAAAAGATCAGTGGTAGGCAGGGGTTCGGTGGGGAGGAGATGAATAGGGGGAGCACAGAGGATTTTTAGGGCAGTGAAACTGCTCTGTATGATACTATAATGATGGATACATGTCCAAACTCACAGAAGGTGCAACACCAAGAGTGAACCCCGCTGTAAACTGTGGACTTTGGGTGACAACAATGTGTCCATGTAGGTTCACTGACTGTAACCAATGGACCCCTCTGGGGGGTTGTTGATAGTGAAGGAGGCTGTGTGTGTGTCAGGGGGCGGCAGGGGTACAGGGGGAATCTCTGTACCCTCCGTTCAGTACTGCTGTGAACCGAAAACTGCCCTAAAAAACAAAGTCAATTAAAAAAAAAAAAAAGAATGAACACAAGGACATCCCTCCCTGCTCCAAATACACCCATCCCTGCCATATACGGGGGAGCAACTTGGCACAGATTGTAAAGTCAGGCAGTTCTGGGGTGGAGTCTCACCTTCACTATTTACTAACCTTGGGCATGTGAATTCTGCACCCGTGTCCTCATGCAAAAAACGGGGGTCACAGTGCCATAATGTAAAGCATCTGGCACTTCACAGCACTCAAGCAAGCGTCAGTGGCCTTCCCCTCAAACTGGGCAATCAAATCTCAGGTAAGTTGAGCTTATCTGCCTCTGTCGGGCTCTCATAGGAAGCTGCTTTGTACGGTGGAACGAGACATTCTACCTGAGGGGTTACAGCTGGGCCTGGGGGTCTGTGCAGAAAAGGAAGCCTGACCACTCCACGTGCTCTGCGGAGCCCCGGAACCAAAGGGAATTAGAAGCTCTGAGCCTCTGCTTTTCTCCTGCACCTCAGAGCAGGGCGATTCTTTGGCAAATGAACAACAATGCGGGATGCCAGCATGCCTACCCTGCTTAGTTGAGAGTCCAGCCGATTACTCCCCTAACCCAATTAGCGGGGAAAGGTATTCATTACAAGGGCTTTGCTCTAAGGATCGCATTCCTCCCCAAGCACTCTTGACCTAAGTCAGCTCCGGGTGCACGAAGCCAGACCCTCTGCTGAGTGCTGAGTGGCCTGGATTCCAGAAACCAAAGAGCAGCCTGCTGAGAGGCGGCTCAGGAAGCTCTCCTGGATTAGGCAGGCACTTGGCAGGCACGCAGCAGCTGGCACGGGCGGAAAGGGGGCAGGAACCAGTCAGGCAGGGTGACTTTGCTCGAGCTGGGGCCAGGGGCAGCATCGGTGTGGCCGGCACAAAAGCTGCGGGGAGGGCACTGAGAGGAGGGGAGGAGGGGTGGAGGGGCGGAGGGGCGGGCAGAAGCTTCCAGAAACTCTCCCTCCCCAGTTCTGGCTCTTTATCACCTGAGCCAGACGGGAGAGCACCTGTGCCTCAGGTACATCTAGAGGCGGGAGCACAGGGACAGATGGCCATGATAGGGTGAGGGCCGGGGGATCCACCTTAAAAAAAACCTGCTCTTGTTATCTCAGTAGTTTACCATATTTTAAAAAATAATAAGAATGGACTAGGAAAAAAACTATTAGATGTACACCAAAATGTTACAGTGGTTATCTCAGAGGGCTGGGATCCCACATGATTTTTACTTTCACACTTTTCAACACTGCCCAGATTTTTAAAAAACATTCACTGAAAAAAAAAAAAAACATTCGCTTTATTATTTCAATTACTGTGTTTCCAGTTTGAAAAAAATGGAGAGGGACTAGATACCCACTGTATTAAGGCCCAGCTCAAACCTTATCCCCGAGGATTCCCTGGCAACCCTGCATCATCGCTTTGACAAAATCAGCTCTTTAATAATAGCATCCGGGCTTCCCTGGTGGTGCAGTGGTTGAGAGTCCGCCTGCCGATGCAGGGGACACGGGTTCGTGCCCCGGTCCGGGAAGATCCCACATGCCACAGAGCGGCTGGGCCCGTGAGCCATGGCCGCTGAGCCTGCACGTCTGGAGCCTGTGCTCCGCAACGGGAGAGGCCACAACAGTGAGAGGCCCGCGTACCGCAAAAAAAAAAAAAATAATAAATAATAATAATAATAATAGCATCCCCCCTGCCAGTGCTGGGCTAAATATCCCGCTTCATCCTCACAAGATGTAAAGACCCCACCAAGGCACTACCCAGAAGTAGTGTTTTTCTTGGTTTCTTCTTCTTCCTAATTATGAATTATGTGCTCACTGATAAATTTTCTAAAGTAAAGAAGAATAACAAATATCACTGATAACCCCTGGTGCAGCGAGAAGCACTGTTAAGTTTCACACGGATTCTTCAGATGTTCCTGTGTGCAAACTTTCACAGAACAGGCTCCTCACCTACAAGCACATCCCTTTCACAGGAATCTGTGGTTTCAGTGGCTGCCTGGAGTTTCATTGTGAGGTTGTGCTGTGACTTCACCAGACCCCGATTCTGGACATTTGGGCTGTTTCTCCTATCTTCCTTCGGGTGTCGTCTGAGAGGCCTTCCCTGACCCCCCTCTGCTGCAGCATCCCTACAACCAGTAGTTACTGCTGACTCAAGTGTTCCTGTCGCCCCCCCTGCCCCTACCACCCACAATGTGACCTCCGGGAGGGAGGGAGCCACCTCTTTCCGGGTCTTGGTTGTACCCCTGGTACCCGGCACACAGTTAGGGCGAATGAATGTCTGTTGAATGAGTGCATGAATGTATGAATGAATGAATGGACTGTTCTGTGATGAACACAGCTGCAACGCAAGCAAACACCAACTGGAGGACCTTCCCTCCACCTGGGGCCTTCTCTAACCTCCTCCCCCAAGTCTCCCTTACCTGGTCCTGCACCTTTCCCTGGGGTAACCAACGGGGTGGGGGAACAGCCCCCGAGTGGGAAACCCCAGGGATACCAGAGGTGCCATTTTGGGGGAGAGGAAGGCGGTGGGTGTCAAGACAGGCTTGAGCCCTTTAAAAACACTCTCCTTGCTGCCTAAGAGCTCTGCCTGAGGCTTTCAAAGCAGAAAGAGGACTACCTGAGAGGTGCAGGGCTCCGAGAGAGGCCAGGGACAAGTGAATCATGACCCACATAAAGCCCCAAACCGAGTTTTGGAGGTTTCCATGCTTCCCCCTCCCCTCCCCCCAGCACAGAGGCGCTGACCTTGGCAGAAGTTGGCAAATCCTCTGCACCTGTGCTGGGCTCTGATGTGCGTGGGAGCATGGGCAAGGCCAGCCCCAAGTGCACTTCAACAGACCCTGAGCCCGTAGCCAGGACCCCAGCCCATCACTGTTGCAGGAGAGATGGGGAAGAAAATTCAGTGTGTGCCCCTCACACACAGCCTCTGCCGGCATTTTAAGGCCAACCTCAGAGGGCTCTGAAGGTCATGTGCACTGTGAAAGTTCAGCCAGTCACCCCTGGTTTCTCGTATTAGGGGAGAAAGGGAAGTCTTCATTTGACCCCTTGGTGTCCTGCACTGTTACTAATTGACTATTAACCCACACTTTCTTCCCATCTCTGCTTAAAAGTCACTTCTGAAAAGTGTTCCCTGGTCATGCCCCTGTCAGTCCCCGAGCATCCAGGACTTTCTATCCATCCATCCATCCATCCCTCCTTCCCTCCCCCCATACAAGCACCATCTTCTTCACCCCTGACTGGGCATCACGAGGGCAGGGGCTGGGTTCATCTTGTTCGGCTCTGTGACCCCAGCACCTGACACAAAAGAGATACTCAATACTTACCCAAATCTCCAAATTTGGGGAACTGCAAATACTTGGAATGAAAAGGTAAGAAAAAATGAGTTGCTCCTGATCTTAGGTTGAATAAAACTATTCATCTAGTTGAGCAATTCCAAGTACTCACAAAGGCTGGCAGTGTGAGGACAGGGCAGGGGTGGGGAAAATGCTGAATTCCAGGGGAAGAGAAAGCTGTCCTTGCCTTGGGGTGGTGTGTGCCTCAGTCTACTCCACAGCAACACAGGGTAACCGAGGAGGAGGAAGGCCAGTGTTTACAGAGGCCTGGGAGCTTTAAGAATCATAAATTATGCCCTCCACACTTGGTCATTCCAAAGGTAATGCTTCCCAACGTGTGTTCCATGACACCCCAGCCCCTGAAAAAAGGGTTCTCTGGGCCATTAGTTTGGGAAACGCTACATACATATTAGCCCATTAGAGGCCCTGAAACATTTGTCCAGGAAAAAACTTACATAGTCTTGAGAAACTCTCAGTTAAATTTATTTATCCACAGACCACTACCACCCACTGTCCTTTTTCAGGGGCACACTAACAACATCCCAGAGAGCTTGTTCTGTGAAATGGTGCTTTAGGGTGCTGGCAGCTGGGCCCTGGTGCGCTGGGGAAAATGAAACCCCGGCGCATCTGCAAGGCAATACTCTGGCGAAAATCCTTAGCTCAGTGCCTAAGAATTTGATGATTCGAAATCAAGAGATTAACTGAAAAGCTTGCTGAGATTAAAAACCACAGCTTCCACCTGAAGAATGGCCCCTGGTAAGAATTTCCACATGGCTGTGGTATTAGGGGCCTAGGAGGGGCACAAGAGGCCACAGAAGCCCTGGGCAGCCAAGTGCTGGGTGGGTGCCCTGCCTTGAGGAGTCCAGGGACTGGGCCCAAGATTAAATCTCCTGCCCCGTCCCATCTCTTTTATATATATATATATATATATATATGTATGTATGTATGTATGTATGTATGTATGTATGTATGTATGTATGTATGTATGTATATATTTATAATTTTGGCAGCTCCCAATTCTCCGTAAACTACAGACCTGGTTCCTCCTTGGTTACCTTCTGTTGCTACTGGATAGACTGAGGCACATGTCACCCCAAGGCAAGGACAGAGCTTTCTCTTTCCCCTGGAATTCAGCTCCCTGAGTTTTATACCTCCCCTATGGTCTTCATGAGTATCTGGACCTGCTCATTATGATGAATGTATCCTATTTATAATTTGAAAGCTTCTATGTATGTATCATATTATACATACCATTTTAGACATATGTATCATATTTATAATTTGAAAGCTTCTATGTCATTTGCCAGACCCTGCATCCCATGCACTGTGTCCTCTCATCCTCCAACAGGCCCACGAGATGGGGATCATCAGCACCCCAGTATTCCAGACAAGGACGGCTCAGAGAGGCTAAGTAACCTGCCGAAGGCCACCTAGTTAATAAAGGACGGATGTGAATCTGGGCTTTCTGACTCCGTGATCTTAACACTATGTTTTGGGGTCCCCATGGGATAGTTTAGGTTTGTGTTTTCCTTCCAAAATCATGCAATAGTTAACTGATTATAAAATATCTCATCACTACAGAAATTTTAGAAAATACGATGAATACAAAGAAAATTTAAATCACCAGCAATCTCTCCACCAGGAGATAACTGTGAGCATGTATGAGTGTCGATATATGCCCTTCGGACACTGTTTCTCTGCACACAGACACCCCCGACAATTTAACCCAATTTAGGCTCTCCATCCCAACACCCACCCTCTTGACACGGGCCCGGGCAGAGGTACTGCCACTAACAACAGTACCCAGGAGACTGAGGCACAGAAGTTCAGTGGCCAAGGCCACATTCCGGCTTAGTGGCAAATCCTGGCTTGGACATCAGAGGAGCTGGCCGGGCCCGGGGTGTGACGTTGCTTTGAGTGCGACAATTGCTTCATACAGCCCAAGGTGCAGAGCATGGCTGAGCTGCTCTCCCACACCAGCCACTGAAAGAAAACCACCCTGGGTCTCCTCCCGTGCTTCCCACCATGCTCATCCTCCCTGCTGCCAACGGCTACCTCCCGAGGGAGGCTGGGCCTCCAGGCTCTGGGCCAGCTGCTTGGGAAACAGCTCCAGGGGTTGAGTCGGCCTGAGAACAAAGAGCAGCAAGACGTGAAGAAACGCCATGGGTAACCAAGGTGACCAACAGGCAGTGGAGACTTGCAAATTGAAAGGGAAAAAGAAAGGGGTGCGTTGGTTCTTCAGAGGCCTCAGGAGGACACACCACAGACCTGGGAGGCCCTGCAAAGCTGGAGGATCACTCACCCTCCCCTTCCTCTCTTGCCCGATTGCTTCATAAACCCCGAGGAGACATTTTCCGTAAAAAATCAACTTCTCTGCGGGAACATTATTGCAACATTCTTGAGAGGGTGGCTTGCAGTACATGAAGCCAACAATGCTGGTGACATCCTCTCCTGCTGATATCTGGCCTGCAGCTTTCTTCCAGCAGAGAGAAAGGTCACCCCCAGTCACCCCATCTCTCAAGGGTCCCCTGAACTCTGCAAATGGCAGGAAGACCAGCTCCAAACATACCGCCTCATTCCCAGAACCGAAAACACCCACAACCTTTTTATTAAACGCCCCCAGAGTTCTTCCATTCAGCAGCTTCCTGATATGACCACGTCCCACACCTTCTCGACTGGGGGTGCCCCTCATTTTCCCACACCCTCCATCACCTAGGGGTAGGGGTCATGATGTGCCCCCTTCTATGGTGGTTCTCTGCAACAGGTCCAACCCTTGACTCTCTCTTCCTGTTCCCCTGGGTCACCATTCCTAAGCTGTGGCCTCAAAAGCTCTTCACTTCATACTTCCAGCTCCCCTCCCCAATTTCCAGATTCCTTCTGATGGATTCTTCTGGGCACCCAGACCCTACTGTGCAGCCCAAAACGAGTCAGTTAGGGTAACCACCACCACTAACCCCCAGTCACTCCAGCTGGGACTCCAGTCCCTTGCTGACCTGGGTTTCTGCAACCGTGGTCAGTTGATCACAGGCACTGGAATCTCCTGGGGATCTACTGAAACATGGAGGCTGTCCCCAGGTACTGAGTTGGATAGCGTTTCACCCAGATTCATGTCCACCCGAAGCCTCAGAATGTGACCTTCTTTGGAAACAGTCTTGACAAATGCAATCAAGTTAAAATGAGGTCATACTGGATTAGTGTGGAGCCTCATCCAATGACTGGTGTCCTTATAGGAAGAGAAAACAGAGACGCACAAACATACAAAGGGAAGACTAGGCAAAGACAAACACATGCAGAGGGCCAGGTGAGGATGGAAGCAGAGAACGGAGGGATGCAGCTACACGCCAAGGAACGCCCAGGGTGGCCGGCAACCACCAGATGTTGGAAGAAACAAGGAAGGATCCTCCCTGCAAGCCTTTGAAGGGATCACGGCCCTGAAGACACCTTGATTTCAAACTTTGGGCCTCTAGAACTGTGAGGGAATAAATTTCTGTTGTTTTAAGTCACCCAGTTTGAGGCAGCCCTAGGAACCTATTACACTCCCCATTTCCTGACTTACTGAATCAGACGTCCTGGGACGGAGTTGGGCACCTAAATATGCTTTACAAGCACTTCATGTGAGCCTGATGCTTGACTATAAGCTCCGTGAAGACAGACAATTTTGTTTTATTCATCACTTATATCCCCAGTAGCTAGCAGTGTGTGGCATGTGGTCGGCTGCTAAAAAACATGTGTTGAATATGCAAGAATGAACCTGAGCCGATGTGCAAGAACTACCAGTGCCTTGCTTGGTCAGGACATTAAGGCAACTTTAATTATCAAATAAAATGATGTGCAACAAACATTCAACAATGTCTAGCATACTGTGCCCAATAAACACCTACTCCCTTAATTTAGAGGGCAGTGGGAGTTTTGAAAGAGTACACAGAAACTAGCAATTAATTGCCGGAAGGAGCTTTCTAAGAACACTGTTCACTGTGAAAAAGGCCAATCCCTCAGCAATGGAAAATCTCTTTGTTCCAACAAGTAAGAAACATGAAATCTTTCACTGTTTGTTAACCGGTCCTTTTGACCCCACTTCCTAAAACTCTCAAGTCTCCCCACTTCCTGCCCTGGTTCAGAAGCCATCTCCTTGGATCATTACCAATACCCAGGTCTCCAAGGCCAAGATCATTTTCCAGTGATTCAGCACTCACTCCTCACAGCTCTCCATGTGTCTCAGAATAAGTGTAAACATCTACGGAGACCTGCATCCCAGAGCCAATGCTCCCGGTGCATCTCCTGCTCCTCCCCTACTCACCACACCGCCCCTGGCAGGTCACTGATGTGTGACTATCACACGCAGCCCTGAGCCCTGGTAGATGAACTTCCTCCACATCTCACCTTCTCTTGGAAGCTCTTCACACTTCCCTAGGCAATGGGGTGTCACCGCTGGTACAGTGGTTAAGAGTGTATGCTTTGGGGCTTCCCTGGTGGCGCAGTGGTTGAGAGTCCGCCTGCCGATGCAGGGGACACGGGTTCGTGCCCCGGTCCGGGAAGATCCCACATGCCGCGGAGCGGATGGGCCCGTGAGCCATGGCCGCTGAGCCTGTGCATGCGGAGCCTGTGCTCCGCAACGGGAGAGGCCACAACAGTGAGAGGCCCGCGTACCGCAAAAAAAAAAAAAAAAAAGAGTGTGTGCTTTGGAGCCAGGTTGCCTGGGTTCAAATCTTGGCTCTGCCATCTACCTGCTGTATGACCTTGGGTAAGTTATTTAACTCTCTAAACTTTAGCAGGCTCATCTGTAAAGTGGAGATAAAATGAAGATAATTTAGTACTTACTAGAGGCGGTTGCCGGAGGATTTAGATAACAGGAGGGAACATACATCAAGCACACAACAAGCACCCATTAACGGGGAATAGCATTGCTACATTTCACTGGATTTTACGACCATTAACAAATAGAATGGCCAGAAGTGGTTTGAGGTGATTAGCCTCAGCTGTGCTAAGAACAACACACACACACACACACACACACACACACACACACACACACACACACACACACCCGCCCCTCAGCCTCAGCTGTGCTAAGAACACACACACACACACACATACACACACACGCCCCTCCCAATCCCCAGGACCGGAGTGGGGCTTGGGGCTGTGGTATCTCCTGGGAGAGCCTCTTAGGGTCTGCAGGTCATACACGGGGTTCAGTAAATGACTGCCTAATGAAGAAGTCGTCTGCCAACAAGCCATGGGGATGGTCCAAGGAAATGAGCCAGAACTCTGCCTTCCCAGATTCACGGCCAGGCCACCTGTGGCCACCCGGCTTCCTCCCTCCTGATCCAAATGCTGAATCCCCTTCACCTGAAGCAGGCTTCCAAGGAGGATTCCTACCTGGGAAGGTGTCGCTAGTGGTTTGACACAAGTTCCCCCAGAAAGTGCTTTATGGCCCATCTTAAAAGTAACCATGCAGGGGCTTCCCTAGTGGAGCAGTGGTTGGGAGTCTGCCTGCCGATGCAGGGGACACGGGTTCATGCCCCGGTCCGGGAAGATCCCACATGCCGCGGAGCGGCTGGGCCCGTGAGCCATGGCCGCTGAGCCTGCGCATCTGGAACCTGTGCTCCGCAACGGGAGAGGCCACAACAGTGAGAGACCTGCGTACCGCAAAAAAAAAAGTAACCATGCAAAATAAACCCTGAAATATTCAGGGATAATGGAGTATGATGTCTGCATCTTGGTCCAAGAGGGGAAAAAAAAACGCCTGACAGAAAAAGGGGATGATAAGGCAAATGTGTTAAAGTGTTTACAACTGTGTACTGTGTTGGCAACTCTAAGTTTGATAATACCTCAAAATAGAAAGTTAACACAAAAGAAGAGACCAACGAGAGATTCCCACTCAGAGCTAACAGCTCTGTACCACTCGCCCCAGGTCGCCCCGCCGCTGAAGGGAAGTCCCTGTTACACATGGCTGCCTTCAAGGCTGCGTGCGACTCCCCTGCATTTTCAAAGTCAGACTCCGGACAGCAGACCGTGAGGTTTTAAGGTCCCAGCTCCCCCACTTAATGGGGGACCTTGGCCAAGTGCTGAAGCCCTTGGAGGCTGTTTCTCTCCCAGTAGATGGAGTTACTGGCAGCTGTGCTACCCACCCCACCAGACAGTGAGGTCCAGGAAGGCGATGTGTGTGTGGGCTGTAAGGCACAGACCCCAGACCAGGCGTCCGTGATGAGCACACACCAAGGGGCTTGTGGCTACTCTGCTCGGAACTGGGGAAACACAGCCCCAGCCTGCTCTCATGCACCTGCCGTCTAGAGAGGGAACCAGATCCAAATGGAACAATCCCACTAAGAAGTGTACAATTACAAGTCATGATGGGTGCTGAAGGAATAATCGAGGGTAGTCTGAGAACGTCACAGGGGTGCAGACTGACCTTGTGTGCGAGTGGGAGAAGGTTCCTCTGAGGAAGTGATGTTTGACGGCCAACTAGAGAGCAAGGAGATTGCAGCATATTCTAGTCCCACAGAGTAGGGAAGTATACAAGCCAAACTGTTAACAGTGAACTCAAGTTAAGAATACCATGAGGAAGTAATAGGCCAAATTAAGAACAGGGGGTGTCCCTCAGGAAAAAACCCAGTGGCATGAAAAAAACAATTTTAAGGAGCTGGGAGACAGGGAGACCATTACAGAATAAAAGACTTAAGAGTAATTTTTAAAAACCTACTGAATAGAAGATATTTGCAAATGATATGACTGATAAGGGGTTAATATCCAACATATATAAACAGCTCATACAACTCAACATCAAAAAACAAACAATCCAATTAAAAAATGGGCAGAAGAACTGAACAGACATTTTTCCAAAGAGGAAACGAAGATGGCCAACAGGCACATGAAAAGACACTTAACATCACTAATCATCAGGGAAATGTAAATGAAAACCACAACGAGATAGATTATCACCTCACACCTGTAGAATGGCCATCATCAAAAGAGCACAAATAACAAATGTTGGCAAGAATGTGGAGAAAAGAGAACCCACCTACACTGTTTGTGGGAATGCAAACTGGTGCAGCCACTGTGGAGAACAGTATGAGATTTCCCAAAAAACTAAAACCAGAACTACCATATGACCCAGCAATTCCACTCCTGGGTATACATCTGGAAAAAAAAACCCCAAAAAACAGAAACACTAATTCAAAAAGATACAGGTACCTCCATGTTCATAGCAGCATTATTTACAATTGCCAAGGTATGGGAGCAACCTAAGTGTCCTTCAACAGATGAATGGATAAAGAAGATGTGGTACATATATACAACAGAATACTACTCAGCCATAAAAAAGAATGAAATTTTGTCATTTGCAGCAACATTCCTGGACTTGGAAGGCATTATGCTAAGTGAAATAAGTCAGAGAAAGACAAATACTGTATGATATCATATGTGGAACCTAAAAAATACAACTAGTGAATATAACAAAAAAGAAGCTTACAGATACAGAGAACAAACTAGTGATTACCAGTGGGGAGAGGGAAAGGGGGTGGGACAATATAGAAGCAGGGGATGTAAAAAAAGGGTTATTACAGGATTATATGAAATCATGTATGTGAAACTTTTGAAAATTATAAAGCACTATAGAATTTAAAGAAACTTACATTCAATTAAAAAAATATAATGCATGGATCTTATCTGGATTGTGATTTTGAACAATGCAACTATAAGTGCCATTTCTGAGACAGCTGTGAGAACTGAATTATGGACTGAGCAATAGATTATTAATGAATGATGGTGAGTTTGTAATAAAATAATGGCATAGTTGTTATGTCAAAAAAAGAGGCTTTTATTGCTTAGTAGATATTTATGGGTGAAATGACATGCTGTCTGGGGAAGATGAAACAGGTACTGAAGCTGGGTAGAGGGTACATGGGGATTCATTCCACTTTTCTTTCTACTTTTGTGTATCTTTTTAAATTTCTATAATAAAAAGGAAAGCACAGTGGTTCATTCCAAAGAGTCAGGAGTACTGAGTTACTTGCATTTTTTTTTACAAGGATCAGGAAATTAACTGTTATTAAGCAGAAAGTTATCTACCTCATCATATTTGATAACTCCACCTATTTTAGTCTATGCATGAACCACAGTGAAACCAATTCCCCTCTGATGGGCATTTAGGTTTTCTCCAAGTTTTCCTTACAATAACTGAATCCATCCAATTCCTGATGCTTTTCTCTGTTCTTATGATCCTCCTCACTCCTTGTCAACCCAACCCACCCACGCAAGTCAATGGATGACCATTTTTGGACTAAGTAGCTGGTGCTACCAGGGGAGATGTCCCTACCACAAAGAAGGCCTAGGCCCTGGTACCATCTGCTCCAGTGACCTGCAAGGGAGCCAGTGCCGCAGGACAATTCAAATTCCACCTCAAGATTCAAGTTTCCAAGTAACTGCCACTTGGGGGTAGAGGGAAGCACACACTGCAACAATGGGGCTCAGAGGGAGCCTGGGGAGTTTTCTGGCCAGGGCCAAAGGTCAGCAGCCCTCACCCAGCCTGACACAGGTCTCAGGCTGGTTCCCTGCTGCATATGGGCCTCCCCAGATCCTGGAAAGTATTCAGAGTTCTGTACCCCTTCCTTCCCACCCGTTAGTGCTTTTCCCATTCTGGGTTCCTGATTCTTTTAAACACAGCCAAGAGACACCATTTTGACCTACTGAAATGGCATGGACTTTTTTTAAAAAATAAGTTTATTTATTTTATTTATTTATTTTTGGCTGCGTTGGTTCTTCGTTGTTGCGTGCGGGATTTCTCTAGTTGCAGTGAGCGGGGGCTGCTCTCCGTTGCGGTGCGTGGGCTTCTCACTGCGGTGGCTTCTCTTGTTGCAGAGCACGGGCTCTAGGTGCACGGGCTTCAGTAGTTGTGGCTCACGGGCTCTAGAGCTCAGGCTCAGTAGTTGTGGCGCACGAGCTTAGTTGCTCCGCAGCATGTGGGATCTTCCCGGACCAGGGCTTGAACCCGTGTCCCCTGCACTGGCAGGTGGATTCTTAACCGCTGAGCCATGAGGGAAGCCCGGCATGGACTTTTCTTTTTTTTTAAAGGCTAATATCCAGGGTTAGCAAAGTTACTGGGAAGCTGACACCCTCCCACACCACTGGTACAAGTGCAGGCTGGTGCAACTTTTGATAATTTATTAACTGGTGAAACTCAAAGTTCTTAAAATCACACCCCAAGACCAGCAATTCCATTTTAGGCATTTATTCTCATGAGCACACTCGCAGACAGAAGAATAGGATCACCACTGTAGTGCTGTGTAAAATCAAATGGTACAGGAGAAATGACCCAAAAGACCATCAAGAGGGGGATGAATGAACAAATTATGTAATATACATACTGTGGACTACTACTCAGCAATAAAAAAGAAATAAACTCCTAATAGATACAACATAGGTGAATCTCAAAAGTGTTCTTAAAAGTGAATCTCTAAGTTAAAAAAGGCAGACAGAAAAGAGCACATATATGTAACTCCATTTATATGACACTCTGGAAAACACAAACTAATCTACACAGACAAAAAAGCAGATCAGTGATTGCCTGGGGCTGGGAGCATGATGGGGTGAGTGACTGAGAAAAGGTACCTGGGAACTTTCTAGGTTGATGGCAATGTTCTGTATCTTGACTATGGTGGTAGTTACATGAGTATATACATTTGTTAAAACTCACTGTATACTCGAAACTGCATATGCACTTAAGATCTGTACATTGTATTGTATATAAATTAACTTCAATTAAAAAAAATGAATAAGCAGCTCCATCTAAGTATCTAACAAAGAAATGAGTTAAATCATGGTATATCCATACAATAAAACATTATGCACGATACCGCAGAAGAATAGTTAATGACAAAAAAAAAAAAAAGAATAGTTAATGACATACCAAGTTACTTAGTATATGCAGTTAAGAAAAAAATTGTTATGAAACTATAATATACTATGATAACATTTATATAAAATAAAATGTATATATTTGGATAAAAAATTACCAAAAAGAAATATTTCATTCATTCATTCAACACAAATATATTGAGTATCTACACTATACCTTTATTGTTAAAATGAGCAGAAAAGACCCCAAAAAAATCCCTTCTCATCATGGAGCTTCTGTTTGGTCATTTCATAAAAAATATTTAAATTATTAAACTGTAAACATTAAAAAAAATCAAATGGTACAGGGAAGTGTGTAAATGCTACTACCACTTGTGTTAGAACACACACTTGGTTTGTTCATGCAGAGAACAACTCTGGAAGGATTCATGAGAAACTGGGATCAGTGGTACCTTTCAGGGAGGAAAACTAGAGCCTCTTCACCATCCACCCTTTCATATAACTTGGGTTTTTTTCCCTTTTTACTATGTTCTTTTTTTTTTTTTTTTTGCGGTACGCGGGCCTCTCACTGTTGTGGCCTTTCCCGTTGCGGAGCACAGGCTCCGGACGCGCAGGCTCAGTGGCCATGGCTCATGGGCCCAGCTGCTCCGCGGCATGTGGGATCTTCCCGGACCGGGGCACGAACTCGTGTCCCCTGCATCGGCAGGCGGACTCTCAACCACTTCGCCACCAGGGAAGACCTACCATGTTCTTATATTGTCTATTCTAAATAAACACAATCGCTTCTAATTTTTTGCTAAAGTCCAATAATCAGGAATTGGGTGGAGAAGAATGATATGGAAATGTGAGCATGACATACTACAAAATCAACAAAGTGTTCTGAGAAAAGGTATTTTCCATTTTTACTAAATAAAAACTCCAAAATAAAAATGTGTTGTAATGACAGGCACACAAAGGAACAGAAGAACCTACACCAAAATGTCAACAAATTACTTCCAAGGGGTGGGATTGTGGGGGGGAATTTTACTTTCTTCTGTGTGCTTGTATTTACTTTTGCAGTTTCCTAAACAAACAAACAAACAAAAACCCCACTCTGTGTGTTTAATAACTTTAAAAAAAAAAATGAAGGGACTTCCCTGGCAGTCTAGGGGTTATACCAGATTCCATGCTTCCACTGCAGTGGGCATGGGTTCAATCCCTGGTCAGGGAACTAGGATCCTGCAAGTCGGGCGGCATGGCCAAAAAAAAAAAGAGAGAGAGAAAATAACAGACCAAAATTGTCACCTCTTTCTGCCAGGTTCTCTCAGAGAGAACTGTTGGCTACACTCTCTTTACCCAAGGGGCTATGTGGTTTAGGAAGACAAAGAACAAGTCAAGGGCAAGGGCACAGGGCCAACCCAAAGCCTGAACTGTCCTCCCCTCACTTAGGGAGCACAGGCTTTCCCAACCATCCAGGGTGCCCACCAAGACCCTTCCAGAGGCCCTGGAGACTGATGGAGGACACCCATTTTCTCCCAGGATACCTGGGAGGCAGGGGGCAGGAATCACTCTCCTGGTTTATAGATGAAAGGGAGGCTCCAAGATAATCTGCTTCTTCCACAGATCAGGTGCAGAGACCAGGTCTCAGCTGAGTGTTGAGGGCACCCTGAACACTTCCTTATCCTAAGGCGTGTAGGACTCGAGAGAAAACGCCAAGTTCTGATTCAGTTTTGTCCCCAGCTTCCTACAGAACACAGGTGAGGTAGTGGAGTGAGGGCGTCTCCAAGCTAGACACCACTCTGAATGACATCTCATTCCACCTACAAACCCCATTTCTCAACCCACCTTCCATCCTCTGTCTGCACACACCTTGGGAGCAGCCCAGATCATCTCTTCAGGATGCGTGCAGGAAACTCCTGCTTATACTAAAAGCCTCACCATTACCTCCAGGAAGGGGCCCTGAGGGACGGCTGCTTAGGGTCTCACTTGAAGATCATCACCATGTCAGTACCTAAGTGTTTGTCAAAACCAGCATGTGGGTCTGAAAGGCCTGAGTAACACATTCCTGGAACGAAGCTGGGCAGACACATCCCAGTGTCTGGAACACTTTCTTATGGGTGGATCTGGGTGTGCCTCATGATTTGGGAAGAACTGTTCCCTGGGGGTGTAGAAACCCAGAGGGAGGAGAAGGGAATAGAAAAACCAGTTAGGGGGTGACCTAGCCAAATGGCTGAGCATGGACCTGAGTCACCACCTTCTATGAGGAGACAGATGTTCAGCCTTGCAGTGGGGAAATTCAAGGAATTTAAGGGGAGGGGTGAGAAGAGAGAGTATTGATGTTGGAAAAGAGAAATAAAAGAGGCTTTAGGGGTCACTAGAAAATGGTGCAGTTTTAACCCAGGTGAAGGACAGAGCAGGGATGAGATTCTACCACATGCAGCTGTCAGAGTTCGGGCAAGAGAGGAAGGCCCCACAGCATCTCTCCCTTTCCCCAGTCAGGGGAAACAGGAACAGCCCACCAAGGACGCCCCAGGGCAGGCAACAGCAGAGGCCAAATCACTTCAAGGAGAGAAGCACCACGCACAGCTGAGGCACCAGGACCCACCAGGACCAAACAAGGGAGGCCCCGGCCGGGCAGTCAGGCTTCTCAGAATGGTTTGGGGAGAACCTAGCTCTTGGCGAACCACTGTACCATAAACTAAAATACAGAGCCTACAGTATCATGGAGGGCAGAGCCTCAATTGTTCCCTGCCTTGGACTTCCATTCTTTGCTAAAATGGATGTTTTTCTCCCCAGATTTATGTTCAGACTCTAATACAATCAGGGATTTGATCTCAAGAGAGTGACTGACACCCTCTGAGTCTTGTAGTTTCCACCTATCACACGGGGTCAATCCCAGCACCGGGGCAGGTATGAGGAGTGAGATACTACACAGGGGCGTGCTTGGCACACTGCCTGAACTACGGGACGTGCTCAGTAAATAGTAGCCACTAACATCATCACCACTAAGCATCATTTTTGTTGTTGGTGTTTTAGGTCTTTGTATAAATTCAGTCCCAAATCAGTAAAAATGTCCTTTATCACTCCATTGGTTCAAAAAAACATGGTCTCACACAGCTAAAGACCTTTAAGTGTGCAAGGAGCTGGCTTCAGTAGGGAAAACACATTTGGTGGCTGGTTGCTCTGCAGATCTCAAATCTGGGGCAATGGGGAAGACCCCCAAGGTACCAGGCGACTCTGATCCTGGGAGAAGACGAATGCCCAATGGAGGAAAAGCGAGCCTCGGGTACGCGGGCTCCCCAGAGCCCCAGAAGATAAAGCTACCAGGTCATGCTAAGCAGCGTTTGTCAACGTGGCTTTGGGACGGTGGGGTACTCTTTCCCCAAGTACCCACCCCAAACCCTTATATTCACAGTCTTTCACATACCCAAGAAGCCTTAAATCACAGTGATGGATAAGGGTCCTTAAACACACTCTTTGCTTCACTAATATAAGCACTTCTTCCTAACTGGAGGGACGATTATGTGTAAAATGGACATAAGTCAAACGGAGACCAGAGCAAGCTCTATCTATTGTGCTGCTCATTAGAAGATAAAATTCAGGAAGGAAAATGGAACTTCCTGACATAAGTGTGGGAGGAATGATCTAGACTTCTATTATCCGGGCTTAACCTGTAGTTCTTTTCCTAAGATCCTGAGGCTGGACTTCGGTCCAGGTCAGTGGATCTGCCCTTGTGGGAAATTCTTTTTCTAGCCCCTCCTCTATTCCTCTCCTCCCCCCACATTATCCAAGGAAAGAACGAGACTGCCTACTATCTAAGTCTGTAGGAGGCCAGGAGGCAGCCTCTCCCTGGTCCTGTGCCTGGCACTGCAGCTGCTCACACAGACTGCCCCAGCCAGGCCAGGGGCACCTCCTGGGACATGCCCAAGACCCAACGGAGGGTCCCTGGGAAGCATTCCTGCACCACCATTCAACGTGCCCCCGCAAGTCCATCTGAGCCTCGTCCTTCCATTCTGTGCTCCCCCAGGGGCTGTGTCTGCAGCAGGTGAGGGGGTGGACACCCCTTGCCCTCCCTCCACACCTCATCACACTGGTCTGGGAATCCCGAGATATCACGCATACTTCATGCCTGCGAGGGGCTCACACTCTAGTGAGTAGGACAAGTTACTACACAGGTGACAAGGACAATGAGAGAAGCATGAGGTTGGGGCCAGGACACATGGGGGAAGGGAGAGAGGCTTGAAGAACCAGGAAGTTGGCCCTCAAGCTGACAGCCATCCCATGACCTAATTTCATCATGTGTACCCAGAACCTGCTAATTTTAAACTTGGGTGGATGCATCTTTTTGCCAAAAAAAAAAAAAAAAAAAAAAAAAAAGGGCTGTCAGTCTAATCTGAACACTCCTTGGGGCATACAGCTGGTTACTAGAAAAACATCACCAACAGCCTCACTGTCACCACCAGCATGGTGGGGATGATCTGCTCCTCCCCCCATGTTCAGTGAAGAAGTTCAAGGGCACAGGTGTGATGAGGAAGAATCCTGACCCCCCTGTACTGGCTGGCACCCCCAGGCCCAGCAGAAAAGTAGTCACAGGAGGGGGACTCTCACTCTGCTCCAGCAGCAGCAGTAAGGCCAGGTAGGATGATCAAAGGAGTAAGTTAATATTTGAAAACGATGTGACCTACAAGGTCTTGATTTCCAAAATATACAAACAGTTCATACAACTCAATAACAAAAAAACAAACAACCCAATCAAAAATTGGGCAGGGCTTCCCTGGTGGCGCAGTGGTTGAGAGTCCACCTGCCTTTGCAGGGGACATGAGTTCGTGCCCCGGTCCGGGAAGATCCCACATGCCGCAGAGCGGCTGGGCCCGTGAGCCGTGGCCGCTGAGCCTGCACGTCCGGAGCCTGTGCTCCGCAACAGGAGAGGCCACAACAGTGAGAGGCCCGCGTACCGCAAAAAAAAAAGAAAAAAAAAAATAGAGTCATCATATGATCCAGCAATCCCACTCCTGGGCATATATCTGGAGAAAAACATGGTCCGAAAGGGTATATGCACCCCGATGGTCACAGCAGCTCTATTTACAATAGCCAAGACATGGAAGCAACCTAAATGTCCATCAACAGAGGAATGGATGAAGAAGATGTGGTACATATATACAATGGAATATTACTCAGCCATCAAAAAGAATGAAATAATGCCATTTGCAGCACCATGGATGGACCTAGAGATTATCATACTAAGTAAAGTAAGACAGAAAGAGAAAGACAAATACCATATGATATCACCTATATGCAGAATCTAAAATATGATAGAAGTTGATTTATTTAGCAAACAGAAACAGACTCATAGACGTAGAAAACAAACTTATGGTTACCAATGGGAAAAGGTGGGTGGGAAGGGATAAATTAGGAGTTCGGGATTAACATATACATACTACTACATATAAAATAGATAAACAAGGACCTACTGTAGAGCACAGGGAATTATATTCAGTATCTTTTTTTTTTTTTTTTTTTTGACTGCACCACGTGGCATGCGGGATGTTAGTTCCCTGACCAGGGACTGAACCCACACCCCCTGCAGTGGAAGCGTGGAGTCTTAACCACAGGACCGCCAGGGAAGTCCCTCAATATCTTGTAATAAACCATAGTGGAAAAGGATATGAAAAAAAAAATATATATATATAAAACTGAATCACTTGGTGTACACAAGAAACTAACATAACATTGTAAATCAACTATACTTCAATAAAATAAATAAATAAATAGGAGTACTTTAAGGTTGAGCACTGGATAAAGGGGGCCTGAAAAGAGAGGAAAGGGAGCCATCTCTCCATAGCAATTTGGGCGGGAAGAGGGTTCCACCCTCCCATTCACTAGTCAGAAAGGCTTCCCGGGGCTGGGCAGAAGATCTTGCAGATGGGGTCTAGTTCCTGTGTCCTACCCCTCAGCAGGCACGTGACTTCTGGCCCACTGCTCCCCCTTCCCAGCCTCAGCCCCAACACCATCCAAAGGTCCAGTGCTGCCTTTCTTATGAAGACCCTGTCACACTTGCGAACCCCTCAGAGAGGGTGGTCACAACTCCAAGCCTTACCCTAATCACGCATGTCACAAAAGGGGCTATTGGCCTCCCCCGGAGTGGTCGTTAAGTGGAAAAGCATAGAAAAGCACAGCACCTGTCAAGTAGCCACCACGTGCCTCACACGGCTCTCAGGTTCTCTCACTGAATCCTAACATTCCTAGAAAACATTTCCCCCAGTTTACAGAAGAGGAAATTAAAGAAGATTCACTCGCCTCATCATTCTGCAAAGGTCGGCTGTGTTCTGGACACTGCGGCCCCGCACTGAACAAGACAAACACAGGCTTGTTCTTCTGGAACGTACATTCTTGTGTGGGGGAAAAGATAATAAGCAAACAGAAAATAATCCCAGACACTCGTTAAATGCTATATAGAAAACAAAACAGGATGATTTGATTGAGGGACACAGAGGAACAGTTATAGAGAAAAGGAGACTCCAGATAGAGGGAACAACAGCCCGTGCAAAGGCCCTGAGGCATGAAGGAGCTTGACTTATTCAAGGAAGAGAAAGGAGGTCAGAATGGGATGGGGCAGGAGACAAGGCAGGAGAGCAGGCCAGGGCTGGGCTGTGTCAGGTAACAGAGGTGGTGATAAGGACTGGAAATTATAACTGCAGTGGGATGATGGTAGAGGTCTTTAAGCAGAGAAGTGACACAATCTAAGTTCTGCCTGTTGTGGGAAGAATGAACAATGAGGGCCAGGTTTAAAGAGGTTTAGAGAGGCTAAATAAGCAGCTCAAGGTTTCACTGCCATTAGTAGCTTGCATTCAACACCAAGGTTTGTTTCCTCAGTGTCACATTTTATACACTGTAGTATAACACTATACTGGAATCTCATATCTGACAAAGGGGGGGGGGCTCTCACTATCTCTGTCATCCCAGGCTTGCTTCCTGCACCAGTCAAGTGAGGATAACTGCTCCTGGTTCTATGATGACAATTCAACAGCCTAGATGGAAACATACTTTGTATTCATCTGGCAGCATTCAACAAACAAAGAGTATGACATTATAAGCAAGAAAAGCCATGGAGAAAAGGGAACCCTCCTACATTGTTGGTGGGAATGTAAATTGGTACAGCCACTATGGAAAACAATATGGAGGTTCCTCAAAAAACTTATATATGCCACTCCTGGGCATATATCCAGAGAAAATTCTAATTTGAAAAGATACATGCAGTACTTCCCTGGTGGCTCAGTGGTTAAGAATCTGCCTGCCAATGCAAGGGACACAGGTTTAATCCCTGGTCTGGGAAGATCCCACATGCCGCGGAGCAACTAAGCCCACGTGCCACAACTACTGAGCCTGCGCTCTAGAGCCCACGAGCCACAACTACTGAAGCCAGTGCACCTAGAGCCCATGCTTCCTCAACAAGAGAAGCCACCACAACGAGAAGCCCGCGCACAGCAGCGAAGAGTAGCCCCGCTTGCAGCAACTAGAGAAAGCCTGTGCACAGCCACGAAGACCCAACACAGCCAAAAATAAAATATTAATTAATTAATTAAAAAGAAATGAACAGAAAAGACACATGCACCCCTATGTTCACAGCAGCACTGTTTACAAGGAAGCAACCTAAATGTCCATCAACGGATGAATGGATGAAGATGTGATATATATACAATGGAATACTACTTGGCCATAAAAAAGAATGAAATAATGTCATTTGCAGCAACATGGACGAACATAGAGATTACAATACTAAATGAAGTAAGTCAGAAAGAGAAAGACAAATACCACATATCAGTTATATGTGGAATCTAAAATACGATACAAATGAACTTATTTACAAAACAGAAACAGACTCACAGACACAGAGAACCAACTTATGGTTACCAAAGGGGGAAGAGGGTGGGGAAAGGATAAATTAGGAGTTTGGAATTAGCAGATGCAAACTATTACCTATAGCGTAGATATACAACAAGGTCCTACAGTATAGCACAGGGAACTATATTCAGTATCTTGTAACAAACCATAACAGAAAAGAATATGAAAAAGAATATGTATATGTATGTATAACTGAATCACTTTGTTGTACACCAGAAACTAACACAACATTGTAAATCAACTATACTTCAATTAAAAAAAAAAAAAAAGAAACCCAGGATTTACCCTAATAAGACCAGCTTCGAGTCACAGGTGACCCCGAGTATCAACCCGAGTGAGTTTTCTATCTCTAACCTGAAAAACCTGGACAAACCCGTCCTCCTTCAAGGTAGGCAGCCCAACAGTGAACTCATACGGCATTATGGCATGGGTGAGCCACAATTAATGGGGAATTGCCTAACCTGCTCCTTTTTTTTTTTTTGCGGTATGAGGGCCTCTCACTGTTGTGGCCTGTCCTGTTGCGGAGCACAGGCTTTGGACACGCAGGCCCAGCGGCCATGGCTCACGGGCCCAGCCGCTCCGCGGCATGTGGGATCCTCCCGGACCGGGGCACGAACCCGTGTCCCCTGCATCGGCAGGCGGCCTTTCAACCACTGCGCCACCAGGGAAGCCCTGCCCTGCTTCTTTGAGTGGCTGGAGGAGAGATTAGAACAATCTTGCTTATATACAAAAGGCTGAGGATTCTCAGGTAGTTGAGCTGGTTGAGTTTATACTGCTCTCAGAAATCCTTCCTGCTAGAAAGGACCAATGAGGTCAAAGCCATTCCTCCTAAGCTATGAGCAGAACTAACAACCAGTCGAGCCTACAACGAACAAGGAAGCCCAATTTCCACGGCAGGCCTCACTAATTTATTTAGCCACCACCTCCAGAAAAGGACCAAGACCTTACTGCCTGGTCCACCATCCCACTGCCCCAGCTTTTTAATTGAACCATCAAGACCTGAATTTCTTCTCCAGATGCCTAAAATGTGCTTGCACCTTGGGCCATTCTGTTCTGGGAAGAAGACCAAGGGAAGCAGAGGAAAGCCACAGCCCAGACAAGCAATGCAAGATGGAGATAGACTAGGTATAGGAAAAAAGAAAAAGTAATTTTACTAGAAGACAGCTACCTCCTGATGAGGAAAAAACCCTGTGGTGACTTTTTAGGCAGAACTCCATAGACATCGGGTGCAAATGCACTGGATATGAGACCTGTTTGTGTAGGGAGCCAGGTAATCCACTAAGACCTTTCCCTCCCTGTATTGGGTTGAATGGTGTCCGCCCAGAATTCATGTCTACCCAGAACCTAAAAATGTGGTCTTATTTGGAAATAGGGTCTTTTCAGATGTAATTAGTTAAATTAAGATGAGGTCACGCTGGATTAAAGTAGCCACTATTCCAATGACAGGTGTCCTTATAAGAAGAGAAAATAGATACAGATAGAACACCATGTGACAACAGAGACAGAGATGGGAGTGATGCCTCATGAGCCAAGGAATGCCAAGGAGTAGCATGGCCTTGCCAACACCTTGATTTTGGACTTCTAGCCTCCAGAACTGTGAGAGAGCATATTTTTATTGTGTAAGTCCCCAGGTTTATGGTACTTTGTCCCAGCAGCCCTAGGAAACCAATACATACCTTTATTTCACACCTGTTCCCCAAACCACCCTTCCCAGTCTCAGCCCAGGGGCAGGAGACAAGACGCACAGGCCACATCTCTAATCCACCTGGACTCTTCCACCTTCCTGGAGCCCATCAGCACTTCTCCTTTTGAGGTGAGGGGGAAAGCAGAGATCACATTTCAGGTGCCTCCACCTTCTGCCACCAGCGGCAAACTGGCAGGGGAGTGTTTGTTGTCTCCCCACATTCTCTTAGTTTTGTAGCCTCTCCTTTATTTATTTATTTATTTATTTTTAAATTTTTTTAACATCTTTATCGGAGTATAATTGCTTTACAATGGTGTGTTAGTTTCTGCTGTGTAACAAAGTGAATCAGCTATACATATACATATATCCCCATATCCCCTCCCTCTTGCGTCTCCCTCCCACCCTCCCTATCCCACCCCTCTAGGTGGTCACAAAGCACCGAGCTGATCTCCCTGTGCTATGCGGCTGCTTCCCACTAGCTATCTATTTCACATCTGGTAGTGTATATATGGCCATGCCACTTCCTCACTTCGTCCCAGCTTACCCTTCCCCCTCCCTGTGTCCTCAAGCCCATTCTCTATGTCTGCGTCTTTATTCCTGTCCTGCCCCTAGGTTCATCAGAACCATTTTTTCGTTTTCTTTTTTTAGATACCACATATACGTGTTAGCATATGGTGTTTGTTTTTCTCTTTCTGACTTACTTCACTCTGTATGACAGACTCTAGGTCCATCCACCTCACTACAAATAACTCAATTTCGTTTCTTTTTATGGCTGAGTAATATTCCATTGTATATATGTGCCACATCTTCTTTATCCATTCATCTGTCGATTAGGTTGCTTCCATGTCCTGGCTATTGTAAATAGTGCTGTGTAGCCTCTACTTTAGTGTTTCTTAAATCTTATTCAGTCCCATCCTAGATATATTTGGGGTGGGGGCATTAACTACGTATGCCTTATACTATCATTTACCTAATTATTCTTTATGTAAAGTCACTACTTTTACTTAAATTTATTTTAAAAGGAACTACATCGTTACAATATATGGAAAATCATCATCAGTTAGCCTATGCAGAACTTGCTCGATATATGTTTTTAAATTGCACATTAAAGTAAATACACGATGATTATTTTTTTTAAGTTCATTCATGTACCCTTTAAAATAATCTCGGGTGACAGTACTATGGGAAATACCACCTTAAGGGGTACAGTTTAGTTGTCTGAGAACTCTGGGCTCCTAAGCAGAAAAACCAATTTAAGCTCTCCAGTCTCGTTTCTCACCTCACGACTGTCCCAGGAGGAGGCTAAGAGCAGGAGGGAAAAAAAGCACCGGGAGTTTCTAGTTCCCACGCAGGGCGACCTGAGGATACTGAGTCGAGGGCGAAAGGGACTTTTTAAATACCCAGCCCTGCGAGTGACAAGGGCGGGGATAGACTGACCTTCTCGCGCAGGGTGCAGTGGACGTCCGAGGCGACACGCCCTTCCCACCACGGCTCATCCATCATCGAGTCTACAGCGCCGCGACGCGAGGCTACCGGGCTCTCAGGGCGCACCCTGTGTGGACACGGGCAACTTCAGCGGCCGCAGCGCGCCCCCCGGCATCCCATCCTCTCTCGTCCTCGGCCGGGGTCTCTGCCGGGCGCCCCCTCCTGTCCCGCTCAGCGGAGCTGGCGGTCGCCTCCCATCCCGGGAAGGTTGCAGTGCCCCCTCCCCTCTATTCGCGGAACCTGAGGCGACCTGGAGCTGTGCAACAACTTGCAGAATTTTTATCTTCCCTTTTGCAAAAGTTGCAGAGAAAGTTGCCGACTTCGCTAGCTCTCCAGAGGCCAGGGCTCTGGCAGCGGCCACCGGCTCGCTGTCCCCAACTCCTCCCCCGCCGCCCAGCCTTTGTCCTGCTCCCACATCCTGCCCTCCAGCCGGGGCGAAACTCACGCATCCCTCTCCGGGCGTGGGGGGCTGCGGGCGCCAGGCCCCCCCGGCCCAGGGCCGAGCTGGCTGTGCCCTGGGGTGCCTGCACGCGGATGGGCCGTAGCGCTGGGCGCTCCACGCTCTTGACTGCCGCCTCCGTAGCCCGGCTAGCCCCCGCCACCGCCGCGCCCCTGCGTACGCTCGGGTCCCTCCGCGGCTCACAGCCTCGGGGCCGCCGGGGGCCTTTCTCTCTCGCCGGGGGAATTGGGGGCCGGGCCTCGCGCATGCGCCGCCGGCCCCCGCACCCCGCGGGGCGGGGGGCTGGGAACTGGAAGTCTTTCTTTCGCCGGCGCTGGCTGCGTTTCCTGTCAGCCCTCCTCCCCCGCCTCGGTGGAAAGCTTCCTCTCACCTTCGCGTGGGCACCGGGTCGCCTCCTGGGCACCCCGAGGACTCACGCGGGCATCGATGGGACCGCGGCGCCAGGACCGCGGCGCCACCTGCGCGCGCCACTCATGAAAGGCGCGGACAGAATGCCCCCAGAAAGTTCTCTCTCCCGCGTGCGCTGTTCTAGCCAACCTTTCGTCGGTTCCACCTGGTTGGTGTTTTTTTTTAATTTCTTTTTTTTTTTTTTAACCGGCCCTGGAATGGGGAGGTGGATTTCCAAACGGACAGTTCCCACGAAATCGCCAGAAAATCCGCTCTTGATTATTCACGAGTCCCTGATTCTAAAGGAGGCTCAGTAAATCAGCGGATATTTTTTTGTGCTCCTGCAAGGTATAAATTGTACGCCCTACATTGGGAGAAAACCAGTGTTTTTGGAGGGTCCGCTGGATGGAAGGCATTGTCTTTTTGATTGTTTTCGGAAAGGCATGCCCTTTAATCAGCTCCTCTGATGGCACAGAAGATTGATTGGTTTTTGTGATTCTTCTGGACGTTCACAGATCTGTTTCAAATCCAGCTAGCAGCTGGGTGACTTTTGCCATGTTCCTCAGACTCTGTAAGCTTGGAACCCTCATATGTAAATTGGGAATAAAAATTGCACCAACCTGCTGGAGATACTGTATCATTAAATAAGATACTTCATATAAAGGGATAATCGCCATGCCAAGTATAAAACAAATAGCTGCCACTAAAGAGCCTTTGGTTTCTGACTGGTACCCAAGTACCCACCTGGAAAAAAAATTTTTAAATCAGCTTTGATAAGCTTCAGTAGGTGCTTAAAGAGAAGTTTTAATATAAAAAATAAATTTAAAAAACTGTGAAAGTGAAAAATATCTAAGAATAAACAATAAGTGCAGGCCCTTAATAAAGAAATTATAAAGGTTAAACATAATAAGAAAGGCTTGAAGAAACAGAAATAGGTGAAAATATCAACTTTACTCAAATTAACTCAATAAAATTCTAACGATTGTGGGTAGATGGGGGTGGGGGAGGGATGACAACACTTTTCTAACACTCAAATGGAGGAATATCTATGACAAAAGCTAAGATTTTTATATTTTAAAAATGGGGTATAGATCTATATATTGCTGGATCTTAAAACATATTGCAAAGCTATAATAATTCAAACAGTGGTGTTGACACAAGAATGGATGGATAAGTATCAGTGGAATAATTGAAAGTTTAGAAACATATCCTACATACTTAAAAATTAAGTGTGTGATAAATGTGGCATTTCACTTTTGAGGGGAAAAGGATAAATTCTTCAATAAACTGGACAGAGGAAATTAGTTAACTTGGGGGAAAAAGGTAAAACTAGGGATTTATTTAAAGCATCATCAAAATAAATATAAGAACTTGTCAAATGACAAAACTAAAACAATTTAGTAATGAGTTTGATGTTCTTTATTTAAGGGAAAACAATTCATGAATTGGGAGAGTGCAGTGCCTCACAAGCGGTGGAACATTCTTCCCAAGGGATTTGGGGGAAAGCGAGTTTTATAGAGCATTAGAAGGGACAACGAGGAAACAGAGCATGATTGGCTAGGAGGTCCTGTTTTCTAGGGTAAGGTGAGCCAGCTTTAGCTGAGCTGGAGGACTGTGATTGGTGTAGTTAGGTTTCCTAGACAGCGAGGTGTTTCCCATAAATGCAGGCTGATTTAGGTTTAGATTTGTGATGTAGGCCAGGCCACTGGGGCAGCCTCCATTTGGTGGGTCCCAACATACAATTTAACTTTTTCAAACCCAAAGAACTACAAAGAAATATCAACACACCCCCCCTAAAAAAAAAAAATCACAAGAGAACTAAAAGAAAACGCAGGTTATTTCAGAGGAGAAGACCTAGAGCTTAAGAAACAAAAGGCCAGGATGAGTATATATATTTTAATAAATATGTAAGACTTAGACATCAAATATCACCAAAAGGGAAAATGACAAATTGAAGAAAATGTTTTTAACAAATGTGGTAAAGGTTGATCTTACTATATAGACCTCTTGTAAATCAATACATATTATAAAACGCTAATACCTGAAATGCAGAAAAGGATGAACAGGCATACATGATAGAAGAAATTCAGGGACTTCCCTGGTGGTCCAGTGGTAAGGAATCCACCTTCCAATGCAGGGGACGCAAGTTCAATCCCTGGTCCGGGAACTAAGATCCCACATGCCACGGGGCAACTAAGCCTATGTGCCACAACTACTGAGCCCAAGCACCTCAACTAGAGAGCCGGTGTGTCGCAAACTACAGAGCCCATGTGCTCTGGAGCCCCTGCACCACAACTAGAGAGAAGCCCACATGCCACAACAAAGATCCCACGTGCCTCAACTAAGACCCAACGCAGCCAAAAATAATAAATAAATATTTTTTAAAAAGAAAGAAGAAATTCAAATGGACAATTATCATTTTTTAAATGCTCATACTAGTAAAGACATTAAACATGTTTTAGAAACAAGGTATATCTTTGTCAAGAATTTTTAAAACACAAAACACAGGATTGACAAATATACAGTGTTGGTGGGAATATAAATTAATACCATCTTCTGAAAGACAATATCACTCAAAAACCTTAAAAATGTATCATTGTATCCAACTATTCCACTTCTGGAAATTTATTCTAAAAAAATAAGCAGATGAGTACAAAGATTTCTTTACAAGGGGTTTCATCAACAAATGCTCTTTTATCATAGTGAACTATTAGAACAGGGACTGGTTAAATAATAATTTGGCTCTTACCATTTTTTAAGGAATGAATAATGACTTGAGAAAATGTTCACAAGACATTAAGTGAAAAAGGAGATAAGAGTATGATCCCAATTGTATATTACATTCACACACAAACACAAAAGAAACAAAAAAAATCTGTAAAAATATTAACTGTGTAATCAGAGTGGTAGGATTATGGGTAATTCTAATTAACTTTTTATTCTAGTATATCTGAATTTTCTAAATTTCTATAAGAAACATGCATTACTTTCACAAAAAGGAAAAAAGAGTGAATGTTATTTTTAAGTAATCACCGATATATTTACTAGACTGGCCTTCCATTGAATAACAATTCACAGTGTTGTTTTGTTTTTGGTTTTGTTTTGTTTTTTTCATAGCAGTATTATTTCTTTCTCAGGCTACACCAAAAGAGGACAGACCTTTATTATTCACTGATTTGGAGTCTTCTTTTCCTAAACTTCAGCTCTCAGTTATCTGGAGTTCCAATAGGTGAGAGGGAGACAGAATCTTGTGGCTTTTCTCCCAGGGTATTTTAAGAAGATACTAAACATCATTCATATTCTGCAGTCCTTTTTGTATCATTCTCAGGAGTCTCTCGTTTTCCCAGTGTCTCTGAAAGATAAAAACATGTTGCACTGATGGTTTCGGTAGTGAGTCCTGTCCACAGGTAGAAATGATGTTGGTGCCCTTAGCAGAAGAAGCTTCCTCTGGTGCACAGCAGGGGAACAACACAACTGGAGTTACTTCTCCCACCCACTCCATCCCCAGCTAAGCTAAGAAGTATCCATTCATTTATTCATTCATTCACTCAAAAACCAAAACTGGGGCTTCCCTGGTGGCGCAGTGGTTGAGAGTCCGCCTGCCGATGCAGGGGACGCGGGTTCGTGCCCCGGTCTGGGAGGATCCCGCATGCCGCGGAGCGGCTGGGCCCATGAGCCATGGCCGCTGGGCCTGCGTGTCCAGAGCCTGTGCTCCACAACGGGAGAGGCCACAGCAGTGAGAGGCCCGCATACCGCAAGAAAAAAAAAACAAAACTAAAAAAAAAAAAAAAAAAAAAAACCAAAACTGTATCAAGTGCTTACTATGAGCCGATTACCACCCTCCCACTTCCAATCTCTGAAGCTCACAGGTTCGGAACCAAAGATTTAGAGCAAGGCCATCCTACCTCAAACTTTACCAGGTATAAAATGAGAAAAAAAATTTTTTTTCTCTGACCTTTCCAATCTTCCGCAGAGGACAAATCAATCTAATATTATAAACTGCTCACTTTAATTTTCCTTTGTCTTTTTTTTTTCCCATAGGCTATAAGCTCTCACATTAAAAATATACATTTACGGTGAAATGAATGTGTTCTCATCCTGGTCCTAGGCCTTGTTCTCCTCCCCAAGGATAAGCAACGCCTTGTGTTTCCTTCCAGAAGTGATCCACACATTTACCAACATGAACACCCATGTCTTTCCCCCCTTTACACAAATGGCAGCATACGGAATGTATCCTTCTGCACCTTGTTTTTCCTTCTTGGTTGTTTCATGGCAGTGCCCGCAGAGCTGCACAGTTATCCCATAGTCCCATAGTATGGATCCATCATGATGTATATAACCAGTCTTCTTTTGCTGGATACTTAGGTTGTTTCCAGTCTTTTGCTGCCATAACCACACTGCAGTGAATATCCTGGGTGGCAGGATGGTCAGTGACACAAATTCTTCAGGCACTCAGCTTTACAGGTCCTAAGCTGAGGCAAAGACTTTGAGTAGTATTTCCTTAGGGTCTTAATGGTTTGCATTGCTCCATTTAGGACCAAAGGTATGAAGCCTGGCTCAGTTTATAGGACAGAAGGAAGACATCTGGGCTATAAACTTTGAGACATAAGCCTTGTTTTCCACTTTGGTCTTTAACCAAAAACCAAGCCAACCCCTTTAAACTCTTTCTAACTCTGTGCTCTACATAGTCTAAAGGACATTGGCCAAATCCTTTATGATCCTTGATTAGAAATTCTTGAGATATATTTCTACAGATTAGGTCTGAGACCCCAGCAGGAAGAATTTTAAAAAGCAGCATTTTGCAAACAAAACTCAAAACCTAGGATATTTATAAAGCTGGTCCATACTAATTTTTTCAATTAAAAAAATAGTATGAGGGGACTTCCCTGGTGGCACAGTGGTTAATTTAAAAATCTGCCTGCCAATGCAGGGGACACGGGTTCGAGCCCTGGTCCGGGAAGATCCCACATGCCTTGCAGCAACTAAGCCCCTGCGCCACAACTACTGAGCCTGCACTCTAGAGCCTGTGAGCCACAACTACTGAGCCCTCATGTCAAAAATACTGAAGCCTGTGCACCCTAGAGCCCAAGTGCCCCAACAAGAGAAGCCACAGCAATGAAAGCCCACACACACCACAAGAAAGAGCAGCCCCGCGCTTGCCGCAACTAGAGAAAGCCTGCATGCAGCAGTGAAGACCCAATGCAGCCATAAATAAATAAATAAATAAATAAATTTTAAAAAATAGTATGAGATCAAAAAGACACAAAAGGAATAAGAAAACAATGACTTTCCCTCTCGCTGGGCCAGTTCCTGGGTTGAGTTGTACAGGCTCAAGCTCAGGAGGGCCTCGTGCTTGATTTTAATGTTCTACTGTCACCACCTTGACATTCTTAAGAGC
The DNA here is from genome assembly GCF_964165515.1 of Mesoplodon bidens. Taxonomy (NCBI): domain Eukaryota; kingdom Metazoa; phylum Chordata; class Mammalia; order Artiodactyla; family Ziphiidae; genus Mesoplodon; species Mesoplodon bidens. The sequence continues at coordinate 171,022,743 of NC_138160.1, read as the reverse complement.
TTTGTCTTCGAACCCGTGTTTTGTAAATGAAGTTCAGGGAGACAGAGGAGCATGCATATGAGCAGATGACATCCGTGACACAGGTGTCTGCTGTTCCTTGCTGCCCCGTGAGCATGGAATTCTAGTGGACCTCCTAGGCCTGGGAGTTGAGTGAAATCCAAAGAAGTAGAAAGTAAGAGTGTTACCTCTCTACGTGGAGGGCAGGAGGAACTGACAACCCCGAGAGGCTACACTTTCCACTGCACTAGACTTGCTTTGAGTGCAAAAGGAAGGTGTGACCGTTTCCTAAATGCTGCTGTTAACAAAATACCACAAACTGGGTCGTTTAAAACAACAGAAATTTATTCTCTCACAATTCTGGAGGCTAGAACTCTGAAATCAAAGTGTCAGTGGGGCTATGCTCCCTCTGAGACTCTGGGTAGAACCCTTCCTTGCCTCTTTGAGCTTCTGGTGGTGGCCGTCAATCTGTGGCTTGCGGCTGCATCACTCCACTGTCTGCCCCTATCTTCACAACATTCTTATAAGGACAGTAGTCAGCCATCTAGGATGAAGGGCTCACCCCACTCCAGTAGGATCTCATCTTAACTAACTATATCTGGAATGACCCTATGTCCAAATAAAATATTAGGACTTCAACATATTTGGGGGGGAGGACACAATTCAACCCATAACAGAAGGCAATAACATTCTGAGAAATATGAATGACCCAGGAAGCCTATCATAGCCTTTCTTACTGGTGTTGCTTCCTTGTATTAAGCTACCATGTATCATGACACAGAAGGAAAGGAAAAGGTGGAGCAACCTGTCATTCCTTTTCCTTTCCTCTCTTCCCGACTCATGAGTGAGCCAGAGGTAGAGAGTATTGATAAGATGTGCACATCTCAAGAAGTTCATTGCAACAGTATTCACAATAGCCAAGACATGGCTAAGTGCCCATTGATGGATGAATGAATAAAAAAATTGTAGTATTGGGCTTCCCTGGTGGCGCAGTGGTTGAGAGTCCGCCTGCTGATGCAGGGGACACGGGTTTGTGCCCCAGTCCGGGAAGATCCCACATGCCACGGAGTGGCTGGGCCCGTGAGCCATGGCCGCTGAGGCTGCGCGTGCGGAGCCTGTGCTCCACAACGGGAGAGGCCACAACAGTGAGAGGCCCGCGTACCGCAAAAAAAAAAAAAGGAAAAAGAAATTATAGTATATATACACAATGGAATATTATTCAGCCTTAAAAAAGAAGGGAATCCTGTCATGTATAACAACATGGATGAGCCTGGAAGGCATTAAGCTAAGTGAAATAAGCCAAACACAAAAAGACAAGTACTGCATGGTATCACTTACACGTGGAAGCTAAAAGACTGGAATTCATAGAAGCAGATAGTAGAACAGTGGTTATCAGGGTAGGGAGCTGGGGAAGACGGGAAGATGTTGGTCAAAGGGTACAAAGTTGCAGTCCTGTAAGATGGGTAGGTTCTGGGGATCTAATGCACAGCACAGTGTCTGTAGATAGTCAAATTGCATTGTAGGGACTTCCCTGGTGGTCCAGTGGATAAGACTCCATGCTTCCAAGGCAGGGGGCATGGGTTCCACCCCTGGCCAGGGAACTAGGATTCCACAAGTGGGGCGGCCAAAACAACAACAACAACAAAAACAAAAAACAGGTAACTATGTACAATGATGGGGCGATGGATATGTTAATTAGCTCAACTGTAGTAATCATTTCTCTATGTATATGTATGTCAAAACATGTTGTACACCTTAAACGTACACAATTTTTATTAGAAAACAGAAACAAAAAAAAACCCAAGACAAGAGCAAAAAGGAGTGAAATAAAAAGTTGCATTAGTTGTGTGCAGCATTTTCACTGCTATTATGTAAACTAAATACATATGAACATACAAACTGTGAAATATGAATTGTGTGATTTCAGGGATCCTGCATATGAGTTAAATACTTTTACTTTTGCATCGAAAAGTGGCAATGCACAATATGAAGATGAATGATAAAACTCACAGGGCTTCCCTGGTGGCGCAGTGGTTGAGAATCCACCTGCTGATGCAGGGGACATGGGTTCGTGCCCCGGTCTGGGAAGATCCCACATGCCGCGGAGCGGCTGGGCCCGTGAGCCATGGCCGCTGAGCCTGTGCGTCCGGAGCCTGTGCTCCGCAACAGGAGAGGCCACAACAGTGAGAGGCCAGTGTACCGCAAAAAACAAACAAACAAACAAAAAACACAAAAAAACCTCACAGTAATATCTAAATTTTTCTTTTCTTTTCTTTTTTTAAATTTTTGGTCATGCCATGTGGCTTGTGGGATCTTAGTTCCCTGACCAGGAACTGAACCCACGCCTTGGGCTTTGGCAGTGAAAGCACAGAGTCCTAATCACTGGACTGCCAGCGAATTCCCAATTTTACTTTAGTTAGAACATTAAATAGCAAATAAAACAATGACAAGTTGAGAGATGGCAGAAGAAAGGAAAAAAACTTTATATTTTAATAACTTTAACAGCACTTTTCCCTGCTTTTTGAACAAGGAGCGCCATGTTTTCATTGAGCACTGGGCCCTGCAAATGGAGCTAGCCCAGCCCCCACCTCTGGTCCCTCTGAACTCTACCCCAGAGGAAGCCCATTGCTATGGTCTGAATGTTTGTGTCCCTACCATCTCCTAAATTCATATGCTGAAATCCTAACACCCCAAGGTGATGCTATTAGGAGGTGGGGGCTTTGGGAGACGATTAGGTCATGAGGGTGGTGCCTTATGAAAGAGACCCTGGAGGGACCCCTGGCCCCTTCTGCCATGTTGAGGACACAGCAGGAAGGTGCTGGCTATGAACCAGGAGGTCACTAGAATGTGACCATGCTGGCACCTTGTCCTTTGTGTTCCCAGCCTCCAGAACTTCTGAGAAATAAATTCCTCTTGTTTATAAGTGACCCAGTCTGTGGTATTTTGTTATAGTAGCCTGAATGGACTAAGACACCCCTTTATGTTTCCTCCCAAAGATATTCTATACCTTATGGTTCTTAATCTGAACTCACCCGTCACCCTCCATGGGCAATCCTTGGGGCAAAAATTTCCCCTTCTCCCCACCATTACAATTTACCCTCACACCATTTAGGACCCTTGAAGACAAGGACAGTGCCTTATGTAAAGGAGGTGGTCAATAGAGTTTTCCTGCATTAATAGATAAATGAGGGACATATGGGTCGCAGAGCTAATGGAGTCTGAAGGAATCAGCTGGCTCAGACTTCAGCTTGATAAGGCATTATCCCCAGTTTTCAAATGAGACTCAGAAAGTTGTAAAACCCTGGACACTTACGCTCTCTGGTAGTAAAAAGGAGGAACTATTGTTTCCTTAAAAGACTGTTGTGACTATGAAAAGAAGAAAGGTGCATGGAAGTACAAACTGCTCTCTAATATGCGTCACTCAAAACATGCCAGAACCTTCCTAGGACATTGCTTTTTTTAAAAAATATTAATTTATTTATTTGGCTGTGCCAGGTCTTAGTTGCCATGTGCCGGATCTTCATTGCGTCACACAGGATTTAGTTCCCCGACCAGGGATCGAACCCGGGCCCCCTGCATTGGAAGTGTGGAGTCTTAACCACTGGACCGCCCGGGAAGTCCCAGGGCATTGCTCTTTAGAGCCTAAAACAAATGCTGTGTAAACTCACTGTGGGGAGTTGGCAAGCAGCTCTCCTTCCATAGGGCTCAGTTCCTCCTCTGTCAAAGGAGGGGATGGGATTAGATCCCTAGGGTGGGAAACAAACCCAGGGGGACCAAGGGGTCAGGAAGACAACGTGAGAGAATCTTGCTGGGTGGAAGAAAGCTCTCACAGACCTCCTGTGTAACTTCCCTACCCCCACTCCCCACTCCGAAGGAGACACAGGGATAGAGAAGTACTCTTCTCTGTGAGGAAGACAACAGCACCTCCTAATAGCATGTTCAAGGGCCATGCAGCCGAGGCGCCAGGGGACAGCAGGGAGTGGTGAGGATTGCGGTGAATGAGTCAGCTCATGGAGCATCCCAAGTGAGGCGCCCGCTGTTCTGCTCTGAGTGTTCCAGCTCCAGAGTTTGGGTCCATTATTCCCAGTTTGTTAGATTTCTCAGAGAAAGAGGAAACCAAGATATCTCCTGATTTTTAAGATACTGGCTTTTTTTCCTTTCCTTTTCTTCTTCTTTTTTTTTTTAATTGCTTATAGCCACCCTCAGCATCAGACCCATTTTGTGAACGCTGGACTAGGTGTGTGATAAGGAACATTCCAGCCTGACTAGGAGTCTGTGGGGAACAATGGAACAAGAGCCTAAGAGCTCCCCAGACTCCAGGAGGAAATAAAAGCAGCCATTAACTTAAAAGCCCCTGAGCCTGCCAGACGCCCCTCCCCTGACAGACAATGAACAGGAAGGAAACTGAGACTGGACAGTAAAAAGCAACCAGACAAGCCTGCTGGGGCCTGCCGGTAGGACCCTCAAGCTGAGGAGGTCCTCACCGCCAGCAGCCGGCTGCTGATTTCCTCAGGCCGTGGGATGCCAAGAGGTCACCTTCTATGAGGGGCTTCCAAAGCTTGCAGGTGCCCAGGCTTGAAGAGCCAAGTATTAGGGCAGCAGCTGCTCAGCTTGGGGGGCCTGAGGCTGGGGGTTAGGGGAGGGCGCTGGGCAATCTTCTATTTTGACATTTTTGGATCACACGGGTATCACTCTCCTTGTAACACTATTCAAACTTGATTAAAATATGTTGAAGATCCTGAACAACCCCACTCTCCTACCACCATTAGGCAACTATGTGATATCAGTGTGATGGTATCTGGGGCTGGGCACATGGAAGGTGGGGGGCATATACCCTGAGAAAACCATAATTCAACAAGAGTCATGTACCACAATGTTCATTGCAGCACTATTTACAATAGCCAGGACATGGAAACAACGTAAGTGTCCATCATCGGATGAACGGATAAAGAAGATGTGGCACATATATACAATGGAATATTACTCAGCCATAAAAAGAAATGAAATTGAGTTATTTGTAGTGAGGTGGATGGACCTAGAGTCTGTCATACAGAGTGAAGTAAGTCAGAAAGAGAAAGACAAATACCGTTTGCTAACACATATATATGGAATTTAAGAAAAAAAAGTATCAAGAAGAACCTAGGGGTAAGACAGGAATAAAGACACAGACCTACTAGAGAATGGACTTGAGGATATGAGGAGGGGGAAGGGTAAGCTGTGACAAAGTGGGAGAGTGGCATGGACATATATACACTACCAAACGTAAAATAGATAGTGGGAAGCAGCCGCATAGCATGGGGAGATCAGCTCGGTGCTTTGTGACCACTTAGAGGGGTGGGATAGGGAGGGTGGGAGGGAGGGAGACACAAGAGGGAAGAGATATGGGGACATATGTGTATGTATAACTGATTCACTTTGTTGTAAAGCAGAAACTAACACACCATTGTAAAGCAATTATACTCCAATAAAGATGTAAAAAAAAAAAAAAAAAAGAGAGAGACCTGGTCAGAGGCTCCAGGTGGAAGTGGTGGAGGAGGTAAGAAGGGGCCAGACTGAGCATATGCGGAAGTCAGAGCCGACAGGATCTGCTGATGGCACAGATGTGGGGTGTGAAAGAGGGGAATCAAGATGACCCCAAGGTTTTAGGTCTGAGCACCTGAAGGTGGTAGTTCTCATTTCCTGAGACCTTAATCCCATGACCCAGGACATTTTTGATGTCTTGCCCTCCCCCTGACCCTGGCCTCTCTACCTCCTGCCAGCTCAGTGCTTAAATCAGGGCTCTGAGAGAGACTGCCCAGACTGCAGTCTTGACCTTGCTTCTTTCTAGTTGATGATCTCAGGCAACTTACTTAACCCCGGATTCTTCATTTGTAGAATGGGGATAATAAGGGGTAGCTCCTTTATAGAGTTATATGAAGATCAAATCATATCATGCCTGCTATGCAGAGGGCACTGAGTGTGAGTGCTAATTTCTATATAATCATGGAATTGTAATCACCTGAATGCAGCTTTGTACCCTGCTGCTTCTAAGCCCCAAATGATCTCATGAGCATTTTTCATGAGATATCTCAAAAATATCTTTCAAAACTATTTTCAGGGAGTTCTCTGGTGGCCTAGTGGTTAGGATTCTGGGCTTTCACTGCAGTGGCCCGGGTTCAATCCCTGGTCAGGGAACTAAGATCCTGCAAGCTGCACAGTGAAGTAAAAAAAAAAAAAAAAAATAGTAATAATATTTTCAGTGGCTGCATAATATTCTATCATGTTACTAAATCATTTATTTAACCAGTCTTTTATTGTTGGATATTTTAAAATACGACTGAGGGTTATTGGTAACACATTGTGTTTTATCTGTGCATTATAAATAAAATCTTAAAAACATACTTCAAAAAAAATTTTATTGGGGTATAATTGACTTACAATGTTGTGTTAGTTTCAGGTGTACAGCAAATTTTAAGTGCCTTACATGTAATAAGTCATTTTTTCCTCATAACAATCCTATAAGGTACTATCATCATCATCCCCATTTTCAAGATGAGAGCATGGAGGAACAGCAAGGTCAAGATCACAAAATTAAGTGGAAGAATTAGAACAGAACCCAGGCGGTTTGGCTCCAGAATCTACATTCAGAACCACTACACCAGCCTCTCAGGTCCACGAACCTCCTACGGCTGCTAATACCCAGCCATTATATCATATTGAAGTAGGCTGGACCTTCTCAGATCAGACCAGGCAGCAGATGCAACTGGAGGGCTTGTTAAGCAGATGGCTGGCCCCACTCCCTGGGTTTCTGAATCCCTGATAAGAAGGGGTGGGCCTGATCGTTTGCATTCCCAACAATGCCCAGGTGATGCTACTGTGCTGGTCTGGGGATCCGACCCGTGAGGACCAGTCCCAAGTCCATTCCCCCCTCTCTTTCATAAGCCACCACTTCATACCTTTTCTCAGCCTCCAACACTTTGTCCCCATCCTCACTCTTGACTGATGACCTTCCTTCTACCTCACTGAGAAAATAGAATCTGTCAGAAGGGAACTTCCACAAGCTGCCCCAGCATATTTCCTCACCTTCCTGCTGTCCTCCCTCCTGTTACTACAGATGAAATGTCCCTCTACTGGATCATTCCCATCAGTATACAAACATGCTCTAACTTCTCCCAGCTTTAAAAAAAAAAGTACTTTAAATCCCATACTTAGCTACCTCTCTGCTTTACAACCGAGCTTCTCAAAACAGTGGTCTCTACTCACTGTCTCCAATTATTCACCTGATGTCTCTTTTTATTTTCTAAGAAAATTTTGTGATAAAATACATAACGTAAAATGTGCCCTTTCAACCATCCTTTCAACCATTTTAAAGTGTATAATTCAGTGGCATTAATTACTTTCACCCTGTTGTGCAAACATCACCACTGTTTTCAAATTTGTTCCTATATATAGGAAATGCCAAAGAATCCAGAAGAAAGCTACTAGAGCTAATAGCCAAGTACATCAAGGTTGCAACTGCCTATTGTCTCTCGAATGATCCCCAACCATGTTTTTCCTCTATTTCTCCTCCCAAACTTCTCTTTCCAAAATCTCCTCTGAGCTCCATCTCACTAAAGCAATGGTCAACACTCGATCCTAATTTAATTTTTCCTACTGCATCGTCTGACATGATTGATTGTTTCTTCCTTTCTGTAACAGTATCTTCACTTGGTGCTACAGACTGAAGTTGTGTCTCCCACCCCCAAATTCATATGTTGAAACCTGATCCCTGATAGTATGGTATTTGGAGGTGAAGCTCATAAATGGGATTAGTGTCCTTATAGAAGAGACCCCAGAGAGCATCGTTGCCCCTCCACCATGTGAGGACACAGCAAGAAGACGGTTATCTATGAACCAGGAAGTGGGCTCTTACCAGACACCAAATCTGCCAGCATCCTGATCCTAAAGTTTCCCGCCTCCAGAACTATGAAGTATAAATTTCTGTTGTTTATAAGATACCCGCTCTATGGCACTTTTTTTTTTTTTTTTTTTTTTTTGCCCACGTGACATGAGGGATCTTAGCTCCCAGACCAGGGATGAACTCACGCCCCCTGCAGTGGAAGAGCAGAGTCCTAACTGCTGGACCGTGTATGGCACTTTGTTATAGCAGCCCAAATGGACTAAGACACTTGGCTTCCAGCCCCACGGTCCCTTGATTCTCTCCTACCTCTGTAGGAGAGAGGGAATGAGACCAAAGAGGCAGAGGTTGGGGCAATGCAGCCACAGGTCAAGGAATTGCCATCAGCCCCCAGAAGCTAAAAGATGCAAAGAATAGATTCTTCCCTAGAGCCTTCAGAGGAAACATGGCCCTGCTGACACTTAGAGCTCAGACTTCTGGCTTCCAAAACTGTGAGAGAATCAATTTCTGTTGTTTTAAGCCACCAAGTATGTGGTAATCTGTTACAGCAGCCCTAGGAAACTAATAGAGTTGTCTAGTAGACATCTCCAACTCAACATGTCCAAAACCAAACTCTTCTTTTATTCACCTCCCACTCCCACCCATGAACCTGCCCCTCCCACAGTATTTCCCATCTCAGTAAAGGACAATTTCAGCCTTAAAGTCACTCAGGCAAAAACCTTGGTGCCCCTATTGAGCCTTCACTTTCTATCACATCCAAATCATTGGCAGACCCTGTTGGCTGTACCTTCAAAAATAGCCAAAGTCAGATCACTTATAACCTCCTTCCTTGCAACCACCTGGGTCCAAGCCACCAGCATCTCTTGCTTGGATTATGACAATCATCTCCTGTCTCCCTGATTTTGTCCTTGCCCTTTAAACTCTTCTCAAAATACTAGCCCGAGTGATGCTGTTAGAATCTAAGTCAGACTTTGTTACTCCTTTGTTCAAAACCTTCCAATGGTTTCCCATCTTACTCAACACAAAAGCCAAGTCCTTACAATGCGTACAAAGGCCCTTATGATCTGAACCTGCACTTCCCTGATATCACCTCCTACTACTCTTCCCCTCCATCACTTGGCTCCTTGACCAATCATGTTGGTTCCCACCCAAGGAACTTTTCATTGAGAATGCTGGGCGTTTGGGAGGGGAGCTGATAGGATGACCAGGCTACATTTTGTGCCATTTGAGACTGTGGACATGAATTTAAAGTGAGATCAATTGACATAGTTGTTTGTTCTCTTTTACATTCAGTTGGGAATGAGTGAATGGAGAAGGAAGAGGGTTGGGTTTGGCCAGATTAAGGTTTTGCTAGGGAAGGATGATGGAGAGAGAAGAGGGAGGGCATTATGGCCATTTATATGAGGAAGTGATTATAATATTGGACCATGAAATCTAAGCTGGATAAGAAGGAATTAAGTTAGGCAATGCATATAAAGCACTTACTACAGGGCTTGGCACATTGTTAAGGCTCAAGAAGCATGAGCTGTTACTATCACAAGCATTCATCTTAAGTACACTAAAAGAACTTTTAAACCTAAAAAGACCTGGCAAAATTAATAGCAGTACCACACTCTATCCCAGCACTTGTGATTAAATCTCAATCCCTATAAACAAGAGATGGCTTTTAAGATAGAGCAATAAAATTCAAGATAAAGATGATACTTAACAAATCTGTATGTGTCTTGGGTATAACTAAATAAAAGGTATATTTTGGACTTCACTACCACCAGAGTGAAAAGTCATAATTGCTTTCTAACTCTAAGAAATTATACTGGGCAACATCCAAACATATCCTTCGATCTAAATACATAAAGATTTGTTACCCCTCCAAAGATTTCAGCCTGATGATATGGTGGTTTTCTCTTAAAGGTATGCTTCATCTTACAAATTGTCACTGACTTGCTTTCAGTGATACATTAATACTGACATAGAAAGTACCTTTTCATCTGTTACCCATATCTGCCAAGAGGAAAGCTGTGGTTGACTAATTGGAAGCACACAATCAAATGGATCAACTTTATCAATGTGTTCTGGGTACCCAAGGCCATGGCCCATTTCCTGTCAAACTTAAATATTATTCAACGATTTGGCTAAGAAAAACATACTATTTCTGTGTTCACACAAATAGAGATGTTAATGAATAGAATGTCAAAGTCACATATATTTTAAAGATTAAAACATATCAGCAAAATTCAGGAGCTGGGCCATGGAGCAAAAAATCAGCAGATGGGTACTGTGATAGGAGGCTCCATCTGCCAAGGTCCTGCTAATTTAGGATTAAGACGAACCCTCTGTGTTGGCACTGTGGTAGAGGGAATGTGGTAGAGGACGTTTCTGAGCTAATCACCTAGGTGGATGGGGTTGCCCGCTACTGAATGAGGGAACTGGGGTTGGAACCAAGGGTTGCATGTTCAAGTCTCTGGTTTTACACTTCTAACTGCAGGAGCCTCAATTTCATTATCTGAAATGGATGTGGTAACTCCAAAATGCCTCAGTTCTAACATTCACGTTTTGACATTTCTAGTATTGAGAATGTGTCTCAAAATTAACCCATTTGAAGGGGTAGTGTTTGTCTTTAAGTGGATAACGAATAAAGCAGAAGGCAATTCTTTTTCTGGGTATTGATTTAAAATGTAATGAAGCAGAGAGGCCCCAGCTCATAAGGCTGTTGTGAGGATTAAGTCAGCGGAAATGAGATGCTGTAGGTAAAGCATTTAGGGGAGCATCTGGACCTGGGGTGGAGGGGGTTGTGGAGGAGGGGCAGCTGCAGCCCTCCGATGTCCCCCTCCCCAGCCCAGAATGCTGCTAAGATTTCCATGTCACCTTATCTGTGCAAAGACCTGGCAGAGTAAGACAGAAAAAGAAGAGGGAAAACATCCCTACCCTGCTCTGCAGGGTTACTTCTTATCTATAATTTGTTCTAACTAGGTTCAAGGACTTGGATTTCTCTGATGCTGTTTCCTGCCCCCCTCCCTTTATTTTGTTAATCACCATGAATCCGATTTCAGAACACGGTCAGATTTGGCTCACCCGTTCAACACCTCTGCAGGGGGACCTGGAGCCTGCATTTATTTCCTGTTTACATGCACATCATTTATGTAAACCATTGTTCAAAACACTCCAGGGGCTCTCCATCTGCGTGTTAAGCCCATGTCGGGTCAATGGCCCTTAATGCCATCCCTGATCACCCCGCCATTGTTTCTCTAGCCACGGGGGCCCCTTGGCTGTACGCACGCACCCTGCGAGCTGCTATCTCAGGACTTTGCGATTATTGTTCCCTCCGCCTGAAATGCTCCCCCGCCCCCTCAGCCCCCTCAGATAGTCGCATCTCACTATCTGAGGGTCTTTACTCAAGTGCCACCTTTGCAGTGACACCTTTTTTGGACCCCTCGCTGAAGTCGTAACCCCCCGAACAAGCCCCCTACGCTCTCTCCTACTTTATTTTCTCTCCATAGTAGCTAAGACCATGCAACATACTATTTTACCTTTTTACCTGGTTTATTGCCTCTCTCTATTAGAGCATAAGTTCCATGAAGGCAGGAATCTTTCTCTATTTTGTTTGCTGCTTTATCGCCACTGTCCAGAGCAGAGCTAGCACATATAGGTACTCAGTAAGAACTAGTCTTTATGTATTTAGCATATCCCTTCTTTAAGTTGGAACTGAAACAGGAGGGAAGGGGGCAGGACACAACCCCTGAAAGAATGACATAGCCCTTGAAGCTACAATATAACCTGGTTAGAACCAACTAGGATCAAGATGGCGGAAGACTGGACTTCCAGTAGACCTTGAGCCTCATTATGTGCTTCTTGTAATACATTAGCCTGCTAAAATGACATACTCACAGGCACCATGACAGTTCCAAAGCTAACCAAAAAAGGTCAAAAATTGGGCAGTGGCCCAATTTCTGGAAATCTCCGTCCCTTCTCCAAAATAGTTGGAATAATCCTCGCACTCGTCAGCCTATGAAATTACCCAGACCATATTTCAGGGGCTTCTCGCCTTCTGCGATGGCCCACACTCTGTCTGTGGAGTGTGTTTCTCCCAGGACCATTCTCACCTTTTGAGACAGACTGCATTCTGTCTATGGAATGTGTATCTCTCTAAATAAATCCACTTCTTACCTATCGCTTTGTCTCTCACGGAATTCTTTCTGTGACTAGATGTAAAGAACCTGAGCTTCATTAAGTACTGAGACCAGGTGTGTGATCGCAATTAAAGGACAGTGGGTTCAAGCCACAGTCTGGGTTTTAGCTGGGTTCAAGTCCCAATCTGAGTTGTGTGGTTTCAGAACTATTGGGCCAAAGGGATGAATATTTTCTATAGTTCTTCACTTTAGTTTTTGCTTGTACCAGTGGTTTGCCCCTTTTAACCGCTGAGTAGTATTTCATAGTGTGGATGTACTGCACTTTGTTTAACCATTTACCCATTGAAGAACATCTTGGCTATTTCCAGTTTGGGGCTACTATGAATAAAACTGTTATAAACCATTGTGTACAGATTTTCACGAGACCTTAAGCCTTCATTTCTCTGGGATAAATGCCTAGGAGTGCAATTGCTGAGTTTCACTGAGTGGTAGTTGTATGTTTTCTTTTTAAAAGAAACTGCCAAATCATTTTCCAGAGATGCTGTACCATTTTACATCTCCACCAACAATGTAAGAGTGATCCAGTTTCTCCACATCCTTGTCAGCATTTGGTATTGTCACCCTTTTTTATTTTAGCCATTTTGATATGTGTTCAGTGAGGTCATGCATTTAATTTGCATTTCTCTGATAGTTAATGATCTTGAACATCTTTTTTCCTTGCTTATTTGCCATCTGTATGTCTTCTTCAGGAAAATGTCTCTTTATGTCTTTTGCCTATGGTCTGATTGGATTGCTTGCTTTTTTAATATTGAGTTTTAAAAATATGTTCTAGATTTAACCTTTGTCAGATATGTGGTTTGCAAATATTTTCTCCCACTCTGTAGGTTGTCTTCTCATCCTCCTAACAGACTAAAAGTTTTTAGTTTTGATGAAGTCCAACTTAAACATTTTTCCTTTTAAGGTCATAGTTTGGTGTCAAGTCTAAGAACTCTTTCCCTAGTCAGATCCTAAAGATATTCTTCTATGTTTTTTCTAAAAGTTTTATAGTTTGAGTTTAAATCTATGATCAATTTTGAGTTAGTTTTTGTATAAAGTGTGAGATTAGGGACTTCCCTGGTGGCGCAGTGGTTAAGACTCTGTGCTCCCAGTGCAGGGGGCCTGGGCAGGGAACTAGATCCCACATGCATGTCACAACTAAGGAACCTGTGTGCCTCAACTAAGGAGCCCTCAAGCTGCAGCTAAGGAGCCCGTCTGCCAGAACTAAGACCCAGTGCAACCAAATAAGTCAATAAATAAATTTTAAAATAAAAAAAATAAAAAATAAAGAATAAAGTGTGAGATTAGATTGAGGTTTTTTTAAACCTATGGATGTCCAATTTGGAGCCTGCATTTTAACAAATCTTTAGAAACACCAAGGTCTGAGAACTTCTGGGGAGGGATTTGTAGGATTTACTTGGTTATGTGATGGTAAATGTTTCACAACCAGTTCTTGGTGAGGGAGGGATAATTTCCATGGTATAAATACAGCCTTTATAGCTGATTGCAAGCAACTGATATGATGCCCCTGAGCACAGAGTTGGGAAGAGATTCACAGAAGCACACCATTATGTAATATACTCACACTTACAGGAGATGCATATGACCTCAGAAGTATAGATAATAATAAAATGTGGAAGGAAATGATGAGTTTTGAGTATTTATCAACTTTGTTTTAAATATAACTTATTTAATTTTAAATTTATGTCAAGAACTTTGGAGGTTCTAAGAGTTTACCCTACTTGCAAGCTACATTGTCAGTTTCATGGATGCTGGCAGAAGACATGAGACTCCTGGATTAGAGACAAAGGACTTTATTACTTACAGCAACTGCAGTAACTAGAGTGTCAGCATTACCTTGTACTAGTTCCCTGAGCCCCAGTTCCCAAAGGGTGATGCAAAATGGCACTTATCCATGCAGTGGGTTGTATATAGGAGAGGAATTCTGAGTTTAGGGATCCGAATGCTAAGTTATCATCTTTTATAATGCTCAAAGGCAGACATTATCTTTATTACTCTGGCCAATAAGAAAACTGCCCTTTTTACCTTGAGGGAAACACTATACAAACAAGTTTGAAAAGGTAGTCCTGAACAAAGATAGTCAGTGCTTCCACTCACAGGACCAGATGAAATGAGACTCATGAGGAATTGACTCCAAACAGCTTATATAATTTATTTTTTAATAATGGCTGTGTTTAACAACCAGCCCACAAAGTTCCTGAAAATGGAACAATAGGCCCTCAGAAGCCAGTACATTGGCTCCAGTACACCAATGTATTTCGAGGAAAAAAAAAAAGGAAAGACTAAGGGAGAGATTCTCTCTGGATTGATTTCACCAGCTGGGAGCCTGGGAAGCTCCATCCATGCAGGAAGCTGTTTTAATGGTTTGTTTTCCAGAATGGTTATTATTATAATGGAAATTCTAATAATGGTTATTAAAGTAAAAATAGCAACTACTCTTTGTTGCCTGTCAAGTACAGGTCATGTATTTTGGGGACTTTTTAATCTCATTTCATCCTTGAAATTACCTACGAAGTAAGGAGACTATTACTATCCTTGTTTAATAAATGAGAAAACCAAGACTCCTAGGGGTCAAAGAAAACAGCTGGGCTGGGATTGAGCTTGTCTGGCAAACTCTAGCTCTGAGGAGTTGAGAACTCACAGTCTCTCTTTTTTTTTTTTTTTAAATAAATTTATTTATTTTATTATTTTATTTTATTTATTTATTGTTTCCGGCTGCATTGGCTCTTTGTTGCTGCACGCGGTCTTTCTCTAGTTGTGGCGAGCAGGGGCTATTCTTTGCTGCGGTTCACAGGCTTCTCATTGTGGTGGCTTCTCTTGTTGCAGAGCACGGGCTCTAGGCGCATGGGCTTCAGTAGTTGCGGCACATGGGCTCAGTAGTTGTGGCTCGTGGGCTCTAGAGTGCAGGCTCAGTAGTTGTGGCACACGGGCTTAGCTGCTCCTTGGCATGTGGGATCTTCCTGGACCAGGGATCGAACCCGTGTCCCCTGCACTGGAAGGTGGATTCTCAACCACTGTGCTGCCAGGGAAGCCTGAAATCACAGTCTTAAAAGCAACTTTTCCACTCGTGTCGACTGGCATTGGGACTCCACCTGCCTTCTCTCTGTGCCTCTCAGGAGCAGGGCTTTGTGGTGTCATGCTGGCAAGGGCCAAGGGCATAGATTTCTGGTCTCTGTTTGCCAGTGAGTTCCAGTGTGACCTTGGGCAGATTATTCATCTCTGCACCTCTATTTCCTCATCTGTCCAATGGGCTGAAGGTACTGTTCTGCCAGTCTTGCAGAGTTATCCGGAAAATCAAAGGTGCATCAAAATGGTCTGGGGTTGTAGTTTAGGTTGCATGACTTTGTACCAGCTATAAAATCTCTGCAACACCCCCCCCCACCTTAAAGGGTCTTATTTGTATTATGGGGGCGGGTCATATGTGGTCACCATGAGGCTGTCAGATTCTGAGTCGATAAGTGAGATAATAGCTCCAGAAGGCTCTGGAAAAGGCAGAAAGCAACCCCCAGACGTGAGGTATTGTTTTTCACTCTCCGCTGCCCCATCTCTTTCTAATTTCCTGTGGTTGTGAAGCCACCGGGCTCAGAGAGGGTCAGGTAAGCATTTGTGACCCGAGTCCTTGGACTGCAGGAGTGATGGTGGTTCAGGTGGGGCTGGCCTCCCTGGAGGCAGATAAAGACTCCCCCCACGTGCCAGGCAGGAGGTGTCTGAGAGGCGCAGGAGCCTTGAGTATAGCCTGCCTCTGAGCCTCTCAGCTCAGAGTCTGTTCAGAGCTCCGTCTGCGCCCCACCTGAGTTCCAGGCCTAGAGTCGCCGAGTGACTGGCTGGGGGAAGGCATTCGAAGCCCAGGGACCGCCAAGTACAAAGGCCTAGAAGGGGGAATAAACTTGGCAGGTTTAAGTGGCAGCAGACAAGCCTGGCTGGAGAGGGACAGGGGAGGAGGTCGAACATCCATAACCTGCTCCAAGCAGCCGGACCCCCAAGAAGCCAAGGAGCCCCAAGGGGGCAGGTAAGGGATGTTCCCACTACTTGTGAATGCTCCATGTGCTCTCGAAGGAGTGGATCAGTCCCTGGTAACGGGCCGACAGCCAGCAGCAGCTCTGGCTGTGCCCACCGAGATCACCTGACCTTTTCTCTTCCTCCTGTCAACTTGTTTGCAGGCTGGGTCTGAGCCAGAGGTGAGGGGGCTGGCAGGGCTCAGAGCTGTAGCCTTGAGGGCTTGCCTCTCCCTGCCCAGCCATTAGAGCCAACAAGATGTTACCAAGCCCCCTCAGCCTCCATCTGCCAGTTCCAGAAACCCAGTCCCCTGGGGGCAGGGGGAGGGCAGGGGGAGGCTTCTGGCAGCAGGACTGGTGAGTCCTAATGTCACAGCCTATCTGAGCGGGACAGGAACTCATAACAGACTCACCTGTTTACAAAAATTCCCAAAGTCCAGGCTGCACTCTGGGCTACTTACATCAGAATCTCTAAGGGCGGAGGATTTGAATATTTACAGCCCACTCAGGAGATTCCACTGTGCAACCCAAGCTGAGGACCAGGGCTGTGGTTCCTTGCAGCTCTCTGGGGCCTCTGAGTTCAGACAGAATTGGATTTGAACTCCAGCTCTGCAACTTCACCGAGTGACCTCAACCAACATTCTGAGCCTCCCTGAGCCTCTATTCCCTCCTCTGTAAAAAGTGCATCGTAGTAATACACCTACCTTATACGCTATCCTCAAGGCCAAAGGTACTAATCCATGATAAACACATGGCACAAAGGGTTCATTCCTAGTAAGAGCCCAATAAATGTGTTTATTGTTATTACTTTCCCAAGGTCAAGCATGCCATTAGAAAGTTCCTCTTTAGGTTAAGTTGAAATGTTCTTATGGCTGCAAGAATGATCTTCTCAAAACCCAAATTTGCTTGCATCACCCACCCACTTAAAATCATTCTGTGGTTTTCCTTTATTCTCAGAGTCAACAGAAGTCTTGAATTTGACCTAGCAGCCTTCAAGGCTCTGCCCTCCGACCTTCTTTTTTTTTTTTTTAAGTTATTTATTTATTCATTTATTTAATTTTTGGCTGCATTGGGTCTTTGCTGCTGCACACGGGTTCTCCCTAGTTGCTGAGAGCCGGGGCTACTCTTTGTTGCAGTGCGCAGGCTTCTCATTGTGGTGGCTTCTCTTGTTGCGGAGCACGGGCTCTAGGTGTGCGGGCTTCAGTAGTTCTGGCATGGGGTTCCCCCTCGCAGGCTCTAAAGTGCAGTCTCAGTAGTTGTGGCACACGGGCCTAGCTGCTCCGCGGCATGTGGGATCTTCCTGGACCAGGGCTCGAACCCGTGTCCCCTGTATTGGCAGGAGGATTCTTAACCACTTCGCCACCAGGGAAGACCCCCCCCCCCGCCGCCTTCTTATTTTGCAGTCTTTGCTCCCTTCACACCATGACCTGGGGCTCCTTTGATTCCCCCGACCCGCCCTGCTGGTCCCACCACCGGGCCTTTACATATGAAGCTCCCATCACTGCTCCCCTGGAATGCCTTCCCCACTCTTCTTCCTGCTAACTTACCCTGTAGATCTCAGCTTGGTCGTATCACTCTACCAGTAAAGTTCTTTACACTCTTACCAGGACAAATCCTCACCTTGTCATGCTCATGGCACCATCTCACAGCTGACATTTTACATTTATTTCTCTGGTCATTTGTCCAATGCTTGTCACCTGTGCTAGACTCTAAGCTCCAAGAAGACAGAGACCATATCTGCATTTTGCCCGATGCCTAACTCACTGAGTTGAGGTTTGATAAATACTTATGGAATAAATGGCCCAAATGGGCCTCTTGATAAAGTCCTCCAGTTCAAATTTGGCTCCTTGCAGCAGTCGGTGCCCTGGACTAGAGCACTGTCCTGCAGGAGTGAGCAGGCACCTTCGGGACCCCCACTCTTCTCTCCTCTCCCTCCTTATACAAGGTGACTCTTCCAGACTTCCATGTCTTCCTCGGACAGGTTCTGGTTGTACCACACTTGGAGTGGGACTCAAATTGGCCGACGGGGTGCTTTTCAAGAGTGATTTGCCCATAGAGTTCTGCCAAGTGGTGGGGCAGCTGAGAAGTGTTTCAGGATTTAATGCCCTCCTTAGCCTTTCACCTCTGAGGCCCTTGATCTCCATGTAATTAAGCTCATACATTAAATGTGCTTTATGGGATGAGAAAGCCCCACGTGGAACATGGACTTTTCACACCAGGAGGCCATTTTAGGTTATTTTCAGCCTCAGCTTGAAAAATCACTTGGGGTGGGGATGAATCGGGGTTGTGAGTTTACAAGGGCATCAGTGAAAAATTGACTAGACAGGATCTTGCTTCGTGGGAGGGAAATACTTGGGACCCAAACCCCACCACATAGGAGTGCTTCCAAGTCAGAGCACTTGCCCTCATTTCTCTGGCTCCCCTCCACAGGGGGCACACAGGGTGGTGGGGAGGCCTATTGCCCACAGAGGGGCCCACTCATGGCCAATGTAGCTGAAAGTGCAGTCTCTAGATGCACCCGCTTGGTTCCAGTCCTACTGCATTGACCTTTGTCATTGACCCAAGCTCTCTAGGACTCAGCTTTCCCCATCTGTAAAGTGGGGATGTTGATCGTAGTAGCTGCTCACAGGGGTGTGGAGAAGCTGAGAAGAGACAATACATAACACCCAGCATGTGGCTAATGTTCAGTTAGATAATAATGTTATTATCTTCCAGCTCAGGAAACCTAATAACAGCAACCACTGATTGTCTTCAGTGGAAGCAGACCGCCAGATGTGAACGTTCAATGCTTCAGAACATGCTGGCCTGATTCATCCAGCTGTTTTAATTTATGTTTCAGGAATTTCAGGCTCTTAGCTCTGCTTTGGAGACAGAAGCATAAATGTTTAGTGCCAAAATGGATTCCGAGACCATCTGATTCAATCCTTCGTTTCACACATAGGGAAACTGAGGCCACCTGACGTGAAATGGCTTGGCCAAAGCCACACAAGGAATCAGAAGAAGACAGAGCTGGGACTGGAACCCAGATTTCTTGTTTTTCCGGACAACTGCAGTATTCCTGCACTCTACCAGTTGCCTCTGTAATTTAGAATGTGTGTGAAATCCCTTTAACTGAAAATGCTAGAAAGATGTGTGGTTCTTGTGTTCTTATTCTTTTTCTTTTCTCCAGCTGAGGGTCATGGTCGAATAATATCACGGATCAGAATCTCTCTCTTTTTTCCTTTGGCTCAGAATCTAGAAAACAGCCTGGAGAAGAAACCAGGGTAGATCTTCCAGCCTCTAAGCCTCAGGACTGGAGGTTTGTGTGGTAGACGTTCTCCCCCTAGTGGAACGAGTGAAGATGACAGGCAGGGAGTGAAGAAGCTTCTGCCTCCAGGACCTGGCTGCCCAGGGGTCTGATGCAGCTTGCACAGCCGGGCCTCCCTTACCTCACCCTAATGCCAGCACCGTCAGATCCCATATTTACTTAAAATTGTGATATTCTGTTCATCAAAACACTTTTTGGTATTAATTTTGATTTATTAAGTCATTGAATTAAAATATTATTTATATTGATTATTTTGGGGGCACCTCCTTTAAATTTTGCACGTGAGGTGAGTGCCCCATTTGCCTCCCCCGATTGTAGTCTTTTTAAAATATTTATTTACTTATTTGTTTGTTTGTTTGTTTATTTTCCGACCATAGTCTTAATCCAGAAGGTGGCCCTGGAAGAACCTGCAGATACTTGATGTGCTGACCCCCTCACTTGTCGGAGGT
This sequence comes from Mesoplodon bidens, assembly GCF_964165515.1. Taxonomy (NCBI): domain Eukaryota; kingdom Metazoa; phylum Chordata; class Mammalia; order Artiodactyla; family Ziphiidae; genus Mesoplodon; species Mesoplodon bidens. The sequence continues at coordinate 171,002,935 of NC_138160.1, read as the reverse complement.
GCCCTGAGGCCCGGCGAGGGCTGGGCTGGGCCAACCTATTAGGGCTGTGTGGTCTGCTGCTTTTGCACTGAAATAATCAGAACTGCAGATTTCCCAGGCTTTCTCCAGAAGCGAATGGTGACAAAGAACCTCTCCTTGCCCATACTCTAGCCAGGCTCCTCTGAGCCCTCTTCTTTACTAGGCCTGTCAACCTGGGCCTATAAAGACTTGAACTAACACTAACATTGTTTCCAACAGCTCAAGGCCCCGTGACCCGTGCCCCCCTTAAAGTGGTTGCCTGAAAACACTCAAGGCAGCCAAAATAATGTACTGTTTGTTCCAGCCAACATCTGAAGATAGCGCCCCTGTTTCCCAGTCTCTGTGGGAGCGTAGGAACCCCATTTTGATAGAGGCCAGTTAGCAAGTCCATAAGGGCTTCACCTGGACCAGTCCCCTCTCCCTTTTCCCTGAGTCTACAGAGCCCCCAGTCAGCCCCATCCCCACTCCCTCATCCTCCCGTTAAAACACCCAGTCACTGCTGAATAAAGCAAAGTGAGCCCAATTCACGCTGGACTCTTCCAATGCAGTAATATACTACAATAGTATATTACTGATTAAAATCAGTCCTTACCACTTTAACTAGTGTCAGCTTTTCTTTGAAATTTATTTTATTTATTTTTGGCTGCGTTGGGTCTTCCTTGCTGTGCACGGGCTTTCTCTAGTTGCAGAGAGAGGAAGCTACTCTTCGTTGCGGTGCGCAGGTTTCTCATTGCAGTGGCTTCTCTTGTTGCAGAGCATGGGCTCTAGGTGCGTGGGCTTCAGTAGTTGTGGCTCACAGACTCTAGAGTGCAGGCTCAGTCAGTAGCTGTGGCGCACGGGCTTAGTTGCTCCGGAGCATGTGGGATCTTCCTGGGCCCGGGCTCGAACCCGTGTCCCCTGCATTGGCAGGCGGATTCTTAACCACTGCGCCACCAGGGAAGCCCTCTAGTGTTCAGCTTTGTTTCTCTTTGATAACGGCTGCCTTTTGAAGTGTGTCCCTTATGAGAAAAGACCCTGGGGCCAAGGGCAATTTTATTGCACAAAGATGCACTGAATTCTGGGTCTTCCTCAATGCCTAAAGCATGAAGGCCTAGGGAATTCCCTGGCAGTCCAGTGGTTAGGCCTTGGTGCTTTCACTGCCAGGGCCCAGGTTCAATCCCTGGTCAGGGAATTAAGATCCTGCAAGCCACGTGGTGTAGCCAAAAATAAACAAATAAAAATAAATAAATAAATAAAACTTAACAAAAGACAAAAAAGCATGAAGGCTTAAAGATAGGCCCTATTTGCAGGGGCCCACAGTAAATAGCTAGACTAGGAGGAGGGTGTGGTACCCCAGCATGTCTGGGAAGGCCACCTCATTGGAACACCTTCCTCAACTGGGCCTACATCCTGCATCACCTGCTGGAGGACTCCAAGTATTCAAGGCACCAAGGAGTCAGCCACCCTCAGACGTGTTAGGGGACACACCAGCCCTCCTCCTTGCCATCAACTGGCTACCAGAGACCCCCCTCAACTGTGTCACCTACTTCTGCCCACCTGCCACCAACCCAGCGCTCCCACCTCACCACTTCCAGCAGCCCTGGGCCACATCCAAGGAAGACGAGACCCCAGAACTTGGTCCTGCAAGGCCTCTGCCTCCACCTGCCTGATCCCCTACAAAGAGTGCTAAGGCTCCCCCCACTCCATTATCCCCACCACCTTCCTTGGGGATTCCCTGGCAGGCTGCCAAGGGGACATGGGTTTAGGTCAGGCCCAGAAGTGGCAACCACAGAGCTTCGGGGTCCTGCCCATCTTGCTCAGGCTGCATTTATTACCCAGGCTTCACAGAGTTGAGTCAACTGCCTTCAAATGCTTGAACCCCTGGGGGTAGGAAGAGGAAGCGGCTAAAGGTGCTCTTTTTAAGAATGTAAAATAAAGAAGAAGAAAGGGAAAGACAAAAGAATTGTTCATAGACAAAAATGCCTTGAGCTCAGAAGCGGGCCCTTTCCTACCGGGGTGCTGGGCAGGATCCCAACCACACACTAATCTGCTTGGGCCCCAAACTCCTTCCTGGGTTTCTCAGACCCATCCCAAACTCATATGTTTTGTGGCCTAAAGAGAATGGAATTATTTTAAGTAAACTCCATTTCATTTACGGAGGGGTCCACCCCTTCCAGGACCACCTCAGGCAGTGTTTCCTTTCCTTTCCTTTGCCCCCCGGCCCCACTTTTCCAGCTAGAAGATGGTCAACCCAATCTGCCAGGGACCTGCGGCTCCATCAGAAAGTTCTCTCCAGCAATCAACCTGGGAGGCTTCTCAGCACCAGCCACTCAGATCCCTGCACGCTGGAAACCCCTGGGGTGGGGGAAGAGATTCATCTGTATGCTACTCACGTCCGCCCAGTGGTTCTCAGGCATGCTGGGTAACCCAAGTACCTCACTGATTGAGGAGCGGGCCTGCAGGTGATTTGTAACTAATAATGAAGGGCTTAAGTGTGACACTGACATGCCTCACGCGTGGAGCAGATTCAAGGTCATCCCTGTATGACTGTCACGCTCACTCTTGCTTTCTTGAGCTGAATGAACTCTTTGCCACGACCTGTGAGGTTCCGTGTAAACTTCCAGCCTCACGCCTCAGGTCCCTATCTCCTTTCTCACTCACCCATCCCTCTGGCCTTCAGCCAGTTCCGCAGGTGTGCCAAGCTCTTTTCTCCACACCTGCTGCTCTTTCTGCCAGGACACCCCTCCCCGCTTTTGCCTTGCTATATCTCCTGTTTTAGGGCCCCGCTTAAAAATTAACTTCTTCTTGGTACTGACTTGGAGGGGACTTCAGGGAGCCTTGAGGAGTTGGGGGGCTGGAGATATTCTGTTCTTGATCTACATGGAGGTGACAAGGTGTATACATATGTGAAAATTCATTGAGCTGTCCATTTAAGATTTGTAGACTTCATGTAAGTAAACCCAAAAAGATGATATCTAAAAAAACAATTTCACCCTTTTCTCTGTCTCCTGTTCTTTCTATTACTCTCAACCATGGCATGTGCATTTCCATCTTGCCACAATAATTATACTATTTGTTGGTTTGTTTGTAAATTGTTTCTCCCATTAGAATGTAAGCCCCATGAGGAGAGAACCACTGTCTGTCTTGTTCACTGAGGTACCTTCTGGAGTGTAGCACAGTGCCCGCCACATAGTACATATTAAGAACACTAGCAAGTGGATAGCTGGAAGGATGAATACAAAAGCTTGGATTTAATGATGGAGGAACGGAGGGGCAGAGGAGGTCGGCCAGAGGTTAGAAGCTCCCGACTTTCAGTCCCCAGCAGACAGTTTAGGGGTCTTGCTCTGGAAGCCCAAGTTCAGGAGCTGGTGCCCTCCTCGGTGACCCAGCACTGGCCTGTCTACACCTCATTGGGGTTGTCCTGGTCGGCGTAGATGAGGAAGCCCGTGAAGAGGCTGTCGGTCCAGTATGGGTCATAGAAGAGCCCATTCTGCTCAGAGTAGAAGATCTGCAGCCAGACCTCATCACCCTGCTTGAGAGCCAGGATGGTGGAGCCTGAGGCCACGTCGTGGTTGCCCGTGTTGGCGTCGAAGGTCCGGATGCGGTACTGGCCGTTGTGCACCAGGCCGATGGCCAGGTGCTTGTTGGCCAGCGTGATATCGTAGGTGAAGTAGTAGATCCCTGGCACGCCGCAGACAAACTTGCCGCTGGACGTGTTGTAGTGGCCGCCCTCGTTCATCAGGATCTTGTCGAACTTGATGGGCAGCCGTTCCCTTGGGTAGCTCTTGGTCACTGCCACGGAGAAGGCTGACTTGGCGTGGCCACTGCCGCAGCTGCAGGGGCCCGGGAGGCCGGGCTCCCCTTTCTTGCCCTTGGGCCCCTTCTTGCCCGGTGTGCCATGCTTTCCTGGGGCACCACTGACCCCCTTGGGGCCGCGAGGGCCGGCCCGCCCGATGGTCCCTGCTTTGCCCTTTGGTCCTGGCTTTCCCCGGTTACCTGTCCGGCCAGGTGAACCTGGAAGACAGAGCAGCTGGTGTTATGGAGGGGACCTCAGAGAACTAGGCAGAGGCCGATGGCCTGGGCTTTCCATCCTTAGAGCACAAGCCTTTGGATAAGGGAAAGAACATGAAGGCTGTGGAGTCGCATAGAAATGGGTGCAAACCCTGATGGTACAACCAGGGGCACTTCTCCCTTCTTATCTGGAAAATGCGAATGTGACACATACCTTCCAGAATCATGTGGATCAGGGCAAAAATAACTTGTAACAATTCACGCCCTCCCCTCGCCCTGCCTTCTAAGGAAGAGTCTGATTTGTCTGCCAGGTCAGTCCTTCCCCCTGCTGTGCCGGTAATAGGTTGAGACAAGAATTGCAAGAAGCCTCTTGACTTCAAACCACTGACCTTAGTGAACTCCCTGCCCAGTGTCCAAGATCCCTGCCCACATGGGCAAGGGTTTTTACAGCAGCATTGCTTACAATAGCAAAACACTAGGAACAACTAAATGCCCAACCAAAGGGAGATAACGAGAAAAATGATGGTCCATCCATTATGTGCAATTCTCTGCAGGAGTTTAAAAAATGAGGCAGATTTACGTGCACTGTTTGAAAAATTCTCTAAACTACACTGTGAAGAGGAACAAGCAGGTGGCAGAAACTTCTTTTTGCTCAGAGGAAACCACAACGCTATTTCTATACCCATTTAAGTGCCTGGCACATAGTAAACACTTGCTAAATACACTTGGTATAGCCTGCAGAATATTTTCACAGTATTACATTTTCACAGTAATATGTGCCTGTAGAACACCTCTGGGTTTTTAATACCCATACTCTAATAATGTGCATTTCTCTCAATACAATATTTTTTGGCTGATGATTATGTGGGAAACATTTATATTTATGTCCCCCAAACTCAAGACAACATTTTAAACAAACTGTATCTGGGTAACAACTGGAGTCACATGCAAACACAATGGTGGTATGGTTGATACAACTGGCAGACTGGCAGAGCTGTGGGTAGATGTTTTGGAAAGCATGCCAGATGTCAGTCAGGGAGCCTGCTGCTGGAGGGGTTGCCAGGTGCTAAGCAGTGTCTTAGCATCACAGCACACAAAGCAAGTGTTCGTTAACCATCCTACAAACTGGGTGATCAGCAGGTAATGTTGCAGATATTTTACATCCTAACAAGGTACTTGGCTCCTTACATGTACACATACAGGGATTTTTCTGTGCTTTAGAGTTTTGTGTTAACGTGTAATGCATTTAAATTTTTCCTATTTTAAGTAACTGGGAAATAGATTTCCAAATAGCATTTTCTCACTGAACATCTAGTTTCCAGGAACGGATTGCTTATGCTGAGTGCCTGGAAGTGTTTGGTATTATTATACATACATGTAAATATATAAAAGAGGCCAGGGAGGATATACATTTAACCAATTAATAGTGGTTACCTTTGGAGGTTGAACAGAGGATGACGAGGGGTAAGAATTCAGAAGAAATCTTGCTTTATTTATACTGTTTGAATATATTACAATGAAAACGTATTTATGTATTATACATGTAATTAAAAATAAATAAAAGGAATGGGGAAAAAATAAAACTAAGAAAGGTCAAAAAGCTGTTCTTTGAAAAAATCAAAATAAATAAAATGTGGGAGAAAGGACCGTGAGAAGAGGAGGAATAAAGACAGGGTCATTTTGGATTGGAGTTTTTTGGGAAGACAAATAGATAAGGAAGCTTATTGGGAAGTTTTATGACGTGTTATGGTGTGTGCTTCCTTCTTGATTTCCTTTTTTGAGAAACTTCTGGAAAAGCTGACTTTTACTTGTCAAGACCTTTCTGGAGGTGGGTTTGTATGTGTATGTCAGGCGGAGGGTGGTCGGAGATTATCCTGTCCTATGACTGGTCCCAGGATGACCCAGCTTTATCTGGGTTATGTGTGTCAGGACTCTGCATCTGTCAACACTGCCTTCCTTGGTGTGTTGGCTTAATGCTCAGCAGAGACTCAATACGTGGCAGAAGAGACAGCCAAAACAGCCCCAAACCTACATCCTCAGAGTTCTTAATCAAGGTGGGGAAAGTCAAGAGCAGAGATATCCTGTTTCTCTTAGGGTTCATAAGGATGATGGATCATGTCATAAAATGTCATGCAAACTCTGGCTGGCTCTGCTTGGAGCACACGCTCAGACCCGAATTGACCACTGTGGTCAGGAAATGGGAACTGTGTTGTCCAGTGCCTGACATACTCTGACCCCCCTTAAGTCAGAGCCATTATCATTATTTTTATAGTTATTCTTCTGGAAAGGAGGTGCTTTTGGAGGAATTAATTTGATCCGGTAGGAAAGGGCCTGGATTTGGAGTCTGCTACCAGCCTGTGGTGTGAGCTCAGCAAGTCTATTAAGGGGCAACTACCATTTATTGTATGTCTACTCTGAGACAGGTGCTTCACATGTTATTTTATTTCATCTTCACTGCAGCCGTGTGAGGGAAGTCCTGTTATAATCCCAATTTTAGAGAAGAGGAAACTAAGGTTTGGAGACAGGTGAGGTAATTTGTCAAAATTGGTATCCAGGTTTGTTACAAAGTTTAAGTTCTTGCAGCTACGACGTGCTGTTCTCAACTTAATCATTCTGACTTTGTGTCCTCATCTGTAACATGGGGATAATAAGAATACCTCATTCATAGGATGGTACTGCTGTACCAGCAAATGAGCAGCATACTCAAGAGTGCTTTGTCCATGTTAAAATGCCATACAAATAAAAATTATGATTTCACTAATGCTTCAAATGTACATTTTGGGATGCCGCTGACACTGAAAAGTGCTTGGTGACTGGGGTGAGCGTTCAGAGATATAAGGAATGTCAAGGATGAGAAGGCCTGTAGACAGTATCCAACTTGTCTGCTGCCTGCCTGGCACCCCTTCCTTCGGGAAACTGCCCTTTACTACTTCACATGGTCCTAGGGAGGCTGTCAGTCACAGCGGCCAACTGCCCTCACCACACACTCACACGCACCAAGGGGTGGGCACTTGACCCAGTCCTAGCAAATGGTGGTACCTCACCTCCATAGTCAAAGGGATTGGTCCAGGATGCATGTGTGATCAAGGAGACTCAGTCATCCTGAGAATTGCTCTGTGGATCAAGCCATGAGGAGGTACGCTTGAGCCCACCAGTGGGCATTTCATAACTTCCAACCTTTTTTTTTTTTTGCGGTACGCGGGCCTGTCACGGCTGTGGTCTCTCTCGTTGTGGAGCACAGGCTCCGGACGCGCAGGCTCAGCGGCCATGGCTCATGGGCCCAGCTGCTCCGTGGCATGTGGGATCTTCCCAGACCGGGGCACAAACCCATGTCCCCTGCATTGGCAGGTGGACTCTCAACCACTGCGCCACCAGGGAAGCCCAACTTCCAACCTTTGTGAGAACAAAACCAACACACAGAGAGAAGCAAAGCCTGGACAACAATATTTAAGCTCCTAGACCCAGCTATTCCTGAAGCTCAGCTCTTGGACTTTCTAGTTGTATGAGCCAATAAATTCCATTTGGGGCTATAAATTGGGTTTCTGTCGCTTGCGACAGAAAGAGTTCTGAATAATATTTCAGGAGACTTGCTTAAAGTCACTCAGCAAATCAATGGTGCAGCTGGGGCAGGAACAGAAGATCTGATGCTCACTGTTCCTTTCCAGAGAATATACTGCTCTGTTTTTTAAAGACACATTAATTTGGTTTACAATGAAATGGGATTCACATTAGTTTTCATAACTTTGCAAACCCCTTTCGTGTCAGATGTTGTCAACCCCAGGTGGGAACAGGAGAGACAGGCACTGGGCTTCTTACCTTCCTCTCCACTGTCCCCCTGGTCCCCATCCTGGCCATCCTGGCCATCTTTGCCTGGAAAGCCCATTCTTCCGACCATTCCTGAGGTTCCTGGGGATCCTGGGGGGCCCGGTGGGCCCTGGGGGCCAGGCAGGCTGCAGATGAGTTGAGGGGAGCCCTTCTGGAAGTCCCTGCGGGCGAAGGCACCAAGCAGCGGGTCGGCCGCACAAGGAAGGGCACAGGCCAAGAGCACCCAGGGGATCATGGTGGTCACCTATGGGAGGCAAGAGAGCTGTGAGCTCACTGGGGGTCAATCAGAAAGGCATCAAGAGGAGGAAGAGGAGGAGAGGGCATCTGGGAGAGACACAGTTACATTTCTGATCCTTCCTCTCTCCCACATCACATACAAGTAGCTGGCCAGTGTCATCACATCTTGAGGACATATTTGGATGAGCTGAGTCATGGACTCAGAATACACTCGGGAGGGCTCCTGCGGGGGAGGCACGCATCCTCACACTGTCGCGCTCCAGAGTGGCAGGACTGACAGCCCAGTGACAGCTGCTGGGGAGGAGAGAAACGATCCATGGTTTCATTCAAATATGTGGCATGAATGGAAAGTTACAAGGACAGAAATATCAATACTTCCAACTGCAGGCGGTGATTTACAACTAGGCTGCCTCTCCCAGAGAATTTGGGGCAGCACATTGGTGGGTGAGAAGTGAGGTGTCAGCTCTGAGCGAAGGTGCCCCAAGCCTGAGCAGCACTGGTGGGCCGTGGGCACAGCTCCTCTGTCATGGGCTCCCTGTGCACCAGGCCTGGGCTAACAGTTTTCCACACATTACTTAATCTCACAGCATCCTTACCGAATAGATATGGAGAGGAAATGGGGGCTCAGAGAAGTTCACAATGTGACTAAGTCAGGCAGTTAGCAGTTGGCAAGGCTGGGATTTGAACGAGGCTGTGCAAATCCAGAGCTTGTGTGCTTTGCTTCAGGCTACACTGCTTTTTTTTTTTTTTCCCCCGGTTAAAAAATAATAAAAATGATACACTCACATTGTTATAAAGTCAAATAATACCATAAAGCTTATAATGAAAAATTGTGTGTGATCTTCATACCCACCCCTCAACCCCACCCCCACCCCCGCCCCGCTCCAAACTCTTTTGGGTATTTCTTCTGGCATTTATTGACATTAAAAGATAATATGCTTACATGGTTTCTTTTTATCAATTTTGGACAATTCCTTTTGAATTCCTATTATGACAGATGAGGATTCAGCCCTCTTCCATCACTCTAGGACCCTGTTTTCTCTTCCTCATGCAGTTCAGATATAATTTTTGACTGAATCAAAATTCACTCTGAATTATTATGTCTTATTTACTGCTAAGCTAAGCACTGTACTATAATTATACTTCCTTTCTTTCTTTTTTTTTTTTTTTTTTGCGGTACGCGGGCCTCTCACCGTCGTGGTCTCTCCCGTTGCGGGGCACAGGCTCCGGACGCACAGGCTCAGTTGCCATGGCTCACGGGCCTAGCTGCTCCGCGGCATGTGGGATCTTCCTGAACCGGGGCACGAACCCGTGTCCTCTGCATCGGCAGGCGGACTCTCAACCACTGCGCCACCAGGGAAGCCCTATACTTCCTTTCTTATACGCACTTTTCTTACTGGAGATATTAATAATTTTATTTGCTTAGTTCTCTACGCCACTATTTTCTACATTATCAAATGTATCAGATAATTTACGTCTTCCAGTTATTTTCCTAAAGACATAAGTCCTGGAGTCCTCCATTCTCCTTTTCCAACCTTTGTACATGCTAAGCTGTCATCCCAGGATTTTCCTTTATAACCATCATAGCGATTGTCTTTGCCTCTCTCCTGTGTTGTATCTCCTGCTTTACGAATCCCATGTCTTTCTCTTATTTTATTTTATTTTTTCACTCTCTCATTTTGGTGGCACATTTGGTGTAATAGCTTCCTGGAAAAGGCATGTGTGCTGTAATTTTTTGGGACAATTTGCAAGCCTCAATATGTCTTAATTTCACACCGTGTCCTTAAGGCTGGGGCATGATCACACCAGAGACCAGAGTGTTATGTGCCCAGAGATTATCTACCCCCAGCCCCTCACTGGGAAGATGCAGAAGCCAAGGGCCAGAGCAGAAATAAGCCACTTGTTCAAGATCTCTCAACAAACTGGCTCAGTCACTTTGTGACCAACAGCCTCTCTCCCTGGAATGAAACCAGGAGAGAGAACATTCCAGGTACGACTTCTTGCCTCTAGGATGAGCTCTGAAGTGATAACTGGCTTTGTGACTTTAGGCAAGCCCCTTTCCCTCTCTGGGCCTCCGTTCCCCCCCTGAAAAATAAGGGGTTGGTTTCCACACTCGAGCATGCATCAGATCCACCTGGAGGGCTTGTCCAAACCCAGACTGCTGGGTCCCACCCCAGAGTTTGTGATTCGTTAGGTCTGCGCTGCGGCTGGAAGATTTGCATTATTATGTGGTATGTGAGGGACACTGATGCTCTCTGTTCATGGATCCATTTTGAGGACCGCTGGACTAGATGATTTCTAAGCCCCTTCACCTCTGATGCTGACTGAGGCTTTCAGGCTCCACTTGGCCCTCTCTTACTAGATATGAAGTCTTGCTGGCTTCTCCGTTCCCGCACAGCCTTCAGCTGCCTCATCACAGCCTTCAAGCATGAGGGGGCTCCCCGCAGCCGTGGCGCTGGCAGTAGGGGAGGACCACTGCTCAGGTCTCACCCTTGGAGCTCACAGTTCCCTCCTGGGCCCTCAACCTCCCTTCCTTTCACATGCTGCTTTGCCTGAGGCCTGGGAGCCTGACCAGACCACTGGGCCACCTCTGGAAACAGGGCGATTCTACCTTTCCTCCTGACCCCTCCAAATCTTTAACTCTGGGAACAGATGAAGGGGAGAGAAGACCAGGCCTCCCCCCCCAGGGAGAAGAGGGGAGACCGCAGCACTGCACTGCGCTGCCACTCGGGGGCCTGGTCTAGTTCCAGCTCCAAGGCTCACCAACCTGGTGACTTTGGATAAGTTACTTTCCTTCTCTGGACCTCAGAGAATAAATGTCCCAGAGGTGTCCCTGGCTAGGTAGAGATGATCTAGTACCAGATACTGCCTTAAATAACACGACATCATACAGTAACAAAGTTATTGTCTTTTCAGTTTCTGTAATCCTGATGAATTGAAGAAAAAACAGTTTCAGCTGGGTGATAGTACATTTTTCATGCCTCTATACCCCTTTCTAATATCCCTTTTCCACAAAGAGCAGTGTCTTCTGTGGCAGTGCACACCCATTATTAAAGAATTTTGAGCAAGCCTCCACAAATAAGCATGGAAACCTTGGAGACCCCCAGACAGGACCACAGCACCAGGGACCCTGGGACAGAGCATTTGCTAGGATGCAAGGAAGGCCTGTGGCGCAATGTAAAGAAAGGGACTTGATAGGGGCACAGGTTAGCTCTGGGTATCTAGCCCTTGGGAGAAGGTGCAAAGAAAGACTTAGTGGGTCAGGGAAGGAGGGTGTTAAAATCAAAATTCTCACCTGAGAGGCTGCATGTTCAATCGAGAGGTCAGGCCAAAGTGAAGAAATGACAAAGGAATAGTTTGAGAGCTCATTCCATGACTCTGGGCATTCTTGGATTTTACTGAATAAAATGCAACCTGTGTGGTGGGGTAGGGGAAGGGACGTGGAAATGAATCTGAGGCCTGCCTCTGGAAGCTGGTGGGTGGGAAAGTGGCTGGTTGCTGCATGAAAGGGGGAAGAGAGAGCTCTCAGCTGCACAGAAAGGGGGCTGACTGCCTTCTCACCTTCTCTGGTAAACAGAAGATGCCAGACATTCCGCAGCCCCAGCTGGCCTGAGCTGGAGGCACCAGGACAGAAAGTGAGGGGCCCAGCAGTGATACCATGCAGGGTGGATGCCCGAAAACCAGAAGCTGAGGGTGAGGCCTGGACTTGCCTGCAAAAAAAAGTGTGGTGGCCCGCTTCATGGTTGTTACAGTCAGAGGGCTCAACCTGGGAACCGCCAAGGAGCCCACAGAAGGCCTCCAACAAAAGAGACATCTGCCAGGCCCAGACCGGCCGAGGAGCTTTGCCCTGTTCCTGCCAAGAAACAAGAATCCCCCTGCTGTCTGTCCCTTTACTTCTCCTTCCCCTCGTTCCTTCAGCCTAGAAAGAGGTGAGCTGAGAAGGGGGGCAGGTGGTCCAGCCAGCCTTACACCTGCGCTGGGGGACAGGAAGAAGTCTCACCTTTGAACAAAGATTGAAGAGCAGATTACCTGGGAGTGGATTCCCTAGTGGAGGGGGCAGTGTCTTAGTGTTACTTGTGAGCTGGGACACATCTGGGGCCCCAGACGAGAAACCGACTTCTCAAAGCAGGTTTGAAATAGTTTGGAAAGTTGCAACCTGCGAATATTTGGGACAAAGGAGGGAGGGAGGGAGGAGGAAGTGAGCTGAGAGGGGGGCTCACTGAGTGATCCCGCTCAGGGATGCTGGCCCAGGGTGGGCCCCAGTGGCTGGGCGGAGGCTCTGGAACACGCAGGGAGGAAGGGATTTCTCAGAGCTGGAGCCTGGAGGTTCCCTAAGCAGCTCCAGCCAGGAACTGTTTTGGAAATAAAGGCGGGGAGACTAGGTTCTGGTTCCAAACCTAGAGGGAGGGAGCAGAGTGTTTCCTTGCCTCCGGGGCACCTCGGAAAAAACCAGCTCCAAGTAGCCCTGCTCCCAGCCGACTCTCCACACCACAGTGGTGGAAAAACCTGGGGATGAGGGCTTGGAGGGGGGCCAAGGCCCCAAGGCATCCAGACAGGTGAACTCTTGCTGGGGCTTAAAAATAAATTTAGAATGACAAACTTGAAGAGAGCCCCAACAGGCCATTTAAGTCAACCTCATTGGTTACAGACAGGGAAACTGAGGCAGAAGCACACTGACTTAACTGGACACTTACAAACTTCCAGGCACTGTGCAAAGCTCTTTATTGGAATTATTTTATTTGAAGTTACAATAAACCCTATGAAGGCCGTAAATTATTGTCCCGTTTTTCAGAGGAAGAAACAGAGGCTCGGGGACTTCCCTGGTGGTCCAGTGGTAAAGAATCTGGCTTCCAATGCAGGGGACGTGGGTTTGATCCTTGGTCGGGGAACTAGGTTCCCACATGCCGCGGGGCAGCTAAGCTTGCGCGCCACAACTACTGAGCCCGTGAGCCTCAACCGCGAGCCCGCGCGCCCTGGAGCCCGTGCGCCACGACTAGAGAGAAGCCTGCATGCTGCAACGAAAGATCTCGCATGCCTCAAAGATGATCCCATGTGCCACAACTAAGACCCAATGCAGCCAAAATAAATAAATAAGTAAATAAACAAACAAATAAATAAAATATTAAAAAAAAAAAAAAGAAACAGAGGTTCTGAGAAGTGAAATGATTTTACCCCAAATCACACAATTCGAGTACTGGGGAGAACATTCGAACGTGTGTCTGAGGGGCTCTGAAGACTATATGTATTGTACTATGCCTTGTTCTTTTCTCTGCTATTTTTTTTTTTTTCCTGTTTTATAGAAGAGTAAACTGAAGCTTGGAGAGGTTAATTTGCTCATGTTTATACAACTAGTTCATGGCAGAAGTTATATGTGAACTTGGGTTTGGCAGACCTTAACGCCCAAATGCTTTCCATTATGTCAGTGTTTTTTGGATTTTTCTTCCTAAATATCCCAAATTACAGAAGAGACCTTGAAGCATAGGCCAAAGCCACACACAGCAACAGAGAAATTTCTTTGATGTCTCATCTTTTATTATATCATATAAAATACATGATTAAGAAAATGTAAAAGTGATGCTTTTTCTCCTTCAGGGTACTTGAGATTGATGCTTGAGGAAACCTCCTGTCCTTTGAGAGGCCCACACGTGGTTTAGCCAAGGCGATGGGGGGCAGCCTCTGAGCCCTGACATCCCACCATTGGGATGCCCCTTTGGAGTATTAATGGGGTGTCTCCAGGGGCTGAACCAAAAGACCAGGGTGCACAAAGCACCTCCCGTTCAGCCCCATCACCTCATTCCTTGCTTAGAGCTGGCAAGAGCCTCCAGCCTTGTCTCTTGCTGCCTGCATTGGCACTCTCCAAGCCCAAGCCAGAGAGATCCTTTATAAACATAACTCAGCCACATCACTTCCTGGACGGTCTTACTCCAGTGGCTGCTGGCTGCAAATAGCAAACCCTTGATGTGGCCCTAAAGGAAATGCCCCCCTGCCTCCATCCTCACCCTGGTTCTTCCCCTCTCTTCCTGCACTTCCCCCCCTTTCAGGCCAAGCTCCATTTCACCCTTTTGCCTGCAACCTGGGGGCCCACCCTCTTGGCATGCTGGCTCTTTATCCATTGTGTTTCAGCTTAAATGTCACTTCCTCCAAGGCCTTCCTCTCAGACAGCTCTCCCTTTGGAGCCCAGCTCCTTGTCCTGTCTTTCCAGCCCTTACATCTCACCCGTATTCACTGCATTTGTCTGCTTGCCCACTTACTGGGCCTCTCTCATTAAAATGGAAGCCCCTTGGGAGCAGGGACACCAGCTATATCCCTAGGGCTTCCAACTTCTTTGCTCATAGTGGGTATTCAAGAAATATTTGCTTGGTTAATGCGTGTTTGAGACCCAGACTCCGCCGTGAAGAAAATTCACGGTGAAGAGAAAACAGGGCTGTGGCCTAAATCCAAAAGGGCCCTGATACCCCTGGATTCAAAGAAGTTTTCTCCTTTCCCCAGTTTTTCTAACCCAAACCCGATCCAATTCTAATCCCTCCTTCCTTTGACCTCCTAGAGCACAGGGCCCCTACCCCCATTCCAGGGAGGGGGCTTGCAGAATATTTTACATACAGCAGGTACTCCATAAATGTCTGTTCAATTGATAAGAAAAAAATAAGCATTAGTCCTTCTTCACCTTAAAAAAAAACTATCTTAGTTCCTAAATTGTCCTTGCTGGTGTAAGTTGACCAGGGAAGGCTGCATGGTAGTCTTCCTGCTGAAGGGAAAAAAATGTTAGTTGGTTCAACCCTCAAAATGGAATCATGAGGTGCTGAGCTGGGATGAAGTTCTTCAGTCTGGTTTTAATTTACCCAGTCCCTGGGCTCCTCATCTCTGAGTTAAGTAGCTCATGATTCGTAAAGACAAGTGTTCTAGGGAAACACTAGGTGCTTAAAGGGCCCCAGCCTGAGGTCTCCTGTCAGGGGCGGAGACTTCCTCCTCCTTGCTCTTTCCCTTAGCTCTCAGGACATGAACCCCTGGGTCCCTCCCAAGGGCCCTCTATTCAGACTGTGATGTGAGAAGGGCCAGCAGTGCAGATATGGGTCTCTCAATGTCTCTACCTGAATGTGGAAACTCCAGGGACACTTGTCTGGGCCTTGAGCAACGCGGCTGAGCCTGAGTTCTGCACAATCTCCCTTGGAGACTGGAAGATATAAATTGTGCTCAAATAAATTTGACCTGTTGGTTATGAGGTTGTGACACACTGACAGGTAGGGATGGTGTTTCACTCAGTGACTAAGAGCTGTGGGAAACACAGCCACTTAGTTTCCTCAACTATCCAATGGGAATAATAGTATACCTACCTCACGGAGTTCATCCAGGAATAATGAGATAATGTATTCAAAGCTTCTAGCCCCGAATGTGACACAGTAACCCTCTCCCTCAGAAGCCGTCAGATAGCTGCCTGCCCCATGTTTCAAGTCTCAGGGCTAATACCTCCTCAGAGAGGCCCACCCCTGCCTGTTTGCTCAGACCACCCTGGTCCTCCTTCCAAAGCACTTGGCCCGAGTTGTGATTATACATTTTTTGTTCCTTGGCTCATTAACTTTCTGTTGTCTGTCTTCCCCCTGGAGTGGAAGGTCCAGGAATGCAGAGGCCCTGACTGTCTTGCTCTCTGTTACGAGCACAGCTTAGCACGGGGTCTGCCCTGCCCACAATAAGAGCTCAACTCACAGCTGTTCAACGGCCTTGAATGAAATGGTCACTTGTGTAACAAAAGAGCACAGGGAGCAAAAGGATGACAAAACCACACTTGGCTGCTGAGGGAAACCCAAGGAGAACACTGGTCTTGGATTCAGAACATGTGGGTCCCAGGCCTGGTTTTATAACTCACTTGGTCATGTGGAAAAAGTCATTTCCTCCTAGCCAGGCCTCATTTTCTCACCCGTAAGATGGAGATCATAACCCTCACCCCATCTGCCTTACAGAGTTCTCCTGAGAATCAAACTAGATAGCCAATGTTGAAAGCAGAACATGATACAAAAGTTAGAGCCTTGTTTAAAATCGTAACTGCCACCAACTGCAGCGGAACTAACAGCGTGCAGTCCTGACCTCCCACTAGGAGCCCCTGGAGTGTTTCAGGTGGAGGACACCTGAGCCTGACACAGCCGGGCAATTCTCCCTGTGTTTGCAGTTAAAAGGAAAGGGCTGGTGATGGGATTGGGGTGACGCTTGCTCGCAGATGAAGCTCGCTGAAAATTCGCTTTGATGGGAGTGAAATTTCCATGATGAAAACACCCCATGCCCTCCCTGAATTCCAGGAAGCAAATTGGGAACAGCTTCTCTGAGAAGCTGACAGAGGCCGATGAGAGGAGAAAGGGTCTGGCTGCCGCTCCTCCCGCAGTGCTCACGGAACCAGCCCCCTTTCCTGGGAGCTGGAGACCGATGCCCATTTGGAAACACTCCAGCACTGAGTCTAAATACAGAGGATTAAAAGTCATGGGGCCCACTTGTCAAGAGGCCTCCGAAAATATTTGATCTGCTGTTTTCTCCTCCCCCACCCCTGTGCCCCTGTTTCTGGCTCAGTCTAGAGAAAGAGGTCCAACGCCAAAGCAAGACCTAATGACGGAGGAGGAGCCAAGATCGCGCGAGGTTTGTCTCAGCGGGAACTCGGACGGCACCGCGGAAGCCAGCCTGGCGGGCCCTGCGTTACCGCCACCGAGTTCTAGCTTCTGACAGATACGCCGAAACTCTTACACACCAACACGCGTGGCATGTGATGTGGTGGGCGTGGAGCCCACCCTCTGGGTCCCTGGCTGCTTCACGTGGGACTTCAGCTGTCCTCTAAGTGAGGGCCAGAGCCAGGCTCCCGGGCGGCTGAAGCCAAAGCCGTCAAGCTTTGGACCTGCCCACAGCTGTTTTCCGCCCTGGAGACCAAGGACCGCTGTGAGAGAAGCAGGCAGCTGACGTGTGGGGTGTGAAGACGGGCGAGGAGGCCCGAGGGTGTTCAGAGCCCTGTATCCAGCTTCTCCTGAGGGCCGACCTCCAAGTGGCTGACCAGAGCGCTGCCCAATAGGAGGAGGATGTGAGACGCATGTGTCATTTTAAGCAGTCTCACTGCCACGTGAAAAAGGTAAAAAGAAGCAGGTGAAATTAATTTTCATATGTTATTTCACCCAGTATATCTCAAATATCATCATTTCAACATGTAATCAATGTAAACATTGTTGAGGCATTTTACATTCTTTAAGTACCACTAAGTCTTCGAAGCCCAGTGTGTATCTCACACTTGCAGCACTGGCCACGTTTTAAGTGCTTGACAGCCACACGGTGGCTATTGTAGTAGATGGAAGCAGAGTTGCTGGAGTTGAAATCCCACCAACTAGCTGTGGGACCTTCTACAAGTTACTTATCCTCTCTCCCTCATCCTCTTCCTCTCCAAAATGGGGACAATAATAATAGTACCTACCTTAGAAGGTTTTTATGAGGATTTAACTTTCCTAGAGTAAGGCCTGCCATATGGAAGAGGTATAAAAGCATTAGCTATTATTTGTCCTTCTGAAAAGCAAACAAGATGATGGATGTTGAAAGCCAAACATGATACAAAAATTCAGACCTGTTTAAAATTGTCACCAACAGCAGTTCAACCAACGGAAAATCATCCTGACCTCCTCCATGAGTCCTGTGGCATTTCAGGTGGAGGCCCTTGTAGGCTCCTAATAAATTCTCCATTCTCAGGTAAGATGGTTTGAGTTGTATTTCTGTCTGTTGCTACCAGAGGCGATTCCTAGGGAGGCTTGGCCTTCACTCCTGCCGTTCCATCCTGAGGGAAGGATGCGGGTGTCTGGCTTGGCCCTATACCCCTGATCCACCTGGCACGTTCAGGCTCCACAGTACAAAGATAGGTGAATCAATGGGAGAGTGTTTACCTCATCAAGTGACAGGAGGCCAAATGGGCTATCACGTATGCAGGTACTTGGTACCATAGCTTGGAAAGGCTGCCTAATAAATGGTGTGGCTTATTCTTATTGCCTTGGAGGCCAGATACTGGGGATCTGAAGATGAAAAGATGTGGTTTCTGCTTTTATAGGGCACACCATCTGGTTATACTGAGGATCCCACCCAGCCTACCTATACCAGGAGGGAAAGCAAGCCTTGCTCCTCCTTTCTCTTTGATACAGGCTCCCTTGAGGAGCATCCAGGACCATACAGAAGGCAGGGGAAGGAAATTTGGGGGCTAGATGATTCCTTGGAAAGATGTAGAAAGGACTGTGCTTGAAGATCCAGGAACTGAGGGAGAGGAACAAAGTCTGAACTCTGAAGGGTTGGGGAGAAAAAGCTAAGTTTTCCTTGACTTCCCTGGGCTTGCTGGTTTCCATGGAGTCACTTCCGGTCAGGCATTCAGGGTAACTCTAAAGATCTGACACAACGCTAGCCTTCAAGAGCACAGAGCTGAGCTGGTGGTTAAGTAATGGTTAAGAGTCATTTTTTAGCTGTTTGACCTCTTAAGTTATTTAATCCCTCAGTTTTCTTGTCTGTGAAATGGGAAAAGCAATGCGTATCGTCTTATTTGAATCATTTGAATTTGAAATAGCATGGTATAAAAATATTTATTGTTTCACTTTATGTGTGAACGTTTGTCAAGAACCTTGCAAGGCTATTCTAATAGGTAAGCAGAAATTCTCATGGGTAAACAGAAATACCTGCCATCCTTCAGCTGTATTGAATTACACCAGTTTGAATTATTTGAGGTCTTTAGGAATGTCTCCATGAGTAATTTGATTGCTCATACTTCCATTATAGAGTAACTGTGAATATTAAATAGGATCATTCAGTAAACAGCCCACAGTAAGCACTCAGTAGTAGTGTTATTCTGATATAATTACACTACATGAAAACAATGAGAGATATAATGGGAGAAGGAATAATGAGCAGACCTGGGTCTGCTGTTTCCTCATCTGTAAAATGGTGAGAACAGTGAGCTTGTGAGGAGTTGAACAGTTGTGAGCTTTGGGATAAGTGGCACTGAAGGCAGTTGTAACAGCTGAGGTGATTTTACAGTGTGGCATGAATGCAAAGGTGCAGGATTTCTATGGGTGTGCCCTACTTTAAACAAGGATGTAAAATTGGAATTTTGTCATTCAGAGATCAGATTTTTGTTAAGATTGCAATGTGCAAGGACCTCTGGCTGAGAACTATGGAAGATGGTCCTGCCACCGAGGAAGTTATAACCTAGACAAGGGGTGACCAGCTGGCTTATCAATGGCCTTATGCAAACCATAGACTGCACCATGCTTCTGGTTTTGTTGTTGTTGTTGTATTTTTTTTTAACGTTTGATATTGTTGCCAATGTAAAATTTGGGAGATTTTATGTTAAAATCAAGATTTCAAAATAACATACCTAGAATAAATCTAACTAAGGAGGTAAAAGGCTTGCACTTGGAAAACTGTAAGGCACTGATGAAAGAAAACAGATGGAAAGATATACCATGCTCATGGATGAAAGAATTAATATTGTTAAAATGACCATACTACCCAAGGCAATCTACAGAGTCAGTGCAATCTCTATCAAAATACCAATGGCATTTGTCACAGAACTAGAGCAAATAATTCTAAAATTTGTGTGTAAACACAAAAGACCCCAAAACAGTAGACAAAACAATCTTGAAAAAGGGGGACAAAGCTGAAGGTATCACGCTCCCTGCTTTCAAACAATACTACAAAGCTGCAATAATCAAAACAGTATGGTTCTGGCACAAAAAGAGACACTTAGATCAATGGAACAGAATAGAGAGCCCAGAAATAAACCCACAGTTGTATGGTCAATTAATCTATGACAAAGGAGGCAAGAATATACAATGGGTCAAAGACAGCCTCTTCAATAGATGATGTTGGGAAACTGGACCACTGTCTCATACCATGTACAAAAATAAACTCAAGGGCTTCCCTGGTGGCGCAGTGGTTGAGAGTCTGCCTGCCGATGCAGGGGACACGGGTTCGTGCCCCGGTCTGGGAAGATCCCACATGCCGCGGAGCGACGGGGCCCGTGAGCAATGGCCGCTGAGCCTGCGCATCCGGATCCTGTGCTCCGCAGCGGGAGAGGCCACAACAGTGAGAGGCCCGCGTACCGCAAAAAATAAATAAATAAATAAAATTAAAAAAAAAAAATAAACTCAAAATGGATTAAAGACTTGGAATCATAAAACTCCTAGAAGAAAAGATAGGCAGTATGCTCTTTGATATTGGTCTTCGCAATATCTTTTTTAATATGCCTCCTCAGCCAAGGGCAACAAAAGTAAAAATAAACAAATGGGACTACATCAAACTAAAAAGTTTCTGCACAGCAAAGGAAACTATCCACAAAATGAAAAAACAACCTACTGAATGGGAGAAGATATTTGCAAACAATATATCTGATAAACAGTTAATGTGCACAACATACAAAGAACTCATACAACTCAACAGCAAAAAGAAAACCTGATAAAAATTGGACAGAATACCTGAATAGACATTTTTCTAAAGATGGCCAACAGACACGTGAAAAGATGCTCAACATCACTAATCATCAAAGAAATGCAAATCAAAACCACGATATCATCTCACACTTGTCAGAATGGCAGTTATCAAAAAGACAACAAATAAGTGTTGGCCAAAATGTGGAGAAAAGGGAACCCTTGTGCACTGTTGGTGGGAATGTAAATTGGTGCAGCCACTATGGAAAACAGTAAGGAAGTTCCTAAAAAAATTAAAAATAGAAATTCCATATGGTCCAGAAATTGCACTTCTGGGAAAATGCACATCTGAAGAAGACAAGAACACTAATTTGAAAAGGTACATGCACCCTTATGTTCATTGCAGCACAATTTACAATAGCCAAGATATGGAAGCAACCTACGTGTCCATCTACAGATGAATGGATAAAGAAGATATATATAATGGAATATCACTCAGCCATAAAAAAGAATGAAATCTTGACCTTTGTGACAACATGGATGGACCTAGAATGGACCTAGAGAGTATTACGCCAAGTGAAATAAGTCAGACAGAGAAAGACAAATACCATATGATTTCACTTACATGTGGAATCTTAAAAACAAAACAAATGAACAAACATAAAACAGAAGCAGACTCATAGATACAGAGGACAAACAGATGGTTGCCAGAGGGGAGGTAGGGGAGAAGATGGGTGAAACAGATGGAGAGTGAGAGGTACAAACTTCTAGTTATACAATAAATAAGTCACAGGAATGTAATGTACAGCATAGGGAATATTGTCAATAATATTGTAATAACTTTATATGGTGACCGATGGTAACTAGACTTATTGTGGTGATTATTTTGTAGTGTGTAAAAATATTGAATATGTTGTACATTCGAAACTAATATCATAACTCAGTTATACTTCAAATAAAAAAAAGATTTCCAGCTTTTCTTGAGAATCTGGAGGATCTGGCAGCGTTCTGGCAGGGCACCACTTGGCTACCTCTTGGACAAGGTGTTATGGGCTGAACTGTGTTTCCCCAGAATTCATATATTGAAGTCCTAACCCCCAGAACCCCAGAGTGGGACTGTATTTAGATATGAGATCTTTAAAGAGGTAATTAAGGTCAGACAAAGTCATATGGATGGGCCCAAATCCAATATGACTAGTATATTTATAAGAAGAGGAGATTAGGACATGACACCTAGACCAAGGGATGACCAGGTAAGGTCACAGTCAGAAGGTGGCCATCTGAAAGCCAAGGAGAGAGGCCTCAGAAGAAACCAAATCTGCCATCCTCTTAATCATGGACTTCTAGCTTCCAGAACTGTGAGAAAATACATTTGTGTTGTTGAAGCCACCTAGTCTTTGTTACTTTGTTATGGCAGCCCTAGCAAACTAATACACAGGACCTATATTCTTCAGTGTCCAGTCCTCACCACTCCTAAATGTCATGCATCCTGTTCACTTATATATCATGCACAGCCTTTGTTGGCATATGATCTAGAGGAAGAGGGTATTCTCCATGTGTTTGTTCTGCATGTATGTTGTGTGTTCTTATTTCAAAGCTCTGATGTTCGTTTTCTCCTTTAATTCTCCCCACAGTTCTAAGAGGCTAATGCTATCATCCCCATTTGGCAGGAGAGAATACAGAACTCAGAAAAGTGAAGTCATTTTTCCCAGGTCAAAGCTGGGATGTAACCGAAGCCTGTTGATTCAGGGCCCAGGGCTCCTGCCCCTCTATCACGGCCCCTCTGCTTGGGCACAAGACCCACGCACATAAAGCCTTAACTAACAGGGCAGCTGCGTGTGTGTGTTATAGAAGTAAGCCAGTTACAGCAATGCACAAATCCAAAGGAAGATTATTTCCTTGAAAAAAGATTTGGCATAGAATTCCCTTCAAAAGTAAACCTAGATTAGAATTTTTTTTTTTTTTTTTTTTTTTTGCGGTACGCGGGCCTCTCACTGTTGTGGCCTCTCCCATTGCAGAGCACAGGCTCCGGACGCGCAGGCTCAGTGGCCATGGCTCACGGGCCCAGCCGCTCCACAGCATGTGGGATCCTCCCGGACCGGGGCACGAACCCGTGTCCCCTGCATCGGCAGGTGGACTCCCAACCACTGCGCCACCAGGGAAGCCCATAGATTAGAATTTGGTTAACAGAAATCTGACTTATGCAGGAGTTCACCTCATGGAGGTAAAGCCAGCTTGGCAGGCCTCTGACCTGGAGGAAGGAGTGGAGGAAGCTGTGAGTATATACAGGGTCTGTGTTGCCCCATGATGAACATTCAGGAGTAGAAAGCACCAGACACTGGGACTGTAGGAAAGAAGGTCCAGTCATCTGTGTCCGATCTGCAGGTGAAGATGAGAGGAGGAATAGCAAGATAGGGAAGAATGGAGGGATTTGCACAGAAAGAAGTACCTTCTTGAGGAAATTCGCTGAATATTTGATGGAGGCCGAGTGGGTCTGAAGATGCCCCAGACTTGTGAAAGAAATCTCAATTCACTTGTGTAATGACACGCCATACACAGGAACAAAGTACACGCACATATGGCAAGATGGCCAATGTACACTGTTAAGTGAAAAAGCAGGTTGCAGCAGGGCATGTCAAGTATGATTCTTCCTTGAGTTTAAACAAGACAGACACAGATACATAGAGATGTGTATGTAGGTTTGTGGGGGAAATTCCTGAAAGGACACGCATCTTGTTAAAGGGTTCACCTCCCAGAATTGGGAAGGAGTGTGTGACCTTTTACTTTTCACTTTCCACCTTTTCGTACTGTGTGAATTTTTTAAGGTAAGCATTGTCAGTTTTGTATCATTTAAAACAAAAGGTAACCCTAAGGCTTAAGGATTGGAAGACGGTCAAGGCTGTGTCCCTGCTAGGGACAGACATCTGGGAAGAAAGGAAGTCTGTGCTGCACTGGATGTATTAGAATGAAGGATAGTAGTGAGGTTCTGAAAAGTGTGGAAGGTTTGCCGAGCGGCAGTTGAAAGTGAGCGTCCTGGATATGATTACCAGATGACGGAATGAATCAGAGAAAAGCCGTGCAGAGGGGAGGGCAGAAATGGAGGAGCAGAGAGGACTTGGAACAACACTCACTGAGCATCAGCCTTGGATTGGCACATATAGGACACTGTCGTTGCTAGTGCTGCTGGTTCGGTGGGGTCTCTGGGAGATGGCCAGTCTAAGGAGGTGACCCTTGAAGGGTTCCACGCAGGAGAGTTTTGCAGTCAAAGGGTAGAGGACAATTGCATTGAAGTTGTGCAAAGGATTCAGGCTTTAGGGGAGAGACCTGGGCCGGGAGGCTGCAGGGAGCCAATGCAACCGTTTAGTTGAGAGGAACAGCCCTGGAGTGGGGCAGTGGCAGTGGGGATGGAGAAAGAAGAACAAAGGAAATAAGACAAGGCTTGGGAGCAAGTCGTGGGGAGGGAGAGTGAAGAGGGTTGTGAAGGATTGGGTGCAAATCCCAGCTTGCCTGTCTGTATGATATATTTGATTAAAGAAATGTTGTCAAGAGTCAATTAGATAATGCACTTGATAAGTAACTATGATTGTTAGCTCGGATATTGGGCTCAGACTTACCAGGCTTCAAATCCCTTTACCACCAACTACTAGCTGTGCAACCTGAGCAAGTCATTAACGTCTCTGAGCCCGGTGCCCCTTCTGCAGGTGGTGATAACCTGTTGTCATAGAAACGAAAGAGCTTAAGTGCAGGGCTGGCAGGGCCTGGCACAAAATAGGTGCAGGACAAATGGTCGAGCTATTACTATCAACGATAAAACCTCTGAGCACAGAGCCTGGCACACGGTAAGCGCTGAATAAATGTCAATTCATGTAATTCATAAGGCTGCCCGGCCTGCAAAGAGGGGGTGTTGGCAGTACCCTCCCTCCCAACCTCCTCCTACCCGCGCCAGCACCGCGTATCCCCCCTCCCCGCCCGCACTTTCCATCCCTGCCGGAGGGTGGCGGGGGTGCGGACTCGGCGGACCGCGCAGACACTTACCCTCAGCGCCGCCGGCCACGTCCAGACGGGTCTGCAGCCACGAAGCTCTGGGCCGTCCCGCCTTCCGTAGCTGCAGCCCAGCAGGCGCCCGCCCCGGGCATACTTTTCCCATCCCGTCATGGGCGGGAGAGCTCTCCGCCCGGTCACGTGGGCCGGCCCGCAGCGAGGCGCGCTCTCTTGGGCATCGGTTGGGAAAAACCTTTCAGCTCCGGTGACAACTTGAGTGTGTCTGATGGATCGCTCTGTGCGTAGAACTTGTCAGTGCATTTGAAATTTTCTGTGCACGAGAGTGATTGTTACCCAGGCGTTTGCAAGTGTGTGGGTATGTGTGCATGTGTCTGAAGAGGCATGTGTGTTGCTTGTACGTG
The DNA here is from genome assembly GCF_964165515.1 of Mesoplodon bidens. Classification (NCBI taxonomy): domain Eukaryota; kingdom Metazoa; phylum Chordata; class Mammalia; order Artiodactyla; family Ziphiidae; genus Mesoplodon; species Mesoplodon bidens. The sequence goes on along the minus strand of NC_138160.1, from coordinate 170,978,043 downwards.
AGCATTCATCTCTCTGTGGATCTAGGGGTTGTGCTGTGGGCATGACAGCTTATAACAGAGTACCTCTTCCTGTGTACTGAACGTGCGTGTACTTGAGAGTGATTAGGAATCGTGTGTACGTGTTTAGTTTTGTGTGTGTGTGCATGCATAAGTGCATGTGCCCAAACATACATCAGGGCTGTGTCTGCACATATATACGCACATATCCAAGCTTGCAGCTTGGTGTGCAACAGAAGTGTACTTCAGTTTCAGTGTGTACACAGTAGTTGCTGGATACATGTGTTGGGTGCACGTTTAAATGTGTGTATGAGTCGGCAGTAACTTCATATCAGTGTATATGTGCATAATGCTGTGTGGCACCTGTTTGTGCGGTGGCTCATTCTGTATGTGTTTATATGTATACGTGCCTTGGTGTGGATTTGGTCCATAATGTGAGTGTGCACATACATAATAATGGACAGGTTCCCCTGTGTCCCAGCCCTCATCTCCCTCCTCCCCAGAAGATGAGGCTTCGCTGGCCTCACTAACTGTCTGCCCAGCCTCAGGTCATTTAGAGACATGTGCCTGCTCGAGGACCCCAGCTCCCAGATGGGCGGAGTGACCATGTTTAGGTAGCAAGCAGACACTAGAGGAAAGAAAAGTCATCAGAGGCCTGGGTTTTGCTTCTCCCTGTTCCTTCCACTGCTCTCTTCCACTAGCTACCAGTATTTCACTTGGCTGCCAGAGCATCAGGTGAACAGATGGTGTATGACCCAAGGTTTATAGTCAGAATTTTAATGCAGATATGCATTAGAATTCTCAAGCTGGTTCCACCACCGTAGACAAGTTAGTTATCTCATAGGTGGTATTTCATTTCTGAAAAGGAGGAAGAATAATAATTATATTACCTGCACTGTCTTTCCCCCTAGAGTTGGGACACTCACTCATAGAGATGTTTGGTAAGTAATCAAACTATGTAGAGAATTATTATTAATATTACATAAATATTATTTGAGGATGAAAGTTAGTGGGCTCAGCAAACATTTAATAAGCATCTATTACGTGTCAGTCCCTGGCTAGGTGCTGGAGATCTAGAGGTAAACCAAATAGGCTTGGTGCCTGGCCTCGTGGAACTTAGAGTCTAGTGAGGATGATACAAGTGGTTTCATGTGAAATAAGTGTTGCAGAAGAGGAAGACACTGAATATGAAACTGGGAGGCCAGGGGAAGGCCTGGGGAAGAGATGTCCAGTTGAGCCTGAGGGAGAGGGTGAGAGCTCTAAACATGACTGAAAGATGACATGTGCATTGGGGTTTAGTGTGTCAATTCACAGGTGGCTGGAAAGGGGACCTCTGTCCACCACCCTCTCTGGGTACCTTGGTCTGTTTCCAGATGTGTCAGGAATGGAAAAGGTGAGGGATCTCGGCTTAGGATGCCAGGAGGCCATTCAGAATCTAAAGGGCTCAGGAAAGCCCCTCTCCTAGGGTAGAGTAAGAATCTCCATGTGTTACCCATGGGACTCCACTGTGACACAAGTTGAAATCACTGGCATGCCCTTATTGGCAAGAAGATGGTTAATGAACAGTATAGGGAAAGGCAGTGGTGCCACACTCGGCACCCAGTAAATAAATGTTTACTGGCTGGCTGAATGGGAACCGATGTTTTTCCAGCTTTTGGAGCAGTCCTGGAACCCAGATCCCCTGAAGCTCCCCCTTGGGGCCATGTCCTGTGGATCCTTGCAGTGGTGATGGCATCACAGAGCAGGAAATCCAAAATACTCATGAAATGGCTATTTCAGGAGCTGCTTCAAGCTGGAACGGGGCTCAGGACTTCTTCCCAGTAGCCTGTTTATGTCTTTTATTCGGTCCACAAACATGTATTACCTATTATGAGTGTGGAGACAAGGAGATGAACTTCTGGTCTACAGGGAAAATGAATGTGAGCATGAATTACTGTAAGATGCAAAATACAATACGTGTCATAGGAAAGGTACAGTGTGTTATAAAAAAATGAGAGGGCTTCCCTTGTGGCGTAGTGGTTGTGAGTCCGCCTGCCGATGCAGGGGACACGGGTTCGTGCCCCGGTCCGGGAGGATCCCACGTGCCGCGGAGCGGCTGGGCCCGTGAGCCATGGCCGCTGGGCCTGCGCGTCCGGAGCCTGTGCTCCGCAACGGGAGAGGCCACAGCAGTGAGGGGCCCGCGTACTGCAAAAAAAAAAAAAAAAAAAAAAAATGAGAAGTCTTTCCCCCTTTGATTCATTTCAGTTCATTCCACAGTTTCATTCATTTTAGAGAACATGGATACATTATGACATTGATGGCCACAGAGAGTTTACAGTCTGGCAGGGGCAGCCATGTGCCAGATGGGGTAGATTTGCTTGTTCCACGCCTCTCATTGAGTGTGCCTTCCTATACTGCAGAGACCAAGAGGCTAAAAATCTGTTTTCTAGGCTCCTTGCTGCTGGGTTCCTGTTTAAGATTTAGGTTTAGCTAGTCCTGTGTGCTGTGCAAGACCTGAACTCAAAACTGAGTTAGGAAGAAAAAAAAAAGTTGAGTTAGGTGGAGAGGAGACAGCGGCCTGGGAGGACTCCATTTTGCTGGGGCTGACCCAAAAGGTACAGCACGGCTCTGGAGTTCTGGCAGTAGCTCCCGGTCCTCCGGTTACACCTAAGGTGGTGTGTTCCGGTAGCCAGAGACTGGGCCAGTGGCTCCCTGAGCTCTTCCAGGTTGTGGGTGGGATGGGGAGGGGAGGTAGTCAGTACTGGGGTGATGTTCTAGGAATCATTCCTGGAGGCCCAGGCACAACGTGCTCTGCCCTGATTCTGAACTCACTTGATTCTCTTTATTAAATCCGTGTCTGCTTAAAAGAGCTAGAAGGGTTTTGTCTCTTCACTTGAACCCTAATTGATATGTCATGCTGTGAACTATAGGTGCCGGAAAAGTCAGAGAAGGGAGATGAGTGCACAGCAGAACAAGCAGGGAAGAAATCCAGAGGACCGCTCTTCTTTCCTCTCTTCCACTTTCAATTCCACCTCCCACCCTCAGCCCCTCTTCGATCCTATAATCAACCTTCAAATAAATAAATTGATTAAGTATCAAACACCTGCAGTGTACAAGGCACTGTGATGTTGGGGGTCACAGTCATGAACAGATACCCAGGGTCTCTGTCTCCACGATGCTTATGCAGAGACAGACGTTCTACTAGCACTCAAACACAGAATTCAAAATTGTGCTAAGAGTTATGAAGGAAAAGAAGACGGAACTGTGGGAGAGAATGACGGTGTGGAGTCTGCGAGAGAACTTATTTTGATTGGGAGATGTGGGGTGATCGCTCAAATAGGTAACTTTTAAGGTGAGCCGCAAAGGATAAAAAAGGGCCAGCCGTGCCAAGGTGGCAGAAGAGGAGGGGGAGAGGCGTCAGCAGAAGGAGCGGAATGTACGAGAGCTACGTTAACCTATCTCAGCCTCTTCCTACTGCTCCCTGTGTAACAGTCATAGGATAATGCCTCGACTCTGTAGCCTTTCTGTAGCCTCACTAACTGAAAGACCTCTGTGATTTGACGTCTTCCCAGACATGTCTCCTGTTTTTCCTGTGTGACGGCGTTCCTCAGCCTCGGCACTGTTGACATCTAGTGCTGGATGAGTCTTCCTTGTGGGGACTGTCCTGTGCCTTGTCGGATGTTTAGTCTCTACCTCTGGCCTCTACCCTCTACATCAGGGGTCCCCAACCCCCAGGCCACGGACCACTACCAGTCTGCGGCCTGTTAGGAACCAAGCCGCACAGCAGGAGGTGAGCAGCGGGCAAGCGAGCGAAGCTTCATCTGCTGCTCCCCGTCGCTCCCATTCCCGCCTGAACCATCGCTTGCATTACCTCCTGAACCATCCCCCTCTGCCCACTGCCCCGGCCCATGGAAAAATTGTCTTCCACGAAACTGGCCCCTGGTGCCAAAAAGGTTGGGGACCGCTGCTCTAGATGACAATACTAGGCCTCTGCCCCTAGTTGCGACAACCAAAAATATCTTCAGACATTGCCAAATGTCCCGAGAGGGGCAACACCGCCCTCCTTTGAGAACTGCTGCCCCGTGGGTAGCCCTCCTTTGGTCAGGTGGTCTTCTTGCTGGCTCCTGAATGCACCTTTATGTTTCTGTACCTCCCCTTAGGCAGTTCCCTCTAACGATTACCTGCTCTTCCACAAAGCCTTACCCATATGTCTACTAGAAATGCATGGCTTTTCTCTGCCCAGCATCCCTCTGTCCTTTGGGGAATGTGTACTGGATGACTCATGTGTTTTCAGTGGTAGAGGAAGAGTGCTCTGACTGCCCAGGCGTATGAACCAGGTACCCTTTCCTGTGCCCAGTTAAGAGCCCAGATGGTGGACGTAAGACCCAAGCAGAGCCAGCCAGTCTTTCCATGGGCTTTCCATGAGAGGGCACTCTTTTGTTCTGAATTGTTAACTGTAAGTACAGAGCCCTGGGCTGCCACCGGCAGGGAGCCTGCCATTTGGAGAGAGCCTGCTTATGGCAGGAGACAATGACATCAATACACAAGTAGGAGCAGATTCAAGAAGAACTGAGAGGTGGAGGGAGAGTTCTGTGAGCACATTATTAGAGCCCTTAGTTCAGAGACTTGTGCTAAAGCATTCACATTCTTATATTCTCTCTCTCTCTTTAAGCTAGTTTGGATTGTTTCCGTCAGTTACTATGGAAAGAGTCCTAATGTAATTTCCTTCAATGCTTGGTTCAAATCTCTCCTCTTTCATGAAATCCTCTCAACACAGGACAGTCTGAAGAAAATGCTTGCTTTGAATCCATAATTGTTGGTTTTCTGGAGCCAGAAACCAATTCTGTGCCTCTCTTCCCAACTTTGAGTTTAGTGACATCATGCTGCCATTTGAAATCATCATAGTGAGAATAATTACACCACGGAAATCCGCAAATGCTACAAATCAAGGCTCTCTTTTTCCCACCTCAGCCTGTTTACCAGCGCGCTACTGTCTAAATCTTCTCAGTTGTACCACCCATTTCGATATTAATCATGTACTAATTCATGACATCTTTTGCTTTTTGAATATGGTGAGGTTGGGAAGACAAGTGCCCCCAACATACGCTGCATGTGAGTCTTCAGAATCTCAAAGGAGGAAGGGTCCTGAGAAATAATCTGGTCCATGGTCTTCATTTCACACACAAGGACAAAGAGGTCCAGAGACCTTCAGTGACTTAGTAGTCAGTTGTGGAGTCAAGACAAAGTCCAAGATCTTTTGACTTACGTGCATTAGTAAAATGTGGGCCTTCGTAGTCTTCCTGTATGTCTTTTTCAACCTTTCCTTTCTCTGGTTTTGGTACAAAAGAGCATTTAAAACGATGTTGAATCATTCCAAACTGCTAATGGCCAAGATGCAAGTTGTCAGTGCTTACTTTCAACAAGGGACTTTGGGGCTGTGAAGTCTCCAGAATGAGATAATTCAGATGGGGTCTTACTAATGTGGCAGCACTGGGAGACAGCCGTTAGTAGAGGGGACTTGCGGCCTTTGCATGGAAAGAGCATGATGTTGGAGTGAAGGCTGGCTGCTCTGTGTATTATATCACTTAGATTGAAACAAGGTGATAGTTGAACTGTAAAGAAAGTTTTGCAGATTTATAAGAATTTAAAATACACAATTTTGGGTTTTTTTGGCTGCGTTGGGTCTTCGTTGCTGTGCGCAGGCTTTCTCTAGTGGCGAGCGGGGGCTACTCTTCGTTGCTGTGCGTGGGCTTCTCATTGCGGTGGCTTCTCTTGTTGCGGAGCACGGGCTCTAGGTGCGCGGGCTTCAGTAGTTGCAGCACGCGGGCTCAGTAATTGCGGCACGCGGGCTCGGTAATTTCGGCATACGGGCTCAGTAGTTGTGGCGCTTGGGCTCTAGAGTGCAGGCTCAGTAGTTGTGGCAAACGGGCTTAGTTGCTCTGTGGCATGTGGGATCTTCCCGGACCAGGGAGCAGACCCGTGTCCCCTGCCTTGGCAGGCGGATTCTTAACCACTGTGCCACCAGGGAAGTCCCACAACTTATTTTTTAATATAGCTGTTCTATTTCCAGTAATTTGTCTTGAAAGTGTGCATAAGGATATCCATTGCAACCTTGTTTGAACTAATAAAAGACTGGAAACAATCTAAATGCCAAGTAATAGGGGACTAATTAAATCATTATACATACATACATAGAGGCAGAACTCTTTGTACTATTATGGAATTATCTTCAAGACAAATTGTTTAGTGAGAAAAATAAGAAGCAGAACGGTGTGTATAGTTTGCTACCATTCAAATTAAAAAAAGAAGAGGTGGGGGCTTCCCTGGTGGTGCAGTGATTGAGAGTCCACCTGCCGATGCAGGGGACATGGGTTCATGCCCCGGTCCAGGAAGATCCCACATGCCACGGAGCAGCTGGGCCCGTGAGCCATGGCCGCTGAGCCTGCGCGTCCGGAGCCTGTGCTCCGCAACGGGAGAGGCCACAACTGTGAGAGGCCCGCGTACCGTAAAAAAAAAAAAGAAGAGGTGAGGAAAACACAGACACACATGGATGTATGAACACAATTTATCCCTAGGAGGATATACAAAAAATTGCAACAGCAGATGTTGTCTCTGGAGAGAGGAACTGGAAAACAGCAGTAAGAGAGAGGCGTATTTTTTCGCTTAGATTTTTTGGAACAATTTGATTTTTTTTTTTTTTTTAAAGAAAACTGGTACCATGATTTTTAAAAAATGATTAATTAATTAATTTTTGACTGCGTTGGGTCTTCGTTGCTGCGTGGCATTTCTCTAGTCGCAGTGAGTGGGGGCTACTCTTCGTCGTGGTGCGCGGGCTTCTCATTGCGGTGGCTTCTCTTGTTGCGGAGCACGGGCTCTAGGCACGGGCTCAGTAGTTGTGGCTCGCAGGCTCTAGAGAGCAGGCTCAGTAGTTGTGGCGCACCGGCTTAGTTGCTCCACGGCATGTGGGATCTTCCCGGATCAGGGCTCGAACCCGTGTCCCCTGCATTGGCAGGCGGATTCTTAACCACTGCACCACCAGGGAAGCCTGAACAATTTGATTTTTAAAACAATGGAAATCTTTTACTTACTCAACACTCCTCCCCTCAATAAAATAAAAAATAAGGAAATGCTGTATTGCATTTTTTAGAAACTCTTCCTTTGCTCTGATGGATGAGCCAGATCTGGGGATGTGGCAGAGAGTTTAGGGAGTTAATAAACCCCCAACAATTATAGACTTTCTTTTTAAAAAAACATTTTCAAAGAGCAGTCTCTTGCAGTCTTCCAAGTTTGGGACAAGTATTTTCCGCATTGTACAGTCGAAGGAGCTGAGGCCCAGAAGCAAGGCCATCTTCCCAAGGTTACACAGTGGGCGAGGGGCAAGTTGGAATGAGAGCTCAGATCTCGCCTAGGCATAAGTTCCTTCTTCTAGACAGTGTTTAGCTGGTCAGAGGGCTTCAACGAGCAGAGTAGTTTTCACGGGAAGGAAAAGAAGAACCAGAGAGTTATAAGAAGCTCTTCTGGCCCGAGGTTTTGGAAGAGTTAAAAGCCTTGAGACAGCTACAATCCCAGAGCAAATGAAGTCAGACCAAAATAGACACCACTTGTATTCTAGGGGAAATGACCCAGAAAAGATCCAACCCGTTTCCAGATGTAGCTTGAAAGGCTTCAGTTGGAGAGACTTCATTTTGGAATCTCATGCAAAAACCTCTCTTGATGAGGTTTCTCAACTCAGTATGTGGATCAGAAATGAACAGACATTTGATTTGAGGGAGATGCTCTGCTAAGAAGATCTAGAGGCTCGTACTTTGTAGAATCAAGCTTAGAGAAAGTAACCTATGAATGAGTATAGAAATGAAGGCTTTGCCATGCTTTGCCAGCATAATTTTGGGAGGGGATATGAGAAATGTAGGGTCTATCCCTGCCTTTTGGCTGGGATGAAAAGCAGAAATTCCAGACTGAGGAAATGAGGCTTGATGAAACTGCATAAATAAGATTTAGCTAGTGGCTAAAAGAAATCTTTTATCTGTTAGGTGTTGTGAAGTGGAAGGAGACTAATTTCTCAAAATCTTGTACTTTAAAAGACATCTACACATTTCTTTTAAATAATACTCAGAAGACACTTAACTCTACATGTCTCATCCACTTAATTTATTATGGGTATGATAAAAAATTAAAAACATTAAAGCATACAAGAGTGTGTCTACCGTGCTACTGCTTATGAGGAAAAAAGGTTACACACACAGACACACACGCACATTTATGTGTAACCACACTTGGAAGACATGTAGCCTGGTAGCCTTGGCTGCCTCTTGGAGAACTGTGGAGCTGAGATGGGGTGGGAGGTACAGCCTTCACTGTACTCTCTCAATTTACCAGATGCCTGTTTTACATATTAAAAATAAAACACACTCTTAAAAAACCTCAAAGGGAAAAACGTAGCTTTATAATGGAGAGATGTGGCGGCCCCTCTGTTAACCAAGTAGGGAAATTTAGCATTACCAAGGGCATAAAACCTGACATTATACGATACATCCAGGGTTTTAACCTGAATATAATTAAGCCTTCACACCTAACCTCTGATTAGCAGAAAGTATAGGGAATAGAGAAACTAGTTAAACAACACAGGAGAAAACAGTCAATTCAGAGAGTGGGACATTCTTTAAAATGTTAAATGTCATGGAAATATTAAAAGGTGGTTCAAAAAATTAGGAATAAAAGATATTTTGGGGGCAATTGGAAGAACTTTGAATATGGTGTGATTATTAGACATATTAGGGAATTATTGTTAATTTTCTTGTGTGTGAATAATGGTTTTGTGGTTATATAGGATAATGTCCTTATTCTTAGGAGATGCATGCTGAAGTATGGAGGGGAGAAGACACATGGTGTTGGGAAGTTACTTTAAAATGGTTCAGAAAACACACATGAATGCACAGACACTCACACACATGAACACCCCCCCCACCCCCCACCACCCCCCCCACACACAAAACAGAGTTGGTTATTAAGCTATAGTCTTACCTTCAAACTCAGCTATGTGATGTCAGGGCTGGGACTTTGCAAATCACATTTCTCCTTTGCCAGCGGGCCTTCTGTTAGTCTGCCAATAGGGGGCATTAGAAGGGAACTGGAAGTCTAGAGGAGCCACAAAGAGCTTGCTTCTTTCTGTTTTGCTTCCTGTTACTCTCAGCCTCGCCCGAGCAACAGTTCCTCACCCTGGGAATGAAAGTTATTTCCTGTAGGAGCAGCTGGTTTAGGTTTATATTTTTTCCACAGTCTTCAGACATACCTGTATCAGCTGGCAAATGCCTTCTCTAACCCAGCTCCATGGGACCCTTCGTCCAAGCTTCTAAATTCTATTAATCCCGAGCTCTTCTCCCAGCCCTAGGGATGGTAACTGCTTTCTGTGTTTATACAGTATTCCTTTTACCTTTCCAGTTCTCTGATACCTGGTTCACAGTTCTTTATATTAAATTTTCTCTGCAAAAGTAACTGGTAGAGTTTGTGCTTCCTGACTGAACCTTGACTGATACAGAAATTGGAACTAGGAGTCTCAGGAAACAGACCCTGTTTTTAGGTGTTTGGGTTTGTCTTTAGACTTGAACGCAATGTTGAGCTCCTTGTCATGGAAATGGGATGCTAGTAACTCATGGCATGGAGTGGCCCTGCCTTAATCTAATTATTGGCTGTAGATTATTGTGATAAAGAACCTCCTGAAGCAGGTGCCTTGGGGGACCAAGTGGCTGCTGGGAATGATGACTACAGGGACCGTGGGGCGGGATGCCTCCTTCTGAGTGCTCTGGAGTGTGTACAGAAAGAAAACAACACACTCAGCCCTTTAAAGTCTCAGCCCAAGTCCAGGTCAGAGAACTAGAGAGATTCTATGGTAGCTCTAAAAGTATCGCAAATCTGTTAGAGCTGCAAATTCAGACACAAGATTTAATTGTGAAGGTTGTAGAATTTAATGTAAATTGATTTCACAGCCTATGTCTCTCAGTGAAAGTTAGGATGAGGATTGGGAGTGTCCCCAGGACTTGGAATGAGGACATCTGCGTGAACACAGATGAAACTGAGAATCTGAACCCCTAAGTCACTCTGAGCCTTCCATGCCTTCACCTTCTGTGTCTGAGATTAGGTTTCCTTTGCTTGAAGTCCTTGTAATACTCTCACCTGAGGCAGGTGACTTTCAAGGAGATGCCTGTACTCTTCAAGACCTACCCCACCACTCCTTGCTGCCACTAGACCCATAACTAGGGTCAGATCCAGCATATTCCAAGGGAACAAGTACAAAGTCTGAACCTGGAGGGAAGAATTTATAATCCGAAAGAACTGCAAGATTTTTCTAATTTATATAGGCAGAAACCAGGTGAATATATGTGGGAATGGGATTCTAAGAGCATTAGATGGAAAAAGGCAGAATGTAACAAGCCAAATTTACTGATATGGGTGTATGTATCAGGGATTCTGGATTTAATATGTTAGCTCATATAAGAATTTACTTACTTGGGGCTTCCCTGGTGGCGCAGTGGTTGTGAGTCCGCCTGCTGAGGCAGGGGACACGGGTTCGTGCCCCGGACCGGGAAGATCCCACGTGCCGCGGAGCGGCTGGGCCCGTGAGCCATGGCCGCTGAGCCTGCACGTCCGGAGCCTGTGCTCCGCAACGGGAGAGGCCACAACAGTGAGAGGCCCGCGTACCGCAAAAAAAAAAAAAAAAAAAAAAAAAAAGAATTTACTTACTTGGATAACTTGAACTCAGCAGTGACCTACATATAATGAGTTTGAGATCCCAGAACTTCGCTGGCACAATGTAGAGAAAGGAATTAAAAGACTTGGGGAGATAGAAATGTTGCTAAGCTTATCACATGTGACCTTTGAACTTCCCTCACCCACTACCCCCCCTCCCCAACTATATGGTTGAAGAGGGCCCAGAGGACACTCATTCCCTGAGATATTGAGCAATACATTAGTGAGGAGATCACCGATATCCTTGGAAACCTCTGTGGTGGCTTTTCTCTGTGGGCTTGTATGATGGTAGAAGATGCTGCCACTGAGATGAGTTCATTGATTTCAGTGGGGTCGATAGGATCCTGGAGTAGCCGAGGCCAAGTGGCAGTGTTCAGTCATGAGAGAGAAGATGGATGCACTTAGTGCCCAGCAGAGACAAATGGAAATCAGAATGTTTTGATCCACAGGGATTGTTGGTAGTAGCTGTGAAGGTTAATTTTATGTGTCAATTTGACTGGGTCATCAGGTGCCCAGATATTTGGTCCAACATTATTCTGGGTGTTTCTGTGAGGATGTTTTTGGATGAGATGAACATTTAAAGTGGTGGACTTTGAGTAAAGCAGATTGCCCTCCCAAATGTGGGTGGGCCTCATCCAATCAGTTGGAAACCTGAATAGAACAAAATGACTTCCCCCCAAGCAAGAGAGAATTCTGTAGACGGCTGTCTTTGGACTGGAACTGCAGCACTGGCTCTCCTGGCTCTCTGGCCTACTGGCCCACCCTGCAGATTTTGGACTTACCAGCCTCTATAATTACGTGAGACAATTCCTTCTAATCAATCAGTCAATCCTACTGATTCTGTTCTCTGGAGAACCCTAATACAGTAGCTAAATGGTACAGTAGATCTAGGAATGGAATCGATAGGCAGTCTACTAAAACATTGCTTGATCTATGTAACGAAAAACCCCAGGGCTGGTGCCCAGAAATCTGACTAAAGTCACTACAGAGAGAGTCATAACCTCTCCTCCAGTTTCCAGACCTAAGCCAGCTGTCAGATCCAGAGCCCCTTGATTGAAGGACGTGCTGAGTTCCCTTAAGAACTCCACGACACCGCCACCAGTATACACTAGAGACCTCCTCCAAGACTTCCCCAGAAACCTGCAGTCTTTAATAGATGACTCAGTATTATGAAAAAAGGAAAGCCTCAGATCTTTTAGGGATTAAATAATAGGCACTGGCCCTGAATTGATGCTAATTCCTGGGACCAAAATACTACGATGGTCCACCAGTCACAAAGTGAGAACTGGTGGTGGTCAGATAATGAATGGAGTATTGGCCCAAGCTAAAATTACAGACAGCCTAGTAGGTCTGTGAACCCAGAGGTTATATCTCTAGTTCTTAAATGTGTAATTGGAATAGATACATTCAGTTCCTGGCAGAACCCCCAGATTTGCCCTCTGATCCATGGAGTGAGGCCTATTATGGTAAAAAGGGACAAGTAGAAGTCCCTAGAAGTTCCCTTCCCTACCAGGGTAGTAAACCAAAATCAACACCACCTTCCTGGAGGAAATTGCAGGGATTAGTACCACCATCATAGGCTTAATATCTGTCATATCCCCATTTAAATTCACCTGCTTTTCCTGTGCAGAAGGTTGTTGGATCTGGAGATTGACTATGGATTACTGTAAACTGAACAGAGAATAACTCCAGTTGCAGCTACTGTTCCAGATGTGTATATCTACGAAAGAGAGTCAGCATAACCCTTGGCAACCCATATACCATTAGTGATCTGGCAAATACTTTTTTCCCCTCTATATCAATTTCAGTGAATAACGCAAGCAGGTTGTTTTCACCTTGCTGAACCAAGAGATCACCTTCACAGTTCTGCCCTAGGGCTACATAGACTTAATGTCTGTGATAATCTAATCTGCAGAGATTTTGATCATCTTGACATTTCACAGATCATCAAATTTGTCCACTTCACTGATGACATACAGATGGCATCTGATAAGAAGGTAGAAGCAAGTACATTAGATGCCTTGGTAAAATGCGTGAGTCAGAGAGTGGGAAATAAACCTCATAAAAAGTCAGGGACTCATCTTGGTGAAGTTTCTAATGTGCAAAGGAGTGTATGTTAGTCTGCTTGGGCTGCCATAAGAAAATACCATAGACTGGGTGGCTTAAACAGCAGAAACTTCTCAGTTATGGAGGTTGATAAATCCAAGATCAAGGTGTGGCAAGGTAGGTTTAATTCTGAGGCCTCTTTTCCTGGCTTGTAGGAGGCCGCCACCTTTCTGTGTGCTCACATGACCTCTTCTTTATGCGCCAGAGAGAGAGCAAGCCTTTCATAAAGGCATTAATCCCACTGGGCCAGGCTCCCACTCCCATGACTCCATCTAAACCTAACTACCTCCTCCCAAAGGCACATCTTCAGATGTCACACATTGGGGCTTAGGATTTCACCATATGAATTTGGGGGTGAACACAGACATTCAGTTCATAACAGAGTGTGGCAACAAACTGACACCTGTGGAATTTATTGGTCTTGTCATGTACTTCATCACTCAGAGGCACCTAGTCTGTTAGAATGATAGAATGAGCTACTTAATACTCAGTTACTTGCAACTGGGAGACAAGAATCTAAAAAGATAAAGTTCTATAGTTCTATCTTGTAGGATGCAAATGTGCTTTGAATTGGTAACCTATGAATATACTTTTTTTTAATCCCCCAAGCCAGAATACATTGGTCTGGGAATCAAGGGATGGGCACCTAATAATTCACAGAATTTTTGCTTCCCATTGCTGTGACTGTGACTCTTGATATTTTGGAAGTCTCGGTTCCCGAGGGAGGAATGCTTTCACCAAGGGACGTAACAGTGTTTCCACTGAACTGGGAGTTGATACTGCTGCTGACCGTGTTTGGCTTGGGCTGTGGGGTTAATGCCAGTGGGCCTGAGATTGGTCTGGTCAAGGCATGGCATGTCCTGATGAATAGTGTCGCATTCTAACTGTGTATCTGAGGAGTTTCAGGGTGGTATCAATTTGTTATCGTTGTTTACTGTAACAGTGAGATAGATGCGACTTACACCTGGAGACTTCTTCTATACCCCCTCAATCCCACAAAAAAAAACCCAAACCTTGGTGGTTGGGGCTAGTCATTAGGCAACAGAATAGTTAATGGCACTGTTACTAAATTTGAGGAGCTGAGACTGTGTTTTCCTCATTCTGGAGAGAAGGTAAGAGCATCTTTATTTGTACAGAGGATAGTTACCTCTTAAGAGAACCACAAACCTATGTTTATTGTATAGAAATTCAATTATGGATAGAAGGATGACTGGCCAAACAGATGGGCTGTGCTGGTTACTAAGCTCTTGTCTTTCAGCCTCAGACCCACCCTCTACATGTCCTGTAGTCTGCTTTGTCATGCTGGGGCTGGGACCTCACAAAGTACATTTCTTTATCACCTAGCTTTCTGTTAGGCTCTGCAAATCAGGGGTGTGAGAGACATGGTGGAAACGTATTGGAAGGACCAGGGATTTACTCCCTCCTCATTTGCTTTCTACTGCTGACAGTATCCTCCCTGCAGTGGTTCTTCACCCTGGCAGTGAGAGTTAGTTTAGGAGCAGCAGTTGGTTTAAGTTTTCAGTGTTTTCACACTTCCAGAGCCGCCTCATCCTACATGCTCAGAGACATCAGCAGGCTGGCACCCATTCTTCAGACTTTTGAGCTCCTAAGACAGTAATACCAGTCAGGCAGGGCCTCTTCCTCAGACACTGGAGTCTCACTTCCAAGGGACCCCTCATCCAAGCTTTCACATTTTAATAATGCCAGCCTCTTTTCTTGTTCATCTAGCCCTAGTGATGCTGTTTCCTTAAAGCCAAGCTTACAATATTTTGGTATAATTTAATGCTGAAGACTATAATATAACTAAACTATAGTTTAAACTATAAATATCCAGACCCTATCAAAAAAAAAAACCTGAGATGTAATTTATATATCATAAAGTTCACCCTTTAAAAGTATATGTTTATTTGGTTTTGATTCCCATTGGATTGTCTGAAAACACTGACCTATTCATTCACTTCAAGTGGCTTTTGGTATCTTAGGAAAGCAGCCAAGATGTCAAAAATCCACGTGGTCAAGTCAGTTTTAGGCAAAAAGCCCTTTTTATCTTCTCTTTCCCACTGTTTCTCAATGATTTCTTGCAGTCTGGTAGTTGTTGGCTCCATGAGAGTTGTCACCAATTTTGTCACCACCAGAGGCTCAGGTGGGGCATTTTAAATTTGAGCTACTAATCCCTTTTCTAGAGATGTTTAAAATCAGGTATTTGGGAAAATCTGTAATGAGAGTAAGTTTGCTTTCAACCAGTCATGAACTGAGAGTGACATCTGCTGGTCATAAAGATTATTATTTATATTGTCTTGACTCCTTTTTGCAATTTATCGACGACCTCATATTTTGAAAATATAAGAAAAACAATTATGTCTTCCTTGGAAGAAAAAGAAATGAACACATAGGACTTATATATGCCAATATATGTACCACTGTGGAAGACTTTTTAAATTAAAAAAAAATCTAAGTTTCCTCTTCATTTTATCAGACACAGCAGTCTCATTCATTTGATCAGGGGAAAATGAACTGTTGTAGAATTTGAAAAAGAATTAAAAACTCGGTTAGCCATTTCCTTTAAAGTGTCCTTTGGGTTTTTGTTTCAGAGCAGAAACTAATGAATTCAGTCTAAGAGAAAACTGTAGTGGACCTAACAAAAGACTGGCTATCTCAGGGTCGTTTGCTTTTGGCATTTCATCCTAATCTTGCTATTGTATTGTTAGGTCCCAGGTTTCATTCGTACCCTTGCTCCCATTCCTACTTCCTTCCTATCTTTAGATATGCATACATATTAAACTTTATACATACTCTTCCAGATTTATTCCTGTATTAGCTTTGGAAATTTCCTCCACCGCTCTTGATGTCAGATTATACTGGGAAAAATTAGGACTTACATTTTCTAACTATATTTTTATAGAAAAGAAGGCATGTATTTATATTTATTGATAAAGCATTTTGATGGACAGTGATAAAGTTTAGTTTTGTGTAGGGAATATAAGCTTCAATTTGTGTACTCAAGTGGCATCTAAATTTGATAGTTGGACTTCATTCCCCTTCAAGTTAAAAAAAAAAAATTCAAAAGTGCTATGATTACCCACCTTATAAACTTTGTGGATACCCCTGATTCTTTCCATGTGATAAATTCCTAGAGGGAAAAATCCTCAATCAAAGTGCTATGAAGAATCAAGAGGAATGAAAATTAGTAATATCATAACAAAAAAATTGGAAGTAGTAGGAGAGGATGGATGTTTTATAAATTCAGTCCTTACCTATTATCTAGAGGAGTCAACACATAACTTCTAAATCTGATAAATCAAAACTGGCCTATGTATTTGGTATAACATATTACTTAGATATATGGGTGGGACCACAAAATGTTAAAGCAGAAATGGTTAAGGTAATTGGGTAGGAAGGGGACTGTGGCTTTTCATTATAGGACTCATTTCTTCTCCAGCCTTGAGCATATTGTACTTGGATAAAACATTAAATTTTGAAATAAAAAATGTTAGTTTATTTACATTTAAAAATAAATCTAGCCAAATTATCATCCAGGAAAGTATATTAACCTAGATTCCCATGGGGAACTTTTTGGTGGCCCTGAATTACTACAGTGACTTCATGTCAATTTATTATTTATATTCTGATCCATTCAAAAGTTTTGAACTATCTTAGAAAAATGCATACAGCATAAGGTGTAAAATAAGTGAGGAAACTGGGGTAAAGGAAAAATAAGTGTAGGAAAAATAAGATGAGGTGAGAGGACCAAAGAATCCATCAGAACCATATGGAAAGCTGGTTAAGAATGAAGATCCTTGATCTTGTCCAGACCAGTTAAATTAGAATCTCTCAAATAGGGCTCTGGGATCTCCTCTTTAGCAGCCCTGATGACTTGGAGTCTGGATGTAATTTAAAAGAAGACAAAGAGTGACTGACAGGATATTAGGATGTTTATTAATGTCATGGAATTTAGAGCATAGGAACTAAGAGGAATGGACATTGTGAGACTAACTCCAAAGAATACATTTAAAAATAAATCTTACCAAAAAAAAATCTTACATTAACTAGGACCATCCCTTCTCTCACTATAACATTTCATAATCCTCTTCTGATTTCATTAACCTCCCCAAAACAGCCCTCAAGGACATGGGAGGACTCAGTCTGTCATTTCTTCCTTTGACTTTTAACATGAGATGCCATGTTCTGGGAGGTCTTTTTCTCTTGGCTCTATTCGTAGCCTATTGTACCATTTAGCTTGGATATTGTGGCGCTCGAGTGTCTTTTTTTATGTATCACATCAAAAGGTTAAACAGATACTTAGAAGAATCCTATGCATCAGCAGCACTTAATCTTTTCTGCTGCTTGTGCTTTTATTCTCAAAACATATTTTCACGTCTTATGTGAAAATTAAAAGTTAAAAATGCTAAACTTTTAAAGGATTTGGTATATCATAAATATAAAAGAGACAGAATTATAACTTAATTTTACAATGGAATTAAGAATATATTAAAAATTATACATTAAAAAAGTCTATCAGCTTACAGTGACTTCTGTAGCTGTAGTTTTTGTTCAATGATGTCTGAAAAACGAGGAACTTTTTTTGAAATAGCCACACGGATGTCATCACTCATATTCAGGTAGCTTCTGGGCTTTGTTTTAAAATGCAAAAGTGATGAAAATCCCAACTCACAAAGATATGTAGTTGCAAACGGTATAAGGATTTTTAGAGCTGTCTTTGCTAGGCTTGGAAACACTGTGAATTGAGCACACCAGAAATCCTCAAGCTTCATTGTCTCAAATTCCATTAGGATTTGGCCACTAGCTCGTAATTCAGCAAGATCATTTTTCATTAAATAGCCATCATCGACAAAGTCCAAATTAAAAAGAAATGGATCCAGTATCCATTTACTTGCCTCATCAAGATCTCCAACAGAGAAATATCCGTGGAAGAAGTTGCTCAACTGTTGCAGGTGCACTGTTATTTCAGCTGCAATGCATAATGCTTCATTATCTGAAACAACGATTTCTTCAAGAAAAGGAAAGTTGGTAAAATTTCTTTTCTCAATTCGCTTTAGCCAAAATGGAAACTTCCTAACAAAAGCAGACAACTTCTCTCTAGCTGATACTGTGTTCACTCCAGTCCTTTGCATAGATGCACTAAGTTCATTTAGGTGTTTGAATAAATCTGCAAGGTATGCTAGGTGAATTTTAAACTCTTTGTTTTCAAAGCCATCAACTAAATTGCTGCTTTGGTGGTGAAGAAACTGATTTATTTCTTCATACATTTCAAAAATATGAGTAAGTATTTGGCCTCGGGAAAGCCACCTCATTTCAGTATGGAAAAGGAGAACACTATACTCTATTCCAATTTCTTCAAAAAAAGCCTGAAACAGGCGATGATTTGGAGCTCGCCCTTTGATAAAATTTATTACCCTCACCACGGTAAAAAGAGCATCCCTCAGTTTTGTAGGCAATGTCTTTGTGACAAGTTCATGAGGGTTCAATAAACAATGTGTGATCACGATATGAGGTACCTCTTTTTTCATACAGGAAACAAATTCTGAATTTTCTCCTAGGATAGAAGAGGCACCGTCAGTACAAACAGAGCCACATACATCGAGTGCTATCTTATGCTTCAAA
Source organism: Mesoplodon bidens (assembly GCF_964165515.1). Taxonomy (NCBI): domain Eukaryota; kingdom Metazoa; phylum Chordata; class Mammalia; order Artiodactyla; family Ziphiidae; genus Mesoplodon; species Mesoplodon bidens. The sequence continues at coordinate 170,959,596 of NC_138160.1, read as the reverse complement.
AAGAAGTCTCTGAACAGATTGAACACAGCTTTTCCCTTCACTGTTAACTGCAATGGTTCACAGAATAGGAATTCTTCTACGATCTCCCTTTCCTTTATGTATCGCACAAATGCCATTAGCTGACTGCAGTCATCCATGTCTGTTGTCTCAGCAAGCTGAATACCCACTTTAAGAGGACTGGCTTTGATATCTTCTAGAACTTGCTGTAAGATATCCTGGCTCATTTCATCAATTCTAGAATGGATCACATCATCTGATAAGGATACCTGCTGAAGCTTCTTTTGTGCATCTGGTCCCAAAACTATTTGTGCTATTTCCAGTGCACAAGGTTTCACTAATTTTTCAGCTATCGTATGAGGATTCTTCTCCTTGGCACATAAATACGCAAACTGATATGATGCCTGTAGTAAGGTATCCTCCTGTGATGCAACTCCAAATGCTTTCAGGGTTTCACTCTGATCAGATGGTGCTGGCACATGTTTCAGGCTATTGAGATCGTGCCCACCTATACCACCATGCTGTCTGTTAAAATGGTCAGACAGTTTTGATGGTCGGAGGTCAGCGTTTGAAAATACAGAGTTACACAATACACACTGTGGGCGCTGAGTTCCATCAACCTCCGTTGTACAGGTGAACCAGTAACGAACATAGTCATCGTCCCATTTGCGTTTCTTCGACATGGCACCCCAAAATTCTCACGTAGTATTCCAGAGGTGTCGCAGACTTTTTGCTTTGGAAGTAAAATATAACCCAGACATTAAAAACCAGTGGCTAACTGAATTAAAACAAAGCCACATCACATGCCATCCTGTCATCACTGTACATGTCAAGAAATATCCTGCAACATGTCAGTTCAAAGTAAGCCGTGACAGCATCACAGTCCGACTTAAACCTAGCAAACTCACAGCTAAAGCTCTGGAGTAGATACCTTGCCAGCAAGTTATATACGAGAGATTAGGGCTTTTGCAAATTGTGATTACCCATAAATTCTCTATTGATGAATTGCAGTGATGGCTTAATTTGTTTTCAATGATGTATGTTCCAAACAAATCTGGTACATTTTGTATCCCCAGAAAAGGCATCTCACTACCACCCCCTTCTTTGCATCTTATGCCGAGGATGTATGCACACCCCCAGTTATGAACTAGTGAATAGAGAATGGAGTAATTCACTAAGTACTGTAAGGAAGGGCAGATTTTGAAATGGTGGCCAGTTCTTTCTAATAGTTAAGGATTAAACAGGTCTATAAAACTATTTGATCCTTGAGTGGCTTTGACTCCAACTTAAGCAGAGAATTTCAAACAGGTCTGACCAACCACCCTTGACACAGAAGTAGGATACACACTATCAGTCCATGATTCACACTGTCCATATAAAAAAAGCAAAACAAGTTGCTCAGGAGAAACACAACTATTCTTGTTACTGAAACTTCAGAAAAAGCTCTCTCATAGAAGAAAAGCCTTAATGACAGTATGACAGGATGTAGAAGGCAGTGGTTCTCTAGTTTAGTAAATGGAGGAATCATATAAGTCTCTTGCTAAAATGCAGATTCTTGGACCCCAACCTGAGATATTCTGATTCCCTAGCTCTGGAGTAGGGGCCCCAAATCTGTATTCTAAATAAGCATTTTAGATAATTCTCATGAGTAGTACCTAGAACAGTAATCTCTAACAAGAGATGCCTATCATAATCATTGGGAGCCCCTTTGAAAGTATACATGTCCCTATATCACCTCAGAATTAATAAATCATCATCTCCAAAAGTAGGACAAAAGAATCTAAAATAAAGTTGTCCAGGTGATTCTGATACACATCCTAGTACATAGACAGATTTAGAGAAATGAAACATATCCTCGGGCCAATTCCTAGCTTACAGATGTTCTAGGTTGCTAAGTAAACACTAAATGCTTTAACAGGCAATTATGTTTTCTGAGTTGATGACAACTTCTTACGAAAGTTGAGGGACCTAACATTTCTCCAAAAAAGACATATGGATGGCCAAAAAATACACGAAAAGATGCTCAACATCACTAATTATTAGAGAAACACAAATCAAAACTATACCTCACCTTACACTGGTCAGAATAGCTGTCATCAAAAAATCTACAAATCTGGCTTCCCTAGTGGTGCAGTGGTTGGGCGTCCGCCTGCCGATGCAGGGGACATGGGTTCGTGCGCCGGTCCGGGAAGATCCCACATGCCGCGGAGTGGCTGGGCCTGTGAGCCATGGCCGCTGAGCCTGCGCGTCCAGAGCCTGTGCTCAGCAATGGGAGAGGCCCGCGTACCGCAAAAAAAAAAAAAAAAAAAATCTACAAATCTGCTAGAGAGGGTGTGGAGAAAAGGGAACCCTCTACACTGTTGGTGGGAATGTAAATTGGTACAGCCACTATGGAGAACAGTATGGAGGTTCCTTAAAAAAACTAAAAATAGAGCTACTATATGACCCAGCAATCCCACTCCTAGGCATATATCTGGAGAAAACCATAATTCGAAAGGATGCATGCACCCCAATGTTCATTGCAGCAGTATTTACAATAGCCAGGATGTGGAAGCAACCTAAATATCCATCGACAGAGGAATGGGTAAAGAAGATGTGGTACATATAATACAATGGAATATTACTCAGCCATCAAAAGGAACAAAATAGTGTCATTTGCAGAGACATGGATGGACCTAGATACTGTCATACAGTGAAGTCAGAAAGAGAAAGACAAATATCGTATAATATTGCTTATATGTGGAATCTAGAAAAACGGTACAGATGAACTTATCTACAAAGCAGAAATAGAGTCACAGATGTGGAAAACAAACTTATGGTTACCAAGTAGGGTAGGGAGGGTGGGATGAATTGGGAGATTGGGATTGACATATATACAGTACTATGTATAAAACATAACTAATGAGAACCTACTGTATAGCATAGGGAACTCTACTCAGTGCTCTGTGGTGACCTAAACGGGAAGGAAATCTAAAAAAAGAGTGGATATATGTATATGTATAACTGATTCACTTTGTTGTACAGCAGAAACACAACATTGTAAAGCAACTATACTCCAATAAAGGCTAAAAAAAAGTCATAAATGAAACATTAAAAAACTTTTAATTTAAATTAAAAAAAAAAAAAAGAAAGTTGAGGGACCTAAAAAGAAAGACATGCCTTTTTTTCTTTCTCCCTCCTGAGCAATGAGTAAAGGTGTAATCCACAGGTAGACTCAAATACACCTTAGAAAACATTTCTATCTCCCACGTAAATAAGTGATCCCCTAAATTTCCAGAGTTCTGTGCCACAGAATGTGGCTGAAATAATGTAACAGGAGTACATTTAAATCCAAATGCCCACTTTGGCCATTAAAAAAAAATCACAGTAAGTAAGCCAAGAATATTAAGGCATTAGCTTTCTAGAGGCTCTGCCAAGAATGACTAGTTGTAAAATGCACTTCTATGTAACTAGTAAGTTGATCTGCCATATGGTTGTTATCAGTGAGTTTAAAATTGGAAGATGTCTGCCAGTCAGTAAAGACAGTTTAAAGTTTAGAGTTGATCTTAAGCGTTCCTTTATCAAGTGATGAGACTATGGGCCAACTGTGTTTAGAACCTCTCCTAACTGATAACAAAATGATGATATAAGCATAAAAAATGCTTATCTTTCTGTATTCTGTTACGTATATTTTGGGGAACAGAGGGAGTGAAGGAAAAAGCTTTACTTCAAATGATTTCTCACTAGAAATCATTATAGGATGAGTTTAGGGTCCATTGTTCCCCTCTCTGACTATGCTACTCATGCTACTCAAGTATATTCTGATTGAAGATTAACCTGTTTGGAAAATAATTTTTAGAAAAATTCATCCCCCTCAAAAAGGGAGAATAGGTAGCAAGAATTTTCAAGATCCTCAAAGATGAACTTACTGCCCAAGAGGCTTTCTTGTGTTTTAGAAACTCACAATTTTCACTTGCTCCTTTGTGGTATTTAGCAATCACAATATCCTAAAATATGTAAACATTAAAAAAGCATCATCTTATTAAGGAATTATTGTTAACTGAAACTGTGATAATGGTATGGTTGTGTTAAAAAAAGTCTTCATTTGTTAGAGATACAGACTTAGTTATTTACAAGTGAAATGATGTCTGGGATTTCCTTTGAAATACAGTACTTTAGCACACATACACAAACACGCACACACACACAATAGGGTGGAAACAGAACAGGATTGGCCTTGAGTTGGTAACTGCTAAAGCTGGATGATGGGTACACATCATTACACCATTCTCACTCTATGTATGCTGGAAAATTTCCATAATAAACAGTAAAATAAACAAAAAGGTTTACTTATTAAGACAGACATAATTAGTTTTTAGAATGATTCTTCGGAGAGTTTGTTGAAAGCTATCTGAAGATGCAGAATGAAAGACCAGATGTAACAGAGTAAAATGTTTTGCAAATTTATGAAGGGTAGATACGAAAAAGCATCACAATTTAGAGAAAAAACAGTCAGTTACAAGGGAACGTTAACGTAACAGAAATACCTGAGGAAGCCTAAAACATCTATTTCAGCAGTGACAATACTAAAGTGCAGTTGTAAACCTAAAACCCCAAACCAAACACAATCCAACTTGTACCTGGCCACCGCCTATGCCCGTCCATGGTAGGTGCCGGTGTCCAGGGAGGCAGAGGATTGAATCATTACATTTTACATCGTTAAGAGCAAAAGCCAGGAGAGAAGTGACGGGAATGCAATAGCTGAGCAAATGCGCCAGAGGCAAACGCCTGGGACCCTGCCTTTGTCACTTAGGCTGGGACCTGTCCAAGCTTCAGTCCCTCAACCGGGGAGGACAATGGTACCTACCTTATAGGGCTGTTGGGAAGTTTAATTATGAGAATGCATGTAAACAACACCAGCTTGTACTGGTAGGACCTGTTGGTGTATTATAAGGACGGAGCGTTTAGGAGGCGGCCCGGCGAGCTAAGGACGCCGGCGGCGCGGGAAGAAGACTCTGCTCGGTCTCCACCCGACGTCTCCGAGCCAGAGGAGCGGGCCCAAGGGGATGCTCGGGCTTCTTTTAGGCGCCCGTTTCAGGCTCCAGTTCGCTCTCCGCTCAGGCTGGGGCCCAGCCTCCGGGCGCTGGAACCAGTCTAGGTGGCGGTTCCTCGTGTCCGACTCCCGAGCAGGACCCTGCGGGGCGCGGTGAAACAGCAGCGCCTGCGGTGTCCCCCGCTCTAGCCGCCCGGGGTTCCATCCGGGTTCTCGTGGTGGGGGTGGGGGCGCTTCCCGCCCGCAGACCGGGCGAAGCGGATCCCGGCACGCAGGCGCACTGGCAAGCGGCTGAGGGCCCCGCCACCCTGAGTAAGGAGCACGCGCGCTGGTTTTCTTTTCAGACGGGGGACTTGGAGCTGGGGATTTTTTGCCTATTGTGTCTGCCAGAGAGGATGAATCGTAGAATCTCGGGAATGGAAGGCCCTGTAAAGCCCACATAGTTCTACTTTCTAAAGCACTGCAGATAAAATTTTATATTAAGTCAGGCTTTGAGCTTGGCGATTGTAAAGCTTCAATAATTAACCATTTTCTATGTGGAATCAATGAGGAAAAAGGGAGCGCATTCTACTTACAAATTAAACATTCAGGCAAATGGGACAAGCTGTACATTCATTAACATACTAATGGTGGAGGCTGAGCTTGTGTCCTCTCGCCCATGCACGTTGCCCTCCTCCCACTTCCCATTAATTAGAGCATGTGGATGAATTTGCTAAGAATCATCATTCATCTTAGAGAAACGATTTTAAATTTTATTTAAAATTCTTTTTAACAACAGACTCCTAGAGAAATAAACCCATATTAGAGAGATTGCAGAGAAAAACCCTAAAGTAGAAATGAGAAAAAGTTGAAAGAAACAAACCTAAATATAGCCCTCTTTCCTATTTTGAAGGTATTTAATGAAATCACATTTTACTCATTTTTGTATAGTTAGTCTTGGGAGAAGCATCCCACAAGGCTGGGGGAGGGGGAAGTGTCAAAGAATGTGGGACAGATACTTTATTTTCAGGTATTGAGGGTGAACCTGATAAAAAGATTGAGAGCCTGCTTAAAGTTTCTGTCAATGAGAGAAATTGCAAAAGACCAGTTTGGTCCAGAAACCTGGGCCTTAAATGCTAGAGAAAGGAGTAGGCTTTAGAGTCAGAGACTTGAGTTTATGTTCTGGACCCAACACTTTTTACTGTTAGGACTTGAGCAAACCACCTGGACTCATTAAGTCCTTATGCTTACTGTGAAATATGGATATCATCCATTACTCACCCCATGAAATTCTTTTGAGGAGATAACATGTGAAAATTACATTACATAGTTCCAGCACTCAAAAGGCAGCTATAATTGAGATAATAAAATCAAAGTTCATATCTTGAGTAATGTCCTAGATATTACCTTTTATCCAAAATGAAACAGAAATAAGACATGATTTCATATATTATAGAATTCTTCCTAAAATCAGAGTAACTTAGGTTTCAAGAAGAGGGAACAGAAGCCCTAACAGAAATGTTAGGTGACACATTTTTTAGAGTTAAAGAGTCCTGAAATTGTTTTAAAAATATTTTATTTATTTAGGCTGTGCTGGGTCTTAGTTGCAGCACGTGGGATCTTCAGTTGCGGCATGCAGGATCTTTTTTTTAGTTGCAGCATGTGGACTCTTACTTGCAACATGCATGTGGGATCTAGTTCCCCAACCAGGGATCGAACCTAGACCGCCTGCATTGGGAGCGTGGAGTCTTACCCACTGGACCACCAGGGAAGTCCCTCCTGAAATTTTCTAATTCAAACGCACAGAAGCTAACCCAGGCTTCCTGCCAGTCCTATAGATCACTTGTCTGCCAGGCATTTGTTTTGTTTTTTTAAAAAATTGGTCTTGGTTGCGGCATGTGGGATCTTTAGTTGTGGCATGTGGACTCCTAGCTGTGGCATGCACATGGGATCTGGTTCCCGGACCAGAGATCGAACCTGGGCCCCCTGCATTGGGAGTGTGGAGTCTTACCCACTGGACCACCAGCGAAGTCCCCAAATATGGTTGTTTTTTTTTTTTTTTTGGTATGTGGGCCTCTCACTGTTGTGGCCTCTCCCGTTGCGGAGCACAGGCTCCGGACGCGCAGGCTCAGCAGCCACGGCTCACAGGCCCAGCTGCTCCGCGGCATGTGGGATCTTTCTGGACCGGGGCACGAACCTGTGTCCCCTGCATTGGCAGGCGGACTCTCAACCACTGCGCCACCAGAGAAGCCCTCCCCAAATATTTGAAATAATGCTACAAACCACTCACAGTTAAGTATTCTCAGTTACACATCTTTATCAACAAAAGATAAATAAAATACAAAATAGACACTAATATCAGACTATGTTGAACCATCCTATGTTAAGGTAGGAATATGAAAATGTAAATTTTTGACATTCTTAAAGTAGGTAAGAATTCGATGTATTTGCATTGCTGTTTTAATTTCATACTGGTCTGAATCTAGATACCATGTATATCCACAGAACTTGACAATTTGATTCAGTTACTCTCCCACCAGCACTATTTCTGAGATGCTAACTTAATGCAATATTCTAGTGGGTTTTGGTAGTTTAGAAAAGCCAGTGAGCTGTTAAAAGTCAATGTCCTTGTGTCAGGGGTTTTAAACAGGCTGTTTTCACTGATCCCACTCTCACTGTCAGTATTATCTTCACAGTGTTCTTAGAAGAAGGCTAAAAATCACAGCAATCTCAGTTACTAATAGCCCTACAAGCTATACTTGTAATTCTTTGAAAAAACCTTCAACTTCAGGTTTTGCTTTTTACAAATTTTACAAAAAGACACCTGCTGGCTATGAAGGTTAGGTATAAGAGTTATTCTATAGTCTTTAAAAAATCTAATATTCATGATTGTCATATAAAGGCATCACAATTAAAACAGCAATTAGTATCACAGACCATATCCTCTATGCTAAAGGATTTCTGTGTCTAAACGCTCACTCATGTCTAGAATGGTAAAAGACCTAGTACTAACACTGACTCAAGGGTGACAAAATAATTTTTTTTCCATGCAAAGGCTAACGCATTTAGTTCTGAGTATAAGATACAAGGAAATGTGAAAATCAAAATTTTATAACCAAGTGGAAAACAGAATTATTACTACGCAGACTGACATCAGGGATAAAGTTTTCACACGTTCTACAGTCCTTTCAGTAACCCAGAGCTCAAGATAGGATATTAGCTTCAGGTCAGAAAAATCCGAGAAGGCAAAAAGAAATGATTATCAAATAACTACAGTTATAGTGACTACTAATTAAAAAAAAATGAAGCCCTTGTTTTGAGAAAGAGTAACTGCCTTCAAAATGAGTGCTAACACTAGATAAAGGGCCATAAAAATTGAGGAAATAAAGTTTGAAATTTAATAAATAAATGTTAAGATATTTGTGATAGGTGGAGAGCCAAGACCTTTTTCCACATCACTAATATAAAATTGGAAATAAAATCTTAATCTGCACTTAATATACCGCTATTTTTTCTTCTCTGTTTCTTCAGTGTGGAAAGGAATGAATTTACTGTAAGTCTTCTGGATGCTTTAAAGTCAGGCAGCAAGGAGAGTAGATACAGATTTTTCCATTGATAATCATCAGCAAGAATCTAAAAGAATGTATCAGCAGAGTCTATCTTCGGTGACCATCTGTGACCAGTTACTACTGTCCGAGGAAGGAGGCCATGGGGTCATCTGGCCTCTGACGCTTCATTCTGTAGGCCTCCATTTCCTCTTCAGTGGGTTCCCGAGTTTCATATATGCTAGTGTAAGGCCGCTTCCTCTCATCAATCTGCATGATCTCCTTGACATGAAGAAGACGGGCCTCCTCTGCATTCAGTGCCTATAGTGAGAAAAAAGAAATTAGTACCGTGGCTCTACATCAGATCTCTTTTGTGCAAAGGTGGTAGAGTACCAGAAGACCCCACTGAGTATGAACTACTACATCAAAAACCTAGATTGCCTGGAAGAGCTTGGGAGTCAGCCCTTTCGCTGTCAAGCTACAACTAATTACTATTTGGCTCATACATTTTCACAGAGCACAAAACATTCTATGACATTTTCAATGAAATTTCAAAGAAATTTTATTTAACAACGAAAATTGAATGAGGTTTATTTTACTGACAGAAGCCGGCAACTGATGCTTTTTTGTGGAGACTGCAATTTTGACTTTTCCCAAGACTTGCTGAAACTTACAAATTATAGAGCCAGATGGCAAGTCTCTCTGGTGAACATGTCATAAATCTAAAATAACAACCATACCAAGCATTTTTCTTCTGTGCATTAGTGATATTCAACAAATAGTTCAAGAAGCAGGCAATACCGAGACACACAAAATCTCTATTCGTATTCTACACCTGATAGGTGACCTCAGCAAATCACCCAGACTAGGGGCTCATTTGCTCATTTTTAAAATGAGCTTGTAAATAGGACTAGATAATTTCCTAAGGTCCCTACAAATAAAGAATGCTGTGGTCACTTTTACTATTTATTTAGCCTTCACAAAGTACCTTTTTCAATTTTTCATGTTTCTTTTCTTCGTCATCACTCTCTGAACTGCTCTTTCGATGCTTCCTCTTCTTCTTTTTCTTCTTTTTCTCCTCTTTTAGTTTTTCCTGATGCATCTGATTGCGAGGATGCAAATATAGTGTTGTTAATGCAAAAACAAAGTTCTAGCACAAGTTTTAAAGTCCTCCCTCCAAGACTTAAAAATTCAGGACAACTGATCATGGACTTACCTCCATGAGGGTCTGAGGTTTTTTCACAGATTCTTCTCCAGTTGTATCATTTATAATACACTCCTCTGAATTCTGTGGAAAAATATATGTAATCTAACTTGAGAGTCATAGTTACCAGTCATCTAAGAAAAAGTTAAAATTTTAAACATAAAAATATATGTTTCATATAAATTTTGACTTAAGAGCTTTGGCTGTTGTTCACTTTTAAGCACTAGAGGACAAGGACTTACAGCAGTCTCCTTCCCCGCTTCTCCAGTACAATAGGAATACTTGAAAAAAGAGTGACAGCATTTGTATCCCCAACGGCCTTCTTTCCAGTAAGAGCCCCAGATATACTGCAGAGAGACAGAGAGAGGTTATTTAAAAATGAACCTGGGGCTTCCCTGGTGGCGCAGTGGTTGGGAGACCGCCTGCCGGTGCAGGGGACGTGGGTTCGTGCCCCCGTCTGGGGGGATCCCACATGCCGCGGAGCAGCTGGGCCCGTGAGCCATGGCCGCTGAACCTGCGCGTCCGGAGCCTGTGCTCCGTGGCGGGAGAGGCCACAGCAGTGAGAGGCCCGCGTACCGGAAAAAAAAAAAAAAAAAAAAAAAGAACCTGAAACTAGGGTCTCTCATATACTGTTTTTCTTTTTTTTTTAATTCTATCATTAATTAATTTGATTGTTTTAAAAAATTGAAGTATAGTTGATTTACCATGTCATGTTAGTTTTAGGTGTACAGCACAGTGATTCAGTTATAAATACACATATTCATTTTCAGATTCTTTCCTCTTACAGGTTATTACAAAATATTGAGTATAGTCCCCTGTGCTATACAGTAGGTCCTTGTTGGTTATTCTTATATACTGGTGATAAAAGGAGGAAAATTATGGGGATGCTAGGGCTAGCTAACAGGGAGAAGGTGTGGTTACAACGGTCTTACATTCTATGCCCCCCCAAAATTAAAAAACTTAGGCTATCTGACTTCTCTTGAAAAATTGAGGACTGGGAAATTCTGCGCCCACATTCCCACTTGTCAATAATTGGCTGTTGCCGACCAGTGGATGCCCCTATTAGACAGGGCTTGTGTTCTCTAGTTTATAAAATTTGCCTGGCTCATTTCACTCATCTATGATTACTGGCCTAGCTCCTATTAGGTAGCTAGGTTTTTGACTCTTATTTAGAGAGACAAGTGTAGTTTGGGTACTTAAAGTACAGCAAATTATATGCTTTATCATGCGTTGCAGTATGACATATACTGTATCACCTATGAAGTGTTCTTGTCAAAATATTTAACTTATATCTAATCAAGTCTTTAGATCTGAATTCCTGTTTATAGGAAATACAGGGAACATAGGAATAAGTTATATGATATCACTAGGAACCAGTCAAATACAGGATATGAGACAGTTTACAAGATAACTGGCATGATCTGTTAGAGTCACTGTCATGATAAAGAGGAGATACATGCTAGAAAAAAGAGAGATAACAACCAATAACAAAATAAACGTAAGCTGTGACTGGATTCTGTGTCTCACACTCGCGCACAAAACAACTATCCCCACTCCAACCAAAAAACCCGAACAGTTATTTAAAGGCATTTTGGGGTATATTTTGGAAAATGTGGTTAAGGACTAGAGATTAGGTGATATTAAGGCATTAATGTCAATTTTCTGAAGTGTGATAATGGTAATGTAGTTATATAGGAGAACATCCTTAATTTTAGGATACATGATACAGTGTTATGGGTGAAATGTTATGATATCTGTAATTTCCAAATGTTTCAGTCAAAAAAATATAGTTATGGGCCTCCCTGGTGGCGCAGTGGTTGAGAGTCCGCCTGCCGATGCAGGGGATACGGGTTCGTGCCCCGGTCTGGGAGGATCCCATATGCCGCGGAGCGGCTGGGCCCGTGAGCCATGGCCTCTGGGCCTGCGCGTCCGGAGCCTGTGCTCCGCAACGGGAGAGGCCACAACAGTGAGAGGCCCGCATACCACAAAAAGAAAAAAAAAAAAAAAAAAAATATAGTTATACACATACACACACACACACACTCTCTCTCTCTCTCTCCTAGACAAAGCATATATGGCGATCTGTAAAAAAAAATTTGAATCTAGATGGTGGGTATATGAGTGAAAATAATAGTATTCCTTCACATTTTGGGAAAATTTCATAAAACAGCAACTGGTGCAGCCACTGTGGCAAACAGTATGGAGGTTTCTCAAAAAAACTAAAAATAGAACTACCATATGACCCAGCAATTCCACTCCTGGGTATATATCTGATAAAAACAAAAACACTAATTCGAAAAGATACATGCACCCCAATGTTCACAGTAGCATTATTTACAATTGCCAAGATATGGAAGCAACCTAAATGTCCATCAACAGATGAATGAATAAAGATGTGGTGTACACATATACAATGGCAAACTACTCAGCCATAAAAAAGAACAAAATTTTACCATCTGCAGCAACATGGACGGACTCGAAGGGCATTATGCTAAGTGCAATAAGTCAGACAGAGAAAGACAAAATACTGTATGATATCACTGACATGTGGAATCTAAAAAATACAACTAGTGAATATAACAAAAAAAGAAGCAGACTCACAGATATAGAGAACAAACTAGTGGTTACCAGTGGGGAGGAGGGGAGAAGCAGTATACAGGGGTCGGGGAGTGGAAGGTATAAACTATTGGGTGTAAGACGGGCTACAAGGATGTACAATGCGGGGAATATAGTCAATATTTTGTAATAACTGTAAATGCTGTATAACCTTTAAAAATTGTATTAAAAAATAAGACAAAGTTAAAATGCAAAAAACAAAATGAAACACAACGACTTACTAATGAAAAATACAATCCAGAGCAAAATGCTAACAAGGACACAAAAATAATTCTGGTTGAACACATACAGTATGATTGTGGATCTTCACATCCTCCTCATACTTGGAGGAGGCAACAGCCCGCTCCTGTCCTTTGATGACTGTCCCATGTCTTGAGTACTCCACGTAGTCTTCGGTCTGAGCTAAAAGCAGTTCAGCTGGAGGGGCATCCAAGTGTTCTTGGCCACCATACTAAAAGGACATTGAACATTATTAAATACATTTTACAAAGATTTGCATTCAAATCTCTACTGAAGGGTTTATTTCCAATCAGAAAGATTAGAGGACTATTCTTCATGGGCTTTGTTATACAAACCACAGTGAAAAAAATGTCACCAAATTTTCATAGGCAAATAAAAGATGTCTCAATTGCTATTCATCTGTTGAGTGTGGTAGATTACAAAATGCTCATAAAATTCCCCTTGTCCTGTGTGCATGCCCATTTGCCACATGACTTTGCTGCTCCTTCCCTTGAATCTGGGCCTTGCCAAGCTACTTTTTCTGGCCTATGGAACATTGGCAAATTTGATGTAAGCAGACCTGAAAAACACTTGTGCACCGGGGCACACTTTGTTGCTAGTTTCTGGTATCCTGAGAATGCCATGTAAAGAAGCTGGGCTAGCTTATCAGAGGATAAGAACCCATGTGGGGCAGAGATGAGCTGTTCCAGGTGAGGCCTTCTCAGGACAGATGAGGGCTGCTAACTGCTAGAAACCAAAGTGAGGCCATTCTAGATCATCCAACTTCAGATAGGCAGACTCAGACCAGGAGAGCCAGCTGACATACAAAATGGTGAGAAATAAGAAATGTTTATTTAAACTATTACATTTTGAGGTGATCTTTTTTGCTGCAAAAGCTCACTGGTATAGCTACACTGATACTGTATACCAATTGATTGCATCAGTGGAAGGACAGGACTAAGCCTGATGGATTAAAATAGACTGTATATTGTATTCCAAATGTAAATCAAATGTTTATTAACTGATAATTTCTATTTAAGAAATGTTTTCCTTTAGCAGTTTGGTCAGAATTACCTTTTCCAGGATGCTTTCTTTCTGCTGTTCTTTGAAGTCTTCTTTCTTGACTTTGAAGGACTTATACAACAGCTCTAGTTTTGTAGGATCAGCTTGCAGATGGACTTCAGACCCCTTGTCATAGGCTTCCCAAGCAAACACTAGGGTAATTAAAAGCATCGTAATGAGCTGTCACCTACATTGTTTTCATGCTTCTTGGCAACAAGCTTTAAAAAATGCCCCTAAATTTCTTATGAGCTGATATAAAATACCTTGACATGGAGAAAACACTTACGTTGTGTCTGAGCCATTGAAATGGTATCACCTGTGTATCTAACAAAGTTATCCCCTGCGTAGCTCACTCTGTAAACACAAATTTAAAAAAAAAAACTGTTTCAGAGATTGATTTCTTTAAGGAAATTCTTTTCTGACCTGCCCATAGGTGATGCTCATTTTAATTCAGATTGTGGTTTATGAATAAAAGCTCCCCTCCCCTACCTTGAAATCTTTACATTGAACTTGGCACTTACTCATCTGGATTCTTTCCTGCATTGGCATAGGGATTCTCTCTCATCGCTCTAGTTTTGGGATCATAGTAGGCAGAATTTGGATCTAAATTCCGCAAATACTAGAAGGAAAAAAATATTTTAAGACTATGTTAATGTTTACTTTCATCAAAGAAGATTTCAGCAGACTAGTAGGAGGAGCCAATTAAATGTGTGTGTGCATGTCTGGAGTACAGGTGAAGAGAAAGAAAACCGGAATGACACCTAACCTTGGAATGACTGACTATATTACCCATATACTACCGAGATACCATATTAGCAGACAAAATTTAGGCTGGGAAGACAAATATTTCTTGAATATGTATGTTGAGTTGGCAAGGCTTACTTTTGCAATATCTTCTCGAATCCTGAGATTCCGGACAGTAATTCGTCTCTTAGAGTCAAAATTCTGTCCAGGCATGTCAATGTCATCTGCATATTTATCTTCATCCTCATCTTCACTGTTATGATCTTTTTCCTGAAAGAGGAAGAGAGAGGGAAAAGAATTTTTTAAGAAAAAAAGAGCAGCATCTAGTTCTTGTTTTCCCTTTAACCAAACCCTTACTCACTGTGTTCTTTAAACCTATTATTATTATGAATGATAGACTACTATTAATATTAGCCATCAGAAATTTAAAACTTTACTGAATATCCACATAGGGCACGTATTTACTACCGTCTGAGAGTTTGGTTCCTCTTCTCCCCACTGGTGTTTTGGAGAATTCTGTGTCACGAAAGAAGGAAACGAATTTGTAATTGTATTCCACTGAACCAACTGATTATTTAACACTTTAAAAACATAGTTAAAATAATATGACAAATTTAACTGAACAAATTCTCATATTTCTCACTTGTAGCGAGCACATAAGTTTTGAATACAAGTATGTCATTGTGAATAATTTTATGAGGCTGTCTACAAATCCAAAAGTTTCATTGATGATAGGACTATAATCACACAAACGGAAGAGAAAGATTAAAGTTGATCAGTATACCTAATATTCATTTCATATGTGTTCAATTTTCAGACATAACATTTTCATTAAACTTCACTGTTTTTCTATTAAGGCCAAAAAGAAAAGTTACCAGGATCATGTAATAAGTATCTTTAGAGCCAAAACAGCCTTTGTAAAATTTAGGCAATGAAGAAATCTACTCAGGTGACAACACGCTGTGATTTAAGAAGCGTGCGAAATCCTTGCCTCAAAGACACTCTTCCTTCATTAGCAGTTGGTCATGATATTCTCTAACTCCACAAAATGCCGAGAGCGAAGTGCTCAGTACTTCATCATGTCCTTTTAAAAAGGCTTCACACGTTCAAAAGAATACCTTATACCATTAGTGGGGGGATGTGGAAACGTGTGTATAAAAAAATATATATATGGTATATTGGTGGAAGCAAAAATTTGTACAGGCTTTCTGAATGCTAGCTAAGTGATAAGTCATCAAATTTTACATATACATATTCAGTGCATCAACAATTACACTTTTAGGAATTTATCATAAAGAAAAAATGTCTATTATATAAAGACTTATAAGAATCTAGTGTTGGGTATTGTACAAATACCCATCTACTCTGTGATACGTATGCTAAACCTCCTGGCGGGGGTAGGTGTTGTTATCTCTGCTTTAGACATGATCAACTGAGGCTCAGAGAGGCAAATTAATTTTTCTAGGACCACCGAGCTAGCCAGGGGCAGAGCTGGGTTTTAACATTATCTGTCTGTTAACTTGTGCTTTGAACCTGCCTGATAGGTAGCCTCTGTGACTGCTCACTTGGTGATTAACTTACCTAGTTGTGTTTTCTTTGTAATTATACTTGCTAAGGGTCCCTTTTAGAAGTTTAAACTCGACAACTAGAGAACGTTTATTATTTACTTATGCCATTAATTTGTTAAAAGAAATTTTCACAACTCTAATAAGTATAATATACTCTATTAAGCTGACTGACTGGAAGAAAAAAAAAGGAAAAAACCTGTCTGCAATACATCTTTTTTGTTAGTTTGAAATTTTTTTGCCTAGCTATAAAATTATTACATGTTCATTACGGAGAATGTGGGATATACTAAAATAAATAAATAAAAAGAAAAATTCACTAATTCTATATTAAATGAGAACTGGTGTTCTGGTCGTCTTCCCTGTGTGGTAATATTGTAATATTTTACATGTATCATTAAAATATAAGTGTTAGCCAGTGTTGTTACAAAGTTTTGATAAAAGTCATTTTACATTCTATCATGCAGAGGAAGGATAGCTCATTTCACTAATTCCCTATTAAACTATGTCAATTTCTTGCTGTTGTAAAAAGTACTGCAATGAACATCTTGGTGCATAATGACTTTTCTGAATACTAGAAAAAATTTAGGATGGATGGATTTACTAATTTAATTCCAGAAAAGGTATATAAATGTTTTATGGCAATATTCTCTCCAAAATGATTGCATCAATTTATAGTCTCATAAACCCTATAAGTCAGTTTTACTCTTTCCCCTCAATAGCACTTCTCTCTCCCTAAAATCTTTTCTAACTGGAGAGATATAAAATGAATTTTTTGGTTCAATCTTCATTTTTTGTTTACTAGGAGTTTGAATTTTTTTTTAATGATCATTTTTCTTACTTACAGCCTGTTCCACTAATTTTCCTGAGGCTAATTCTTCTTGGAGTTTTTGGGCTTTCAGCGTTCGTTTTGCCTAAGAAAAAAGAAACATTTGAAATTTACTTAGTCAAATGAACATTTAATTTTTATATGTGTAAAAAGTGTAAGTTTATTGTTTTCAGTAAAGGTCACTGGATAAGGTCATGTTTTGTAGCTCCAGACCTCTGGCTCCTAAAGAGCAGGAGTTACAAGGAATTCCCTAGTGGTCCAGTGGTTAGGATTTTGCGCTCTCTCTGCCGAGGGGCTGGGTACGATCCCTGGTCTAGGAACTAAGATCCCAAAAGCCATGCGGTGTGGCCAAAAACTAAACAAACAAAAAACCCCCCAACTCTACTGAATGCTCTGTGGTGACTTAAATGGGAAGGAAATCTAAAAAGGAGTAGATACATGTATACGTATAACTGATTCACTCTGCTGTACCTCAGAAACTAATACAGCATTGTAAAGCAACTACACTCCAATAAAACTTAATTAAAAAAAACATGAATGGATAAAGAAGATGTGTGGAATATATATACAATGGAATATTTAGCCATAAAAAAAAGAAATTTTGTCATTTGCAGCAACATGGATGGACTTGGAGGGCATTATGTTAACTGAAATAGGTCAGAAAGAGAAAGACAAATACTGTATATTACTTATATGTGGAATCTAAAAAAATACAACTACTGAATAAAACAAGAAAGAAGCACATTCATAGAGAACCAACTAGTGGTTACCAATGGATAGAGGAAAGGGGGGAGGGGTAATAGAAGGGTAGGAAATTTTAAAAAAAGGGGGGGTTATTATAGGATTATATGAAATCATGTGTGTGAAACTTCTGAAAATTGTAAGGCACTGTAGAATTTAATGACTCCTTCATTCAATAAAAAAAAACTAAATTAAAAAACAAAAAAACCAGGATGAATTGGGAGATTGGGATTGACATATATACACTAATATGTATAAAACAGATAACTAATAAGAACCTGCTGTATAAAAAAATTAAGTTAGGGCTTCCCTGGTGGCGCAGTGGTTGAGAATCTGCCTGCTAATGCAGGGGACACGGGTTCGAGCCCTGGTCTGGGAAGATCCCACATGCCGCGGCGCAACTAGGCCCGTGAGCCACAACTACTGAGCCTGCGCGTCTGGAGCCTGTGCTCCACAACAAGAGAGGCCGCGATAGTGAGAGGCCCGCGCACCGCGATGAAGAGTGGCCCCCACTAGCCACAACTAGAGAAAGCCCTCGCACAGAAGCGAAGACCCAACACAGCCAAAATAAAATAAACAAATAAATGAATAAATTAAAAAAAGCTAAGCATTAAAAAAAAAAAAATTAAGTTAAAAAAACCCAAAAAACAAAAAAATCCTCAAAAAACCCCCCCAAAAGCCCCCCAAAAAACAAAAAATGAAAATGAGTTGGATTCAATCAGCCATATTTAAACAGGAGTTACAAACTCCTGTTTGAACCAGGCATTAATGTAAACTGAGTTAGACACCACCAGGGGTAAACTGCAGAGAACAATCCCTGCTGACGAGGTGCCACCTGACTCGAGATGACTGACCCCTCCAGGCTGGCCCAGGATTACCACATATTTCACTGTTCAAGAAAAGATAAAATTCAGATTTTTATGTGAAATCCCATGATTTTAAATGTTAACTCTACTTAAAAACAAAAACAAAAAAAGCAATGTGACTATGGTGTTTAAAAAATGGGAGAGAGTAGGTGAAATCATAACAGAAAAAATTCAGGTTAAATGAAAATAAAATTCAATTTTCTGAAACGACTTCTCCTCTTCCCCTTCCCCCACCCTGAAATGCTATGTGAGACAACTATAAAACAGGCCCATAGGCAAGATATAGTCTGTGGGCCAAGAGTTTATAAAAGAAAGGAGGGCTTCCCTGGTGGCGCAGTGGTTGAGAGTCCGCCTGCCGATGCGGGGGACGTGGGTTCGTGCCCTGGTCTGGGACGATCCCGCGTGCCGCAGAGCGGCTGGGTCCGTGAGCCATGGCCGCTAAGCCTGTGCATCCGGAGCCTGTGCTCCGCAGTGGGAGAGGGCGCGACGGTGAGAGGCCCGCGTACCGCACAAAAAAAAAAAAAAAAAAAGGAAAGAGCTTTGGACACTAATCTGTTCTAATGCTTCCAGTATTTTTTTGCAACCTAAGTCATAGAGTAAAGGACAATATAAGAATGAAATAAAAAGAAATTGCTGCCAAATAGGGCTAGCACACTGTTTATTACACTATTCAATTAGGCTTACTACTACTACAATAATAAAAATGCCATCATTTTTTTTTTTTTTTTTTTTTTTTTTTTTGCGGTATGCGGGCCTCTCACTGCTGTGGCCTCTCCCGTTGCGGAGCACAGGCTCCGGATGCGCAGGCCCAGCGGCCATGGCTCACGGGCCCAGCCGCTCCGCGGCATATGGGATCCTCCCAGACCGGGGCACGAACCCGTATCCCCTGCATCGGCAGGCGGACTCTCAACCACTGCGCCACCAGGGAGGCCCCTGCCATCATTTTTATACTGCTTGAAGACTCAAAAAATAGAGTTGCTAAATTAGAGATACAGCAAAATGTACATTCTTTAAGGACAGCAGGAAAGCAGTGTGAACTGTGCTCACCAGATCAACTTTCGCATATTCTTCTACAATTTTCATGTGTTCTTCTGGATTGTAGCCATTCCACCGATCCCTCTTCCCATCATAGTCAAACATCAGCTGAGGCTGGACGTGTTCATCTGGAGCTATATTAGTACCTGTAAATTTTGCTCCAACTCGCCTAGGTCTCTGGAAAACAGAATAAGATTAAATCTTTTCCTAAATATCTATAGCCCAGAGGAAAATTTCATATTATCTTTACAGAGTGGGTGTGAACATACCATGGGACTTTATGGTTTATTCAATTATCATTTAGTCTTCCAGCAAAAGGTTTTGATGATACTAAACTAATTTCATTCAAATTAATTTTTATTTAACTTGTACCTAAATATAGGTAATTAAAAAAACAGAGGGGGAGGGGAGGACTGGGAGTTTGGGATCAGCAGATGCAGACTATTATGTATAGAATGGATAAACAACAAGGTCCTACTGTATAGCACAGGGAACTATATTCAATATCCTGTGATAAACTATAATGGAAAAGAACATGGAAAATAATATATATATGTATAACTGAATCACTTTGCTGTATAGCAGAAATTAACATAACATCGTAAATCAACTATATGTCAATAAAATTTTTTAAAAACTGAAAAAACAAACAAACAAACACAAACAGAATGAAGCTCTCTGACAGGAATAAAGAAAGAGACTCTCTGACAACAGTTTCCAAAATTCTCAAAGGTGAACTCACCTCAAAGCAGTCTTTCTTTTTGTGTGTCATGGCTCCACAGTTTTCACATGCTCCTTTGCGGTACTTAGTAGTTATGGAATTCTATAAATGGATGTAAAGAAAAACAAGGAAAATTTTTATTTATCTGAATAAGTTAAAAATAACTGGCTCTCATTCCTATATTGTCTAGTGAAATGATTTATTCATTAAGAGGAAAACCAGTTAGAATCTCCACTTTTATAAATGAAAAAGTTTAAAGACTTCAGCAATATCAAATTTATAAAATATAGACGCTAAAGTAGTATGTATTGTGAATTTTAATACCACATAAAAGGTCATATAATCTGTTTCTACTTTATATAGTATTGCTTTAGAGGTTCTTATATTAAGTTCTTAAAGTAAAATCTCCATTTTCACATGCATATATACAAGTTGCATACATACCTCTTTTACACCCCTCTTGTACCAGTCTACAGATGAGCTATACTGCCTTTGTTTCTCTGGCTGTGGTCTCTGATGCTTTAAAGTAGGCCTTTTTGATGGATCAATATACCATGGCACTGAAGAAATATACTGAGGAATATGAGGATTGATGTCTCTGTAATAAAATAAATTTTTTTTAACAGAATGAAGTTGAAAAATAATTGATATTACAATTACAAAGGTAGCTTATACAGAATCTAAGAATAGAGATACCGTACTGGGAGGAGAGAGGCAGAATATGCTTGTTATCTCTATAATAAAAAACAATTAAAAATAAAGAAAATAATTTATATTAGAGTGAAAAAAATTCCAACAAAGAAACTAAAAATAGTGATATAACTAAAGCGGGAGGAGAGATGAAGGAATACAGGGACCTATGTTAGTGAGATTAATCTTGTTGAAGGAATATAGGGACTTATGTTAGATTAATCTTGTATCAGAGCAAGAAGTTAACTAATAATGTCTAGAGTTGATTATAATAATGGTATAGGTATGTTATTTAGAGATGTGGAGGTTATCAACCAGAAAAACTCAAAACAGAGTGACAAGTACAGTCATCCCTCAGTATCTGAGAGGGACTGGTTCAGGACCTGCCTCAGATACCAAAACCTGCGGATGCTCAAGCTGCACAGTCGGGCCTCTGTATCCATGGTTTGGAATCCGAGGAGTCAACCCATGGCAGATTGTGTAGTACTGCATGTAGTTATTGAAAAAAATCTGAGTATAAGTGGACCCACACAGTTCAAACCTGTGTTGTTCAAGGGTCAACTATAGTCACTTGTGTAGAGTAGGACAGGGAGTGGGAAAACTGAAAAGGACTACCGCTATTCATTACAAGTCCTTCGTTATTATCTGATTACTAAACCTTATACATATGAGTTTGATAAAATAAATAAAAACAAAAATGATGTAAATATTAAAGATGGCTTCCTGTCAAGGCAAAGGATGAGAAATTGGTAAACCAACTAGACATGAATTTGAATTCTGATCAGATCTTGCAAAAATATTAAAGTACTTACTTTCCTTCTTCATCAACTTCTGCAGGGGCGTTACCCAATTTTCGCTGTTCTTCTAGCTCCTTTTTCTTTCTCCAGTCCTCTCTGGTCATCTTCTTTGGTTCCTCCAAACTCATTTCTTTGGACCCCGAAAGGGTGGCTGCATTACCTGCATCCATGGCTGCAGCTGACATGGTTATCTGGCCTTCTCTATGAAAAGGAAGAAATATCTATTAGTATAAACTAGCCCTTGGTGAATTCACCAGTGAAACTATCAAAAGTACACTCTAATGACACATACTGTGTGTTATACAGAATGTTTCATATTCTAGACATTATTAACTTCTTGCTCTGATACAAGATGAATCACTAACATAGGTCCCTATCTTCCTAAATCTCTCCTCCCCCTTTAGTTATATCACTATTTTTAGTTTCTTTGTTAGAAATTTTTTCACTCTAATATAAATTATTTTATTTTTAATTGTTTTTTATTATAGAGATAACAAGCATATTCTGTCTCTACCTGCCCACTACAATATCTCTGTTCTTAGATTCTGTATAGGCTACCTTTGTAATTGTAATATCAATTATTTTTCAACTTATGTCTTATTCTTCATAGTATCTGTAAGGGAAAGGTCTCTTTTCCCTCCACAAAAGTCTTTATATACTGTTGCAGTTTTTCTCTCAACTCTAAGTTATAAGTGGAGAGAGACATACACATGTATTTAAAATTTCATGAGACTCTTTTTTCTCTCATATATATTCCTGAATTCCTCTCTACGTAAGCGTCTCAAACTTTTCTACCACACTAACCCTTAATGAGTACGTAGGGTCCTATCTCTGTTCCTCTTAAAGACTGGATGCTTTAAGATTTACCTATATTCATCATCTCTATTTCCTCATCTTCTGCTTCCCTTCTCAATCACTCTGATTTAGCTCCCACACCCCTCCCCCCACTCCAAAGATACCACTAAGTTATCAATGTGCCTAGTCCTCTGGACATTTTTCAGTTCTGTTCCTTCCCCTTTTGATATATTCTTATCCTTTGGCTTATGTGACACTATACTCTCCTGGTTTTTCTTGTACCCCTCTCGCTGCTTCTCCTGAATCCTTTGTAAGTTCATCCATTTCTGCCCAGTTATTTTATTTTGGATTCCACAAGGGTCAATCCTGGGGCCTTCTTCATCACTCTAAACTCCACCAGAGGACAGCTCATCTATTTCCAAGGTTTCGATAGCCACGATATACAACTGCTGGCTCTCCCAATTTATTTCTCTACTCCAGACCTTTTGTCTGAGCTTCCAATAAATACATTCCAATTGCTTACTTCAAAGTACCTCCACTTAAATGTCTCTGAGAAACCTGAACTCAACAAATCTTAATTCAAATTCATAATCTTCAACTAAAAAAAAATTCATAATCTTCTCTATGGAATCTAATCTTTTCCCACTGTTCCCTCTCTTGATGAAAGACACCACCATCCATCCCTTTTCATAAGTGTTCCAGCTAATTCCCACATCTATTTCATCACTAAGTAATGTTATTTTCACCTCTGAATATCACTCAAATTCATCTACTTCTGTCAATAACCTTAGTGTTAATACTTTTCCCTACCAGTCTCTCCCAATTCCCTCCAATCAGTTTTCCACATTGCAATGTTATTTTTTCAAAACACAAATTTGATCATATCATGTCCACTACCCAAGCTTAATACCCTCTAATGCAGCGCTGTCCAAGAGAAATATAACGCCAGCCCTATATGTTATTTTAAATATTCCACAGCCATACTAGAAAAGTAAAAAGAAACAGGTAAAATTATTTTTGCAATATTTAACCCAATATACCCAACATAGTATCATTTCAACATAGGAAAAAATCTGTTTAGACTTAGAAAAACTAAGTCTTTAAAATCTGATATGGATTTTACACGTATTCAGACTAGCCAACATTTCAAGTGCTTAAGAACCACAACAGTTAACAGCTACTGTACTGGACAGTTCAGCCCCAATGGCATCTTATAATTCTTACTTTAAAAACCACTGAAGACACAGTCCTGGTCTGACTGGGCACAGGTACTATGACTGAGGCCTAGGACGGCGGCTTCCTTCTAGGTCCCCGTTCCCTCCTCAACCTGGCGTTCCTCAGTTTCGTGAGGATATTTGTAACAGTTAGGAGCTTCTGGTCCACTTCTCGGGGTTCTTCACCCTCACCCACCTCCCTCTTCAAGTTCTCACAATATTTCCCTACCCGGTCCCGCCGCTGCTGACCCCAAGACAGCCGGACATGAAGGAAGCCAACCCTCTATGTTTACTTCCTGAACTCCTCCCTCTCCCAGCAGCCCCTGCGGCACCTTCCGGACGACCCACACATGCGCGCTAAGAACTCTTTGAGTCTCAGGCTCCCAAGCGCAGCTGGTCTCGCGAGATGTTGAGCTGTGTCCCTTTCTCTACTGTGGGTCTATAGAGCGGGTTAGCTTTGAGCAGCTGCTTTTCCGCTCTGTTCTCTGAAACTTTTTTTTTTTTAACAGTCGCCGCATCATACGACGTAAAACAAAACAAACAAAGAAAAACTTAGTAGAGAGCTGACAACAGCTTAAGCCTCACTAGAGCGCTGTGAAATGAAGGGGGAAGTGCGTGAAGTTAAAAAAAAAAGTTAAAATTAGCATTAATTAGTAGCCAGGTAGTGTAACACGCTGGGGACAAGGTAAACACAAAGTGTCTTCCTCTCCTCGAATTTACATCATACGGAGTGAGAAAGACACTGAATTATTCAAAAATGTATAGTTCTAGAAAGCCGCTATGAAAGGTATAACAGGTGCTATGAGAACATGAGGCACTATTCCGTAATTGTGATACCTCGCCCCATTGTGATATTGTATTGTACCATTAGGAAAAAAATACTATAAAACGATTTCCATTTTGGGAAAACAGTAATATTTATGACATCTCAACCTTCCTTTAAAGTATAATATGAAATAAAATACTGGAAAATATTAATTTTGGAGTAGAATTCCCCCCCACCCCCCACCCCCACCCCCTTTTTTTTTGGTCCTATCCTCTCTGTTCCGGTCACGTTTTATTTTTCAAAACAGTATGTGTTCCTTTCAAATGTCAGAGTGATATCCTTGCTTCAGTAAGAGATCTCATCATAATCTATTTTTTCTTATTAAGAATGTTCAGTGCCTAGCATAGGAATGTAAATATTAATTTTGATTTTACAGGGCAATCGTTGAAGGGACAGAAGTTGTCAGAAAGTAGTCTGAAAGTGAGTAGTCTGTGAATCACTCACACTTTGCTTTTTTTTAATATATATTTTATTTATTTATTTTTGGCTGCGTTGGGTCTTCGTTGCTGCGCGCGGGCTTTCTCAGGTTGCAGCGAGCGGGGGCTACTCTTAGTTGTGGTGCACAGGCTTCTCATTGCAGTGGCTTCTCGTTGTGGAGCACGGGTTCTAGGCACGTGGGCTCAGTAGTTGTGGCTCGTGGGCTCTAGAGTGCAGGCTCAATAGTTGTGGTGCATAGGCTTCGTTGCTCCACGGCATGTGGGATCTTCCCAGACCAGGGCTCGAACACGTGTCCCCTGCATTGGCAGGCGGATTCTTAACAACTGCGCCACCAGGAAAGTCTCACACTTTGCTTTTATCTCCTTAAAACAATTCCCAAAATTTGCTTGGAAGTGTTAAGGTGTATTTAGTTAAAACTATCAGGCACAAGCCAGGGAGCACATCTCTCAGAGGAATTATAGAATGTGCTGGACAAGAGAGAAGAACCTTTTGTAAGGTTCAGCTTCCCCCTGGAGGATTCTGAGGAGGGTCTAGGGAAGCAGGGATCAATGCTGGATGGATTGCTGTTTGACAAACTGGGATTGATTAGGATCTAGATGCAGATATAAGGTGAGGATGGTTTAGCAATTGGGTATCTCCAGTAATGGTCTGGGGTATACCCCAAAGCAGTTTGGGGTATCATTAGTAAGGAAACAGTGGTTACTCAGAGAGGGAGTGGTTGTGCATTTTACAGTTACTGCATGACCTTGGGTGACACAGTGCTTTCTGTTGTAGGGGGAAGACTTACCCTAGGGAGATATAAACCTTGCGCCCCAAAACTTCAGGAGATAAAGAATCCCCACTTGGAAGCTGTAGGTGTTGTTAAAAGATAAAAGCCACAGGCCCAAAATGGTGTTACTTGTGCTAAAGCCCATGATACCAAACCTAGATGTAACACCTAACCTAATCACAACTTCAAAATGTAATCCCCAGAAATGTAATCCAATCAACCAGTTTGGAATTTCCTGGTCAGTACTGAAGAGGTAATATGTCACGTGGACCCTTTCTATCATCCCCTCACCCCCACCCTACCTCTCAGAGGAAGAAGAGGCAATCAGCTGTAAAAACCTTGCTGTTCCTTGCCCCCTTCCCCACCCCCCAAAGATGTCCCAGCCTAAAAATAATCCTTTCTATTATTTTGCTAATAGCTCCATGCCCCACCCTTCTTCCTACAAAAACTTTTCAGTTTGTACAACCCCTTGGAGCATGCTTCTGGTTGCTAGGTGGGATGCTGTCTAATTAATGAGTTGTTGAATAAAGCCAATTAGATCTTAAAGTTTACTTGATTGAATTTTGTTTTTTGACAGTGTCGTGCAGATTTGGTTTCAAAATGAACACTTTTGTGTGTTGATGATGTAATATGGAGCTGAGACATTTAGAAGGAGATACAGGGAGGAGATAAGGGGAGGGGTAGGGATAAAGGAGAAAGGACAGAGAAGGGGCAAAGAAGGTATGCATTTTTTTGTCCTACCTCTTTTCTTCTTGATGTCAAGCATTTAATAAGTATTCAGTAAATATTTGTTGAATGAATGAGTCATTCAATCAATTTTGATCCTGAAATGCCAGGGAAGATGGGACAATGAACTGGCATATATTTCGCACCATATCTATGCCAGGTGTAGTGCTAAGCCTTTTGTGAAAGAGTAATGTAGGCTCAACTCCTCTCTCCCAACTTACGTGCAAGTTAAAAAGTATCTGGTGACCTGTTGGGAGTACGGTTTGGATGACACAGGTCACCCTTGGTGGTCTTTTGAATTGATTCCTTTATCTTGTTCAATATATTTCTATCTACTGTAGAAAGGAAAAGGTCACCAACTTTTTCAAGCACAATTTCTCCCCATATCTTGGAAATTGGAATTCCTTTTGTGTATCTTTATTATTCCTCTGATCTTTTTCTCTTGTTCACCCTCTGTCCTTCCCCCACCAGCTTTGATGAATATATTGTTGAGATGTTAAAAGTTTAAAATAAATCCCTATTGGGACTTGCCTGGCCGTCCAGTGGTTAAGACTCTGCGCTTCCATTGCAGGGGGCACGGCTCGATCCCTGGTCTAGGAACTAAGATCCTGCGTGCCATGCGGCATGGCCAAAAACAAACAAAAAAAGTCCCTATTAAATGATAGAAGTTTAAAGGAAGCCTGAATTATGTACTCATTAGGTCATTATTTTGTTCCTAAGTCAGATTCTGTATAGCAGAGACAGCGTCCTAACCTGAAATATTGATGATAGTCTTGCAATTAGGAAATAATCAGTCCATTAAAAAAAATTGAAGTATAATGGATTTATTATATTATATTAGTTTCAGAATCAGTCCATCTTCATCACAAGCACCACAGAACGATACAAACACTGCCGTTTTATCTACCTGTACTTTCATTTCTTAATTTTTAATTCTGCCCTGCTAGTATTCACTAGACCTAATATGGTTTTTTTCCCCACCTGACTATATATTGACTGTATATGTATTTTTTATATCTCTAATTGAAATACAACTATATGTATCCGTCTCCTTTCGTCATTTTCCCGATGACTACAATGCTTTTCCTCCAGTGCTGCCCCTTCTTTTTTATTTGATCTGCTCTATTTACTCTCTGGAAAAATAGTTGATTAGTTGAAGACTTTAGGAAAATAGTTCTGTCATCACCTCACCTTGACTTTTTGGACTTCACAATCTTCTCATTTGAAAACGTCTTGGACACCAAAGTGTCTCAGGAAAAAACAAAAAACTCCAAAAACCAACTCTGTATCTTGGTATTACAATAATCATCATAATTATTTATTTCTTGGAATTGGAGACCATATTTACTCCCCTTCTATTTCTGCGGGGAGCAGGTTAAAAACAACTAGAAATCCGTGATCAAGGTGTCGGCGGGTTTGATATCAATTTCTCCTCCCAGGAAACAAGCGACAAAGTTGCCGGGGGAAGCTTTCGGGGCGGAGCCCAGGGATCTTATGTTCCTACCATTGGTTCTTCCCGGGAGCCTCCTCCCCACTCCTGCCCCGCCTCCTGGACGGATGAACCAATAGCGGCGTAAGTTGTGATTTAAACGCCGAGGCCCGCGCGACCGCTGGAGACCGTGTCTCGGAAGAGTTTGGCAGTTGTTCCCAACGTGAGTGAATGGAGCGGTCGCGGGTGGTTGGGCGGGAGGGGTCCGGCGGGGTAGGAAGCGGGGCTAGGGTGGGGGTCTGGGAAGCGGGGTCCTTATGTCTGGGAGCCGGGGCTGGGGATTGGGGGCTGGGACTAACCCCGGGACGTCTGTAGCGCCCAGCCGGTTGAGCCACGGCCTTTGGACTGCGTCCGCAACCCACGGCGGTTCGGTTCCGATGGGTAGCAGGGCCTGTGCCAGTCCCAAACCGCCAACTCTTCTGGAATTTAGGGCCCCTGACTCAGGCTTCAAGAGTTAAGAGCTGGATTAAGTGCCTGTCGGCCCAAGATCGGGCTTCTCCCTCTGCTTAGCTCTTGTTTTTGCATAGACGTGCCCAGGGTAGAAAGTTGGGTCTGTGCTACGCCTTAGCTTCTTTCATCTTCCTTAACTCCCAGGGTTTAATGAGTATTTCACACCCCTAGGTAATCCAGAATGGCTACTCTGATCTATGTTGACAAGGAAAATGGAGAACCAGGCACCCGTGTGGCTCCTAAGGACGTGCTGAAGCTGGGGTCTGGGCCTTGTAAGTATACAGGCGGCAATCAGGTACACAGGTATTGTGAATCAGTGGTGGGTGTGGCCTGGAGCTGGGGGAGGCATTTAGTATACTTTGCCGGCAATTGGAGTCAGGTTTACCCAATACTGCTACTGCCAGGTTCTTGTTATGGGTCTCTTTTTCATGTTCAGTATCTTAATGAGATTATTTAAGAGGGTACTGAACTGAAGTACTGTTAGGCATAGGAACATGCCACTGTCAAGAAGGGGTTAAGTTTGGGTGTGAGAATTAGGCCACGTTTATAGGCAAGGTCAGCCTTCAAGTTGCACAGGCGTTTACTGCTGGAATAATCTCACGGTAAGACTTTTTCTTTAGCAGTGAAAGCTTTAGATGGGAGATCTCAGGTTTCAACACCACATGTTGGCAAAATGTTTGATGCTCCACCAGCTTTACCTAAAGCTGCCAGAAAGGCTTTGGGAACTGTTAACAGAGCTACAGAAAAGTCAATAAAGACTAATGGACCCCTCAAACAGAAGCAGACAGCCTTCTCTACCAAAAAGGTAAGTGTTGGCTCTAAATAAAGATGCTGTTTAAACACTTCAGCACTTGTGACTCTTAAAATGACTATTGGCATCCTACCCGACTTTCTCCTGTGTGAATAGAAAGAAATAGAGGCTAGCAGACATAGATTAGCAGAAGAGAATCATCATACTGTCTTTGTGGACTTCCCCTGTAACTCGAGATCACAGGTCTCAGTAGCAGCTGGTGAATTTTTTGCCTCACCTGCCCTTAATGAATGTCTTGAAGCAGATTGATTGGTAGAATGTACTTACAGATTAAAAAGTACTGAGAGGGAGGGTATTTTGCAAGAGGTCACGTTGCTAATATAACAGCTCAGGTGCTGCCATCCTTCTCCCCTCCTTCCAGAGCAAGCACCAGTTTTTTAGGTTATAACGTGGTAGCATGTTGACCTTGGTATGTGTGTTTACAAACTGTAGGTTACTGCATCCTAGACTGAGAGGACTTGGCTATGAAAGATAACTTTAGCCTGTGGATTAACACTTCATTTCACTAATTGTTTTGTTTAATGTGTATTAGGAAAAAACAACTAGTACTTGATCTCAAACTGAGACTTACATGTGTGGGTTTAGGACAAGGATGTCTTTTTAAAAAAACTGAGTTGAGTAAGAGAAATGTTAAAGGCAAGTATTGCAAGGATATAGCAAAAGTGATGAGAATCTGACAGAACTGAAATGTGGGAAACCCTGCCTTAGGGATTTCCTCTAGCCATGCACATGTGACGTAAGCATAAGTCAAGACTATGCAGGCTTCCATTTTGGCCCACCATCGTGGCCTGCCTGCCAATTCCAGACTAGGAGATATCCACTGTGGGCTTCTAAAGTCCTTAGCTGTCTTTGGCTGCCTCTTACTCTGTGTATTTGAGGAACACAAATTGGTTTTTAAAATTAGCCAAGCAAATAATTTAGGTAACACTGATGGACACACCAACGGAAAATTATATTTCCAACAGCCAAAAATGGCTTCCAGGATTAGCTTCTATTCTGGGTGATTCATGCCTATTTTCTCCTTTGTTAGGTTGGGCGATTGAGTCAATTAGTTCTGAATTAACTCCACTCTGCATTTTGATAACTTATGCTAACAGGTGCTGATACTTATATTTTAGAATTAACTTTTGAGCCATGATATTAGAATTGCTTGCTGAATTGTATTTGTGTGTAATTTTGAGAATGAAGGATTATGGTTTCTTAGAAGTCAGCATGAAATTAAAAACAATTTAAAATGTGGTGAAGCAGTCACATGTCTTAAAGAAGCCCTATGATCTCTTGTACTAATCAGTTGACAAGGCTTCCACTCTCACTAATGTATGTTTTCTTGGGTTGTTTTAGATGACTGAGAAGACCATTAAAGCAAAAAGCTCTGTTCCTGCCTCAAATGACACCTATCCAGAAATAGAAAAATTCTTTCCCTTCAACCCATTAGGTAATATCTTTTGGTATCGCACAAATGCTTTAGCCTTGAGTTTCTCTTAGGATCCAATTCAACTGTAACTTGATATAGCTATGAATAAGATGTGATCCAAGACTATAACAAGGCTGTCTGAATCTGGGTTGCTTTGAACAAATACACTTGTTGTGAATTTATTTGTAAGGTATAATCTTAGGTCAGAAGAGGAATCCGAGCTAAAATGTGGAAAACATTGTCCCTGTCCTCAAAAGCTAACCACCTAGGGGGAGATTAGACCTGTTCAACGTTAGAGTACAGTCTTCTTAGCAAACCATTTAGAAAGAGGGCTCTATGTCAAACTGAACAATGCCTGAGGGCTTCCCTGGTGGCTCAGTGGTTAAGAATCCGCCTGCCAATGCAGGGTATGCAGGTTCGAGCCCTGGTCCGGGCAGATCCCCCATGCTGCAGAGCATCTAAGCCCATGCACCGCAACTACTGAGCCTGCACTCTAGAGCCCTTGAGCCACAACTACTGAGCGTGCGTGCCTAGAGCCCGTGCTCCACAATAAGAGAAGCCACCGCAATGAGAAGCCTGCACACCGCAACGAAGAGTAGCCCCCACCCGCCACAAGTAGAGAAAGCCCGTGTACAGCAACGAAGACCCAACACAGCCAAAAATAAATCAAAAAATAAATTAATTTAAAAAAACACAACAGTTTCTTTCTAAGCTAAAGCATTTAGTCAGCAATACTAACTATATACAAGTTGTGAATCCAACCCTTGCTTGTCCTGTTTCTCCACAAGCACATTAAATATTTCTTTAAAAAAAACCCCAAAAATTCCTGAAAAATCCACATAGCCAGTGAAAACGTGCTTTTTTTTTTTTTTTTTTACTCCTTCAACCTGCTATACGTATCTGAAATATTTTCTGTTACAGAACCAGCTTTTCAAGCTTTAATTTACTCACATTTGAGGAGAGGCTACCATACGCCAGGCACGAATAAGCTTGGGATGCAGTGGTTAACAAGACAGGCCCCACCCTGAGAAGTCCATGATTTGGAGGGAAAGTCAGGCACTGAACAAATCATCTCACTTTGAGTGTGAGCAAGGAGAAACACAGGGCCTGTTAGGGGGACTGAACCTAGCCTGTAAGAGCAGGGAAGAGTTCTCTCAGGAAGTGACACCCAGTGGAGTCTTGAAGGATATAAGGAGATAGTTGGGTGAAGAAAGGATAGGGCAGGGCAAGAGCACTGTAGCAGATAAAAGTGTGTGCAAAGATCCTGAGGCAGAAAAAAGGACTGGAGTGGTTCTGGGAAGCTGAAAGGCAGAGGTGAAGGATGGTATTGGTGAGGGGGTGGGGACAAATCACACAGGTCCTTTGAGATTTCTGAGCTGGATTTTTTGCCCTTTGATCCAAAGAGCATTTAATCATTCCACTACATCTAGGTTGTTTCTGGCTTCTTTATATTACAAAACAATTATGCAATTATTGTTGAGAGTTTGTGAGTCTCTCTGGAGAGTAAACTCCAAGAAGGATTGCTGGGTCTCAGAGCTGTGTGATTAACTTTTGATAAAATGTGGTACATCCGTTCTAATAATTACCATTCAGGAAAATGAGGTAGATTTATGCATATTGACCAGGAAAGAGGACTACGATATGCTGTGTTGGAGGAAAGAGATATTGCTAAATTGCCTTCCAAAATAGGAGCATAAATTATTGAAGCCACCTTCAGTGGATGAGGATGGCTGCTTCCCCTGTAATCTAACCGCAAATGTTTTAAAACTCTAATCTTTATCAGAAAGGTAATTGGTATTTTATTGTTTTAAATTGGGGTATATGAGTGTGTCTGAGCATATTTGACTATGGGTCATTTATAGTTTTTTTTATCTTCTGTTTGTATCTTTGTTTTCTCTTGATTTTTGTGACTTACACTGTGTGTGTGTGTGTGTGTGTGTAAGTGTGTAAAGAACTCTGTGGATAAAGGTAATTAGCCCTGTATGTTGCAGACTTATTTCCTCTGGGGTCTTTTGTCTGTTTATGCTTTCCTTTACAATTCAGTGTTTAAATTAAGTAGTCACATATCACTCAATTCCGTTTTTTTTTTTTTTTTTTTTTTTTTTTTGCGGTACGCGGGCCTCTCACTGTTGTGGCCTCTCCCGTTGCGGAGCACAGGCTCCGGACGCGCAGGCTCAGCGGCCATGGCTCACGGGCCCAGCCTCTCCGCGGCATATGGGATCCTCCCAGACCGGGGCACGAACCCGTGTCCCCTGCATCGGCAGGCGGACTCTCAACCACTGCGCCACCAGGGAAGCCCTCAATTCCTTTTTGAATTCTGGGCTTTATCAGGTTTGAAAAAGAATAGACTAATTCCTAGTATTTAGGCTTTAGAGAACTTTCGCACTTCAGAATATGATGGTTCTCCCTCCATCTTTGTTCTTAGCTTTTTTTTTTTGCTTTTGCTGTATGTGGGCCTCTCACTGTTGTGGCCTCTCCCGTTGCGGAGCACAGGCTCCGGACACGCAGGCCCAGCGGCCATGGCTCACGGGCCCAGCCGCTCCGCGGCACGTGGGATCTTCCCGGACTGGGGCACGAACCCGCGCCCCCTGCATCGGCAGGCGGACTCTCAACCACTGCGCCACCAGGGAAGCCCTGTTCTTAGCTTTTGAGAAAATGCTTAAATTAACCTCTTGGGTAGTTTTGTTAAATTACAAATTAAGTTTTATGACTGTGATTGGTCTGTTCAAATTGTCTGTTTCTTCTTGATTCAGTCTTGGCAGGTTGAATGTTTCTAGAAATTTATCCATTTTTTCTAGGTTGTCCATTGAATTACCTCTTCGAAAAGAGGCAAGACTCTAATCCTACTTTTGTTACTGTCAAGAAAAATTAGTTGTTTTAAATAATTCCTAATCTGAAAGGCACTTGGATTTTAAGAAGAAATGTTGCCTAAAACAGCGTTTCTTAAATTTGTTTTAGGACTTTTGCACTCTTACAAATTAGTGAAGACCCCAAAGAACTTTTGTATGTTGTTTATGTATTCTGTATTAGAAATTAAAATTGAGAAATTTAAAAAGTATTAATTTGTTTAAAAAACAAACCCATTAATGTACATAGCTTGAAACAAACTTTTTTTTACATGTAAAAATTGTGAGAAGGGGCTTCCCTGGTGGCGCAGTGGTTGAGAGTCCGCCTGCCGATGCAGGGGACATGGGTTCGTGCCCTGGTCCGGGAAGATCCCACATGCCGCGGAGCGGCTGGGCCCGTGAGCCGTGGCTGTTGAGCCTGCGCATCCGGAGCCTGTGCTCCACAATGGGAGAGGCCACAACAGTGAGAGGCCCACATACCGCAAAAAAAAAAAAAAAAAAATTGTGAGAAGAATATTTATATTTTTGAAAATTTGCTTAATTTGGCTTAACATAAAACAGCTGGATTCTGCAGTCTGTTGCATCTTGTTTTGGTTGAAATATATGAAGAAAATCTGGCCTTATGCAGACATGTAGTTAGGAAAGAGAAGCATTTTAAGTCTTTTAGATAAGTATAGATAGTTTTCTTTGCCATTACACTAAAATTCAACAAGTGGCTGTTTCTGTAGGCATAGTTGCAATGTGGAATCCAAAACCATTTCAGTAAACATTGTGTGCTCTGACAATAAAATCCATTGGTCTGTTTTGCATTTTGAAGGTATCTTTTATCCTGCATTTATCACCATTGATCATTTAGAAATACTGGTACACTGGGAAATGTAGGTCATGTTGAAATGTTTTTATTATGAAGTATCAAAAGCACCCTCATTAATACCACCGCTGATCTCATCAGAAAAATCTTCAGTATTAGGAAGATCTTAAGCTAATGATTACAGATAAGTTTACTGATATTCCAGTTTTTTTTTCCCCTTGAAATTGTGAGTTTTATCATTGGCAACAAATACCATTTCCCTTTAAGTGGTAGACTTTTCATTCCTCGGAGAAAAATGTGCAACACATATCCAAGGCTGAGTTACCACGGTTTGTCTTTCAGTTCTTTCAAGTAACTTGTGTACAGGAATAAGGCCTCTAGTTTAGCTTGCAAATCAAATAATGGCACGAATCTTTTTTTCTTGGAAAACACCATGGTCTTTCAGTATGTGGTAGATGTGTTTTATGGCATACTTCACATCATATACAGAATACTAAAAAGACATGTTCTCAAGGGTTGAGAGCTAATAAAATTAATACTGTTTACTGCATGTGGTAAAGTAACATTATGTGAAACGCATTTTTACTACAAGTGAATGGCAGCGAGGAATATAGTGACTACTAAGCATAGTTTATTGCCACTGCCTTGATTCGTGCACAGCAGTTTTAAACACCATTGCTTTTGGACCATCATTGTAAATGTCAACACAGTGGAAAAAGGTATTAATATTATTATAAAAAATAGTTTGAGCTCATGGGCCCTGTGAAAGCTGACTACCCTGAGGAATGCTGCCCTGACAAAGTACTTTTCCGTGGCAGATTTCGAGAGTTTTGACCTGCCTGAAGAGCACCAGATTGCACACATGCCCTTGAATGGAGTGCCTCTCATGATTCTCGATGAGGAGAGGGAGCTTGAACAGCTGTTACACCTGGGCCCCCCTTCACCTCTGAAGATGCCTCCTCTACCGTGGGAGTCTAGTAAGTGAACGAGTGCCCTTCTAGAAGGTCTGTAAACACTCTGTGTCATAACACTTCCATTACCATGGGGACAGGTTGTGCAGAAGGTTAGCCTGTAAGTCATTTCTATCCTTCAGACTGCAGGGATAAGGTTTCAGGATAATGAAAACTATTCTCAACTGGTACTGCTTTTTAGTCCCAAATGCCCAGTAAAATTGTCATTCTGGAATCTGGACAGTCTTAGATACAAGCAAAACCAGAGGAAATTTAGTGTGTGACTTCTTAGGTTTTAAGCTGAAGTATAATAAACTTGCTTGGAATGAGAATTCCAAGCTACACCCAAAGCTCGTGTAGGATCAAGACCCACGTAATAGCATCGATTGGCAAACCTTTACTGCAGAAGGTTTGAGGTCTTGGTTCAAACTGGTGGTCAAAAGCCATCATCAGTATGTTTTCTATTTGTTCTGATGGAATACCTCACACTATTTGCTAAATTGCATTAATGGTAATTGTTGGCCCTTACTTGGGTCTCTAAGGATGATGGAATTGCGGGTACTTCTATGATTTATCTCATAATGAAGGTTAATTCTGTGGCCACAGCCACATTCCAAGAAATAAGTGAGAGCGGGTATGTGTGTGTGTAGGTGGGGCGGGGGTAGAGATTCATTAGACAAAGGGAAAAACAAGAATTCATGATTAAGAGTGACAACTAGTGTGTGTGTTGATGGACACGAGGATTTGCAGATATTGAACAAGAAATTCCTGTTTTCTAGATCTGTTGCAGTCTCCCTCAAGCATTCTGTCGACCCTGGATGTTGAATTGCCACCTGTTTGCTATGACTTAGATATTTAAATTTCTTAGCACTTTATAGTCTGTGGGTATGTATTAATAGTTTGTATTAATAAAGCAATTCTTTGTTTAACAAACTCTTCCTAATATTGTGGTTGGTATTGTTTGGAATTTGCTTAAAACAGTATGAAAACTAGTAGATGTGTTTAACAGACAAGAGTCTATAATCTGACAATAGAAGTTTGTCCGAGTTAAAAAAACTTTCCCTGAAAGCCTCTGCTTTGTTTTAACAGCTTATTTTAGAAGCTGCCACTGTTCTCCCTGAAACATATACCCCTCCATGTGTACTTTACTACCTTTTTGTGGCCACTAACTAGTGACAGTTATTAGATCTCTTAATAGGAAGAGCTACTTCCAGCTCATTGTGTCTGTTGCTAGGCATTCTTTATTGCTGGTTCTGTTTAGTTTCTAATGCCTTCAATACTCTGTATTCAGTGATCAGAATTTGAAAGGCTCTGAATCTCCTGAGAATTCTGCCTCCTTGAGCTCTTCAATTGGGTTCTTTGAAGACCACAGCAGATAATTTACTGATAGTAAGATCCACTTTCTACCTATAGGAAACTCTATTTATTTGCTAACTCTGTGCTGGGAATTGTTTTTAAGTCTTAAATAAGCATTATCGTGTTTCATGTTCATGACCCTGTTTTTCAGATGAGGACAGTGAAGCTCAGAACTTCACTGATATATCAAAGACACGAAGAGCTAGAAAATGATAGAACTGGTATTTTGATTCCATAACTGAGATTGGAATCAAAATATCAGATTGCTCATGGATTTTCTTTTTTTTCTTTTTTCTTTTGGGCAGGGGGGCTGGATGATGTTAAAAAAAAATTAATTGTTGCCACCATTTTAAATTAAAAGTTTCACATATCTTTGGTTTTAGAGCTTCTCTTGGAAAAGCAGACCTGTTTATAGTAGGCCCTTGTTTCCAACACTTGGTAGAGTGGCTGCCTTTTATGTGGCGTGTGGGTTTTCTGTCTTCTGAACCCTATGTGAGATGGTTTGAGGGGAGAACTGAAGTGTATTCCTCTTACTCTCTCTCTTCTGTGACCCAGCCTATTTAACTCACTTAACGTGCCTGGGCCAGGCAGCCAATTGAATTTGATCCTTGCTAAATACTAACTTACATAGGAAGGCTTTCTCCTGAAACATCTGTAGCATCTATAGTCAAGTTAGAACGTGAGCCTTTTCTTTTCCATCGTTATTAGAGGAATCTGCAAAATATTAGGCATGAAACACTAGAAACACATATAGACTCTGATCCTGAGTTTAAAACTTCTTTTTTTAGTTTTATTTACTTAAGAAAAATGAAAAAAAATTTTTTGGCTGTGCTGCTCGGCATGCAGGGTCTTAGTTCCCTGACCCTGGATTGAACCCATGCCCCTGCATTGGAAGTGCAGGGTCTTAACTATTGGACTGCCAGGGAAGTCCCCTGACTTTCAAACTTTGACCCTGTAAACATAGCTGAACCAGTCTGGATTTCTGAAATGAGTAGAAAGACTTCTAAAAGACAGTAAAGTAAGACAACTCGGCACTTGACTTTAAGGGAGAGGATTAGACCTTATATCCTCAGGTATAATAGGGCCACTTTGAAAAGCAAAGCCTAGTTTTGAGTGACTTTCATACCCTCCAATATATTTAGAAACTTTGGAAAGTGGTTTGTCGTGGTGGAGGGAACAAAGGGCTGGGAGCGAGGCAGCTGGTCAGTCCTTTCCCAGTTAGTTACTGTCCTTGGTCAGACCTGGGCACAGGTGATCTTCTCTTCACTGCTGTTAGTCAGACGCAAAGTGCTTAATGTTTGTTGACTTTGAGAATTTTAAACAGATGATTTTCCATTAATCTAGATAATTCTTTCTGTGGGTATTGTCGCTGTTTGTAAACAGTTTATTAAGTAGCATGTGTTTGGCTTCATTACTTGAGAAAGCTTATAAGAAGCCCTGTTTGGAAATCTAATCTGTCCAAGCGGTAATACCGTAGGGTTAAAGTTTCTTTCAATCACAGTTCCCCTGCACGGGTCTGAAACATGCTTTTACCTACGTAAGGTTCATCCACACCTAACTTCTTATTTTTTTTTTTTTTTAAATTATTTTATTTATTTATTTTTGTCTGTGTTGGATCTTTGTTGCTGCGCACGGGCTTCCTCTAGTTGCGGCGAGCGGGGGCTACTCTTTGTTGCGGTGCACAAGATTCTCATTGTGGTGGCTTCTCTTGTTGTGGAGCACGGGCTCTAGGCATGTGGGCTTCAGTAGTTGTGGCATGCAGGCTCATTAGTTGTGGCTCAGGGGCTTAGTTGCTCCATGCGTTGGCAGGCGGACTCTTCTTTTTTTTTTTTTTTTTGCGGTATGCGGGCCTCTCGCTGTTGTGGCCTCTCCTGTTGCGGAGCATAGGCTCCGGACGTGCAGGCTCAGCGGCCATGGCTCACGGGCCCAGCCGCTCCACGGCATGTGGGATCCTCCCGGACCGGGGCACAAACCCGTGTCCCCTGCATCGGCAGGCAGACTCCCAACCACTGCGCCCCCAGGGAAGCCCTGGCAGGCGGATTCTTAACCACTGCACCACCAGGGAAGTCCCACACCTAACTTATTCTTGCATTGGCATTTTTCAGGTTTCAAATGCCAATTAACCATTCTTGCATTGGCATTTTTCAGGTTTCAAATGCCAATTAACCTTCAACAGGGACACAAAGCCTTTTAAATATATTAATGCTGATATTCTCTATGAGACTAATTCTGAACTAACCTATATAGGAAGGTTAGTCCCTATACCAAGTTCCAGAAGGGTCAATACTATGGCAGAAATGTCCTAAGTTGACTTTGTTCTTTCCAGTAGTTTAATCATTTACATTTATTGAGGCCCCATGTGCTAGGGACCAAACCTACGCCTACCATGGTTAAGTAACAACATTGCCTCTGCCCTCAGGTACCTGGCATCCAGTGGGGAGAGAGGTATCAAATGCCATTGTGATACAGGAAGATGCATGTGGGGGTGGGGAGGACCAGGAGTTGGGGAGCACTCCCCAGCCCAGTCTAGGGAAGGACAGGAAAGGCTTCCTGGGGCGGGACATGTGGATGGAGACTTGATGGAAGAGAAGCATTCTGGGCAGAGAGAACAGCTTTTGCAGATGGCAGGAAGCAAGATAACATAGCTTGTTAAGTGAAAACTGCCATTCTGTTTTTTTTCCTGCTTTAGGTGTGTTTGGCAACAAGGGAGTCTGGACAGTGAAGCAGGGGCAATATGGCTTTTTGAACTGTGCAGGGGGTTTAGAGTTTGTCCTGGGAGTGTTTGGTGCCACGGAAAGGTTTCATTTTGTTTTTCATTTATCATTTATTTAATAGTATTTTCCTGCATAATAAAGCAAACTAAAATGTACACACTTATTTTCAGCAATAGTTATACATATATCTTAAACTGTACACAAACTTAGAAATATTAAATATCATTACATAAAAATTTGAAATTATGACAAGATATATAGCAAAAACCACTTATTGAAAAGAGCATACATGTGGTAGTTAGTTGGTAAATGCTGCCCCTGTATCAGTATACACACTTTGAATATCATCCTTCTGTGCTATTGATGTGTTTAATTTTTTTCTTGTATCTGCAAATACAAATTTCACTAATATTTTCCCCTTGAAATAGAGAAAAAATTCTGCACTGTTCCAGGGACCCATATTGAGAAATGCTCTTTTGTATATACCATCTCAAGTCCTTACAAGCTCTTTATGCTCTTATAGAAATCATATATACTGTTTCCAAGGTGCACCATAAATTAAAAAAACTTTTTTTGTTTTATATTGGAGTATAGTTGATTAACAATGTTGTGCTACTTTCAGGTACACAGCAAAGGGATTCAGTTATACCTGTATCTGCTCTTTTTCAAATTCTTTTCCTATGTAGGTTATTACAGAGTATTGAGCAGAGTTCCCTGTGCTATACAGTAGGTCCTTCTTGGTTATCTATTTTATTTTTATTTATTTATTTTTTTTTGCGGTACGCGAGCCTCTCACTGTTGTGGCCTCTCCTGTTGCGGAGCACAGGCTCAGCGGCCATGGCTCACGGGCCCAGCCGCTCCGCGGCATATGGGATCTTCCCGGACCGGGGCATGAACCCGTGTCCCCTGCATTGGCAGGTGGACTCTCAACCACTACACCACCAGGGAAGCCCAGGTTATCTATTTTAAATATAGCAGTGTGTGCATGTCAATCCCAAACTCCCAATCTATCCCCACCCCCCATCTGTAACCATAAGTTCTCTAAAACTGTGAGTCTGTTTCTGTTTTGTAAATATGTTCATTTGTATCATTTTTTTAGATTTCGCATATAAGCGAAATCATGTGATATTTGTCTTTCCCTGTGTGACTTATTTCACTTAGTATGGATCTCCAGGTCCATCCATGTTGCTGCAAATGGCATTATTTCGTTCTTTAAAAAAAAGGGGGGGGGCTTCCCTGGTGGTGCAGTGGTTGAGAGTCTGCCTGCCGATGCAGGGGACACGGGTTCGTGCCCCGGTCCAGGAAGATCCCACATGCCACGGAGCGGCTGGGCCTGTGAGCCATGGCTGCTGAGCCTGCGCGTCCGGAGCCTGTGCTCCGCAACGGGAGAGGCCACAACAGTGAGAGGCCTGCGTACCACAAAAAAAAAAAAAAAAAAATTAATTTGGTTGCACCGGGTCTTAGTTGTGGCAGGTGGGCTTCTTAGTTGCAGCTTGCCTGCTTCTTAGTTGAGGCACTTGGGCTCCTTGGTTGTGTCAGGCGGGCTTCTTAGTTGTGGCAGGCAGGCTCCTTAGTTGCAGCTTGCCAGCTTCTTAGTTACAGTACTTGGGCTCCTTGGTTGCAGCAGGTAGGCTCCTTAGTTGTGGCATGAGAGGCTTCTTAGTTGTGGCATGCAAGTGGGATCTAGTTCCCTGACCAGGGATTGAACCCCGCCCCCCTGCATTGGGAGCGCAGAGTCTTAACCACTGTGCCACCAGGGAAGTCCCTATTTCATTCTTTTTAATGACTGAGTAATACTCCATTGTATATATGGACCACATTTTCTTTATTCATTCATCTATCGATGGACATTTAGGTTGCTACCATGTCTTGGCTATTGTAAACAGTGCTGCAATGAACATTGAGGTGCATGTATCCTTTCGAAACATGTTTTTCTCCAGATATGTGCCCAGGAGTGGGATTGCTGGATCATATGGTAGCTCTGTTTTTAGTTTCTTAAGGAACCTCCATACTGTTTTTCATAGTGGCTGTACTAATTTACATTCCTACCAACAGTGTAGGAGGGTACCCTTTTCTCCACACCCTCTCCAGCATTTATTGTTTATAGATTTTTTTTTTTTTTCGGTACGCGGGCCTCCCACTGTTGTGGCCTCTCCCGTTGCGGAGCACAGGCTCCGGACGCGCAGGCTCAGCAGCCATGGCTCACGGGCCGAGCCACTCCGCGGCATGTAGGATCTTCCCGGCCCGGGACACGAACCCGTGTCCCCTGCATCGGTGGACTCTCAACCACTGCGCCACCAGGGAAGCCCTCATAACAGTCTTTATTTTAAAGTCTATTTTGTCTGATATGAGAATTGCTACTCCAGCTTTCTTTTGAGTTCCATTTGCATGGAATACCTTTTTCCATCCCATCACTTTCAGTCTGTATGTGTCCCCAGATCTGAAGTGGGTCTCTTGTAGACAGCATATATACGGGTCTTGTTTTTGTATCCGTTCAACCAGTCTGTGTCTTTTGGTTGGAGCATTTAATCTGTTTATGTTTATAAAGATAGTTATCTATATGTACTTAATTGCCATATTGTTATTGTTTTGGATTTGTTTTTGTAGGTCTTTTTTCATCCCTCCTCTTTTGTTCTCTTGTGACTTGATGACTAACGTTAGTGTTGTGTTTGGATTCCTTTTTCTTTTTTGTGTTTGTATCTACTGTAGATTTTTGGTTTGCAGTTGCCACG
Source organism: Mesoplodon bidens (assembly GCF_964165515.1). Taxonomy (NCBI): domain Eukaryota; kingdom Metazoa; phylum Chordata; class Mammalia; order Artiodactyla; family Ziphiidae; genus Mesoplodon; species Mesoplodon bidens. The sequence continues at coordinate 170,917,613 of NC_138160.1, read as the reverse complement.
AGGTTCTGTTAGAGCAGTCTGTGTATACACAAGATTGTTTTAAGTTGCTGCTCTTTGAATTTCAAGTGCCTTTCCAATGTCCTGCATGTGTGCGCTGCTGTTCTCACAATGGCTTGTTTTGATATCATATTTGTGTGCAGATGATTTCCTACCTTTACTGTATATTTGCCTTTACCAGTGGTCTTTTCCATTTGTAATTTTCTTGTTTTTAGTTGTGACCTTTTCTTTTCCACCTAGAGAAGTTCCTTTAGCATTTGTTGCAAAGGTGGTCTGGTGGTGCTGAATTCTCTTAGCTTCTGCTTGTCCGTAAAGCTTTTGATTTCTCTGTCGAATCTGAATGAGAGCCTTGCTGGGTAGAGTATTCTTGGTTGTAGATTCTTCTCTTTCTTCACTTTTGTCACTCCCTCCTGGCCTGCAGGGTTTCTGCTGAGAAATCAGCTGATAACCTTATGGGAATTCCCTTATATGTTATTTGTTGCTTTTAATCCTTTTTCTTTGTCTTTAATTATTGTCAGTTTGATTACTCTGTGTCTCGGCATGTTCCTCCTTGGGTTTATCCTGCCTGGGACTCTCTTTGCTTCCTGGACTTGGGTGGCTGTTTCCTTTCCCATGCTGGGGAATATTTCAACTATTAGCTTTTCAAATATTTTCTCAGGTTCTTTCTCTCCTCCTCCTGGGACCCCTATAATGCGAATGTCGGTGCATTTAATGTTCTCCCAGAGGTCTCTGAGGCCATCCTCATTTCTCTTTGTTCTTTTTTCTTTATTCTGTTCTGTGGCAGTGATGTTCATCGTTCTGTCTTCCAGCTCACTTATCCATTCTTCTTCCTCAGCTATTCTACTATTGATTCCTTCTAATGTATTTTTCACTTCAGTTATTGTGTTGTTCATCTGTTTGTTTTTTAGTTCTTCTAGGTCTTTGTTAAACATTTCTTGTATCTTCTCGATCTGTACCTCCATTCTTTTTCCAAGATCTTGTATCATTTTTACTGTCATTACTCTGAATTCTTTTTCAGGTAGATTGCCTATCTCCTCTTCACTTAGTTCTTCTGGGGTTTTATCTTGTTCCTTCATCTGGGACATAGTCTTCTGCCAGAAACGTTTTAAGGAGGGAAGTAACAAGGTCAGGTTTGTGTTTTAGAACCTCGTTCTGGAGACAGGGAGACCAATTTGGAGTCTGTTGCAGATTAAGATGATGATGATGAAATGACCTTGAAGAGATGACAGTGGAGAAAAGACTAAGGCTTCAGGAGGGATCCAGGCATTGGAATTGGCAGGATGACAAATGATGGGGAGAAGGCACAGGAAAGATCAACAGTACGTGGGGAAACGCCTCATACAAGTGTCCCCAGGTGTGTTTACAAAGCTGTTTGTTGCTGCATAGTTTATAATGGGAAAACATGATACAGTTAAACACTGGAGTAAAATGTGCTCATTAAAAAGGACAAAGTAGATCTACATATGTAGACATGGAAGGATAACCATGGAACTTTTTTGGTGTACAATGTGGGTCATAGAACAGTCTTTAGGATCACTTTTATTTAAATACATATATGCTTACATGAGACAGGAAAGCATAGTGGTGAGGAGTATAGCCTCAAAAATCAGATCCTGGCTCAGCAACTTATTCTGTGACCTTGGGCAGGTTGTCAGGAGGATTATATGAGCTAATGCATGAACACCCAAAATAGGTTCGTCAAGGAGTAAGCCTCTGTGAGTTTTAGTTACTATTACAGTTAGGTTTATTTGGGGGTATAAAAATTATCTGTAAAGCTATGTGTTCATCTCTTATTAGGATTATCCTGTGTGTGTATGAATACGGGAGATTAGCATAGTTTAAATTTATGAAAATTTGTTTATTAATAGGATTATACCATCTAAAGAAAGAGAAAACGCCCTTCCCTCTGGAACCTTGAGAGCCTGGAGTCTGGAGAGATTGCCTTCCTCTTGCTAATTCCCCACAGACCTCATTGTGGAGTTGTGGGCATCAGGTTTTAGCCTTACCTTGATACCTGCTCCTAAGATATCTGGATACTTAAGGATGTCTGAATACCTGGTTTGTGACTTGGGTTGGGGATCGTGCAGCTGATTCTGAAACAGCCTCAAAGGAGGCTAGGGGTGGGATGTGGTACTTGGTTTTTTTTTTTTTTTTTTTTAACTATTTATTTATTTATGGCTGTGTTGGGTCTTCGTTGCTGCACGCGGGCTTTTCTCTGGTTGTGGCGAGCGGGGGCTACTCTTCGTTGCGGTGCACGGGCTTTCTCTAGTTGCGGCGAGCGGGGGCTACTCTTCATTGCCGTGCGCAGGCTTCTCATTGCAGTGGCCTCTCTTGTTGTGGAGCACGGGCTCTAGGCATGCAGGCTTCAGTAGTTGTGGCATGCGGGCTCTAGAGTGCAGGGTCAGTAGTTGTGGCGCACGGGCTTAGTTGCTCTGTGGCATGTGGGATCTTCCCAGACGAGGGCTCGAACCCGTGTCCCCTGCATTGGCAGGCGATTCTTTTTTTTTTTTTTTTTTTGCTGTACGCGGGCCTCTCACTGCTGTGGCCTCTCCCGTTGCGGAGCACAGGCTCCGGACACACAGGCTCCGCGGCCATGGCTCGCGGGCCCAGCCGCTGCGCGGCATGTGGGATCTTCCGGGATAGGGGCACGAACCCGTGTCCCCTGCATCGGCAGGCGGACTCTCAACCACTGCGCCACCAGGGAAGCCCAGCAGGCGATTCTTAACCACTGCGCCACCAAGGAAGTCCTGGTACTTTGGTATTAGTGCCTTTTGAGAAATGAAGATCACTCCTGGAGAAAACCCCACCCTCTGGGCCAATTGGCATCCCTAAGATTCAGGATCAACCAACTTTAGGAGCTGACCTGGGCACACAGCACTGCCTGACAGTTTGACACTCATATTCATTCTCCCACTTTGAGTCAACTGTTTTCATACCTTCTCTACTCTCTTAACTTGTACCTTTCTCCCCAGCACCACTGCCTCTTGGGTACTGTACCTCCTTCTTGCAGAGACTGGCTCCTGCCAACGGTCAGGAATGCTCTCATCTTGCTATCATTTATTCTATAAGCTGCCTGCATCTTGCAAAAGAAGTGTCCCTTCACTTGTGCTCTGCGTCAGTTATCACTGTCTTCTCCTTTTTATTTTATTTTTTGCAGCTTCTCTAGTCTCAACTCCATCTCTAAAAATCCTTATCTCCACATCTTTCTTAAATGTCGGATTGTAAGGGCTCAGTGTTGGCCTCTTTTCTCACTCTACAAACCCTCCCCTGTGATCTTATCTACTGCTGTGGTTTAGAATCCCACCTCTGTACTGCGTTTGTATCTCTAACCCACGTTTGTGTCTCTAACCCAGGTCTCTCCCCTAAACTCCAAGACCCCTATCTATAGTTGCTTACTTGAGATCTCAAATCTAACACGTTTAAATTAGAACTCTTGGTTCTCCCCTCCCAAATCTGCCTTTTGCTAGCCTTCTCTATCTCAGTAAATGGCATTTACTCATCCCAAACCAAACCTGATGGTTCTGCTTCTACTCTATGTTTCTAGTTTGCTCACTTCTTTCCCATCCCTCCAATGCAAGCCGTTATCTCGTATGCTGACCAGAGCCCTCTAACTGGTCATTCAGCTTTTGCTCATGCCCCTTCCAGTCCATTCAGATCATTGACCAGAGTGACATTTGAAAAGGTAAATCTAATTGTGAATCCCCTGCTTAGATTGTAATCTAAGTAGATTCCCATCGTGCCTCAGGTGACATCTGAACTTGTCTCCCCGGTCCTGGAGGCTCTGCCTGATCTGGGCGCTGCCTGACCCTCCCGTGTCCCCTGTTCCGCACTCCTTCACCCCTGAAGCCAGCTACACTCATCCTTCAGTTCTTGAGTGCACCACTCCTGCCCCTGGTGTGGCCCCTGCAGGATGCGTTGCCTGGTTTCATGGCAGGTGCCTCCTGGACTGCATTTCCTTTGCCCATTGCTGGTTCCATCTAAGGCATGGTTGATGCTCTCTGACCTCACCTCAAGTGGAGGAGGTGCTTGCTTCCCTTCATCTTACATCTCACCTCGTCACCTTCAGCTCCCGCACTTCACACGCCTGAGCAGTCACCTTATCCTGCCAATTCCACCTCCTAAATGTTTCACAAACTCCTGATTCTTCCAGTGCTTGTCATTCCTATTCAGACAGCCATCATTTCTCACCTGGAATGTTCTAATAGCTTCGTATTTCTACTTTAATATTATTTCCCCAAAGCCATTCTCTAGGCGGCAGCCAGGATGAGGTTTCCCATTCAGCAAATGTGATGGTATCATTTAACTTCAGACACTATAGTTTTCACCTCCAGGAGTTTGATTACAGTCTTTTCTTTTTATATCTTCCATGTCTCTTATTAATGTTTTGAATATATGGAATACAGTTATAATCTGTTTTAATGTTTTTGTCTGTTCATTCTGACATCTATGTCAACTCTGTTGGTTTCAATATGTTTGTTTTTTCCCCTCATTACGGTTCATGTTTTCCTACTGCTTTGACAATTTTTAATTAGGTGTCAGATGTGAATTTTACCTTTTTTTTTTTTATGCTGGGTATTTTTACAATTCTAGAAATGTTCTTAAACTTTGTTCTGGGATGTAGTTAAGTTATTTGGAAACAGTTTGATTCACTTGAGTCTTGCTTTTAAGGTTTTTAGGCGGGGCTAGGGTTAATTTCCCCTTAGTACTGAGGTAAAACTCTTTTTTAAATTATTTATTTTTTAAAATTTATTTATTTTATTTTTGGCTGTGTTGGGTCTTTGTTGCTGCGCACGGGCTTTCTCTAGCTGTGGTGAGCAGGGGCTACTCTTTGTTGCGGTGCGTGGGCTTCTCATTACGGTGGCTTCTCTTGTTGCAGAGCATGGGCTCTAGGCGCGCGGGCTTCAGTACTTGTGGCCCGTGGGCTCTAGAGCACAGGCTCAGTAGTTGTGGCTCATGGGCTTAGTTGCTCCACAGCATGTGGGATCTTCCCGGACCAGGGCTCGAACCCATGTCCCCTGCATTGGCAGGTGGACTCTTAACCACTGCGCCACCAGGGAAGCCCCGGTAAAACTCTCTTAACATGTGTTCTTCCATTTATCTTTACAACAATCAAATGAATCCTTATATTACAGATGAGGAGACGAGGCTTCCAAAGTTTGTGACACAGCTGGCAGGTTGTTGAAGCCTGGAATCAAAGTCATGTCTGTCTGGCCCCAGTCTCTCTATCTCTCTCTTTCTTTTCTTGAGCTTTATTGAGATTACCACTATAGTGTTAGCTAACACCTCCATCACATCACATGATTACGCTTTTTTTTCCTTGTGGTGAGAACATTTAAGATCTACTCTTAACATATAATACAATATTATTAACCATAATGCCATGCTGTACATTAGATCCCTGGAACTTATTTATCTTAAAACGAAGTTCATACCTTTTGACCTACATCTCACTCTACTCTGTTTCTATAAATTTGGCTTTTTTAGAATCCACATATAAGTGATACCTTACAGTATTTGTCTTTCTCTGGCTTATTTCACTTAGTATAATGCCGTCACGGTCCATTCATGTTGTCGTAAATGACAGGATTTCCTTCTTTCTCACAGATGGATAATATTCCAGTGTGTGTGTGTGTGTGTGTGTGTATGTATATGTATAGCACATCTTTTTTATCCATTCATCTGTTGATGGACACTTAGGTTGTTTTTGTATCTGTGAATAATGTGCTGTGCATAATGCTGCAGTGAACATGAGAGTGCAGACATCTCTTCGAGATCCTGTTTTCATATCCTTTGGATATGTACTAGAAGTAGCAGTGCTGGATCATATGGTGGTTCTATTTTTAATTTTTGAGGAATGATAAGACTCTTAGTAGTCTACTCACTGTTCCCTGAATTCCGAGGTTTTACAGTCTGTCTGTTGGGAGCAGATGCTATTCCCAGCCCTTGTGAGCTCTGGGCATTCTTCCCTCTAATCTTTTCAGGTAGTTTTCTTGCATGCACGCAGTGGACACTGGAGGGAGACCCTCTGCAGATTTCCAGGGTTTTTTCTCCCCTCCAGGGCTCTGCCCTGCAGACTCTAGCTGCCGTGATATTCCCTGACTTCTGCTCGGTCTCTTCAGCTCAGAGAGCTGGCTTGGCTCTCCTTTCTTCCCCTCTCTGTGGCCTCAGAAGTCTCAAAGCAATACACTGGGGCAATCCTAGGGCTCACCTCATTTGTTTCCTGTTCCTCAGGGATCACTGTCCTTTGTTGCCTGATGTCTGTTCTCCTGGAAACCATGTTTCATAGATTTGTCTTGGTTTTAGTTGTTTCAGGCAGGAGGGTAAATTGGTCCTTGTTACTCCATCTTGGTTGGAATTGAAAGTTCCCTCCAGGTGTCTTCCCCACTCCCCCCCCATTAATTAATTAATGGTTAATTAAATGGTGAATTAACCATTTTAAAGTGTACAATTCAGTGGCTTTTAGTACATTCAGTGTTAGGCAGCCATGACCACAAAAAGAAACCTATGCAGTCATTCCTCATTTCGTTTACTTTTTAATGATGCCCTATTGCCCTCTGGATAAAGTCTACGTGGCTCCCAAGGCTACTCGGTGGCTCCCAGGGAGATGATGGTGCGACTCCTCTCCTGGAAAGCGCTTCCTGTTTGCCTGGCTCACGCCTATCCATCCTTTAGCTCTCCACCGAGATACTCCTCTTACCAGATGCCTTTACCTGATACCCTAAGATTGAACTAGGTGCTCAGTTGGCCCCAGACTCTTAAATTTCTGGCACTTACCACGCTAAGCTGTGTCTGTCTGTTCGGCTGTCTGTCTCTTCTGCCACCCTGGGAGCTGGCTGTTGTCTGTCTGCTGTTGTGTCTTGCCTGGCACGTGGTAGGTACTCAGGTATTTGCTGATATGAATATGTCCTCAGTCCCCGATGCTTAAGAGTTCCGGTGACTGCAGTGTGTCCAATGTTAGCGTCCTGCAGAGTCAGGGCTGAGGAACCTAACCCCATCAAAGTTTTCTGCAGAGAGGCGGTGGCGGAACACAGGTGTGGGGGCCCCCCCCCACCCCCACCCCCGGCCAGCATAGGCAATCATTTGTGTTCTGAGAAGTTCCCAGCCATCAGGGTGGAGATGTGAACCCGTTTGCCTTCTTCAGTAATTACTACCAGTGGTGTTTTCTTGACCTCTTCTCCTGGCTGGGTGTGATGGGTGAGGCTTAACAGAATCTCAACAGATTCCCTAGCTCTCTCGTTACTTTTGGTTAAAATGAATTTGGGGCTTGGAATGTAAGCCTCAGTCCTGTTCATTTCAAAACTTCAGTTTCAAACTCATTTTGAGCTCTTCTCCCTGTCCCCCAGCACAGGCTAGAGCTGGGACTCAAGCACGTGCATGTTCAGCTCTCCTCCCACCTCCCCTCCCCTGAAGCTGCCAGGCCCCTCAGGGGCCTTCTGCAGCCCAGTGCCAGGGTGGACAGCGGGAGGGAGAAGGGACTCTGCTCGTGGGACCGGATGCATGTTGGTTATGAACAGCGTCCTGGCTTTGCTCTGGGTGTGGGGCTGTGTGTGATCACACAGTCCTCTGTGGCTGTGGACCCCCGTCCCTCCTGAGAAAGGCAGCCATGCCTCTTCCCGCACTTCTCCCAGGTGGGCCTCCTATTGCTTGGTCCAGGGGCCACCCATGGCCTCTGCCCTTCTGTTAATAACCACCTGGGTCCTTTCCACAGGAAAGGGCTACAGAGAATAGGATGAGGTGAAGGTTTCCCAGGCACACCACGTCAGAGGCTCTTCAGACCCTGTAGTCCTCGGCTACTCTGGCAGGTGAGAAATCTCTGGGCCAGGAGCAGGCACCAGTGTTTGAGTTCAAGTCCCCACCCGTCAGTGAGCCCCCCTCCCTTCCCACAGTGCAGTGAGAAGACAGAAAAAGACACCCACCATATTCTCAGACACCCAGAATGCTCCCCACCATGCTTGGCTCTACTGGTGGCACCAGGGGGGCCTATAATTTCTGCAGCTCAGCAGGTGTGCACCTGGAGGACAAGATGCCACTTTCTCTTTCTTGCAGGTCCCCCAATCTTCACATGTGATTTGTTTAGAGGTACTCTTAGCTACGGGGGGTGGGGCGTGGGGGTGGGGAGGGACCACGCCCTCCCACCATGGACATGGGTTTTCCCTGCAGACACCCAAAAGCTAGCTCTTTTTTTTTTTAAAATAAATTTATTTATTTACTTATTTTGGCTGAGTTGGGTCTTTGTTGCTACGTGCAGGCTCTCTAGTTGCAGCGAGCAGGGGCCACTCTTTGTTGCGGCCCGCAGGCCTCTCATTGCAGTGCCCTCTCTTGTTGCGGAATACGGGCTCCAGGCGTGCAGGCTTCAATAGTTGTGGCACGTGGGCCCAGCAGTTATGGCTCGCGGGCTCCAGAGCGCAGGCTCAGCAGTTGTCGCGCACAGGCCTAGTTGCTCCGCGGCATGTGGGACCCTCCCAGACCAGGGCTCGAACCCGTGTCCCCCGCATTGGCAGGCGGACTCCCAACCACTGCGCCACCAGGGGAGCCCCCCAGGGAAGCCCCCCAAAAGCTAACTCTTGTCAGGCTTTCCTTTCCTAATGGTTGACGCTCACCAGGGCTGGTTCTGGCATCTCTCAGCAAGCCCAGAACGAACTTTAGAACATGTTGCATTTTGTGGCTTTTGGGGACCTTAGCCCCATGTGCTCAAGCAACAGGAGCAATGAAATAGCAGATCTTCCATCCCTCTCTAGCTCGAGTGAATGCCTGCTGAGGGGTGGTATATCTTTGCAGTCTCCAAGTCCACAGCCATGCCTGGCGTAGACAGACAGTTTATGGGATTGAGTTACAGCAGGAAGCATGACAGCCAAGTGGCTGCCTGTGTCCCTGGGTGCACAGGCTCCCAGGAGGATGCGTGCTTATATTCCCAATGAAGGGGCCTCTTTCCCATAAGAGGAGCCTGGATGGATGAGCCACTTCTCTTCCCAGAGCACAAAGTGGAACAAACTGCAGGTCCTGCCTTCCTCTGGTGCCCGAGGAGTGGGAGGGGGTTGCCACGGCACTGGCATGCACCATACTTCCTGCCCATCTTGCAGCAGAGGTGCGAGCTGCCTGCCGTTGGTATGCTGCTCAGACCCCAGGCCCTGGCTGGCTTCTGGTGTCCTGCACACTCGCACTGACACACCAGAGGGGAGAGCCCACCGGGGGCACTGTGGGGAGACTAACCCAGGGATGTAGTCCAGGGATGGGACACGTAGTTAAGAAGCATCTTGGTCTTCCTGGAAAGATCAAAAGCTAGTTGAGCACAGTGTTGTGCATTCCTTGGTTGAAAACTGGGCGTGTAACTAGAGCAGTCAAACAAATTATATTTCAATCCTGCAGAAAGACTGAAAGAGGCAGAGGGGTGAGGCTGGTGTGGGGATATGCTGAAGGGGGCAGTCAGATGGAGAGAGACAGGAAAGTCCCCAGACTCACCTTGAAACAGAACTGGGAACTCAGAAGGTAGCAGACATAACACCACACAGGGCTTGGCACCCAGCTGGCACTCACACTCAGGCCTGTTGAATTTTATAGGAGGGATGTGTTCCTAAGACCTTGCATAATTAAAAATTTACATAATTGAAGACTAATCCTCACATGGATGCTATATTAGTGTTCTTGGGCTTCCATAAAAGAATACCCTAGACTGGGGGCTTAAATAACAAAACTTTATTTTTTGACAATTCTGGAGGGTAGAAGCCCAAGGTCAAGATGTTGGTAGGTTGATTCTTCCTGAGACTTCCCTCCTCTGGCTTGCAGATGGCTGCCTGCTCTCTGTGTCCTAGCATGGTTTTCCTTCTGTGTTGTCTGTGTCCTAATTGCCTTAAAGGACACCAGTCATTATTGGATTAAGGTCTACCCTAAGGACCTCGTTTTAATTTAATTAGCTCTTTAAAGGCCCTATCTCCAAATGTAGTCATATCCTGAGGTACTGGGGGTTAAGAATTCACCATATGAATTTCAGGTGTGGGGAGGAGCGACCCAATTCAGCCCATAATAGGTATTGTGTGCTTCTATTAAAGAGGCAAAGATAAGTGGTAGTGACATAAACATAACTTACGCTTCATTTTTAAGCCTGTTAAAACTTTGAAAAATGGTTCTTGATAAATTCTGAAAAATTGTAGATGCTTTGCAGTTTAAAATTTTATGTAGAAGATGACTTAATAACCTTTTTTTTTTAATGTTGGAAATCTGCATAATCCAGTTTCCTTTTTCATGCAGAAAATGTCTATTGAGTGGTCACTATGCCCCAGGCACCGTTCTAGGTACTAAGGATATAACATTGAACAAAACAGGTACAAATCTCTGCCTTCATCCTGGAAGAAACAGACTATCTGCAAAATAATAGTGTTACACCATATGCTATAAAGTGGTAGGTTCCATAGAAAAAATAAAGTGGGGAAGAGGGTATGTCCTTTGTGTGGGTGGGTTGAAATTTTACATATTATAGATGGCCACATTGAGAAGGTAATTTTGAAAAAAGATTTGAAGGAAGTGAGGGAGGAACCCTGAGGACATCCAGGGTTAGGACTGTCTAGGCAGAGGAGAGAGCGAGTGCAAAGGCCCTGAGGTAGGAATGGACTTGGCATGTTTGAGAAAATGCAGAAAGGTCAGAAGGGCTGGAGGGGGGGGGTTGAGTAATAAGGAGAGGATTGGGAGACAGTGCCAGAGAGGTAGGCCGGGACTAAATCATGTAGAATCTTGAAAGCCATGGAAATTAGTTTGGATCTTAAGTGTAGGTCCCTGGGGGACCAAAAGATTGTTGGGGACAGGGTAGTGCTGAGCTGGGAAGATGGGGAGTGGGGTGCCTGAGGATCAGGTTACGGAGAGTTTGAAGTTATTGGTAGTGATGATGTCCAGGAGATTACCACAGGAGTGAGTGACTCAGGTAGGTGGAAGCCAAGCTCATTGTAGGAGAACTGTAAGGGAATTTTGAGAGCAGGGTCTTGGAAGGAATAAACAGAACGAAGGAGTGGTTTTAGAGAGAATGGCAGTGAGCCAAGAGTCAGATTCTTCAAGGGGAGAAGGGTATGACCCAGGTATTTGCAACAAGACAGGCAATGGATGGTGTAGTCTGTTCACGTGAGGTTGCGAGCTGGGGTTTTAGGACAGAGGGAGGGCATGTGGTCTGGAAGCAGCAGTGGAGCAGCGGCCTCTTCACTGATGCTCGTGGGAGGCCTGGGAGGGATGGCAGCTGGGGGCCACAGTTCCCTCTAGGTGTGAAATGTGATTGACTTCTAGGATATTGCTCTTGATGACTTTATTTAATAAAACCTAAATGGGAGTATCACTTCTTAATATTAGGCTTCTTAGTCTAGATGAAATTGAGTGAGGATTTTTCAGAAGTTCTTGTCCTTAAAAATGGAATAACAGGAATTAATCGTTTATGCTCCTTGGTCTTCAGATGGAGGTCTTCAGGGCCTCTCTTTACTGCTTGTAGCATTCTGTCCCGAGGTTAATTATTGCCTTGACAGGCTACATCCAGAGCCCAGTGGGAGAAAAAATTGACTTAGAAGACGTGCAGTTGCCAGGAAAAGAGCAAGAATGGAGGGAAAAAGGAAGAAAAGGCATTCGAAAAGTCAGTAGGAATGTTTTGGGTGGAATGAACTTCGGGGAGAAGTGACTCATTTGCCCTGCAGATAGGAAGTCACAAAGCAGTGTTCTCCAAGGGTGCCTGGGACCCAGGGGCCCCGAGACCCTATTGGGGTGTGTGAGGTCAGGACTCTTTCAGGAATAGCACCAAGATGTTTTTTGCTCTTTTCATTCTTTTTCACAAGCGTATAGTGGAATTTTGTAGAAATTATGTGAAGTGTGATATCACAGCTGATTGAATGTAGCAGCAGATAGAAGAATCCAGCTGTCTTCATGTAAGCCAGATATTAAGGAATTCTGCAAAAAGGGGGACTTCCCTGGCGGTCCAGTGGTTAAGACACTGTGCTTCCAATGTAGGGGACGCAGGTTCAATCCCTGGTCGGGGCATTAAAATCCCACATGCCATGCGGCCCCCCCTCCAAAAAAAAATCCTTAAGACACATATTTTTAAAAAAAGTCTGCAAAAATGTATAACAATGTCAGTCTCACTAAATGTTTTTTTATTTGAGAAAATACTTTTCATAAAGATATGTTAATTATATTAACATTAAAAGGGTTATTACAATATTTAAATCAACTAGTAAATATTTTTAAATTCCCATTTAAGTTTCTAATGCTGTATATATCGATAGATATAATCCTTATAGACAAAACGAAGGCTCTTTGTGGTCCTTACTTTTTAAGAGTGTAAAGGAATCTTGAGACCAAACAGTTTGAGAACTAGTGGATAAGAGGCCAGGCTCTGGAGTTAGTGTGCTTGGGTAGGAATCCAGGCTTTGTGATCTCAAGCAAGTTACTTAACCTCTCGGAGACTTTAGTTTCCTTGTCTATCAGCTAGGCCACCTTATACAGGTATTGTGAACAAGTGAAATAATGCATTAATACCACTTTGCACAGTTTTGGGTATAAGAATGATCATTTCAAAACTGTTGATTATTACTTCATCAAACAACTGACTGAATGCATAATTCTTTGCTAAGTGCTGGGAGGATGTAAAATGGCATAAGTCACAGCTCCTACTCTGAAGGGGTTTGCTGCCCAGGTAGAGATTTCTGGATTTGTAGTCTGCACCTTTTTTCTTTTTTTTTTTTTTTTTTGTGGTACGCGGGCCCCCCACCGCTGCGGCCTCTCCCGTCGCGGAGCACAGGCTCCGGACGCGCAGGCCCAGCGGCCATGGCTCACGGGCCTAGCCGCTCCACGGCACGTGGGATCCTCCCGGGCCAGGGCATGAACCCGCGCCCCCTGCATTGGCAGGCGGACTCCCAACCACTGCGCCACCAGGGAAGACCCTGTAGTCTGCACCTTTGCGTTCAATTCCCAGCTCTTGACTAGCGACCTCACCTTGAGCGAGCCAGTTCCTGTGGGTAAAGTCAGATAATAAAGGCATTATGGCAGTTCCCTGGTGGCGCAGTGGATAAGACTCTGTGCTCCCAATGCAGGGGGCCCGGGTTTGATCCCTGGTCAGGGAACTAGATCCCACATGCATGCCGCAACTAACAGTTCACATGCCACAACTAAGGAGCCCACCTGCCACAACTAAGACCCGCTGCCACCAAATAAATAAATATTTTTTAAAAAAAGGCATCCGTGAGGGTCCACTGAGGAGATGGTGAATTCCTGCTGTATCTTCCAGGCACTGCTGTCCCCTGACGTAGTTTAACACTTGGATTTGTCCTTCTTGAAAATTACGCTGTCCTTCCTGCTTTCCATTTCTGGAACCTGCCTTTCTTCCCGAGATATGTAAATACGCCACTAGAGGGCACCTCCTGCCTTCTTATTCATTCATCGTCTGCTGTTTCTTATTTGGAAATGTTCCTTTAGCTGAGGTGGGTGGCAAGTCCCGATGTTGTCTTCAGGACACTCTCAGCTTGGTGAGTGTGCTACGTTTTGTCTGAAAATCCCGACTCTGTGTTTATCAGTCGATACAGGTTTACTGAGACTTCTTTAAATAAAACTGGAGGGAAGGCGTTGGTGGAAAGGAGATTGTGGGTGTCACCGCCACCACCTGACATTACAGATCATGGACTCCATACCAGGTGGTGCTCAGTGCTTCACGTGCATCGTCTCATGGACTCTCAGAGCAACACTAGCGGGCTTAGGTATGGGCACTCGTTTTTAATAGTTGGAAGCCCGGGCTCTGATTGGTTAAGTAACTTGTGCGAAGTCCAGTGTGTTGGAGCTGGTTCAAATCCCGGTGAAGTGTGCTGATAGCAGAGGAGGGTGGCCTGCAGGGAGGCAGGATTTGGACAGAAGAGGACCAGCGAGAGTTTGGTCAGGCAGGGGAAATGGTCTCCAGAGGGACTTGCGCTGCCTGTGAGCCCTGAATGCAGGGAGCAGGTCTTACTGCTCTGGGGTGGTGATTCTCAGCCTTGTCAGACACAAACACCCCTTTCTGTAGAAAGTATTTTACAACAACCATTTTACTATTCTGAAGTGAAATTCAAAGGCAGTATATATCTATGTTTACATATATGCTTACATCTAATACGAAGGACAGTACTACCTATCAGTTGAGTATCAGGGGTGTACACAGACCAGACGATGGAAAATGCCAGCATAAATCCCCAAATGGTCCACTAGGGGGCGGCGTACTTCTTCCACGGCTGTGAGCCGCTCCCCCAGTCGACTCCCCTCGAGTTGCCTTTGGGCCTCTCCCCTCTCCCGTTGCAGTGGCCTCATGTCACACTCCTCCTGGGGTGGCGTGATTGTCTCTCTGAGGGCCCCTTAGTGGTCAGGGGGCAGGCGGGGATTGAAGAGAGGAAGTCACAGAGCATGGAGCTGACCCCCAAGTGGGTGTGCTAGATTTCTAATCACATGAACGTGCCATGATTAGAGTCATGTGCTTTAAAGTTTTACTTTTGTTGTTGAGTCATTTGCTTAAAAAGTGGTTATGAAGTTACACGTTTGTCTTATTTTCATTAAATTTTTTGAGGTTACTTTGTATTGTAGCAAGTGGTAACTATCCATTTAATTTTTTTCTTTAGTGGATTTAATTTTTCTTTAACCTAAATACATTTATTTATTTATTAAATACATATATTTAAATAGAAACCTTAAATGAGTATATAAATGTAAAACTTATATCACTTGGCATAATTAGAGGGTGACCTAAAAATTAAAAAAAACCAAATAAATAAAACAATGTTACTACATTCTTGCTGTACTTATACTTTGGTTTTCCACCAAAGGTCCAGTCTCTCTCTATAAAAAAAAGAAGTTTAACAAGTGTTAAAGACAGAGTCACACCAAACCAAGACTAGCCTTAAAGTAATCAGAGAACTAAGAGAGAAGTGAAAGGGAATATTTTTCTCACTATTTAAGAGAATCCATGTTATTTAAAGCTTTATCTGTACTCCTAAAATCATCTCCCATACAACAGTGGATAAAATGTTTCCCACTCTGGAGACATTGGTACAGCAGATGGCTTCCTGGACTTGGGAGTCCAGGGACCACTTACTAGCTGTGTGTCCTGCACATGTTGCCTGCCCTCTCTGGGCCTCTCTGTCCTCACCTGTAAAATGAGGAGGTTAGAAGAGATGATCTCTGAAGTTCTTCTGGACCTAACAGTCGAAGACTCTGAAGCCCTGATTCTCATCAGAAGGAGATCCAGGACTTAAGGTGAGCATCCTCTTGTTTTGTGCTTAGAACCTTTGAAGGGGGCTGGGGAAAACCATGGATTCTCAGAAATTCCAACTAGCACCCTCTCTCCCTCAGGGCAATTTAGCCTGACATAGCAGAGCCACTGAGAGTTTAGAACCTGGAGTCCAAGAGACCTGGATTTAAATCCCTGCTCGGCCTCCTACAAGTTTTGTGACTTTGAGCAAGTTACCTCTTTTGTCCCCAGTTTCTCTAGCTATAAAATAGGGGTGAGAGTATTTATCCTTACTGTGAAGATGAAATTATAATGTCAAGTGCTTACTACAGTGCCTGGCCCATGTCTTAGCAGTGATTCCAGTTTATTATGATAATTCCTAAGATGCATTTGCTCATTTTTAATGAAACTTGGTGGTATCCTGGAAGTAAGCCATTGGGGGAAACTGTTTGGTGGCCCTGTTCCCAAAATCTTTAAAACTGATGAAATGAATATTATAGACGCCCAAGAAGGGGAGGCCTTGTCTGAGAAAGGTGAGTGTGAATGCATGAGGCCGTCCCACCTACACATGGCCTTGGTGGTAGTGGGGGGGCCAAGTGTATTTGTGTGGGTTTTAGGACTTTGAAAAAAATAATTTTTTTTTTTTAAAGCATTAACTGAGCAGCTTGTGGCTTTCCAGCCCACAGGTTTCCTGCGTCTCGGCCTGGCCCCTTAGTGCAGGTGCCTGTGAGTGTGTGCGTGGGATAGGGGAGAGTGGGGGGGATGGCAGAGCGACAGAGTTTCCCCCTTGTGGCCCCTGATCCACTCTACCACCATGACAGGCCTGTTCGGGCCCACGTGGAGCTGGGCCAGGTGGCTGGGGCAGTGGGAGCCTGTCGTTTGGAAGAGCGGCATTGCTCGTCCTGGGGACATCTATCTCTGAGGTCTTGCTGCCACTTCTGGGACATTCCTGACCAGGTGGAATTCTCCTGAGGACATTTTTTTGGGATAATCATGTGACGACTACTCCCTAAAACATAGAGAGTTCCATCATTTGAGCTGTGGACCTGGATTTTCACTCTGGCCTGGCCACTAACAGGTTCTGCAACCTTTCTAAACACTTCTCTTTCTTCCTTTCCTTATTTGTAAAATGAAAGATTAGATCATACCAGTGGTTTTTAAGTGTTAAGTTGTTTGTGTACGTGTGGGGTGGGTATCACAGAGCCTTTGGACAAGCTGATGAGAGTTATAGACACTCTCTCCAGAAGAATGTAGGTCCCCACACATTTTATATAAAATTTCAGGCTGTTCCAAGACACCCCTGGAAATCCCTCCATGGACTCCAGGTGGCAAACTACTGATTCTGTGCTTCGTTCAGCTTACAAGCTTCTATGAAGCCCATGCCTTCCAAGTTGGCTTTCCTGCTGAACCCAAACCAAATGAAGAACTTGTCCATTTGTACACATGTGTTTAGTACACTCTCCCTCACAATCCAGCAAAGTCAGTCTCAGCTCAGCAGGGCCATGCAAGAGCTGTGCTACCAGGGCCTTTTCATGTGGCCGTGCAGGTTATTCCCTGCACAAGCCATCCGCAGTTGATGGCCAAGCCTTTCCCTAATTCACACAAAGGTGGGTCATGGGCCAGTAATAGCCTTTGCAACATACACTTGGACACCAAAATATAAGGTCCAGCAGGAGATTCTCCACCCAAGGGCTTGGCCTGAGGCTGGTCCCTGTTTAGGCTCAGTAGACAGTATTAATTAGTGGCTGAAAAGAGGGGTCATCGAGAGGCTAGAAATATGCACTTAAAGAAGACTCAGGTAAGACTGAGATCCTTGAATGAGTTAGGACTCTTGTGGAAAGTAACTGCATTCATTGGAGTTCTTAGTTGCAGACAATAGAAACCAATTCAGCTGACATAAGCAGGAAAGGAATTTATTGAAAGCACGTCAAGTGGTCCACAGAAATGTCAGGAAAGCTACAGAATAGGCACGAGATACAGAACAGTGACAATGGAGGCGAGGCCTCAGCCAGAATAGTGGTCTGAGTTGATGATGCAGCCCCAGCCTGGCCATGGATGCCACTGCCGTCAAACCAGCCCAGCTTATGTTGCTGCCACTGGTGACGCTGGATGGAAGATGCAGCTGTCGCCAGCAACCGTTAAAATGAATCCTCTAGGGCCCTGTTTCATTGCAACATCTGATTGGTTGCACCTGGGCCATGTGCTGGACCATCCAGGCTGCAAGGGATACTGGGAGAGCGAGTGACTGACATTTTCAACTTCTTTGTTTCCCACCAAGACTCTTAATTGGGGGATTTCCCCAAACCAGCCCTCCCAAATCAACAAGCATTCTGCAGACACAGCAACCAGCTAGAGTTAGCTTCAGTAAAGAAAACTCTTGAAGGCTGTAGGGTGTTTCATGAAAGCAAAGACAGGAGGGAAGCCAGACCATGAATGGCATGGAACCAGGAACTTGAACATCAGCGGAACGCTTCCTCCAGCTCTTATCTCTGCTGCACTGGGCTCCTTCATTTTCTCTTTCTGCTTTCTGACATTTTATTTCCTCAGTCCAGGAGGTAGGATCATGTGGTAAAAATGGGGGGTTTGGAGCCTCCTCCCGTGGCTCTAAGGGCCCCTCCCCGGAAGGAGAGCTTGGCATTTACTATGACGGGTGGCTTCTACCCTCTTCGTGCCTTCATTCTGGCCGCGCAGGATGGGTCTCCGCTGTTCTACACGGTTCTCCCCCTGTGGAGGTCCCTTTAGGTAACCTGAGCACACCTCCTGTTTCTCTGAGGCTTTGGTTAGCTGCTCAGATGTTTCCAGAATGTCAGGTCTTCCTCATTTTACTAATGGAGGGTCTAGGTTCTCAGAAATTCAGTGACTTACTCAAGACTCTGACCATCCCATGAGTGAGTGGGTGCATACACACAGTGCTTAGAAGAATGCTTAGCGTGTGGAGAACTCCGCAGGTGTTAGTGACGTCACTAGGATTTCTTTTCTTCTAAAGTACATTTCTTTCCTCTTCCCTCGCTTTCTTTCTTGGTGCCCTCTGTCCTTTCTTTCTTTCCAAAACTATGTACTGAAGGCCTGTGTGCCCAGTACTATTGTAAGTGCTGAGAACTCACCTGTGAACAAGACAGACAAGATTCCTGCCCTTATGAGGCTTTTAGTTCAGTAGAAAGCAAGTAAACAAGGTGATTTGTGCTAGTGGTAAGTGCTCTGAAGGCAACAGACAGAAGTGACTGGGGCTGGCTCTCGGGGAGGACTACTTTGACGTGGTGATGAGGAGGGAAGAGGCCTCTGAGACGGTGGTTGTAAACCAAGATAGGAGGATGAGGGCTGATGGAAGAGGGAGGAGTGTGTGCAACAGCCCCGAGGTGAGAACGAGAAGCCAGCCCAGCCCGTCCTGGTGGCGGGAACACGACCAGGCAAGAGTGATGGGAGATGAAGGTGGAGAGGAGGGCAGAGGTCAGATCAGGAAAGGCCTTGTAATGACGTGGTCATGGGAGCCATGTAGGTAGGACGGTGGGAGCCATGTAGGTAGGACAGTGTCGTGATATGATTTAGAGTAAAAAAAAAAAAAGAAAAAAATTAATTTTTATCAGAGAACCACAACCGAACCAAACTAAACAAGAACAGGAATAACAAAGATACCCAACTGGCCTGTACTCTTCAAAAATGTCAAGGTCTGCAGACATACAGAATGGACTTGAGGACGTGGGTTGGGGGAGGGGGAAGCTGGGGCAAAGTGACAGAAACATCGACGCATATACACTACCAAATGTAAAATAGATAGCTAGTGGGAAGCAGCCGCACGGCACAGGGAGATCAGCTCGGTGCTTTGTGACCGCCTGGAGGGGTGGGATAGGGAGGGTGGGAGGGAGACGCAAAAGGGAGGGGATATGGAAACATATGTATATGTATAACTGATTAAATTTGTTATAAAGCAAAAAATAAAAAAAACCAAAACAAAACAAAAAAAAAAGAGGGAGGGGATATGGGGATATATGTATACATGTGGCTGATTCACTTTGTTGTACAACAGAAACTAACACAGCATTGTGAAGCAGTTATACTCTAATAAAGATGTATAAAAGAAATGTCAAGGTCAAGCAAGACAAAGAAGTGCTGCACGTTGAATTTGCACATTGAAGAGTTATGGCCATTAAATGCAGTGTGTCGTTGGGACGAGATCCTGGATTGGGAAAAAGTTGTTCTAAAGAATACTGTTGGGACAATGATGAAATTTTGAAATGTACTGTTGTTTTAGATAAGAGTATTGCATCATTGTTAAATTTCCTGGATTTGTTAACTTGGCTGTGGTTAGGAGAATGTCCTTGTTTTTAGGAAATAAATACATGTGAAATTGTATAGGCGTAAAAGGGCATGATGTCTACAATATACTCTCAAAAGGTTCAAGATAAAACATGTAGAGAGAGTGATAGAGCAAATATGAAATGACATTAAAAATTGGTGAATTTGTGTGAAGAGTATCCTTGAGTTCTCTAACTATTCTTGCAACTTTTCTGTAGGGATGATTATTGATATGGTTAAGTTTAAGTTTATCATCTTATTTTTTTTCTATTTCATGTGTTCTTTGTTCCTCTTTCTCTGTCTTCTTTCGGATTGAGTATTTTTTTTTAAATGGACTTCTTTGTTGACTTTTTAGCTGTAACTCTGTTTTTTTAGTGGTGGCTTTAGAGTTTATAGTATACATCTTTAACTTATCACCGTTTACTTGCAAGTGATATTATATCACTTCATATATAGTATAACAGCCTTGAACAATATACCTCCATCTCTCCCCTTCCACCCTTTGTGCTATTGTTGTCATAACTTTGTACTTTCTAACATGTTATAAACCCTATATTACATTGTCATTATTTTTGTTTAAACAGTCAATTATCTTTTAAAGAGATTTAAATAATAAGAAAATATTATTTTTCTTGGTGCTCTTCATTCCTTTGTGTAGATCCGTATTGCCATCTAGTATCTTTTCCTTTCTGCCTGGAGAACTTTAACATTTCTTGTAGTCTGGGTCAGCTGATGATGAATCCTTCCAGCTTTTGTATTTCTGAAAAAGTTTTTATTCCGGATTCGAGGTTGGCAGGTCTTTTTCTTTCACTGCTTTAAAGATGCTCCACTGTCTTCTCTTCTTGCATTTTTTTTCAACTTGGAGAAATCTGCTCTTATTCTTATCCTTGTTGCTGTGTGGGTAAAGTCTTTTTTTGCCAGATGCTTCCACCACTCCTCCCTTATCACTGATTTTGAGTAATTAGGTTATATAATGTGCTTTCCTGTAGTTTTCTTCATGTTTCTTGTGTTTGGGGTTTGCTGAGCTTCTTGGATCTCTGGGTTTATAGTTTTTGTCAAATTTAGAAAATTTTCATCCATTATTTCTTTAAATAGTTTTTCTTCCTGCCCACCCCCCCTCGCCCCCCACCCTTGGGACTCATAGCTCACTGATGCTCTTTTCATTCTTTCCAGATGCTTATTTGACAGGCCATTTCCAGTCCTCAGCCCCAGAGGTGCAGATTCCATTACTTTGGGTTGGGGTTTGGGAACTAGTATAGTATTTTTAAACCAGTCCCTGGGAGATTCGGATGCATCTGGTCCAGGACCACATTTTTGGGCTTTTTAAAAATTAATTTTGTTTCTTAACTTAAAATGTATTTTCAAACTTAAAGAAAAGTTGCAAGAATAGTTGTAAAAACTTCTGAACGCTCTTTAACCAGATTTACCAACTGTAAACATTTTGCCATATTTTCCCCCAACTCTGCCGACAACCAACACGCTTTTTTCCCCCAGGACTATTAGAGAGTAATTTACACCAAGCCCCTTTACTCCTAAGTCCTTCAGTGTACATTTCCTAAAACGAAGGCTATTCTATTACACAACCACAGTAGAATGATCAAATTCAGGAAACTTAACATTGATAAAATACTGTTATCTCATCTTCAGTCCATATTCTGATCTCACCAGTTATCCTTATAGTGGCTTTATCCAGCCCGGGACCCTACCTGAGGTCATGAATTCCACTTAATTGTCATGTCTCTTTAATGTCCCAAGGACCGAAATGTGAGAAACATTGTTTTAAAGCTGGTTGGTAGTGGAGGAGAGAGAATAACACTCCCTGAAAGCAGCTGAATCCCAGGAATGGCAGGGCAGAGACCTGAGGGCAAGGACCTCCTGCTGCCGTGTCTGTGGGGCCTCTGTGGACCCAGGGCCAGCGTGTGGAACGCTCCAGCTCTTCCTGCCGCCCCACTGCGGGTCTTAGCTTCCCCTGAATGAACAACCTTATTAATTTCCTTGCCCTTTCTGCCCTATGTCCATTGCTTAAGGCAAACAAGTACATCTCTGTGATGTGCAACTGAGAGTGGGAAAGGAAAGAAAAAGTGAATGGCGAGGAGGAGAATGGGAAAGATAAGTAGAAAAATGGAATAAACCAAACTGCCCTGCCTTTAGATCCACAAATTGCTGGATGACTTTGGGCAAGTTAGAAAATATTTTCCAGCATCAGAACCAACGTCAAAATAAAACGGGCTCTTACTTTCTGTGTCCTGAGATTGAGATAATGTTGTAAGGCCCTTGGAAATTGTTATTATTGTCAGATGGAGGATGGGAGAAATCTGCAGACAAGGTTATATACTTATGAATGTCCCACCTCGTCATACCAGGGTATCCACCTTCACGTGAATTTTGCACAAGTTCTGTCTCTTTTTTTTGTTTTATTAAAGGGAGTGAAAGGGGGAACTCAGTGCACATGACATTGATGGGGCTGAAAAAAAAAAAACCCTATTTAGAAATCTGATACTTTAAAAGCAAAGTCATCATTTTCAAATCCAAACTTGGTTCTGACTCATTGACCAGACTCGTGCTTCAGCACAGGCTTTGGGGAGACGCTCCCAGGCCCACGTACCCGGACGCAATTCTCCAAAGTGTGCAAACTAGAGCTGCAGGGGCAGGGTTTGCTGCGCTACATCAAGCTGGCACTGAGAAATGCCCGGGGAGTGATACCTGTGCGTGCAAGCCTAATACCTTACATCGTGATCTGGTCCTACTGTGGCTTCCTTTCTCCCACCTCTCTGTCTCCATCCAGCCATGCTCCACCTCTTCAGCACCTCCAGACCTGGCGACCATCATCATGTTTGCTGTCTACTCCGCTTGGAATATTCTTTTCTGGATCTTTTTCTTCTTAAATCCTGCCTCTCTTTCTGTTCTCAGCTTTGAAGTCACTTCCTAAGCCTTCACTGCCACCCAAGCTTGCAGTAGGTGCCCCTACCTGAAATCCCAACATGCCATGAACTGACCTAACACAGTTGTGATTGCCTGTTACCGTGCCTGGACTGCACGGTAGATTTTAAGGCCTGTGAGATCGAGCACTGTACTTTCTTTACTGTTAGATTCCTGGCTCATAGCATAGTCCTTGATGTACAATAAATGCTCGATAAGTATTTATTGGATGAATTAAAGAGAAGCTGGCTCAGATCTGATACTTTGGAAATTAAAACCGAAAGGGTGAATTCTGTTTGGCAACATCAAACAAACTCACATGCACCCCCATTTCTCCCTCTAACTGTTACGGAGAGCTCAGATTTATTGCGTTACCTGGGAATCTGGAGTTTGCCTTTAGCTGCTTCCTCATCTTCCCCAGCTGGACATCCAAGTGGTCACCAAACCCTAGATAGTCCACATCCTGGGGTCTGTCAGGGTCCATCTTCTCCTTTCCGTTCTCACTGCCAGTACACTCGTAACCTCTGTGTTGTGTCAAGAAACTCCCTTGCTCCTCACCTTTCAGTATCTACTTTGTTCTGGAAGCTTTTCATCATAGCGTTTGAAACCTTGCCCTGACGGGTCCACTGGTCTCCAGGGATGGAGTTACTCACACTGGGCTCTTGGCCATTCCTCAGGCATTTTTCTTTCTTTATTCTTTCACCCATAATGCTTCCTCAGCAAGAAATCTACCCCTACCCCCCATACCTGTTGAATCTGCCTACTTAACCTGCAAGACTTAGCTTAGATTCTTCTTCTAAGCTTCTTCTTCTTTTTTAAAATTATTTATTTATTTATTTTTGGCTGCGTTGGGTCTTCGTTGCTGCGTGCTGTGCGTGGGCTTTCTCGAGTTGCGGCGTGCCGGGCTACTCTTTGTTGCAGTGTGTGGGCTTCTCATTGGGTGGCTTCTCTTGTTGTGGAGCACGGGCTCTAGGTGCGTGGGCCTCAGTAGTTGTGGCAGCTGGGCTCAGTAGTTGTGGCTTCTGGGCTCTAGAGCACAGGCTCGGTAGTTGTGGCGCATGGGCTTTGTTGCTCTGTGGCATGTGGGACCTTCCCTGACCAGGGCTCGAGCCCGTGTCCCCTGCATTGGCAGGCGGATTCTTAACCACTGCGCCACCAGGGAAGCCCTAAGCTTCTTAAGAATAAGGATATCCCTTACTCTCTGAGTCTATTTCACTTCTGAGTTCACATAGAATCTTTGGGTAGGGAGGGATAGTGGGTTATCAAGCACTAAGACATTCCTGAGTTTGAGAGAACAAGTGGCTGGAGTTCAGATAGAGAAAGACAGCTGTCATAACCGTGACCTGTGCGCATCACCATTAACAAGGACCAGGGCTGAACATCTCACCTGCCTTATCTCCTTTAGTCTTCATCACAGCTCTTGGGGGTTGAGGGGCGGGGAGTCGGTTCTTTAAATATCCTGATTTTACAGATAAAGAGACAGAGGT
Organism: Mesoplodon bidens; assembly: GCF_964165515.1. Classification (NCBI taxonomy): domain Eukaryota; kingdom Metazoa; phylum Chordata; class Mammalia; order Artiodactyla; family Ziphiidae; genus Mesoplodon; species Mesoplodon bidens. The sequence continues at coordinate 170,893,709 of NC_138160.1, read as the reverse complement.
TCAAGGAGGTGACCTGATTTTCCCACAGCCGCCCAGCAAGGACGTGGTGGATCCTTGGTGCACCTGGAGTCTATCCCGCCTCTCTCCAGAGCTTGAGCTGGTGCCTGTTGCGCGCTCCTAAAGAGAACAGCCACTCCCAGGCATCTCTACATGGCCAGAGACATCACTTTGCACATCGTAAATGCTCCATCAGTCTTTCAAATGAATGGATGCTTTCTAATTGGTATTGACAGATTATAAACTTTCATGATCTTCTATCATTAACATTGATAACAATATGGTACCTAAATTCAACCCTTTTGTCTATTTAAATAGAAGCTCTGCATGTGAGTGATAAAAAAAATTAAATCGTACAAGAGCGTATAGAATGAAAATGAAGTTTCGTTCCCTCTCAGGCCGCCTAGTCTAATCCCCAGAGGCAACCACTGGTAATAGTTTCTTGTTTATCCTTCTGGAAATATTCCACGTATAAATCAGCATATGGGAATATAGACTTCTTTGAAAGAAACACAAATAGAAGCCTACCGTGCATTGCTCTGCATCTTGTTTTCATTTAGAAGTGGGTTCTGGAGGATGTTCCATTCCTCACATGCAGATCTACTGCAGTCACTTTAAGGGCACCTAGTGTTCTGCAGAAAGGATGTGCCTGAGATTGGCTTAACGAGTGCTATGTTGACGGATATTTAGATTATTACCCCTATTTTGCTATTGCAAACAATGCTGTGAAGAATACCCTTGCAGGGCTTCCCTGGTGGCGCAGTGGTTAAGAATCCACCCGCCAATGCAGGGGAGACGGGTTTGAGCCCTGGCCCGGGAAGATCCCACATGCCGCGGAGCAACTAAGCCTGTGTGCCACAACTACTGATCCTGCGCTCTTAGAGCCCGCAAGCCACAACTACTGAGCCCACACGCAACAACTACTGAAGCCCGTGTGCCTAAAGCCCGTGCTCTGCAACAAGAGAAGCCACCGCAACGAGAAGCCCGCGCTCTGCAACGAAAAGTAGCCCCTGCTCGCTGCAACTAGAGAAAGCCCGCGTGCAGCAAGGAAGACCCAGTGCAGCCAAAAATTAAAAAAAAAAAAAGAATACCCTTGCACACACTTCTTTGCCCTCACGGTGAATGATCTGTATCCCCTTACATGTAAATGTGTAAGAGGTACACATTAAGAGGTAACTCTGGGCAGTTTCTCCCCTTTTAAAAATAGGAGAGCAAGGTACAGAAGTATTTAGGAATCTTCTCGAAGGGAGGGAGGGAGAAAGGAAGTCAGAATATTCTACATTTTTAGAACAGGGTCAGATTGGAAGGTTAACATGGAAAGATGTCCCCCGCCATACACCATTAGTAAAAATCATAACATAAAAAAGTTCAGATGTTTTTCCACAGGGACCACCTAGTGGTTTTTGTTGAAGTATCTTTTGCTTTTAAGACATTCCTTTTTTGGTGTCCCTGCATTTTTCTGAGACCCAAAGCCTGGGCTTAGCCTGCCTGTGACAGTGGCCGGAGTGAGGAATGGGGCAGCACAAAGAACAGGGTCCCCGGACCTGGGATTGACCAGAGTCAGAACTCCGAGTGCAACAGAGCCCAGATTCACAGCCCTTAGCCAACCGCCCACTTGACAGGTGAAAAAATGGAAACCCAGAGAGATGTCATCTGCCTGTCAGAAACTAATTGATATCATCTTGACACAGGTCTACCAACTCTCAGACTAGTGGCATTTTAAAGTAAGTGAAACGCTAGGCAGATACCCATTAACAAATATAGCCCCAGTGCTTCATTTTTATTTCACAAATGCAAACAGGCAGCATCAAGACACTCATTAGCCTGCTCTGGGTCGATGGCATGTTAAATGTCGGCTACCCCCTGCCCTGAAAGGATGCATCGCCCAGATGGAACTATGGTTTACGATGTCCTGGTAGATGTGGAGAGCAACAGTCAGTGGGTCTCAGGGGCCTAATGTGTGCTGACACTGCCCATCATTCAGACCCCTGGACGTTCTGGAGGATGACCGTCAGCTGCCTCTTAGCTAATATTTCACGGCTGGCCCTAGTGTTATCTGTCCTGTGCCCTGTTGATGTGGCTTGGAGAACTCCCAGACACCACACTGATCTAGGTAAGATCTGAGCTGGCAACACTTCCTGTCGAAAGCACCTTGTAAGTCAGAACTTTCCAGAGAGCACACAGTGTGGCTTTGGTGGCTGATGTGAGTCCTTGGGGACAAGGAACCTCCTGGGTGCTCCTTGGTGTTTACAGGCACGCAACTCTCCAATTTATTTTTTCTTCATTTTGGCCCAAGTGCAGGCAGTGTCGTGTGGTGCTGGAGGGTAAGCTCAGGAATGAGGAATGTCTGGATTCAAATCTGCTGCACAGAGCAGTGTGACCTTGGACGAGTTACTTAAATGTCATTGTGTCTTCAGCCTGGACAAGTGCACGATTCTCTTGATGCTGTGTCCACCTGTGAAAGTAAAGGAGTTTGGACTAGAGTGATTTATTAGTGGCTTTATAGGATTTCACTTGCATTAAAAGGCCACTGGCCTGAGTGGAAATTGGAGTTGAAGCTGGGGAACCAGGCCTCTGCGTTTGGATCCCTGCTGTGAATTCTTTCCCCCTTCCCTCTGTGTGACCTTAGACAAATCACTGCACTGGTCTGTGCCCAAGTTCCCTCAACCCTAAAAGGGGGTAAGAACAGTACTTAACTCACAGGTCATTGTGAGGATTGCCTGAGATGTGTGTGTAAAGTGACACAAACACATCTCATGAAATATGCGGTAGGTTATATGCATAGGTCTTGTTTTGAAAGACAATGTCCGTACCTATAACTCCCCTGCTCCCTCCTCCAAATACGATATGCCTTTCCTTTCCCCTACACTTTAATTCACTCTAATTGTTAACAGTATGTGTGTAATAAAAGATGCCCACACACACGGGCAATTCATTCATATTTATTCATTCAACAAACTTTTTTAACATCTTTATTGGAGTATAATTGCTTTACATTGTTGTATTAGTTGCTCTGTATAACAAAGTGAATCAGCTATACATATACATATATCCCCATATCTCCTCCCTCTTGCGTCTCCCTCCCTCACACCCTCCCTATCGCACCCCTCTAGGTGGTCACAAAGCACCGAGCTGATCTCCCTGTGCCATGCAGCTGCTTCCCACTAGCTAGCTATTTTACATTTGGTAGTGTATATACGTCCATGCCACTCTCTCGCTTCGTTCCAGCTTACCCTTCCCCCTCCCTGTGTCCTCAAGTCCATTCTCTACGTCTGCATCTTTATTCCTGTCCTGCCCCTAGGTTTTTCAGAACCTTTTTTTTTTTTTAGATTCCATATATATGTGTTAGCATACGGTATTTGTTTTTCTCTTTCTGACTTACTCCACTCTGTATGACAGACTTTAGGTCCACCCACCTCACTACAAATAACTCAATTTTGTTCCTTTTTATGGCTGAGTAATACTCCATTGTATATATGTGCCACATCTTCTTTATCAACAAACATTCTTTAACTTTGTCCTGTGTGCCAGTGACTATGTTTGAGGCACTGGGGACACATCAGTGAACAAGACAGACACAAATTCCTGCCCTTGAGGAGCTTACACTTTAGTTGGGGAAGACGGATGACAGCTAATATACTAAATAAGAAAGTTATATAGTATGTCAGAAGGTGATGAATGTTACGGAAAAAAATGTTGGGGAGTGGATAAGACAGGAAGTACTGAAGTGTGTGGGCTGTTTAAAATGTGGGGCAACTCCTTGAGAAGGCAAGAGCTGATCAAAGCCTTGAGCGGGGTGAGGGAGTGAGCCATGGAGACTGTAGGGAGGAGAGCTCTGAGGAACAGCCAGGAGGCCTTTGTCACCCACTGGAGAGGGCAGGGCTGATGGCAGAACATGAGGTCCCAGAGCTGAGAGGTGGTGGGTTGGGTGCACATTTCCCTGGGCCGTGTAGGCCATTGGATGGATTTTCATTTTTGCTCTGAATGAGAACAGGTTCCACTGGAGATTTTTGAGTGCCATGATCTGATGTAATTTTAAAATAATAATTTAAAATAGTCTTTTCAGCATTGGTCATTTGAGCAAAGACAGGCAACAACCTAGATGCCCATTAGTAAGGAGCAGGTTAAATAAACGCACTGTAGAAAAGAAAGCTCGTTCTGTATGGATATGATATGTGCTATGGACTGAATGTTTGTGTCCTTCCAAAATTTGTGTTGAAGCCTAATCCCCAATGTGATGGTATTTAGAAGTGGGCCTTAGGGAGGTAATTAGATCACAAAAGTGGAGCCCTCATGAGATTAGTGCCCTTGTCAGTAGAGACAGAGAGAGCTTACTTTTCCTCTCTCTGATCTCCATCACCTGAGGATATGGCAAAAAATGTCCGTCTGCAAACTAGGAGGAGGGTCCTCACCAAGTACCTGACCTTGCTGGTGCCCTGATCTTGGATTTCCAGCCTCCAGCACTGTGAGAACTAAATGTTTGCTGCCTAACCCAGTCAACCTCTGGTATTCTGTTACAGCAGCCTGAGGTGACTGAGAAAATAGAATATACAAGATACATTGTCAAGTGAAAAAATGCAAGATGCAGTGTTTGTACCATGCATTCACACAGAGATCTCCGTTTTTGCATCAACTATGTCTGAAAGATATGGAGGAAACTGATAGCGATAGCCCATGGGAACCTGGAGCCTCTAGGGGGATGGAGTGAGGAGGACCCCTTTTACTCTATATGCTTTTGTCTCTTTTGAATCTTGAGCCATATGAATATATTACCTATTCAAAAAAGAATGATCAAAAATAAAAGGTATACACGCTTGTACCAAGTCAGATGATATAATTTGAATATAAAGAAAATTAATAATGGTCCTTTCTGCCTTCCTTTCCTAGCCCCTGAGAAAACCCAGTGATGTATATCTTTTGACATCTTTCTCTATGTTTAAACATGAGTATATAAAACTTATAAATACATCTACATTTTCTCCTTGAAAGCAAGAAAGCAACAAGAAATGGGATTATGTTATACTCTTTAGTCTGTAACTTGCTTCCCCCCAAGCTTCATAAAGCACCGTGGCCATTCTCCTGACCAAGCCAATAAAACTTATGTTTATTATTATTATTTTTTAATAGCAAAAGCATCCATCATATGACTGTGCCATAGTTTATTATTTAACAACTCCCTATTTGGAGCACATTTAAGTTGTTTCCAGTGTATATGTGTGTTTGTGTATATGTGTCTTTGTGTTATGCCACTTCTGACAGTGCTGCAATGAACATCTTTATATATGTCTTTCAGCTGCTTTCAGATACTCCATCTGAGCTGTTTTGGGGTGAGGGCAGGTGGTTAATCTTCTTCCCATTTGTTTGTTTGTTTGTTTGTTTTGGCTGCATCACGTGGCTTGTGGGATCTTAGTTACCTGACCAGGGATTGAACCCTGGGCCCACGGCAGTGAAAGCACCAAGTCTTAACCACTGGACCGCCATGGAATTTGCGATCTTCTTCCTATCTGTGAAGCACTGCAGTGGGTCGTATGAAGAGCTGGGCTTTACTCCAGCTCGGCCACTGACTATAACTCACTGTGTAACTATGAGCAAGTCTCTCCCAATCTCTGGGTCTCAGTTTTTCCACCTGTCAAAGGGGGAATTGGACTAGGTGAACCTGAAGGGCCTTTTCATTTTCTAAGCTCTTCATGGGGTTACAAGTTCCACAAGGAGAGGGACCATGTTTGTTCTATTCACTGTTGTTTTCTTTTTTAAGTTTTAAATAACTTTTATTGAAATATAGTTGTTGTGAGTTTTTTTGTTTTTTTGGCTGCATCGGGTCTGCTGTGCAGGCTTCTTTTGTTGCGGAGCACAGGCTCTAGGCACTGGCTTCAGTAGTTGTAGCACACGGGCTCAGTAGTTGTGGCTCGAGGGCTCTAGAGTGCAGGCTCAGTACTTGTGGCGCATGGGCTTAGTTGCTCCGTGGCATGTGGGATCTTCCCCGGCCAAGGCTCAAACCTGCGTCCCCTGCATTGGCAGGCAGATTCTTAACCACTGCACTACCTGGGGAGTCCTATTCACTATTGTTTTCTAAGTATTAAGCACATAGTAGACCTTAACGAGTAATTGTTGATCAAACAAGTGAATGATTCTTTGTCTTGTTTAAGCTCATGAAGTTCAGTCATAGCAGAGTAGTGTGAGCTTGTGTTTCTTTTTCCCTCTACATCATGCTTCCTCCCACCTTTCTTTGCCCTTGACCTTTACATCTTGTAACCACATGACCTTTTGTTCTTCTACTGATACTCAGGTGATGTGTGTTTCACTATAATGTGTCTTACATATTAGGCCAGGGATCTAATCTTCGTGCCATCATTTACTGCTTGCGTGGCCCGGGGACAAATTGACCCTGTCTCCTCCTCTATAAATAGGAATGGAAGTTCACTATACTATGCACATGTGCTTTGAAGTAAATTATCTAAGCCAATATATGTGAATTGCCTAGCAAATCGCCTGGTGGATAGTAAGTGCTCAAAAAATGGTTGTAGTTGTGGTTTGAGCAGGGTGTAGCCTACACGATGGGCATTTCAATTTGGCAAGTGATCATTGTCATCTGTTAGATGGGAGACAATGGCCTGGGTACTGGGGTGATTCAAAGCTGTGTGATAATGTGCCCTGTCCTTCACGTAGCTCATCGCAAAATCCCAGAAACATCAATTCTGTAGTAGAATTTCATCAAAATGATTAAGTATGTTACAACATACATATTTCTTGTTTTCCTTCTTGGGTAGTTACCACATTAAAAGATACATATGCACACAACATAGAGTTTCATGCATTTGACTAACTGTTTTTCTTTTTCCAAATGCCTGGACCATTTTTCAAGTCGTGTTGTTGGTTTGGGAGGATACCTTGAAAATTGGGGTGGGTTGAAATAGTTGAGGCAGGAAAGGGTGAAGGCAGCTGAAGGCTTGTTTCCTTTCATTTTCTTCATAGAAAGGGTCTGAGACTCAACTCAAATTTTATTGAAGTAGAGAATGCCTAGAACATGGTTCCAGGGAAAGAAATGCAAAGGATTATTCATCTCAGAAAAGGGAATCGATTAGTGCTTCTTATTTGCAAGTTACAGAAAGCTAAAACAAACTGGCTTAAGTAATAGACAGTTTATTGTTTCACATAACTGAGTTGTTTAGCAGTAGGGCTAGCCTCAGGTGAGTACCCATCCAGGGAATCCAGTGATATCATCAAGAGCTTTTTAAATGACGGCTTCATTTTCAGCTTTTACATGAGTCCCTCTGGCAGCTCCAGACCCCCCTTATGGTAGCTAAATGGCATGGCAGCTGTAGACCCAATATCCATATACTACATCATCTAGGGGGAGAGAGAGGGTGTCTTTTGGAGATTCCTCAAGGAGCCTCAGAATTGCTTCTCTTTCATTGCCCTGACTTGGGTCACGGGCCCTTTCCTGAACCAATCATCATTGTTCTGAAGTGTGGTTTAAGCCAATCAGTAGCCACTTTTGGAGGGGAGCATAGGATCAATTCCATTCAAAATAATGGGGTTGAGAATGGGGGAGTGGTGATTTCACAAAGGAGATCTCCAGCAGTGTTTGGAAGGGAAGTGGATGCTAGGCAGCCAGTATATAGTAAGTGCCTACTAGAATCATCAATTATTTATTTATTGAGTACCTACTGTATGTTGGCCATAGTTCTAAACATTTTACATGTACCAACTCATTTAGTGCTAAAGAAAACCCTCTGAGGCACTACTATTTTTTCTATCCCTAGGATGAGGCAACAGAGACAGAATGAGATCAAGTAAGTTGCCTACTTGGTAAGTGGAAGCAAACAAATTCAACATAGGCAGTCAGTCTGGCCCTGGACCTGCTGCTTCAACATTACACCATGGTTTTTACCAGACCCAGGTTGGGATCTAGAGTAGTTCTGCTCCACAAAATCACTTCCCTAATTCTATTTGCTGTAATCTGTATTTTTTCTCAGGGTGCTTTTTTTTTTTTAATAAATTTATTTATTTTTGGCTGCATTGGGTCTTCATTCCTGCATGCAGGCTTTCTCTAGTTGTGGTGAGCAGGGTCTACTCTTCGTTGCAGTGCGAGGGCTTCTCATTGTGGTGGCTTCTCTTGTTGTGGAGCACGGGCTCTAGGCATGCAGGCTTCAGTAGTTGTGGCATGCGGGCTCAGTAGTTGTGGTGCACGGGCTTAGCTGCTCCGCTCCAGCATGTGGGATCTTCCCGGACCAGGGCTCGAACCCGTGTCCCCTGCATTGGCAGGCAGATTCTTAACCACTGTGCCACCAGGGGAGTCCTCGGGATGCTTTTTGAAGAAGATGATGTTCCTATATCGCTCTGGATCATTCCACTTAGTTGAAAGCTTTTGGGCAGTTTCAGGGTCCCATCATGCTTTTAGGAGGTCATGAGAAAGACAGAGTAATTTTTGCTTAAAATTACCCTTAAACTGCATTTATCTTTGATCCATAAATATTTACACTCTGTTAGCCCATGGGGTCTATATTCCTGGGCTTTTATCTAGCATCTTTTACTAGCAGCATGGCTGGTATTGTTTTTCCTCAGCAGAAGCTTTGAAGGAAGAAGAGCAGAAAGGTTTGCAGACGGGAAGCAGCTTGGTGGGAAGATGTTTATGAACCCCTGCTTGCTGACCTCCTTCCCTTTTTTCCTTCTCCTCCTCCTTCCTGTTCTTCCTTTCTCTCTCTCTCAAACTAACACTTTCCCTCTTTTTATAAAAGTAATACACTTGGATTATTTTTTAAATGTAGAAGCAGAGATGAGAAAATTTAAGAAACATCTCATGTAGTTCCATCTCCCTTTTGTACGTAACTACTCTTCTTGGTGTGTTGCTTTCACTTTTTCTTATAGAAATTACATGACAACAGCTTTTTGTAGTATTATTTCCCTTTTAAAAATATAAGATCTTAAAAGCTGTGATGAAGCATTCTTTAGCATCATCACTGTATTTTTAATTTATTTTTTAAAATTAATTTTTATTGGAGTACAGTTGCTTTACAGTGTTGTGTTAGTTTCTGCTGTACAGCAAAATGAATCAGTTATGCATATTCATATATCTACTCTTTTTTAGATTTCCTTCCCATTTAGGTCGCCGCAGAGGATTCAGTAGAGTTCCCTGTTCTATGCAGTAGGTTCTCATTAGTTATCTATTTTATATGTAGTAGTGTGTATATGTCAGTCCCATTCTCCCAACTCATTCCACCCCGCCTTCCCTTCTTGGTAACCATAAATTTATTCTCTACATCTGTGACTCTATTTCTGCTTTGCAAGTCAGTTCATCTGTACCATTTTTCTAGATTCCACATATAAGCGATATTATATGATATTTGTTTTTCTCTTTCTGACTTACTTCACTCTGTGTGACAATCTCTAGATCCATCCATGTCTCTGCAAATGGCATGATTTCGTTCCTTTTTATGGCTAATATTCCATTGTGTATATATACCACATCTTATTTATCCATTCCTCTGTCGATGGACATTTAGGTTGGCATCATCACTTTAAGTAGAGTGAATACACTTCTTTGGTAGATGCACCATAATTTATTTCACCAACTCCCTGTTTTTGACAGTTAGACTTGTCAGTGTGTTGATGTTAAGACAGCTTTACTCATGAGCATTGTTTGGCCAAATCTTTGCTACATTATTGATGACTTCCTTCATTTGCTGGGTCCGATTGTGTCAGTCTTCCACATCTGGGGATGGTGATGCTCTACTGCTCTTTTAGGCCTACTGTGTTGTTCCCACCTTAGAGCTTCTTGGTTTTCAGGCTCAGGAACAGCCTCTGAGAATGCAGGAATGCAATGGGCATCATTATTATCTTCCTGCCTGTTTCTGTCACAGTGTAGTACCATCTCTGCACTGGGCACTAGCTCTCTGGAGGTCCAGCTTGGGGAAAGGCCATACAAGAAATACAAAGCTATTTAATAGGTGATCTTTTTGCTCTGTCATTTTCAGGGCGTGCCAAGGACCATGTATTATGTTTGGCACTTTACTGCTTTTTTAAAATAAATTTAAGCTTTAACACACCCCTGTCAGATAGGAATTATTCCCAGTTGTGTTAGAAGTCAGTAAAAGCTAAGTTAGTTTTTCTCAGCTGGAGTCTAATGGTCTGGCTCTTTCTACTACTCCCTCTTGTCTTGAAGGGTGTTAAGCTGGTTGGAGAGACCAGTTGTGCACAAATGAAAAGTTAAAAACGTTGGACAAGGGCTTCCCTGGTGGCGCAGTGGTTGAGAGTCCGCCTGTCGATGCAGGGAACGCTGGTTCGTGCCCCGGTCTGGGAAGGTCCCACATGCCGTGGAGCGGCTGGGCCTGTGAGCCGTGGCCGCTGGGCCTGTGCGTCCGGAGCCTGTGCTCCGCGACGGGAGAGGCCGCAGCGGTGGGAGGCCCGCGTACCCCCCCCCCCAAAAAAAAACGTTGGACAAGGCACACATGCCAGACAGTCCTGCGATACGATGGAGGGATGGGAAGCTGGGGTGTGGCAGCCTGGAGGCCTTCTGCTGCTCACATGCTCTGTATGAGGCACCTGAGCCGAAGGGCACTTGGTGACATTGGGTTTTCCTTTGGATAGAGGCTGTCCACCAGGGACAGCTAACCCTCCCTTGAACTTGCAGAGAGGAGGGTGAGTTGAATCCTCATTCTGGGCTCCAGCTGAACTATAAGCTGTTTGAGGCACCAGCTCTAACTCTCACCCCAACAGAGCCTGTCTTATTGGGGATTTCCTGGGTTCAAGAACCCCAAGCATCTCAGCTACTGAGTGGGCTGGAAACACAAGCATCATCGTGACACTTGGAGGTATTTTTCATAGCTATCTATGTCACAATTTCCTAGTACTGGATCAAAGCGTCTGAGGGCCAAAGAACTCAGGTGGAGACGTCCCTAAAGTACTCAGGGGCACGTTTGAGGTCATCTTTCCAGTATGACCTTTTTGTACCCCTGAGCCCACACTGTGATATTTCAGACAGTGGCAAGATTCTCAGGCTTCGTGTATGTGCGTCATGAACCGTGAAGCAAGGCCATCTCTTAAACATGGAACCAGGTAACATATCAGAGACTCTGGATGTTGCCTATTTGTGCTTTTCCAGGGCTCATTAGGGAAGAACTGGCTGGCTCCAAAATTCAAAAAGAAAACTATAAAATCAAAGCTAATATATGTTTAATTAAATGCCTCCCCAACATAACATCATAATATTGTATCAATTTATGAACTTTAAGCCAAGTTATATATCAACATTAGTTTCAGTTAACACAGTTTTGTGGAAAATCAAGGACTGCGTTATGTAATATTTCCTGTGGGATATGGATTCATTTAGAAATGTCTAATACAATGGTAGAGGGTGGGGGATGGGTGAGTGAGTTATTCAAAAGGAAGGGTGGCCCTGCTTGGATTTAAAATAAAACAATGCAGGGCTTAAAATTTTTCATATTGATGTTGTACACATTGCCTCCCAAGTAACTGGATAGAAACTAGGTCCAGCCCAGTAATCCTGTTAATTTTTGTGTTTATGAGCACCTGTAAAGAGTGTAGCATGGCATTTAGTTAGTTTGGGGCTCCAAACCAGGAAAGGCAGTGTTCTTGTCACCCAGGAAGATTCATACTCATTCAAAAATTCCCCTCCTCCCAGCATCACCTTTCTAACTGTAACTCTGGGAAGGGATGGAACTTCTCTGAGCCTCAGTCAGTCATCTGTACATTATCACCTGTAGGATGGATGTTAACACCTATTTTATGTGCATTAAATGAGAATGTAGCTAAAGTGCCTAGCACTTTGCCTGGCACATAAATTCCATAAATGGTGTTTAAGTTCACCACCCCCCTCAACAAAATAAAACAAAAATGAGATAAATTTTGACTGTAAAAGGATGAGGCTAAATTCCTATATTATCCATGAAGACCTGGCTCAAGATTTTCGAGTCTGTTCTTACCCAGGTAATAGACAATGGAGGTGCATACAGCTGGTGGCATGTAGCTATTTAAATCCTGGCTCTGCGCATCCACTTGCTTGGTTCTAGAAAACCATACCAAAGGAGCCCCAGGTGTTGTGAAGGAGCCCTTGGGAATGCAGAAGTCAAGTTAACTGACTGGAACAGGGTAATGAACTTGTTAGCAGAAACCAGCCAGGCCTGGGTTCCTTCTGTTTATTCCATTTGCTTCAAGCCCCAGTTAATGGATCCAAATGACTTCAGATTTCTTGAAACAAGATCTCACTAATTGACATGATGTAGCTCTTAACCCTTTGTAAAAGCTTCACAAATAGGTCATTTACTCCTTACTTCAATGTGGAATGGGTAAAGAGTACACTTAACTCTTCTGGTCACCTTATCCTTCCTCTCATCCATCCAGTGTTTCAGAAAATGCTACATAATGCCTAAAAGTCAGCCCAGAGCTGACTCAGATGCCTGGGGCCAGGCCCATACTCCCAAGGAGCTCCTTTCTCGTGAGAGAGAATCTCACATAAATACAGAGTTTTGATGTTGGTCGCCTTCAGCGGCAGTGTAATGCAGCACGTGGTGTTCAGAGATCCCAGGAGAGGGAACCTCAGTTCAAACCCTGGCTCTGCTAATTTCTGGCTGTGTGACCTTGGGCAAGTTTTTAATCTCTCTGAGCCTCATTTGTAATCGGGATAATAATAGGATATACTTTTTGGTGTTGTTGGGAGGACTGAATAAGAACCTGTATGTATGTACAGTGTCTGGCGTATAATAAGTGTTCAATAAATATGTGCTTTTTAAAAAGTTACCTATAGTAGAAGGGCAAACAAATCTTTTGGGAGCCCAGCAAGGTGAGCAACGAACACCTTCTGGGGAGGTAAGGGAAAATGACTAACTCTGCTTGGAAGCAAAAAGCCAAGCAAAATGGGCTCTTTTCTGTCCATGGGTAAATTTCCAGTGTAGGGAGGGTATATTTACCTTGTCTGGGAATCTTCATTTGCAATTGTGTATTCCAAGGGTTTAGGAGGGCCTTTCCAGCTTGGGAAAAGGAGCAGAAAACGGTGGTACCCCTGGCAGCAGTTCCTAATTGTGTGACCTTGGGCAAGTCACCCTAGCCTCCTGGGAGATAAAACTCTCTTCTCAGTAAAATGGGGATCATAATACCGGCTCCCTGACATGCTGCCATGGGATTAGGAAAGCCCTTGCCTGTGAAACATTGAGCAGAATGCCTGGTGCATAGTAAGAGCCCATTAAAGTTGAGCTATTATTGTTATCTTTAGCTGAGTGAGGCAGCTTTGTATCTCCACATTTCAGAGAAAAGTACTAGGAAAAACATTTCCGGGTCTCCTGCCTGCCAGGTCAGCGCTCACTTCAAGCAGCCAGTTTAAAAGCATCCATTTGTTCAAACAGATTCAGGCCTTGTGTATCTGCAGCACTGATCTTGACCCCAAAGCTGATTCTCTTTTTTTCTTTTCTTCTCCTCTTTTTCTTTTCTTTCTTTTTAAGTGAATGCCGGCACACGTGTTATTTATTTATTCATTCTTTCTTTCTTTACTTATTTATGGTTAACGTTAAATTGAGGTTTGAACCGAAACTCAAGCTACGCGTACTTGAAAGGTGGACGGGCTCGTTGGGCAGCGGTTAGAGCTCTCGGGCTTTCCCCGCGGGGCTGCGAAGAGTACAGACAGGAAGCCCGGGACCGAGCGCCTGACCAGAACTTCCCCGGGGGAGGCTGGAGCGGAGCACGAGCATCCTGCTCAGAACTCTCCAGAGCGCGCCGGCCGAGCGCGTCGTCGGCTCCCCCAGCGCGCGTGCAGAGGGCCCCGGGCCTCCGCCCGTGGGTCCAGCAGGAGGGAGGTTGAGGCTATTCCCCAGGGAGAGGCTGACCCTGCCAGGCTGGAACCTTCCATTCCGGCCCAGCCTCTTCCCCCTTCTCTGCGCCCAGGAGGGAATCGAGAAGGGACTTTCCAGAGAGCGTTAGCGTGCAGGGTGTGGAAATGGAATAAAAGCATATGCAAATAGGCCCTTGCGTGCCTTCCTCTACCCCTGCGAGCAAGAGCCTTTCTCCAGAAAGATGTTCTTGCTCCAAGACTCTTGACAGCTCTCTTCCTTCCCTGGACGGCGGCAGCAGGGCCGAGTGAAGTGGTAACACCGGGGCAGCGAGCCACTGCAACGCCTGGGTGGGTCGGGTGGACAGGAGGGAGTAGCAAAAAGAGGAGGGGAAGAACGGCCGCTGAGTTGCAAAGACAAAGTAAAACGAAATTTTAGGAGCTCGCTGTGAGTATGAGCTGGGAAAAATAATCATGGCAAGCGGATTTATTATGTACTTATCCTCTGTCTGAAAGGTAGCTGGCTTTTGTACAGTGGGTTATTGCAGAGTAAATGGCACATTAAAGATATAATCAAGATGTTTAAGACATTGAATGACGTTAAAAAGTAGGTGAGACTTTTGTCATGGTCTATAAATATAAAAATGTCAGGGCCTTGGAGAGATTTCCAGTGCTTTAGTTAAGATGTGGCTCCATTTCCACCAGGAAAATATTTTTAACCTTTCGTTATTTTCAGGGTGGGGTGGGATGGAGTCTGGAAGTGGTGTAGAACCTATAGGGATGATAAAATAATATGCTTTAAACCCTGGAGTTGTAGACTGTAACCTCTACTTAGCAAGTCATAAACTTCCTTGCAATGATAGTAGCATGAAAATATTACATAGTACATATGGTACTTTTTATCTTATCTTGGAGTCTAGTTGATTAACAATGTTGTGTTAGTTACAGCAAAGTGATTCAGTTATACATATACATGTATCTATTCTTCTTCCAATTCTTTTCCCATTTAGGTTGTTACATAATATTGGATCTTATTCAGTCCTGCCTTTGGGTATAAGAGTTTTTGTGTTTTGAAAATTATCTTTTTTTTTTTTAACATGCTGAACCTGACTTTATATTAATGGGGCAAATAGTGTAGCTTTTCTTTCTGGAAGGCTTAACTGTATTATTGTATTTTCTTGTCTTTTGGGACCTGCACATTCAGTGTCCATTATTTCACTTGCTTACCCAGAGTTCTGCCTGATTTTTCCCCAAACTCTTCTGATTGCTGTACGCTGCTGACATTTGCCCCCATGTTGTAAACTATGGATTTGAATAGAGTGGATTTCTCTTCATTTGTTTTATAAAAATCACCTTGCTTTCCTTAGGCATAGCACTTTTGAGAACAGATAAGCAAACTCTTTATGGTGGAGTTCACAGAGGGAGAAGAAGGTAGAAACTTGACTTGGGGGTTTGCTCAGATAGTTTGGAGCTGCTTGGATTGGAAGCATATGGACTGGCTGGGGTCGGAGCCTTTTCTTCAGGATCCCTCCAGGCCCAGGCATGGGATGGGGTGCAGTGCTGACTGGAAGGCCGGTGATGATTCTTGGTCATCCTCTTATCTCTGAATTCCTATTGTCCCACCTTTTTCCAAGGACCCTGAAGAAACTTAGTGTATTCTTACCTTCTCAGTGTGGGCCTTTGGGCTAAATCTGTAGCAAGTGTTTATTTTTTCTGACTGTCAGCATTTTATAGGCTTGGGTGTGGTCCGGAAAAGCCAGCTTTGGGTACTTTTTAAACGGGAATAAAGACACAGACCTATTTGAGAATGGACTTGAGGATATGGGGAGGGGGAAGGGTAAGCTGTGACAAAAACGAAAGAGAGGCATGGACATATATACACTACCAAACGTAAGGTAGATAGATAGTGGGAAGCAGCCGCAGAGCACAGGGAGATCAGCTCGGTGCTTTGTGACCGCCTGGAGGGGTGGGATGGGGAGGGTGGGAGGGAGGGAGATGCATGAGGGAAGGGATGTGGGAGCAGATGTATATGTATGACTGATTCACTTTGTTATAAAGTGGAAACTAATAAAAAAAAATTCAAATGGTGATTCCTCCCTCTGGTTGTTCTACAATCTGGCAAAAGTTCCTTATTTTGGTCCTGACCTCAATCTTTTTTTTTTCTTTTTTTTACATCTTTATTGGAGTATAATTGCTTTACAATGGTGTGTTAGTTTCTGCTTTATAACAAAGTGAATCAGTTATACATATACATATGTTCCCATATCTCTTCCCTCTTGCGTCTCCCTCCCTCCCACCCTCCCTATCCCACCCCTCCAGGTGGTCACAAAGCACCGAGCTGATCTCCCTGTGCTATGCGGCTGCTTCTGGCCTCAATCTTAATAACAACAAGACATTCTTTTTATTTTAATGATGACTAATGAAGTATTTTTATGGTTTACAATTTGCAAAGCATTCTCATGGGTCATTTCTTGTAATTCTCCCATAAAATTTGTAAGGTTAGTAGAGACAGTAGAATTGGCACATAATGGGAGCTTATTAAGTATTTGTTGAATGAATGAATTATCCCCATTTTACCCATTGAGACTCAAAGAGGTCAAGCGACCTACTGAAAGCCCCACTGCCCAGGAGGGACTCGAGCTCAGATCTTCTGATTTTTTTTCCACTCCAGATCGGCTCTGATACAGTGTTTTACGTGATATTTGTTGCCTTTTCTCTAGGAAAATGTCTTTGATTCTCAAAAAAAGATACTGAGAAACTGCAAACAGTTGCCTGTACTATCAAAGTGTGGCCAAGAGCTTCCCTACCCCTTTATACAGATTTTTCTTAGGCTCCTTTCTCTGCCAGAAATTTATATCTTTAAGGTCATGACTATTTGTATACATTCCTTATTGGGGATAAGCATTCAAGGTTATGCTGAAAAAATGACTGTCTTGGATTTTTAGTATTTCTTAGAGGTGTGGGCATAAAACCACACAGATCTCAGAGGAAACTAATACCACGGTTTTGCGTGTGTAGCTGAGCAGTTGTCTCTAGCTTTGTCTCCTGAGGTATGGGGAGAGGCATGCAATGCCATCTTTTGGCCGGGGGCCTGGTGTGTGGGGACCAGAGGTTGCCTGGCCTACAGTAGTTGTGACCACTGCTTCCACTGCTTGAGGAACTGTCATCCAGATCCGCTCGGATATTAAAATAACAAGGAAAGAGCCCCCTGTTCTCCCAAAGCCAAGACTTAGGCTCTATGCACCAGTAACACTCCATCTGCTTGCCAGAGACTTGCTTCAAGCCCCGTGACACCAGGAAGGAGAATTTCCCTTCTAAATCTAAAGCTAGTTAGAGAGGAATGACAGCGGGAGTCCACCTGGGCCCTTTCCCTTTGACTTCTGTAATTGGAGATTCAGAGCTTTGGCTGTGAAATTTCTCCCAGAGGAAAGTTGAGAAAACAATTCGGATTCTTTCTCTACTGAACTGATACCCATTCTGTCTTCAGTGTGTGATTGTATGGCCACCTAGGTGGTCTCAAACCTGCCAGTCTTGCCCCTGATGGTTTATGTGCCTTGTTTAGAAAGGCCTTTCTGAAGTGAAGGCTATAAAGATTTATTCTTATATTTATTTTATTTGCAGTTAACTCTTTCATCCAGCTGAAGTGTATTTTTCATAAGGTGTGAGACAGATCTGTTGTTAATATTTTCCTCTATAGATGCCAGTTTCCCCCTCTGCAGTTCGTTTGTTTGTTTGTTTGTTTTAATAAGCTTTTAACTTTAGGATAGCTTTAGATTTACAGAAAATTTGCATAGAGAGTACAGAGAGTTCCTGTATACTCCTCTCGGCTGCTTTTTGACTTGAAAGGATATTTTTGCCTGGTCCTAAATCCCCACATATACACAGATGTCTTTCTAGAATCTTACTTTTATTCTATTGATGCATTTGCTATTTCTGCCTCAACGTCATATGTTTAATTAATATTATTTCTAGAGAGTTCATAGCTTTTGCTAGGGAATCTGAGATCTTACAAGTCTTTTAAGAGGTCATGTCCAGACCTCAGGGAAGGAAGGCAGTATTAGCCCTGTGTATGGGTGTTACTGCTGCTGAGGTGACTGGCCAGGAAGGAACACATGTACCTCCCTAGTACACTGGGAGGGGTCATCATTGGTGACCTGCGTCTTGTAGAGAATGCCCTGTTCCTTGAGCACAAGCCTCGGACACAGTGACACGGACTAGGCTCTGGAGTAGGGTTTTTCCTCCCTAGTACCACTGATATTTTGGGACTGATCATTCTTTGCTGTGGGGCTGTCCTACGCATTGTAGGATGCTTAGCAGCATCCCTGGTCTCTACCCACCAGAGGCGTTAACAGCCCTGACTACTCACGACAATCAAATTATGTTCAGACACTGAAAATATCTCCTGGGGGCCAACTTCCATGCCTCACCCTCAACCCCGCTGAGAACCACCGGTCTGGTTTTAGCTGCCTGAGCGTTAACCCTGGCTCCACCGTTCAGCAGCTGTGTGCCTCTGTTTCTTCCTGTGTAAAAATGCAGACAGTAATGGTGTTTGTCTCCTAGGATGGTCCTAGGAGACCATTTGACCATTTGGGCAAATACACATAAAACACTCAGAACAGGCACTGGTGGGACAGACCCCAGCTCAATGTTAGCCATTACTATTATTTAAAAAGCCCTTTATGTTTGTTCACACTTCTAATAAACACACAGACTTCCCATTTCTCTACTACCTCCATAGCTTCCCCACCACAGAGCAAACGTGTTTAAATCATAACAATATTCGCCCCAAAGTCACATGTTAATGTGATGGAACTCCATTTTCAGGGTTCTGTAACTGCTAATTAATCAGCTCCCATGATAAACTCATCCCAGCTGCCTGTGATTTTTATTTGCAGCTACAGAAGAGCAATTCCAGTTAGTGAACAGGCCTTTCAGTGACAATCCAGCTTTGTGGAACAGCAGAAAGGCCCAGAAATGATTTTCTAAGCAAGACAGTAATGCCAGTGGGAAGAGAGAAATCTGGGATGAGGAGAAGACTGAGGAATTTGCTCGATTCATTCACTTGGTGGCTTTGGGAATGCTGTGTTCATTTACCGTTGAAACACACCATCATCTTGCAGTTCAGAGAGGGCTAGATGGAAGACTTGTCTTCCAGCAATTCATGTGACTTAGTCACCCAGAGGTGTTTTTTTTTTTCCTTTTGTAGCAGTAGCTTTTGTAAAACCATAATGTTTACTGTTAAGCTTGTCCGAGAACCCCTCTCATGGGGATGATTATTTCCAGTGTGTAAGAAGATCTGGCTGACATGGGGGAGGGGGTGTGGGCTCTTTCTACCTTTGTCCAAAGGGCTCACTTCCTCCAGTGAAACCAGGAGTGGTTTGAAGAGGCAAGGACCGCCCTGGCTTGAGCTGGAGGGGCTGGAGTCTGGGTGGGGCTCATTAGTTTGCTGGCTTCGGTGAAGCTTGGTTAATTCACTTAGCCTGTGCAGCTGGTTTGTTGGGGACCTGGGTTCGGGAATTGGAATGATTAGGTTGAAATCCCAGTTCCTTAACTCGCTGGCTGTGTGGCCTTGGGCAAGTCCCTTGAACCTTTTCTCATCTTTAAAATGAGGTTGATGATTGTACCTTCCTCATAGCTTTTTTGTGGTGAATTTTAAGTAGATAATTCATTTAGCCCAGTGGCTGGTGCATAATAAGCGCTTAATACATCTTAGCTGTTATGGTAATTGTGTAATTATCATTTATTTGAGTGTCCTCTGTGAGTACATTCAGGTCAAAATTCTACAGTTTATGCCTCTGAAGAGTTTAATACTCTGGAAATTAGTGTTTTGACAGGTGAGCATCGAAGGCTGGGGAAGTGGGAGGAAGTCAGAGAAGTCCCCAGAGACTGGTACCTTAGTAACCACAAGGGCATGGACCCTGGATATGGCAGAGCCTATGGATAGAGGGAGAGACAGTCAAGGCCATGGAAACAGGGACAGGGAACTTAGAATCCTCCCCCCCGCCCCCAATAGGAAACAGTTACCAAGTTTAAAGTGGACAGGCTGGAAGACCAGAGAGAGAAGTATCTCCCACTTCTGCTGAGTGAATCCAGCCATCAGTTTCTGCAGACTTTAAGCCTGTTTTGTAGTAAGCTCTGCCTGATTCCTGGCCGAGTGGCCCCTAGAGCCTAGAGGTGACTCCCTGACCCTCTTCCCATGCGTGGGCTGCAATCAGTTGTTTGGTGAGTTGTGTTTTAAGTCTCTTTTCTCTTCATAGGAACTCACCGCATGTTTATAAGGGGATTTTGTTTTACACAAAGGGCTAGTGAAGTTCAACCCTGGAGGATAACCCTGCAGTTTCTTACTGGCAAAGATTTGTCAACTCAGTTTCTTTAATATGGCCATGTCTGCTCCAGCTTTCCTCCTAATGCTGTGTGTGGAGACCTAAATGAGATAATCACTCAGACCGTTTAAGATTAAAAAAAAAAATAAAGTGCTATGTAAGGGACTTTTTTTTAGTAGCGAGCATATAAAGCAATTTGGAAGCATCTCCTTTATACCTTTGGGAAATGAACTGGAAGACCAGGATTCATTTAGCTCTGAAAGGATTTTAGATTTGCAAAGTTATACCAGATGAGTAGCTCTCCTAAAAGCCTCACATACTAGAAACTCATTCCTATATTCGAAGTGTATATAGCAAGAGCAAAGTGCCACAGTAGTAATTTTTGGGGCGGCAAAATCTTATCTATAACAACTTTTGGGTTTTTATTTTTTCCTCAAAGAGTGGGGAAAATGCATGAAGGAGAAGGGCATGAATTCTTGGAAACAGAAAAGAATAATTCGTCTATCGTAACACACCGAGACCAAGTCAGGCGTGGGTTTCTTTCCGTAGGATAAATTACATAGGTTTACCCAGCAGAGTTACACCATGGAGTTCTGTCTTAAAAGAGAATTCAGGGCTTCCCTGGTGGCGCAATGGTTGAGAGTCCGCCTGCCGATGCAGGGGACACGGGTTCGTGCCCCGGTCTGGGAGGATCCCACATGTCGCAGAGTGGCTGGGCCCGTGAGCCATGGCCACTGAGCCTGCGCATCCGGAGCCTGTGCTCCGTAACGGGAGAGGCCACAACAGTGAGAGGCCCGAGTAACGCAAAAAAAAAAAAAAAAAGAGAGAGAGAGAATTCAGGTTTTTATTGATTTAATACAACTTTAGCTTTCCTGGGCTCTGTACTGGGGAAGTGCTAATAATGGGTAGAACAGGAGTGTTGATAAATGTGAACAGTCAATGGTTAAAAGGGCTCTGTATTGTTCTTTTGTTTCCATGTTTTCTGACTACAAATCTCATGAAGTTGATAAAATGTCTCATAGTGTGGAGTACGTCCCGGTAAATAGGAGGTAATTACTTTGCTGAGTTGCTCTGTCCTGTTCTCCATTCCGGCTGAGAAATGGTTCTGGCTGTGCAGTTGAAGTTCACCGTGACCTGGCTGCTTCAGCAGTGCAGGAGCAAACTCCTGCCTCATTGGTGATGCAGACTCTGAAGAACCGGAGGTTGGAGCGTCTGGGTGACCCTGTACAGGTGGGGTCCCTGATATCCCCTGTCCAGGTGACGCAGTGACTGTTCAGAGAGCTTGTGAGGAGGTTACCTGAAAGGTGTGGTGGTCTTCAGAACCAGAACATGACAGTTGGTTGGAGGGTGGGAGAGCAACTGGGGACAGGAGGGAATCTTTCAGAGGACAGAGGGAACGAGTTGTTCATTATAAGAAAGACATAGAATTTGTTATCACAGAACAATTACTTGAAAAATGTTTTCTAATTGTCTACCATGTGTAGTGTACCACTGTTATGGGGAGGGAGGGCAAAGAGGTTGAAAATAGCACACTTGTCTTTGAGAATTTCAGTCTCACAAGGCATGCACTGATGGATACAAGACCCCACAGGATCAAGTGTTAAATTGCATGATGGCTATGCGGGACTGTTCCATGCCCTCCCCACAACTGTTCATCACATCCAGCCAGAATATTTTAAAAATGCAATCAGGGTCACATCACTTCCCTGTTACTTCTGTTTTCCCCTGATTCCTAAGCAAGGGTGATGCAAACTGGCCCTTGGCTGCCTGGGCCTCCTTCACGTCTGTGCCATGGCTGGTCTCAGGACCATCCCCAGGAGAGGGGTCCGTCTCGGTCCCCACTTGTATGCCTGCTCATGTCCTATCTCAGAGTGTTTGAACATTCTGTTTCCTCTGCCTGAACTCCTGACCACAGCCTATTTTTCCTTCAGGATTTCTCCTTAAATGTCACTTTTTCCTAACTACCAGGTGCTTGGTAGGATCATGTACTTTTCCATTGGTAGTGCTTCTCACATTTGAGCTCACTTGTTTTGTATGATTATGAATGAGACCTCAGTCTTTCCTGCTCCTTGGTCATCTCCAGGAGCATCAGGGCAGCAGCCGTGTTCATCTCCTTCCCTGCTGTCTCCAGCATCGTGCTCCAGAGCCTGACACATAGCAGGTGTTCTGTAAATGAGTGGTGGATGAATGGATGGCTGGATGTGGACGGAGAGATTCCACTGTCCTTTAAAAGCGCTTTGTCCCTTCTCCTTCTAGCGTACTTGGTATGTTGTACTAAACATCCTGTCTACCCTCACATGCCTACAGCTTCCAGAGGGCAGGAATTGGATCATAATCATCTTTTCATCTCCAGAGTCTGGCTCACATAGAAACCAGTGAAGGTTTGTGGATGAAGAATGTATTATGCATGAATGGGGTCAGGGTGGAGGGCTTATCTGGGTTTTAAAGCATGCCTAGGGATGAGGGTGAAGGAAAAGTGAATTTAAGCATCCAAAATAGCAGTGAGAGTTGGGATGCAAAATAAGATTAGGGTTAAAAAGAAAAAAAAAAAAGCTGAAAACCTGAATTAGAAATATACCGCATAGTCACCAGACACAGCTTGACAGGATGTACTCATACTGCAGATTGGAGGCTTGGGTGGCGAGGTCGCTGGGAATTTCCCCACCCGAACTTAATACCTTGAATAATGTCTGTCTTTCAGCCTGCTGTCCACCTCAGGAGTTTTATCCATTCTACAAATATTTATCAAGCACCTATTCTCTGCATTCCCAACAGGGAAACTGTCACCCCCAAAGGCACAAAAATTGGCTTGCGGGAGGTGAAAAATTTCATTCTTTTTATGTATAAAGCACAGATATACATATAGTACATGAACAGATGTATAGTATGTCTATGGTATTAAAATTTCATAGTGGAGGTGATTAGGAAAAAATCTCTAAAAAGGCTCTTTTGGGGGATGATAATGAAGAAAAGGTAGAGAACTGACTTGCTCTATGCCAGGCATTATTCTTGTCAAGGTGCCTACCCCCATGGAACTTTCATTCTTGTGGGGCAGGCAGTAAATAAATAAGTAGCCATAACTGTCAAAGAGTAAGAAATCCTGTAAAGAAAAAAGCAGGCATAGAGTGCATGGGGGTGAGTATGGGCACATCTGTGGCTCTTTTAGGTAGGGGGTCAGGTAACTTGGATGAGGTGACACTTGAGAAGACTCTGGAAGAAGTAAGGGGGAAGAGCATCCCAGGAAGAGGCAGCGGTGTGGAGGAATTGGAACGGCAAGGAGGCCACTTGGGCAGGAGTGGAGGAGTGAGGGAAGGATGGTGGGAGATGAGGCTGGAGACGGGACAGGGGCCAGATCACACGGGCCTTCTGTGCCGTGCTAGGGGGTTTGGGTGTTGCTCTGAGCAAGCTGGGGAGCTTTATGCAGGGGAATGACTGACCTGATTTGCCTGGCTGCTGTTTGGAGGGTGGACAGTAGAGGCAGGAGTAGAATCAGGGGACCAGCAAGGAGGCTATTGCTGGAGTCTCCGTTGGAGGTGAATGGCGGCTTCGGTGAGAGAGAGGGGTTTAAGTTCCATTGTACTGTGAAGGTAGAGCTCACAGGCCTTGCAGAGGGATGGAAGGGAGGGTGCGAAAGGAAGAGGAGTCAGGTAAGCCAAGGTTTAGCCCAGGCACTGGGTTCCATTTATGGAGACGAGGTTGACGGTGGGAGGAGCACGCCTTCCCGGGGACCATTCCTAGAGTGAGGTCTTCCTTCTACCAGCTGCAGGCCCCTCTTATTGACGGTAGGCTTAGCATGTATATATATTTAATTTAATATGTATATATTTAATTTTAATTGAAAAAATGTTATTTTTATACAATTTTTAAAGGTTACTTTCCATTTACAGTTATTATGAAATATTGACTATATTTCCCGTGTTGTACAGTACCTCTTTGAGCCTATCTTAGCATATATTATATATTGCCTTCTACAGTTACTTATTTTTCATCTGTATACATCGCTACCTTACCTAGTCTTTAATTTTTTTTTTTTTTTTTGCGGTACGCGGGCCTCTTACTGCTGTGGCCTCTCCCGTTGCGGAGCACAGGCTCCGGACGCGTAGGCTCAGCGGCCATGGCTCACGGGCCCAGCCGCTCCGCGGCATGTGGGATCTTCCCGGACCAGGACACGAACCCGTGTCCCCTGCATCGGCAGGCGGACTCTCAACCACTGCGCCACAAGGGAAGCCCTAAATTTCTTTAGGGAAGGAAACTTTTTTGTTTGTTTGTTTTTGTTTTTTTGTTTGTTTTTTTTGTTGTTTTTTTGTTTTTTTTTGTTCTTTCTCCAAGAGGCAGGCAGTGGGGCAGAATGGTTACAATTGTTAGTTGTGTGTACTAGGGTAAGTGTTTTAACTGCTTAGCTTTTACCCTCTTTCCCTTTCTCTTCCTCTTTCCCCCCTTCCTCTTCTTCCTCAGTGTTGTTTTTTGTTGTTCAGTGAAGAAGGCAACCGTATCTGCTTCCTACCACCACTCTGTGAAAGCAAAGTGAGACTTGCATATAAAGCCTTGTGTAGGTCTGGCAAGCGGTTGGTGCTTGGTGGTTTTTACGTCATGTGGCTCTCCCCTTCCCACTAGATTACTGTGTTGCTGGCTCTTGTATCCCAGGGTCATCTAAGCTGGGGCTCTTTGCGGTAAGGGTATCCCTTTTCCCCTTCCATGTCTTGGTTTTCCTTCATAAAAAAAGGGGGAAGTGAGACTTACTGAAGCGATGAAACAGTGGAGCCCCTCAAATGCGGGTATTTACTCTGTACATGATGTTGAATCCTAAGTGTGACAGGCTCTGTTGAGTTGAGGATGATGGAGAAGCCTTTCCATGCCACCCGGGGGGAAGTGAGCGCCAAGTGAATCATTTTCAGTAAGCGGAATTGATGCTGCAGCCTGAGCAATACAAGACATTTATATAGTCCTCACCAAATTGTGTGGATCCAACCAGAATGAAAAATGCCTGGAGCCTTGGCCTAGGGCCATGGATGAACAGAGCATGAAGCCTGGCATGGAACAGAAGGAGTGGAAGGCATGGGGGTAGCACGGTGATATAAACAGTTGTACATTTAAGTAGAGATGAAAATACGTCGCTGCCTCTTTCCCTTTCTGCGGTCGTGGCAGACTTCGTTAATCTATATCACATCATTCATTCCTGATTCTGAGACAAAGCTAACATTTCGTGAGTGTTTACTGCATGCCAGACACTGTGTTCTGTGCACATCATCTTCTTTACTCCCCACAACAACTCAGTGAGGTGGGTCTATTATTACCCTCCTAGTCTGATGAGAAGACAGTCTCCTAGTGGTCAGTAATGTGCCCAGGGTCTCCAGGCTGGCCAGTGGCAGAGCTGGGATTACAGCCCTGGCCACCAAACTCCAGAGCCTGCTCTCTAATTGTTATGCTTTACAGCCTCTAGCTATGCCCAGATGCTACCTCAGAATCCTTCTATCCCGTAAATTTATTCCCATCTGCTTCATTAAGTTTGTGGGATAGAGGTTCATACTACACGTGCTCATTTGTTCATTCATTCGCTCATTCACTAAACAATACTTTTGTGCGTCTTCCATGTGCCAGGCACAGTGTTAGGTGCTGAGGATTCCGTAGTGAATGAGACACAATCCTTGCTCGGGGGCTACGCTTAGTAGAATCATCACTTCTTGTCTGAGACTCTCTGTGGGTAGGTAGAATATTTAGAATTTTTGTGATTCGGGATACTTCCCTGTGTTGAACCAGAAGGTATCCCGATTGAGGATGGAAATCAGCAACAACCTGAAAAATGCATTATAATGCCCCAGCATGCACCCTGGACCAGAAATTGGGCCACCTGCCACCTTCTTCTGACTTGACTGATTGAGCTATTTGATCTTGGGCCTCAGTTATAACTCATGTTCAAGCAGTGCTTTCTTATGCGTTCGTTCACTTTCTTCCTTCCAGTACCTGAGTGGAAGGAGTTCTCTGATGTGCAGAGAGGTTATGTGACCTGCCTAGTTCTCACAGCTGGTTGGAGACAAGCAGGTTGGAGACTAGAACCCAGTTCTAACTTCTAGCGCCTTGTTCTTACACTCTCATCATACAGTATCTTAATGTCTTGAGGCTTTCAGTTTCTCCATCTACAAAATAGGGAAATCAAACCACATGGTCTCTAAAAGTTCCTCCCTCCCTCTCTCCTCTCTCTCTCTCCCTCCCTCCCTCCTTCCCTCCCTTCCTCCCTCCCTTTCTTTCCTTTCTCCCAAATCACTGCAGTGCCTATGTGATCCAGACATTATGCTAGAAGTTGGAAATAATGTTATGGAGAACACACACACACACACTCACACTCACTCCTCAAAAAAGTTAAAAGCCCATAGAATGGGAGAAAATATTTACATATCATATACATGGGACTTGTATCCAGAACGTGTAAAGAACTCTTACAACTCAATAATAAAAACAGCCCAATTAAGAGCTTGGCAAAGGGTATGAAAAGACATTTCTCCAAAGAAGACGTACAGATGACCAGTAAACACATGAAAAGAACCTCTGCATAATTAGTCATCAGGAAAATGTAAGTCAAAACCACAATGAGATACCACTTTATACCCAGTAGGATGGCTATAATCATAAGAAAGATAATAACAAGTCTTGGCAGAGGATGTGGAGAAACTGAAGCCCTTATACGCTGCTAGTAGCCTTTTAAGATGGTGCAGCCCCACTGGAAAACAGTCTGGAATAGAGTTACCATATGACCCAGCAATTCTACTCCTAGGGATATACCCAGGAGAAATGGAAATGTTTATCTACACATATGCTTGTACACTGGTGTTCACAGAAGCATTGTTTATAATAGGCAAAAAGTGGAAACAATCCATTTGGATTGAAGAAAATGTTTTAAAACTAGTTATGTTGATGGTTATGTAACTCAGTGAATATACTAAAAACCAACAAGTTGTACACTTTAAATAGGAGAATAGTATGATACGTGAATTATATCTCAGTAAAACTATTATATACACTTTAAGAAGCCCTAGCATGAGCTCTGCCCCTGTGGAACACATAATCTTGTTTGGGAGATAAGTATGAATCAAATAACTATACAAAAGTTTTGTAGTTACCAATTATGGTAAGTGCTATGACGGGAAAGAGCTAAATCTTATGACAGAGACTAGCAGGAAGTTAATGGGGGTTAGGGAATAGATCTTGATATTAGGAAAGCTGTAACATTCCAGTGCTCCAACAGAGATCCGCAAATAGCAGTGGCTTAAACAAGGTAGATGTTGAATTCTCATTTATACAGTAGTGCAGGTGTAAGCAGTGCGGGGCTCATATGGAAGCCCACAATTTCAGGGATCTTCTGGCGTGTTGCTCTTTCTTTCCCCTTGGGGGGCTGCCCTCATCTGCACGGTCCACGGCGACTCTCCATCAAGTCTACAGTCCGGCACTGAGATGGGGAAGGGGGCGCTGGAATGCTCATCATTTCTGCTCACATCCAATGCTCAGTCACGTGAGGCTGGGAAAGGAAGTCGTATGCCAGGTGTCCATGTGCCCTTAGGGGCTCTGTTATAACCTTGGAGATTCTATTACTAAAGAAGGAGGAGAGAACAGATGTAGGGTGAACAATTAGCAGTTTCTGCTGTGGATGGCCTCTCTGAGGAAGTGACATTGAAGGTGAGAACCTGAGGATGAGCTGGTAGAGAGAGAGGGAAGAGTTTTCCAGGCAGGGGGAGAGCATGTGTAAGGGCCAGAAGGCAGGAAAGCCCAGCTACAACGTTTAATGGTGTTTAATGATGCGCATGTCTGCGAAGCACATCCTCCAGGTGCTTAGGACTCAGGAGTGCCAGAACTAGACCTGGTCATGGGGAGCAGTGGCTCTGGATTCACCTGGCTTTTCTCTCTTGTATCTTACAGGGCTGGGACAGGCCTGGGCCGTGAGGAGGGGGCTTTGTGCCGACTCTGGAGAGCCTATGTGTATCCCCAGCTCTGAGAACTGAATTCCATGGGTTGTGTCAGTGTCAGACCTGTGAAGTTTAGTTCTTCAGCTGGGATATCTCTAGCATCCTGGACTCGAGGGACATTGGAGAGAACACATCCGAGATCGGCTGAAGAACATGGAAGACTGGAGACAGAAGGGCCAAGTCTCAGGCTCTGAAGCAATAGGGAGGATGGGTTCACAGGAGGAGCGCTCATTTAATTGTGAGAAGATTTGGATTCTAGCCGAGCATCGTTCTAACTAGCTAAATGGAGGCTCTAGGCAAGTCAGTTTTGCTGCTGCTGCTGCTTTTACTAGTTTACGTTTATTGATTACTTACAACGTTCCAGGTGCGGTACTAAGTGCTTTCCATGCTGTTATAGGAGCCTCTTGGGAAAAATCACTTCAGTGAAGCTGACGCTGCCATGCAATGATTTTTTTCCCCCTTCTACATGGAATCAAGACAGGATTAACAGAATGTGACAAGTACTCTTTAGCATGGATTGCTGAGCTAACTGGCTGGTCCCTTTTTAGGATGAGATACATGGATACATCCCTCTTGTGGTCCCCCTCTCCATTTATTTGAATCTCTACTTCCTTGCCTTCTGTAAGTACATTAGGGCTATACAGTGTCTTTGTATTCCAAACTAGGCAAAAGGAGGTTGTGATTAGACCTTACTGTGGTTCCCAGTTTCTCCCAGGGAAAAGGGATACGAGGGTTTTGAAGGCCCCCTCCCTTTGCCAGTATGATCAGCTGTGTGCTGTAGGTCAAGCCCTCTGTTGTCCTCCTGTGTCACTGTCAGCTTGGTCTGCTCTGAGGATCATGTGTTCTACAATAATGATGGTTTCCACCTTTAGGCAGAGGGCTGAGGGCTGCCTAAGTAATATCTGGGCTTTATTAGGCTTTAGATTTGATGGGGAGCCAGGTGTTCCCATCTATTGGAAACTCATCTTTGAGGGTCTTGGTGTCCTGAAATGTCCATCTTCTTATGTCTACAGAATGCAGGTGTGGTCTGGCCCAGGGAGGGGAGGGAGGCACAAAGTGGGAGGCCCACAGCACATGCCTTCTCACTGTGACACTGATGTGTATCAAGTACCCGCTACATGCTGGGCGCTGGGCTCAGTGCATCTTTTGCATGATCTCAATGAGTCTCACATCAAGCCTTATCTAGAAATTGAGGACAAATTAACCAAAGGATGTCAAATAAAAAAGTGTAATGATGTTATACGATGCAAAAGGGTGCTTGGTTCTTCTGCAGGCCCCCGGCATGGGTGTTGGGCATGTGTGTGCTCTCTGAGCTGTACTGATGGTATTAAGGGCCTCTCCCACGCCCTCTCAGTCTCCCACTTCTGTCCTTTGCTTACTAGACCTTTAGCCAGTGAATCATTCTAGAACCAGAACACTGGTGAAACTCAACTGAGACCAGAGATCAGTGTCTTTAGTCCTAGATGCTGGAGAAATTCCAGAACTTACTCCAGAAGCTCCAAATGCTCTGGATTTCAGACCATCTGTGTTGTGAACAGGGGCTTAGAGCACAGACTCGTGGTTTACTGTAAAAGGCTAATCCTTAATGCAGGTGAACTCTTCCTAAAGCAAACCTGGTAAATGAAATAATGGAATTCTCTCTCTCTCTCTCTCTCTCTCTCTCTCACACACACACACACA
Organism: Mesoplodon bidens; assembly: GCF_964165515.1. Classification (NCBI taxonomy): domain Eukaryota; kingdom Metazoa; phylum Chordata; class Mammalia; order Artiodactyla; family Ziphiidae; genus Mesoplodon; species Mesoplodon bidens. Next base: position 170,863,977 of record NC_138160.1, on the reverse strand, counting down.
CACACACACACTTAAAAAAATAACGCAGTAGATCTATGAGGAGTAGGTGAAAATTCACTATATAAGAGAATATTTCATTTCCTAAGAGAACTTTTATTAAGTAAGAGGTGATTCCATTGAGTAATACATTTTCCAAGGATTTTTGAGATTGCTTTTGCTTTATCAAAACTTATTTTATATAAGTGGAAAAAGTAGGTTACAAAATTGCATGGATTATATGATTCAATTCATGTAACATTATAAATGCATAAAGGAATATGTGCATTGAAAAATGTACATCAACTTATAAACAGGGATTATTTCTTTAGTGGTGGGAATTAAGATGTGTTTTTCTTTCTTTGTATTTTCTTCTAGTGTTTGATTCTTACACTGAGCATGATTAATTAAAACAACAAAGTTATTATTTTTTTAATCAATTTTTATTGGAGTATAGTTGCTTTACAATTTTGTGTTAACTTCTACTGCACAGCAAAATGAATCAGCCATACATATACATATATCCCCTCCATTTTGGATTTCCCTCCCATTTGGGTCACCACAGAGCATCGAGTAGAGTTCCCTGTGCTATACAGTATGTTCCCCTCAGTTGTCTGTTTTATACATAGTATCAATACTGTATATGTGTCAATCCCAATCTCCCAATTTCTCCCACCCCAACCCTTTCCCCCTTGGTATCCATACATTTGTTCTCTACATCTGTGTCTTTATTTCTACTTTGCAAATAACGTCATCTGTACCATTTTTCTAGATTCCATATATGTAAAACAGTAAAGTTATTGAAGAAGATTTCACATACAATTGTGATGAATCTAGACAAGTGCTAGTGCTGTGCATTTGGTAGAAGTTATGTTGCACAGGTGTGTCATGGAAGAGTGGATGGAGGTTCCTGATGTGTTCAGTGAAGGAGGTAGGCATAGGGAAATATACAGTGTGATTTTTTTTTCAAGAGGGAAGTGTGTCTGTGTGTCTGTGTATGGAGTCCAGTGGATCGTGGGTGGTAAGGTAGCAGGCGATTTTTCTCTCTCCCTTACTTATGCTTTTCTGCCCAAATAAGAAGAAAAAGAACTCTCAGTGTATGTGTGCTCCTTTCCAAGAGTCCATCCATTGTGTAAACCAGTGGTTTTCAAGTGAGTTTCCTGGACGAGCCACATCAGTATCACCTGGGAACTTGTTAGAAGTGTAAATTCAGGCTTCACCCTAATCCTACTGAATAAGGAACTCTGGGAATAGGGCCCAGCAATTTCTGTTTTAACAAGCCCTTCGGCTGAACTGTGGGTATTAATCAAGGGACATCCCCGCTCCACCAAACTGAAACACAGCTGATATTGATATGAAAGATGCTGGCCGCTCTTACAAGTAGGAGGGTAGGTATTCTGTAAAACTGATATCTGAGAGATGAAGGGCGGGACCACAAACCTCAAGATCCTTACCAATGATCATTCCCTGCAGTGAATAGTAGATCTCTAAGTTTTTAAAGTGCAAACTTTAGGTGCATAAAATCACCTGAAGAGGTTGTTAATTAAGGCAGATTCCTAAGTCATGCCCCTGACCTACAGACTCAGCATCTCCTGAGGTCTGCCATTTCAACCATCACCCCTAAGAGATTCTATCAAGGAAGTTCTAGGACAACACTCTAAGCAACGGTTTTAGGCTTTTTCAGACTCTCTTTTCCCCCCCTGTATCCTCCCTTACATTTCTTCTTTCCTTCTCATCCCCTCCCTTGCTGCTGTGATTGGTGGGATCTCAGAGGCAGATTCATCATCCTTTCGGCTCTGTGCTTCAGAAAGAACAGGTCAGATGCTCTTGGAGAGGTGCCTTGGGAGTAATAATAATAATAATGGAAGTATTGACTTGCCATCCTCAGATTACAGGGGAAGGTCATGATTTATCAGCTCACATTGATGGGACACGGTGGGTAGCTGGACACACACTCAATAGTCACTGTCTATCCACATGACAAGGCTGCTGAGACCCAGTGATTTAGGGACACAGTGGTTTCTTAAGTCCTCCAAGCTGTCAAACCCCTGTGTCAGTTAAGGTGAAGATTCCTGTATTAGGGTTCTGCAGAGAAACAGAACCAGTAGGATTATATACACATAGAGATTTATTGTAGGGAATTGGCTCATGTGATTACGGAGTACCACTTGGCAAATCTCATGATCTGCAGGGTGAGTCAGCAAGCTGGAGACCCAGGAGAGCCAGTGGTGTCCTTCCAGTCTGAGTCTGCAGCCCTGAGAACTAGGAGAACCAAGGTGTAGTTCCAGTCCAAAGGCCAGCAGCCTCAAGGACTAGAAAGAGCTGATGTTTCAATTTGAGTTCAAAAGCCAAGGGAAAAAATGTCCCAGGTCAGCAATCAGACAGGAGGAGTTCTGTCTTACTCCCAGGAGGTCAGCCTTTTTGTCTATGCAGGCCATCAACTGATTGGATGAGGCCCACCCACACTGGGGAGGGCAATCTGCTTTACTCAGTCCATCAATTCCAATGTTAATCTCATCTGAAAACACCCTCACAGACACACCCAGAACAATGTTTGACCAAGTATCTGGGCACCTTGTGACCCAGTCAAATTGACACATAAAATTAACCTTCACAGTTCCTTTCTCGTGTTTTTTCACATCTAGATTCTCTTGCCCTCTTCTCTGATACTATTTCAGAGCTTGGATGTCTGGTTGGCACAGAGGCTTGAAAAATGCTCTGGGGGGTAGGGGTGGGGAGCCAGGCGTCTTGCCCCATTACTCTTTGTTCTTCTTGGCATTAAAAGTGCTTTGAGGAACTGTTTTTGAAGGAAGTCCTGCTCCTACCTCCTGGGGCGGCCCTTCCAAGTAGAAGAGCTAATTTCAATTTTTCCTGGGAAAGGCAACAGTATAATTACAACTTTCCTATAGTAGGTGTTCTCAGTGCTCCAGGTGTCTTATATGAAGAAAGATATCATCTCCATTTTCTAGATGAGAAAACTGAAGCTCAGGAAGGTTATGTACCTCGCCTAAATTTCACACACTATTAAGTTTCACAGCCAGGATGTTAATCAAGGCTGCCTCGTCAGAGCCTATGTTCTTTTCACTAAAGTTTGTACTGGGCTTTACAGTTTATAAAGCACTTTAACACACATTATTTTATTTGCTGACCGTAGCTTTCCCCAGTGAAGTAGATATTATAACCATAATTTTAGAGATGGGAAATAGAGTTTTCAAAGGTTACACATCTTGTCTATCTCCTGCGTCATGTAGCTAGAAACTGCTGAAGCTGGGCCACAAATCCAAAATCTCAAATAAAAAGATAATTTTTATTTTTAAAAAAATCATAGAGGGCTTCCCTGGTGGCGCAGCAGTTGAGAGTCCACCTGCCAATGCAGGGGACGCGGGTTCGTGCCCTGGTCCGGGAGGATCCCGCATGCCGCGGAGCGGCTGGGCCCGTGAGCCATGGCCGCTGAGCCTGCGCGTCCGGAGCCTGTGCTCCGCGACGGGAGAGGCCGCGGCAGTGAGAGGCCTGCGTACCGCAGGAAAAGAAAATCATAGGAATACACATAAACTTAGAAGGAAGGTAAGAAAGAAAAAGATCCCCTGCCTCAGTTTCTCTAATGTGACTGAAAACAGAATAGTAGACATTGAGGTCCACCCTAATTCCCCTGCCTATGTCTTTGGTAAGCAGGAGTGAGCTCTTATACGTGATCAATTCCTCCCTCTGGGGCACAGTTATACTTTAAAATATATTAAAATTACATTGTTGGTAGCTTTTAAGAAACCATAATATATTTTTGCCCTGGGTCTTGCCATATGGCTAAGACTGGTCAGATTCCACCTGCCTCTGGGCAACAAGTGTGTTTTCTTGTTTAAAAAAACTAACATATTTTTATTATATGAGTAATATGAGTTTACTGCAAAAGAATTCTGAAAATGCAGAAAAGTGTAAAAGAGAAAAAAATTTAAACTATCAAAAAATTTTATTATACAGTAAAGTATTTTTTAACTGGGAATTTGGAAAATTCAGAAAATCATAAAGCAGAAAATCTATCCATAAGATTATAGATGACTATTTTGGCTTATACCTTTTCATTTTCACTTTTTAAAAACACAGTTGGGATCATCATTTAAATGTAATTTGTTTGTGTTTGTAATATGTTTTCCTGTTTTTGTCATAAGCATATCCTCATGTCCTTATATGATCTTTTTCATGCATTTTAAATGGCTGCATATGTAGTTCATGGAGTGGATGTGCATTTGTTTGCATGATCTTCCCCTGGATCTCCTGAATCCAAATCTGCTGCTCCCCCACCCACACATATCTGTCTTTATTTCCTTTTAGCCTTTTGCTTACACTGATTCAGGTATTATTTGTGATGACCTTAGGAGTGTGAAAAAATAAAAGCCTAGTAGCTTCTTGTTCATTAATGTGTAATGATGCTAGTGTTAAGGATTTACCATGTACCAAGTTCTATTTTAAGACTTTGAACAGATTTTCATTAAAGTTACCATTTCTTTTATTATTCTCATCATACAGGTGACACCACAGAGGCACAGAGAGGTTGAGATAAGTATCAGAATGTACTCACTTGTACTGAGCAAAACATTCAGCTTACAGAGCCTTATACAAATAGGCATTTATTCATTCTGCATATGGGCAGCTATTGATATTGGTTCGGAGGCTCAGACGCATTAAGATTGCTGTCACTGCAGTCCTCTTCTCCCGTGCCTCTTGGTTTTAAAATGGCTGCGACTGCTCTAGACATCACATCCCAATTCAGGGCAGGAAGAGAGGGAAACAGGTGGTTCTGACTGATCACTTCTGCCCCTTTTATCAGGAAAGCACATTTTCTTCTCAGAACTTCCTTTTTCACTCAGCAGAATTACCCTCATGAATTATTGTATTTTATATGATCACTGCCAACTGCAGAAGAGGCTGGGGAAAAAACTTACCTCTAGAGGAGAAGTTGACTAGATGAGAGCAATTTGGTTAGGACTGTTGGGTCAGTTAACCTACAGTGGCCACCACAGGATACTTGCCAAGGTCAAGTGTTGGTCTTATTTGACCCAACCAGCCTATTTCATACAGGTGCTAATACCCATTAGCTGGGAATTGCTGTTTCTCACACCTCTAGAAGTGGCTAGACTGGAACCTGCCAAAACTCATCTTTCACTGAATATAACACCATCTAACGCATGCTAACATTTTTTATCAATATTAATGTCACCGCAAAGTGCCATTAAAATAGAAGTGGTTTTCATACATTATTTAACTGCAGTGTGTCCACCAAGCCATTCTTCTGCTGGAGCGCTGTCTCCTTGGCATTTATAAACTAGGTAATAAATCTGCAGCTCACTGGGTTCGTATCCTCAGTCTGTGGCAGAGGGAGAGGAGGATCTACAAGCTTTTTGGGCTAAAACAAGTTGCTGCATCGCTTTTCTCTCAGCCCTGAGCATGTTCATTAAGGGCCCGGTTGCAGGTGAGCTGAACTAGGGGCTGCACAGTGACAATGCTGAAAATGATGGCTGTACCCCACTTCTTGAAAATATGGCTTTATCTAATTAGGAGGGGGCTCACAAAAGATCCGTCATTTACTGGAACCTTTCAATTGTGGTTATTTCTAGAGCAGAAGTCTAAAGTAGCAATTAATAGGAGTGTTTTGTTTAGGGCTGGGACTGGAGTGAGGTGAGTGAGGTGCTTAGGATATTTAAGCAAAATTTAAGGGGATGTTCACTCCCATTGTCGTGTATTGCTTGCATGGCCCTGGTTTTGTTTTGTCTTTACTAGTTGCTAATGTTTAAAAAATTGGAATAATTATTCAACAAAGGTTTTTTGATCACTTCTGTGTGCCTGGTACTATTCTAGTCACTGGGGATACAATAATGAATAAAATAGTCATTATTGTCCTCATGGCACTGACATTTTAGTAAAGAAGAGATTTCATAGAGATATTTGGATTTTTGACTCCTTAAAGTATCAGAAGAACTGGTAACTGTGAGCTGGCCTTTCCTTATGACAGCCATCACTCACATCTGGGGAGCTGCCGCTTCCTTTCAGTTGAGGCATGAGTTCGTTACACTCCCCATCACTCCCTACTGTGTTGTTTGATCCTCACAGGATCTCTATGAGTGGATACCACTATTATTGCCAAATTGCAGGTGAAGAAACTGATGCTCGGGCTTCCCTGGTGGCGCAGTGGTTGAGAGTCTGCCTGCCGATGCAGTGGACACGGGTTCGTGCCCTGGTCTGGGAAGATCCCACATGCCGAGGAGCAGTTGGGCCCGTGAGCCATGGCCGCTGAGCCTGCGCGTCCGGAGCCTGTGCTCCGCAACGGGAGAGGCCACAACAGTGAGAGGCCTGCGTACCGCAAAAAAGAAAAAAAAAGAAAGTGATGCTCAAAGAGGTAAAGTGACTGGCCCAGGGTCTTCTAGCTATAGAAGGCAGAGTGGGATATGAACCCAGTTCTATGCAACTTCCAAGGTTGGGATTGCTGTCACTGTGCAGAGCAGTGATTTAGGAGGCAGGAACCCAGAAGTATCAGCAAGCAAAAACATTCAGCCCATATAAGATCAGATTAGAGAGGGGTATCAGCAGGAAACAGATGGCACCCTCAAATTAGGATAGCTCAAGCAGAGTTTCATAAGCTATTTACAAAGGCGTGGGCAGAGTGTAGGGAAACCACAAGGCATAGTGCAGGACCCCAGGTTAGTTACAGTGGGACTCTACTGCCACTCCTAGACCTCTAGGGGCAGGTGACAGGGTGGGCTACTGGAATCGGGGAGATAGGACTGTAGAGAGGGCTGCACACTTGAGCTGAGAACTTTGGATGCAGCCGGCCCCTTGGCACCCCATGGGGAGGGAACTTGGAGAATAAATACCCCAACCTTACCAAGTTCTCTCTCTCTCTTGCCAGTGCCAAACTCAATTGGAAGTCGGAGGACAAGAAGCCCATTGATGCATCCCTCCAGTTTCTGGGGGTACAGAGCAGGGTGGAGAGCAGTGGAGAGTGGCTCAGGAGGGGCAAACAAAGGCAGGGGGCAGGTGAAAGCCAAGGGCATTTTAGGGGGCAGGGACTGATGATGGGTAGGGGAAGAAATTAAGATAATTGTGAATATGGGGTCCAGCTTTGTTTTTTTCATCAATATATTTTTAAATTGAAGTATAATTTACAATGTTGTGTTAATTTCTGCTGTACAGCAAAGTCATTCAGTTATACATATATATATATATATAAGTACTTTTAAAAAATATTTTTTTCCATTATGGTTTATTGTAGGATATTGAATATTGTTCTCTATGCTATACAGTAGGACCTTGTTATGTGTCCATTCTGTATATAAAAGCTCACATCTGCTAACCCCAAGCTCCCTCTCCATCCCTCCCCTAAACCCCTCCCACTTGGCAACCACTAGGCTGTTCTCCACGTCTGTGATTCTCTTTGTTTTGTAGATATGTTCATTTCTATCATATTTTACTTTTTTTTTTTTCTGGCCATGCCGCGCGGCATGCGGGATCTTAGTTCCCCAACCAGGGATTGAACCTGTGTCCCCTGCAGTGGAAGTGCAGAGTCTCGGTTCATGCCCCAGTCCGGGAAGATCCCACATGTCGCGGAGCGGCTAGGCCTGTGAGCCATGGCCGCTGAGCCTGTGCGTCCGGAGCCTGTGCTCTGCAACGGGAGAGGCCACAGCAGTGAGAGGCCCGCGTACCGCAAAAAAACCCAAAAAACAAAAAACCTACCTCTTAAAGTTGTAAGGGTTAGAAATAATATATTAAATCACTCACAACCTAGAATGATATTCAATGAATGACAACAATTATTCTATGATAGGAGCTGACTCCAGGAACTCGTGTAACTGTCTTTGGTTACCCTCACCGAGCACACAATGGACAAAGATGCACAAGGACTTGTTAGCCTAAAATAATTTCTTGAAATTATTGAGCAATTGTACCCCAAATGGTACAAAGTAGGTCCATGGAAACAAACAATCTAAATTCATGTTTGTGTCAATCTTGTAAAGGAGTTAAACATTTAACCTTCACTTCATGGACAGAGGCCTGCACATACAGTATGAGCAATTTGTCAAATAGGCCAAGAAAAGACACCATAGTAAGAAGGTTTTGGTAGGCTGGAGTGGTAGGCTAAATTAAACAAGGTGAACTTAATTAGGGGAATATGTAAAATTTAACTGTTTGTTTCCTTTTCTTTCTTTTTTTGCACAATACAGAATGGGAGAAATGTGATTTAATAACAGGTATGAAAAAGGCTTAGGTTATATGTGGCTGAGGTTCAATGTGAAGCCATAGTGTGACACAGCTGTCTAATCAAGCAGCTGGAATCTTAGGCCTTATAAAGAGAAATAGGGGGGGCCTCCCTGGTGGCGCAGTGGTTGAGAGTCCGCCTGCCGATGCAGGGGATACGGGTTCATGCCCCGGTCTGGGAGGATCCCATATGCCGCGGAGCGGCTGGGCCCGTGAGCCATGGCCGCTGGGCCTGCGCGTCCGGAGCCTGTGCTCCGCAACGGGAGAGGCCACAACAGTGAGAGGCCCGCATACCGCAAAAAGAGAAAAAAAAAAAAAAAAAAAAAAAAAAAAGAGAAATAGGAAATTCAGAGTGAGGAAGGTGATGCCTCCACTTAGTTTGCCCTCGTCAGACCACATGCTATAACACTAGGATGGCGAGTAACGGGCATGCAGGCTGAGGCTTCATGTTTGTATGCCATGGCAGATAACACTAACTGATCATATTCCGCTGTGTTTTGATGTAGCCTCTGAATCCTTCTCAACACTGTCTTTAAGGCAGCCAATGTTTTTTCCACGGAGTTGGCATGCAGGATGAAACCTGTCAGTAGCCAATGGACTGCAGGCTTCTCCTATGGTTTCCTTCTAAGGATACATTTCATGCTTAAATCACGTGGTTCAACTTTTTACCAGCCACAAGAGATTGGATATGGACCCAAGTTCCGCCAACCTATAGGATGCTTAAAGAGCTTTATCCAAACTAGAACAAGTTCCCTCACTTTGATTCTTTTGGGAATTTGAACTGGGAAGAAAAGAGTAAATCAGGCAGTTGCTGGCGGGCTCAGCGTGGAGATAATGAACATAAGAAAAGGGAAGCAAGAATGAGGAAGCAGAAGCTCTGAGGCAGAGATAATCTATGAGGGGAGAGGGGATAAGGGATTGGCTGGCGGCAGCAAAAATGGTGGAAGAGGAGGGAGAGCGCTGAGGATAAATGTCACCCTGCTGCTGAGAGACCGGCAAGATCTCTTGTCCTCTGGCTGGAGATCCAACTACATCGCCATCTCTACTCTCCCCAGGAGGCCTCATCAGCCTGGGGTTCCTTCAGGCTGGCCAGAAATTTGAGGTTTCTGTTTTTCTTAAGTCCACAATAAACACCCCCTCTTACTTGAGGTGACCGAGGGCATCTTTGTTCCTTGTAACCCAAACCATCTACTTAAGGTTCTTTGTCTAGCTCTGGGCGCCATAGTGGCAAACCAGAGCAGGTGCCAAAGAGAGAGACCAGAATGGTAAAGAAGCCTGGGAATCTCACACAGAAGGAGTTTTCAAAGCTATCAGGGTGTTCAGCCAGAGCAGTGGTTCTTCAAGTGTGATCCCCAAGCAGCAGCAGCGGCAGCAGCCTCTCAGAGATGTCAATTTCTGGGCCCACCCCAGACCTACTGAATCTGAAACTCTGGGGGTGGGGCCCAGTACTCTGTGGTTTAGCAAGGTCTTCACATCTGATGCCTGCTCAGGTTTGAGAACTGCTGGCCTAGAGAAGACCAAGGCAGAACATTAGTACCATCTCTAGTTATTTGAAGGACTGTCAGGGCAGGTGTGATATGAGACCCCTGAGGGCAGCACGAAAACTAGAGCTTAGACAAAATGTGGAGACAGATTTCAGGGCAATAGAAGGGGGACTTTGCGAGCAGTTAGTGTGGTTTGAGAATGGTTTGGGTCTGTTGGGTAGTGAGCTGCCTGTCCCTGGTGGTGTTCAAGGACGGGGCTGCATGACCGCCAGGTGGTAGATATTGTAGAGGGCTGTGAAGTCGACAGGAGGGAGAAGACAAGACTGAAGGAGGAAGTGTGAATTAGGAAGACTCTAAATCAGGAACAGTGATTGAGGACTGGCATCCTGGGTCCCTCGATGCCATGGTGACAGTGGTGGGGTGGGGCAGTAACAAGCCAACTGTGTGTATAGGAGTTTCAGGTGGGGCTTCTTTCCATTAGAGGCAGATCCACAATCCTGGTCTCTGTCAGGAAACAAATCCTAACATCTAGGACCAGGATCTCACTTTGGGATTTGCTTATTATCCCTATCTCTAGATTCTAGCCCTTCATTAAACAATCTTAAGCAAAGGCAGAGACTCTGATATTGGGGCAAACAGGTCGAGGCAATCTGATCACTCAGTCACCCAGTCCTCTTGGGACGGGCAGTAGAATAATGAATATTAATATCAAACTGTCATATTGTGCTTAGTGGGTACAAGTTTTGGCTCTGGAGTCAGAAGGCCAGACATGTCATTTCATGACTTGAGCATACTTCTCTCTGCCTTATTTTTCTTGTCTCTTAAATCGAGGCTTATATGAGTTGCTATCTCAAAGGATTGTTTTAGTGTTGAGATAGTAACCGTGTGCCCAGTCCATGATGAGCACTCAATATGTTTAACCATTATCATTGCTGTTATTGTTGTATCTCATCAAACTCCTAAAGTGCCTATGAGGAGGGTAGGGTAGGTTTTGTCACCCCCATTTTACAGCCCCAGGAGCCGAAGCACAGGATGGTTAAGACCAGGCTGACGTCACACTGCTTCAGTATTAGTGGCAGACTAGAACTAGGACTTAGTTTTCCTGACTTCAGGTGGCCAGGACAAAGGACAGATTCTGTATGTGTGTTCTAGAAAGAAGAGCAGAATTAGTTTTTTGAAAAGGCAATATATGCATGTGAGAAACATTCTACAAACATTCTACAAAAAAGGCATGTGGTGAAAAGTAAGTCTTACAGGCTGGTCTCCTTGTCCCTTTCTGTTGATGGACTCTGCATCGTCCAGGAGCTGGTTCATGCTTGGACAAGCCTGGGGTGTATGGATCCCTGGGCACTATTTCTAAGGCCTGTTGCTGTTTTGGTCTCCGGCTCCAGGCGCGTGCGCGTGTGTATGTGCGCATGTGTGTGTGCGCGCACGCATGTGCATGCATGTGCGTGCGTGAGTGTGCGTGAGGGTGTGTGTGTGTGTTGTGAGGAGGGTTTATGAGGGCAGAGTGGGGTTTGGGATCTAACCTTGCCCTTGGAAAGAGAGGCCAGTAGGTCTGGGCAGCACCAGAGATAGGCCAGGGCCAGTGCTGGGTGGCCCCCTTCAGCTTCCCTCAGGGCCGGGGGCCTTTGAGTTCTCCACCCTGTTCCAGAAGGCACAGGCGGGTGGCCTGGGGAAAGCTGATGGGGACCCCTAGACCCCTAGTTGCTGGATCATCACACCTGAGGCATAGCACAGGGGTGGGGATGCTGGTCACGGAGGTGCAGGTCACAGGCCAGGGGCCCGCACTCCTTGGCTTTTCCCCTTCCTCCTGGGGTATCTACTCAGCCAGCTCCTGGGGGAAATGTCAGACCCACTCAGCTTTAGTAATCCTGCCACTTTCCCAGCTTAGAGGAACAATCTTAGCATTTATTATTGTTATTACTATTATTATTTAACTTCTAGAAGCCACGCTCTGACAAACACAGCATGGCCTTAGTTGCCTGCCATTTTGGCCAGGAGACAAGGGATGGGGCCAGCTGAGAATGCTGGTCCTTTCTAGGGTCAGCTGGGCAAGCAGAGAAAGGCCACATGCCGAGACCATCCCCTGTCAAATCCCCTGACAGGCATTCTGGTGTCAGAGCAGATTTCCGTGCTTCCTGGTTTCTGGTTCTCTCCAGGCTTAGTTCCTGGCTTCCCCTTTCCCTGGTCTGGAGTTTAAAAGGTTCTGCGTGAAGGCCTTGGTGTGTTGCTTCTCTGAGCCTCACTCAGCAGGGTCCTGCCTATCTGATGACTGGAACTATTTAAAAACATCCCTATCAGTCAGCTCCTTGCTGGCCTATGCAGGCTTGAGTATATCCACTCACGGGGATATAGTCCACCACTTCTGGAATCTCCCATCTCATTCTTAGATGGTTCTAGAGAGAAGAGCAGAACTAGAATTTGTGGCCAGGACTGTTTGGACAGGTACTGGGCTCCTAACCTCAAATTCCTCTTTCACTTAAAAGTCCTATGGGTTCTTAATCTCAGGATGTCTTTGAACATTTCTCTTAGGGTCAAGTTTCCAGCAGCTCATCTAAAACTTGGATGGGCTGGGTGGGCCCATTGTTCACCGGAAGGAGTGTAAATGTAGGAGAAATCCATCTGTCGCAAGAGAGAATCAGGTGGGGGATGGGCAAAGTGACTTCTAAGGTCTTGTCCTCATCTTGCATTTGGGCTCCACATTCTCTTATTCTCTGAAGGAGCCAGAGTCTGCGGTTTTGGGGCCTTATCCTCGGTGCAAGGAGAACAAGTTGGAGAAGTTACTGAGTCCTGGGATGAGCCCAGCAGCTTTCTTCCTTTTCTCACTTTGCTTCTCTCCTTCCCCCCACCCTTTCCTGCCTGGGGCGGTATGGCCAGCAGCCAGAGCTCCTGAGCCCTGTTATTTAAAAAAAAAAAAAATTCAGCCATCACCATGGCAACCTTCATCGTGCACCACCTCAACCAGAGATACAAAGAAGCAGTGAAAGGGAAAGTTTAATAAGATTATTTATTTATTTTTTTATTTTATGAATCTCACTGACAGTGTCTATCTTTTTGGGAAACAGAAATGTTCCATTTTCGTGTCGTTATCAAAATGCTATTCATTTTCTGCCCCTTGGCTTCAGGACGGTCACCATCACTGCTTGCTTTCTAAGGGCTCCCTTCAGAATGGGTGAGGGGTCTTTTTCTTTTTTAATTTATTTGGCTGTGTCAGGTCCTCATTGTGGCGTGTGGGATCTTTCGTTGCGGTGCACGGGCTTCTCTCTAGTTGTGGCTATGGGTTTTCTCTTCTCTAGCTGTGGCGTGGGTTCCAGAGCGCATGGGCTCGTAGTTTGTGGCACGTGGGCTCTCTAGTTGAGGCATGCGAGCTCAGTAGTTGTGGCGTGTGGGCTTGGTTGGCCCACAGCATGTGGGACCTTAGTTCCCTGACCAAGGATCAAACCGGCATCCCCTGCATAGGAAGGCGGATTCTTTACCACTGGACCACCAGGGAAGTCTCTGGGTGAGGGGTCTTATTTGGCATTTTGGCTTTTCGAAAGGGTTTGGGGTTGGGCTAATGTTAGAGCATTTCCATGGCTGTATTCTCCCTTCCATTTCCCTGACATCCAATCAGAGTCACATCAGGGTATTGAAAGCTGGAGGAGTTCTTAAAAATCACCTACTCTGCAGTGCCATTTCTGTTTCTGCACATCTAGCAACCGTTCTCCCACATTCCGAGAGTACTTCCTTGATCACCCCCCGGGGTGCCTGGTCTCTGGCCGTGTCAATCCACGTGATTCAGGTGGAGCCCAGAACTTCCCTTGACCACAGCTACTGGCTCATAGATGAGCATGTGGCCCAAAGGCACCTGTGAGGGCAGTCCAGGGCCTTTTGTCTGCTACGGCTAAGAGAAAGCCCCTCTATTTTTCTGCTGTGGGGATGAAAGCCTGGAGCTGCTGGAGACCCCCATATACAAGGAACCTTCCTGCAAGGGGACCAACAGAGAGGGAAGCAGAGCTGAAGGATGGAGGAGACCAGGCTCAGAGGAAGTTGCTTGACATCCTGGACTAAGTCCTCAATCCATGGCTTTTCAGTTTCATGAGTAATACGTATCCCCCTTTTACTCCCCTTAAGGCAGTTTAGGTTGAGTTTTCTGACACCTGAAAAACAGTGGTTTTGATGTTACATACCCCAAGGGTTTAGAAATGAGACAACAGAGAGCTGGGGCACGGAGGCACCACCCAAGGTTACAGAGAGACAGCCCCAAAGGTCAGGTGTCCTGATGTCCGTGTAGTCTCTCAGTCTGCTGTCCTTCAGTTCTCAGGCTAATTTCCCCACCACGGCAGGAACGCAAGCTGAGCTGGTGGGGGCAGAATGTTAATAAGTGTAATTACGGTAAAGACACCTGCCCAGCTACCTGCCCCAAGGGTGATGGTGAGCATTTGCGGTGATATTCAAGGAAGATCTCCATCCTCAGAAGATTTTTGTGCCTTTTATAGGTTAGGAGGGATCCCAAGACATGTCAAGAAAAGCACTAATCACATGACCGGTGCTGCATAGCCATGAAACCCCAAGACGTAGCTCACCTGCTTTCTCCACTGAGATCTGCTTTTTTTTTTTTTTTTTTTTTGCGGTACGTGGGCCTCTCACTGTTGTGGCCTCTCCCGTTGCGGAGCACAGGCTCCGGACGCGCAGGCTCAGCGGCCATGGCTCACGGGCCCAGCTGCTCCGTGGCATGTGGGATCTTCCCAGACCGAGGCACGAACCCGTGTCCCCTGTATCAGCAGGCGGACTCTCAACCGCTGCGCCACCAGGGAAGCCCCGAGATCTGCTTTTTAGCTCTGTAAACAGATATAATTCAGTCAGTAAACCAACACTTGTGATTTCATTAATTCCACGGAAAAGCATTAACTGAGGGCCTCCTATGTGCTAATCACTAGTTTAGAGACACAGATTCAGTAGTCAACAAGGTAGGACAGTGCCTGTCCTCAGGGAACTTACACTTCAGGGTGGGCATGAAAATAATCAGAGAAACACAGACTTAGGGACTGTGAAAAGTCTTATGAAGAAAAAGTACCCAGTGCCATGAAAGCATATGAAGAGGACCCATCTCGTCTGCTGAGGCAAGGGAAGCGCTGAGCAGAGGTGGGCAGAAGGAACAGGTATTAGCTAAGCAGCGTGGGGACCAGTATTTTGAATACTGGGCAGAGCCTGGGCAAAAGTTAGGGGGGCAGGGCTTTGAATTCATTCATGCCAGTGTTTGTTGGGGGCGGGTACCATATGTCAGTGCTCCTCTCTTTTGCTTGCTATTTTAGGTCCTTTTATTCCTGCCATCAGATTCTCAGAGCCCAGGAGTCCTTGAGTCAGTTATATAAACTATTTTCAATCTAGGATCCTTGGTGCTCTGGCCTCAAGGCTCCGCAGGTTCAGATACGCTGCGGGCTAACGTCTAGTTAGTCACGCTTTTGTGTGTGAGGTTAAAAAATTCCGCCATCATAACCAAGCCTGCTCTTTTAGAGAAGGGTGCGGATTGCTTCTATCCCTCCTCAAAAGTGCCTTCTCTCCCCGCCACCCCGATTTCCCTTTCATTTGTCTGTAGAAGAATGTGGCGGCAGTGAAGCTTGCTGCCACTAGGGGGCAGGAGCGCCAAAGCAAAGGACTAAGTTCCGGGAAGAAAGCAAATGAAGCCCGCAGGTAGCAGGCAGACAGTCCGACAGGGTTTGCGCTGGTGTAGGCTCCGTCAAGCTCCGAAGCCCAAGCTTTACGTGTCTCGATTCCGATACACCAAGTGTGCTTACAATGATGATTCCCTTCTGCACACTGTTGATTGCTACAGATACTAGTGCCAGCAGAGAAATTTTAAAAAGGAGCTTCTGGTGGGGGTGGTTCTTATTGTCTGTAAAACAAAGGAATGGAGTCTTGGATTAGAATTTAAGCTTGAGAGAGTCCTTCAAAATGTGCAGAGGGGCCAGATGGCCCCAGTCCTGGTTCGCAGTGTGCTGTGTGACCTCGCTTAAGAACATAACCTCTCTGGGCCTAAATTGCTCCTTTATAAAAGGATGATACAATCTGAAAAGTCTCTTCTGATTCAAAGAATCCAAGTGGTGAAGACAGTTAAGAGTGGAGAACTGCCCCCTCAGATGACTCCTTGTGTAATTTCTAATTTGGAGGGTTCTTTCCCCTGAGGGAGTTCTGTTTTCCTGACTCATACCTCCTTTCATTTTACAGATGAATATACTTTACCACGAAGGAATGAAGAGCTATGGGCGGGGTTCTGGCAAATGGTGAGAGAGATACCGTCGGTTCTTTCAAATCGCACCATGACCAAATCCTCTTTGCCTTTGATAGGGACGAGCTACTTGTCTCTGATGTGGGAGACAGGGTGAATATCTGTGAGAAGCAAGTATCTCCCTGAAACTCAAATTAAACCCTCCGTTATCCTGGAATCCAGAGCCTTATTGAACTAGCTCACGAGGCTGCCGGCTTGAGAACAGCGTGGAAACAGGACTGCTCTGGGACTGAGGGATGATCTTTAAGGCCCTTTTCTGCCTTGTTACTCTAGAATGAGAAGAGTTATGCCCAGACAAGACTATCCCTGGGAGGCCCCACCAAGAAGTGGAGCTTCGGCCTAAAGCCACAGTCTTGTTCTAAGACGGGCCCCCTGGGACTGGCCCCTGAGGACCTGTGCTGTCCTCACCGCCCACTGCTGCTTTGGGCTGGGGGAAGATGGTGGACCATAAGGGAGACAAAACCCCCAAACAAATCAAAAACCAACAACAAAAACCCTATAGAAAAACCTCCTTTCTCTGGCAGCACCAGTTTCTGGGCTTCACAACTTAGACCCAAAATGTAGAGTGGGAGGGGTCAGCAGGGGCTCGGGGAGGCTCCGCTCCGATTCTCCTTCCTGCCTTGGGTGATGGCTCTCTCTCCCCGCTCCGATTCTCCTTCCTGCCTTGGGTGATGGGTCTCTCTCCCCGCCCACCACTGCCTGAGTGACAGCAAGCGGTTGCCTTGCGTGGCTGCGGCCGTTCCCACCGAGCAGGATGTTACAGATACCTTCGCTCTCAATTAATATAGATCAGCCCTATGATTCGTGTTTCTCTAAAGATTATTTTAATGTTGACGTACATTTTAATGGAAGTTTATTTTTTGGTTGGACGGCATCAGTACCACAATTTGTAATGATCGCAGAATGTTCCAGTTACGACTGTTTTTGGCTTTTTTTGGCCAGGCCTTGCAGCTTACAGGATCCTAGTTCCCCGACCAGGGATGATGCCCGCTGCAGTGGAAGTGTGGAGTCCTAACCGCTGGCCCACCAGGGCGTCCCCCTGCCCCATGGTTTTAACCGGCAACTCCCCACCCAACCCACACATTGCACATCCCCTAGGTTGCCTCTCTTCATCTTGACACCGGGTGGAGGTGGGGAATCACCGCATCTTCGGGATCATCCTGTCTAGCCCTTTCATTTCCCAGAGCAGGGATGTGGCTTCCAGCTGGTGGTTGACCAGGGCTAGAATTCAGGTTTTCTGAATCACCACCCCTCTCAGGATTACTGAAGGTGGCCAGGAAGGGAGGAAGAGGGGACTTCACCCTCCAATGCCTGGCAGTTTACAGATTGTTGAGAAGAGTGTCCCCTCTTACACATTTTTATATTCTCTTCCACGTTTCTACAATAAGTGTCCAGAATCCTGTCCGTGGCTGCTTGCTTGTTGGACAAAGTTGGCCTGCCCGTCCTTCCTGTGCCCGAAAGTGGCATTTTAAACCCCTCCTTCCTCTCTCCCAGATCCGTCCCACCTCTGCATCCCCCAGATTGAATTTCCCAAGGGCGACTGCCACACAGAGCTAGCAAGCCATCACGAGATGGCTAAATATAAACCGTACAGACTGCAAATAAGCCTCCGTGCTCATTTGCTCCTTTGTTTAGTTTATTATCCTCCCAAATCAGGCTGGTGAGGAGGCACGCGCCTCGTCCGTGCTGCGCAGGACCCGGTGGGTGTTGGTGTCCCACAGGACAAGCCAAACAAACACACTCTGCTGTGTGCTGAGTCGTTCCCTTCTCCATGGAGCAGGCCCTGCTTTCCAGACAAAGCTGACAATCCCCAGGCTCTGATTTCCAAAGCAAATAACTGTGAATCCCCTCAATATTGGGAACAGATGCAACAGTCTGGCTGAGAGCTGCGCTCGGGACAGAGATGCGTGATGTGCTGTGGAAGTCGTCTTACATCCCTCAGGGGAGGATGGGGGATGGGGGACGATGCCGTGGGAAGGGATCAAGGGTTAGAGCTGTACCGCCATCCTAGAACATGGCATGTAAGGATAGTGACCCCCAGAGGCCCACGTTTTTCAGGGGTGACTTCCGCTCAATTAGTGATGTCTGACGTGGACCCAGGTTTGGTGGGTGTGAATAGGTGTGCCTCACGCTTGTCATTCTGCGATCTAGAGGAAACCAATCTCAGGAGGTAGGATTTCTTGGTATGTAGGGTGGAGCGGTGGTTCCAGAAAGTGACAGGCTTAGCTGAAGCCTCAAACTGTCATGTTGAAAACATTCCTGGAGTTCAGGATCTCATGAATGGTTGGTTTTTCTAGAGAGCTGAGGTCCATTTTGAACCTTGGATTGTCATGGGGACAAGGCACAGGCAAGAATCTGTGTTTGGAAAGGACCCAGAATGGGAGGCTGTCATGAAAAGACACCGAGGACCTCCACTGCTAATCTGATGGATATTTATCTGTCTTCATCTTAAATGACCCTTCTCAGCGCTTGGTGCTACTGGCCATTTCTTTCTTCTTGAATTATGCTCTTCCCTTGCTTAACAGCACTCTTCTGCTTTTCCTTCTGTCTCTTTGATCTTGCCTTAATTTCTCTTAAGTGTCGTTCTCCTCTGGCATTAAATATTATGGTCCCTTGTTCATAGACTTGTCCTAGGTCCCTTTCTTTTCCCACTCTGTGTTCTCTCCCTAGGTAATCTCATCCTAGCCAATTACTTTAATTCCCACCTACATGGATATATTTAACCTTTTATATCTTGAGCTACACAGAACCCCTCAGCTCCAATGGCTTCTTGAGCATATCTGCTTGGGTGCCCCGAGGGCGAGTCAAACTCAACATGTGCAAAAGCAAGTCTGTGATCTCCCTTCTGTGCCCCGCCCACTTGGATCTCCTCTGGTGTTTCTTATCTCCAGTTAGATAAGCCAGAAATGTCACCCTGAACATACCCCCTCCTTCTCTCTTCCCGTATCCAATCCATCACCTAGCCCCGATAGTTTTTTTCCCAGTTTTATTGAGATATCATTGACATATAGCATAACGACTTGCTGTATAAGGGGTACAGTGTAATGACTTGACATACATATAAATACCATAAGTTTAGTTAACATCTATCTCATATAGTTACAAAAACATTTATTCTCCTTGTGATGAGAACTTGTAGGATTTGCTCCCTTAGCATTTTTCAAATATGTCCTACAGAAGTGTTAGCTGTAGTCATCATGTTGTACATGACATCCCCAGAACTTATTTATCTCATAACTGGAAGTTTGTACCTTTTGACCACTTTCATCTAATTCCTCTGCACCCTGCCCCGCCCCCCCGATTCCAGTAAACACACACCTGTTCTCTTTTTCTATGAGTTTGGTTTCATTTTTTTAAAGATTCTACATATACATGAGATCATACAGCTTTTGTCTTTCTCTGCCTGGCTTATTTCACTTAGCATAATACCCTCAAGGTCTATCCATGTTGTCACAAATGGCAGAATTTCCTTCTTTTTAATGGCTGAATAATATTCCACTGTATGTATATATCCCTCACATTTTCTTTATCCATTCTTCTGCTGATGGACACTTAGCCTGATAATTTTACCTCATAAATATTTTTGTATTTGTCCACTTTTTTCTGTCATGACCACCATCCTAGATCAAGTTACTAAATACTTTCCTTTCTTGCTCAGACTACAAATGGTCCAAAACACCCCAATTCCTTTCCTTAAATTAATTTCAGCTCCCAAGTTGTCAAAAAAGGTCTTTGGCAAAAGGCACCTTGGATCACCCTCTCTTTCTCCTCCCACTGCTTCTACTCTGATATTGGCCTCTAGTTTACTGCAATGCTGAGAAGGACTGTTAAAATCCCAACATTCACATGGTGCTTTCATTTCAAAGCACTTTTTTTTTTTTTTGTGGTACGCGGGCCTCTCACTGTTGTGGCCTCTCCTGTTGCGGAGCACAGGCTCCGGACGTGCAGGCTCAGCGGCCATGGCTCATGGGCCCAGCTGCTCCGCGGCATGTGGGATCTTCCTGGACCGGGGCACGAACCCGTGTCCCCTGCATTGGCAGGCGGACTCTCAACCGCTGCGCCACTAGGGAAGCCCCTCAAAGCACTTTTGTTCACATCATCTCATTTTATTCTCAACTAGCCCCGTGAGTGTGTCACAATCACCGCATTTTAGGGATCTTATCTGTCTTCCTTGGAAACATTCTCAGAGACGTGGATCACCTCTTCTAAGGTCATCACTGGTTAGTGAGCAGGGCTCACGTCTGCTGACTCTCCACACTGACCTCACTGTTCCCCCCACTACTCAAAAGAGGACTTTGGATGAGCCAGATGCCCTTTAAGGCATATTCTAGGGCTAACAGTCTGTGATTCTGTGGTTTACAGGGACCAAGAGGAAGTTGCAAAAACATTTCAAAGAGAACTGTAGAGGTGAGGTTGAGAGAAATGGTTCAAAGTGAAACTTGCTTTTCTCCACAAGTGTCAGATCTGAAGCTTACAGACAGCAGATCAGTTCTCTCCGCCTCGTGGCTGCTGCTCCTCTGGCCTCTCAGTGACCATGACTGGAGGTTGGCTTACAGCCTGATGGTGACCCAAGAAGGGTCAAGGGGTTTTAATCTTGCTTGGGGAAAAGATTGAACGTGGGAGGAATGAAAACCTCACTGTTTTGCTAAAGAGGGTAATGAAAAGTGAAAATAATCCACTGTGAATGAGCCCCTGTGACAACTTGAAATAGAAGCAGGTGAGCCGAAGGGATGGAGAATTTGAGGGAAGAAAGAGTCAAAACAATGAAGGGCTAGTGATTTCATGTTCCCAAATGCAATCCACATAGTTTACATCTGAGAACATAGCAGAAGTTTGTGTTTGTGGTATAGATTGCTATGTCTTCTTGTAGTTATGTGTGAATTAAGGGCTTCTCAAGCTGCAAAAAGATTGTTAATGGACTGAATGATCAGGAGGGACTCCATTGATGAGATACATGGTCATACTGCATGAACTTTTCATTAGGCTGGATACAAAAATATAGACATTTCCTTATCCTGCGTGTGAATATGACAAATGGTGAGCCTGTGGACCATGTAAAGTAGGGATGGTAAACAAGTTTAATTTCCCGTGGTATCCCTGATTGTGTACATGGTTGTGACTGTCTTTTTTCTTTTTTTCAAATGTATAAAATGTCCAGAACAGGGAAGACAGAAGACAGAAAGCAGATTAGCGATTGCTTAGAACTGGGGTTGTAGGGGAAGGAAGAATTGGAAGATGACAGGTAAAGGTTACAGGGTTACTTTCTTTTAAATACCTTTTAACTCCCTTCACCCATTTCTCCCCCCCCACCTCTGGCAACCACCAATTTGTTCTCTGTATGTATAAGCTTTTTTCTTTTTTAAAAAAGACTCTACCTATAAGGGAGATCATACTCTAATTTGTCTTTCTCAGTCTGACTTACTTCATTTAGCCCAATGCCCTTGAGGTCCATTTATGTTGTTACATATGGCAAGGTTTCATTCTATTTTATGGCTAAATAATATTCCATTGTAGATATATAAACCATAATTTCTTTATCCATTCATCCATCGATGGACACTTAGGTAGTTTCCAATATCTTGGCTATTGTAAATAATGCTGCATTGAACATGGGGGTGCATGTATCTTTTGGAGTTAGTGTTTTTGTTTTCTTCAGGTAAATACCCAGAAGTGGAATTGCTGGATCATACGGTAGTTGTGTTTTAGTTTTTTATTTTTTTATTATTTTTTAACAAGTTTATTTTCTTTTTCAAAATTTTATTTATTTATTTATTTATTTATTTTTGGCTGTGTTGGGTCTTCGTTTCTGTGCGAGGGCTTTCTCTAGTTGCGGCAAGCAGGGGCCACTCTTCATCGCGGTGCACGGGCCTCTCACTGTCGTGGCCTCTCTTGTTGCGGAGCACAGGCTCCAGATGCGCAGGCTCAGTAGTTGCGGCTCACGGGCCCAGGTGCTCCGTGGCATGTGGGATCTTCCCAGACCAGGGCTCAAACCCGTGTCCCCTGCGTTGGCAGGCAGATTCTCAACCACTGCACCACCAGGGAAGCCCATGTTTTGGTTTTTAAAGGAAACTCCGTACTGTTTTCCATACTGGCTGTACCAGTTCACATTCCCACAACAGGGCATGAGGGTTCCCTTTTCCCCATACCCTCGCCAACACTTGTTATTTCTGGTCTTTTTGGTAATAGACATTCTAACAGGTATGAAGGGTAGTGGCTGTCTTGAACACTGGGATGAGGAAGATTTTAAAACCAAGCATGGGCTTCATGGGGAAATGTGTGATGACTGATTAGCAATTTCTGCCATGGTTGAGGAATGAGGCAGTGGGAGTACAAGTGCTGACCTGGATCAGTGTTACTCAAAGTGTGATTTGCAGATGGATGTAGGTCTAGAAATATTTGTTACCCATGAAGAAATGTGTACAGAAACGGTAAGTAAGCATTTAAAAACTTTTATAGCAATTTGACATTGCTGCCTCATCCAAGTATATAATTCCCATTATTTTATAAAGTATTGATCTGTGGCAGGTTGAAAACAAAATTAAAACCTGGCCCTTTACCAGAGACAGTTTGAGAAGCAGTGACCTGATGGACTGTATTTGACCCCATTAGTTCCTATAAAAGACTTTGGACTTGGAAAGCTTACGAACGCAGCCGAGGTCCTATACGCGTTGGCATTTACGTGGACTTGTTGACTGAGCATGGGTGTTTGCCAGCTTTCCTCCTCTTGCTTGGCAGAAGGGTTAAGGTAATAACTACTCAGAGATTGCCAGAAATGCCTTCATGGACTTCTCTACCCATTTCTACTTTCCATTTATTCCATAAAGCCTTCATTAACACTGGCTTCTTCCAGTGGAGAGTCAGTGAGGCCAGCAAAGAGGTGATGTCATAGAAGGGCCTGGAGGGTGATCAGAGAGAGGTGTCCAACATCAGCTGTTGAACTGGCCTGGGTGGCCGCTGGGATCATACAGGAAATCACCCATTCATCTGCCCATTGATGCATTCTTACTCCTTCATTCTGTCATTCAGCAACTCTTTGTGGAATGCCAACTATAAGCGTCAAAGTGCCAGGTCCTGGAGATATGATGGTGACTAAGGCAGATGCGTTCTCTGCTTTCACGAAACTGACAGTTTAGGAGGGGAACAGATATTAAAGCAATAATGTGTATGAGTGGTGATATAAATCCTGGTAGGTAGTCTGATGGAGAAGCATTGGTTTCTCTGAGAATATTTAGCAGGGGCCCTATCCTAGCTAGGGCATCTTGGAAGGCCTCTGAGGAAGTGACACGTCTGCCAGAGTGGCTGGACCATGATGAATGACTGGAGAGCAAAGGAAGTGACTAAGATGATCCTGGGGAGGTGGGCGAGGGAGAGATGGTGCAAGGTCTTGCAGGCTGCAAAAGGAGTTTTCACTTGATCCCAAGAACAGTATGGAGCCTAATGGAATTACAGATATGGTTACGACATAGTCTCTGCTCTCAAGAGACCATCAGCACTGTGGGGGAGAAAGATACCTAAACAACTACCTATAATATAATGTGATCTGGGTTGTACAGAGGTGTACACACAAATGGGAAATAATGGGGTTAGGGGACTGAGAGCCTTCAACAGGTGAAATTTGACCTTGTCATTCTCCTCATTAAACACTTCGGTGGTTGCCTGTTGTTCTTAGAATATAGATGAGATCTTTCTGTATTGCCCCACATGGTCTGGTTGCTCCCTCCATCCCCAGACTCTTCTGGGGGCACTGTCTTGCTTCCTCCACTTCTGACCGGCATCCTAACTGATCATTCTTTAAGTCCCCAGAAACCACACACTTTCTTCTTATAGAGTGGCCTTTACTTATTTATTTAATTAATTTTTTGGGCTGTGTTGGGTCTTTGTTGCTGTGCGTGGGCTTTCTCTAGGTGCAGCAAGCAGGGGCTACTCTTGGTTGTGGTGTGCGGGCTTCTCATCTCACTGGCTTCTCTTGTTGCGCAGCACGGGCTGTAGGCATGTGGGCTTCAGTCGTTGTGGCACGCAGGCTCAGTAGTTGTGGCTCGTGAGCTGTAGAGTGCAGGCTCAGTAGTTGTGGTGCATGGGCTTAGTTGCTCCACGGCATGTAGGATCTTCCTGGGCCAGGGCTTGAACCCGTGTCCCCTGTATCGGCAGGCAGATTCTTAACCTCTGTGCCACCAGGGGAGCCCTAGAGTGGCCTTTTGTTTGGAATGTTCTCTCCCTAGGCCCCCACTGCACCCCTGTCTGCTTCACTCATTCTCTAATTTTTCAGATCTCAACTTAAATATCCCTAGCTCCCCGGAGGACCTTGTACTTCTCCCTCCAAGTGCTTAGGACAAGTAGAATTCTTTATTTGTATGATTTGCTGTTTAATGTCTGCCTCTCCTGAGGCAGTAGGCATCCGATACATATTGAATGAATGAATGAATGAATGCATAAGAAGACAGCTGGCCTGGCCTGGGAAGATAGCAGTGCTTGTGTGAGAGAGCGGACATGGGGCATGGAGTTTGGGTCAAGGGTGGGGGAGTGGGCATGACTGGCCCCAGAGCACAGCTGTTCCTTCTCTGTTGGCTTTTCCTCTCTCCCAAGCATGTGTGAAATGAGCCACAACATGGTGGGACTCTCTGAAAGGCCACTTTTGAGGGATTATCAGTGCCAATCCTTAGCTCTTCAGGGAGAGCAAGTATCCCAGGTAGATAAACCATGCCTAGTCTTATCTCTGTGAATTATAAGAAAACCCTTCAACCTTAAAGTTGCTCAGGATTACAGAGCTTCTTTTGGGGTGTGTCTTTCAGCAGGTGATGAGCATGTTGGAAGGCTGGGGGCTGGGGCTGTGGTCAGCCACAGCTGAGCCCTACCTCTTCATTCCCCTCTGCCCTGTGTGAGTCAGTCCCTGCTGGCCTTAAGGTTTTGGTTCAAGAACCAAGTGGCCCATGTCTGTAAAATTTTCTCTGTGAGTCATCTATTGCTGTGTAACAGCTTATCTCCAAATTTCGTGGCTTAAAATAATGCATATCATTGACTATGTCTCATGGTTTCTGTGGGCCAGGAATTCAGAATACAGGGGACATGACTTGTGTCTGATGCTCCAGGTCTGGGGCCTCAGGTGTGGGAGCGGGAGGGTTGAAGGCTGGGTGCTGGAGTCATCTAAAGTCTCCTTCAGTTATGAGTCTGGCGGGTGACTGTGTTGCTGTCCTGGGGACCTCGCTGGGTCTGTGGGCCGAGACACCCAAGTGTGGCTTCTTCATGTGCTTGGGCTTCCTCACAACATGGTGGCTGGATTCCAAGGGCAAGCATCCCAAGGGAGAGCCAGGTGGAAGCTGAATCCGTTTTAGAGCCTAATTCTCAAGTCACACAGTGTCACTTCTGCTACATTTTATTCGTTAGAAGAGAATCACTAAATCCCCTCATGTTCAAGGGGAAGGAAATTAGACTCCACTTTTTATGGGCATATTTGAAAACTACCACATTCCCTTCAACAAAAGTCTAGAGAGTACCCTGGAATAGCAGTATATGCTCCAGTGTAAAATAATGACGTCTGGGAATTCGCTGGTGGTCCAGTGGTTAAGACTCCACGCTCTCACTGCTGAGGGCTCGGGTTTGATCCCTGGTCCTGCAGCCACGTGGCTGAAAGAAAAAAAGAATGACATCATAGCAAACATTTCATTTCTGAGATTCTGTAGGACCCTACCCTGGGCAGTGTTTTGACAGCTCCCCACATCCCCCATCTCCCTTTAGAAAGAAGCACTAGTTTCTGAGAAGCTTCTCTACCCCTGGTTAAATAAACGTAGGACAGTCTGATTTTACTCTGTGTGTGTGTGTGTGTGTGTGTGTGTGTGTACGTATGGTGGGGACCATCCACAGTTCATCTGAAACTCTGCAGACAGGCTACTCACTATCCTGGAACATTGAGCAGCTTCTCAAGGTTCAGTACACATTTCTGATATTTCAGAGCTGCCCAAAGAGATAAAGAAATAAATCAGCCACACTAATAGTGAAGAGTTACATTTAAGGGAAGGTTCTTCGACTGAACTAGTTTAAATGTTAACTTTGTTACTCAAGAGGACACTTTGGAACTCCCTGTCATTATCAAACAATTAAACTGTAGTTCCTTGTTAATTTTTACTGCTTTCCTAGGGTAATTAGTGGCACATAATGTGAATTGCATCCCATTAATGAATAGATTTTTGAATGTGAGTGGGCAGAACCTTTTATTTGGCTCTCCAACAAGACAAGGCCCACAAAAGGAAGAAAGGTGGACCCTTGCCAGAATAGAGGGCCTCTGTATGTTTCCCTGAGTCTAGGGTGAAGCCCGGCAGTACCCTTTATAAAACATGTAGTCATCAAGCTTCAGGAAGTGTGATGGTCCCGGCGCCTTCCTTGAACTCAAAGTTGGCAGTCAGAAAAAGGATAGTTCTATTGGAACAAAGATTTGGAAACCAAAACCACGATATGGAGATTCCTGAAGTCTTAAAGGAAGACTCTCACTTGCGGATTCATCTTTTTGGTTTTGTTGAAAGTGCAGTTTATGAAGCACCTACTAGATGCCTGGTACTTTACCAGACAACATGAGTATATTATTTAATTCTCCACACTCCTTCATGAGACTGCTATTATTATCTCCATTTCATAGACAAGGAAAACTCATCTCAGGCTTAAAAACATGAGATCATATAGTAAGTGACAGATCTTGGCCCTGAGGCCAAGTCCAGCTGAGTCTCAAGCCCCAATTCTCAACGACTGCATCACTGCCTGCTGGTCGGGCCATATCTTTATTCATATCCTCTGTTGCATCACTCTGATTTATTTTAACATTTTTCTTGTTTGCAGATTCTATAACTAACGAAATTGAGCACAAGTATTAAAGGACCTTAGAGATGTAATGTGATCCCTTCATCGGTTTTTTTTCCCCCCTTCATCTTATAAACAAGAAAATTGAGGCCCTGGGAGGAGAAGGGACTGTCGACTGAAAACAAATGCACAACCTAAAAGTTGAGAATTATGTTTTATTTAGCGGACTGTCTGAGGACCTCAAGCCCAGGACACAGCCTCTCAGATAGCTCTGAGGGACTGCTCCCAAGAGGTAAGGAAGGAGATAGGATTTATAAGGGTTTTTGCAACAAAGACCAGGCTGTTGGAACATTAAAAGATTACCGTTAATTAAAGAAAACCAGAGAGCTCAAGTTAATGAATTTAGCACTTTTCTACGTATGGGAAGATGCCAGAGTCTGGGCCCACTAAAATCATTCCTTTGCTATGCACCTCAGCTCTCTGGGGCCAGTGTCCTGTTCTCGCACATCCTGAGTCCCCTCAGGGTGCACAGTTGGGGATGGCGGCCATGGCTGAGGGCTTGGCAGTGGGCAACCTGGCAGCCCGGAAGCCATTTGTAACCATGCTGAGTTCCTTCAGGGCTCACCACAGGGGCGGCTGTAGTGGATTGATGGCTGAAACACCCTTTATTTACTGACATGGCAGGAAACTTTTTTCATCCACAGGACCATCTGACCCGGTGAGAGTAGTGAATCTGGTTCCATGTACATCCTAGAGGTGGTCCTGGCTGCCAGCGGTTCCCCTGATTCCTACACTGTTTGCAGAATCTTCAGATCGTAACAGAGAAGCTGACCTCTGGCTTCCTGGGTGGGCTTCTCACCAGCAGTGTCACCTGCTCTGAGAATCTAGGTAAGTCACATTCCCTCTATGGGAAAACCATAGCCAACTCTGTCTTGTCCACTTGCAACCCAAATGTCACCAGCCTGAAAATACAAATTGTGTTGGCACAAGTCCCCACCTGCCTGGCTGACAGCATTCACCCCCTCCTCGGTTGACCTGGGGGTAGGTGGGGGGCAACTGCTGAGACCACAGAAAGCAAAACTGCAGATAAGGGGAGACTACTGTATAGGAGAGCCTGGATCCTGATGGCTTGGTTGAGTTGCCCAACCAAGCCTATGGGTGCCTTCCTCTGGGCTTCTCACTTAAAAACAATCAATGCAGAATGGTTTAAGACATTCTTAACCTCTTTATCAGTTATTTCTGGCTGAAAGCTAGCCTAACAGATAGTAGCATGTTGAGTGACGGGACACAGTCCCTGCCCAATGGAGCTTACATGCAATCGCTAGATGACAGAGATGCCAGGCAGGGAAGAGAGCGGAGTTGTCAGCTGGGGCAATGCCTGGGTACCAGCTCAGCCGTTCTCTTCTGCTTATCAAAGGAGAAGAACAGCATTCCTTGCACACTGTGTCTCCATTCAGTATAATTAAATTCCATCTCTATTTGCTTTTACTTTTAACTTCTAATTTCTCAGAGTAAATATGAGCCAGGAAGAGCTGACCAAGGAGGCAGCTGCTCCTAGGAGCCTGGCCGGTCTGCAGGTGGCTGTGGTAGATTGCGAGCTCATTTAGAGAACACTTTTGGATCGATAATGATTTCAGTTCCACCAGAGGCAAAGTGTTTGGAGCCGGTGACTCCGGAGGAGGAGTGATGCTTACATTCGGAGCGCTGGGGCCACAGGTAGAGGCTTTTTCCTTCTCGCCTTCTCTGCGTGGGAGAAGTAATCTCTTTTTTGGCTGGAGGGTTGCTAGGTCAGTCAGTCCTGGCAATGGTTGATTCACAGTTCAGATTTTCTCTCGCAGGTGACAAGTTTTGCCAAGGGAGAGGCAGTGGAGGGTGGTGGTTAAGAGCTCCAGCTCTAAGAATCCAGACTCTACCTCTTTACATGCTGTGTGACCTTGGGCAAGTTACTCAGCCTGGCTGAGCCTGGATCTCTTTATCAGTGCCCTGTGGATAATCACAGGAGACAAGGCTTCTGCTGGACCTCAGCAGGCCTTCCATAAATCTTTCGAGGAGCATGGTCACCAAAGGCTGGAATGGGGAGGGAGTGAATTTGTGGAATGCACAGAAATGAAAACATCCCCAGCAGCTGGGGGTGTAACATCAGTAAAGGCACAGAGGTCAAACAAAACAAAATAAAAACACAAAACAAAACCCAAAACACGTGAGGGAGGGGTACCCAGGGCATTACAAGGAGGTGTTGATCTGTCTCCCTGCCTAGATCTCGTACTGCCAAGGTCCTGCCCTGTGAGAAGTGCCTCCTGTTAAAGAAGAACTAAAACACTCCCCCAAACAGGACATCCATAAACAAATATTTTTAATGATATTCAAAGTTTCTGTGTTTTTAATGGAAGAAACAGGCACCTTTATGCTGCAGGTAGACATGTATTCTATTAAAATATTTTAGTAGGACAATTGTCAATATGAATCAAGAGGTCTAAAAGTGATCACATCGTTTGACTTGGCAGTTCCACTTTCAGGAAATGATTAAAGGAACTAAGATTATGGTTGTGAGAAATTTAGTTAACATGCTTTTGACACAATGTTGTAAAAATAGAGAGGAACTGTCCAATAATTTCTTAAATTCTGGTGAATCTGTAAGTGGAATACCATGTTACCATTAAAAAATATAGAATATTGCTTTTTAAAAAAATTTTATTGAAGTATAGTTGATTTAAAATGTTGTGTTAATTTCTGCTGTACAGCCAGGTGATTCAGTTTTATATATATATATATATACATTCTTTTTCATGTTCTTTTCCATTATGGTTTATCACAGCATATTGAATATAGTTCCTTGTCCTATACAGTAGGACCTTGTTGTTTATCCATCCTATATATAATAGTTTGCATCTGCTAATTCCAAACTCTCAATCCTTCCCTCCCCCAGCCCCCTCCCCCTTGGCAACAAGAAGTCTGTTTTCTATGTCTGAGTCTTTTTTTGTTTTGTAGATATGTTCATTTGTGTCATATTTTAATTCCATCTGTAAGTGATATCATATGGTATTTGTCTTTCTCTTTCTGACTTACTTTGCTTAGTATGATAATCTCTAGTTGCATCCATGTCACTGCAAACGGCATTATTTCATTCTTTTTAATGGCTGAGTAATATTCCATTCTGTATATTTTTCACATCTTCTTTACCCCTTCATCTATCAATGGACATTTAGGTTGTTTGCATGTCTTGGCTACTGTAAATAGTGCTGCTATGAACATAGGGGTACATGTATCTTTTCGAATTATAGTTTCTTCTGGGTATATGCCTAGGAGTGGGATTGCTGGATCATATGACATCTCTAATTTTGGTTTTTTGAGGAACCTCCATACTGTTCTCCATAGCAGCTGAACCAATTTACATTCCCACCTACAGTATAAGAGGGTTCCCTTTTCTCCACACCCTCTCCAGCATTTGTTGTTTGTAGATTTTCTGATGATGCCCATTCTGACTGGTGTGAGGTGATACCTCATTGTAGTTTTGATTTGCATTTCTCTAATAATTAGCGATAATGAGCATATTTTTTTTTTTTTTTTTTTTTTTTTTTTTTGCGGTACGCGGGCCTCTCACTGCTGTGGCCTCTCCCGTTGCGGAGCACAGGCTCCGGACACGCAGGCTCAGCGGCCATGGCTCATGGGCCCAGCCTCTCTGCAGCATGTGGGATCTTCCCGGACCGGGGCACGAACCCGCGTCCCCTGCATCGGCAGGTGGACTCTCAACCACTGCGCCACCAGGGAAGCCCCCTGATGAGCATCTTTTCATGTGCTTCTTGGCCATCTGTATGTCTTCTTTGGAGAAATGTCTATTTAGGTCTTCTGCCCACTTTTTGGTTGGGTTGTTTTTTTGTTACTGAATTGTGGGAACTTTTTGTATATTTTGGAAATTAAGCCCTTGTCAGTTGCATAAAACTTGTAGAACATGAAGACTGGATTTTACTTCTGAGGTTTAAACCTGCTTCTACCACTCCTAGCTGTGTGGCATGGGACAAATTACACAACTTCTCTGTGTCTAGGATTTTTCATCTGAAATAGGGGTCAGAAATCATAGTTGCTTTATGGGTTTATTATAAGTGAGATAATGCTTGTAAAACTTAGGGCAGTGACAAGTACATGGTAAGTGCCTCATCTATCGTTAAGTGAAACTGTGAGGACATATTTCAAAAAAAAAAAAGGAAGAGAAGCATATGTGCAAAAAAGAAAAAGAATTTATTTATCTATTCAGTACATATTTATTGAGTACCTCCCATATGTCAGGCTCTGGAATACAATGGTGAACAGAAGAAGCCCAAATATCTGCATTAGCAGGGTTTACAGTTCCGAAAGGAAGTCATCCTAAGGATTGCTGGGGGTGCCTTACAAAATGCAGATGCTGGGAACCCATCCATACCCAGAAATCTGGATTCTGGAGATGTGCGGGCATGGCCAGGAGTCTGATTTTGTGTATGCACGGGGAGATTCTGCTGCAGGCTTTGGGAGACTGTGCTGGTGGAGGTACCACCGAGCGATGGTTGGAGAGGGATGAGGAGGGAATGATTATTTTCCTTGTATTTTGTAAAGTTTTAACAGTAAGCAAGAATATTTAAAAAATAATTTTATACCTTTGTAAACATTTTATATATATAAATATTCGGCAGCTCTGCCCCTCCAGTCTGCCTTCCCCCACGTCCAGCACAACCCTTATTTCTTCCCCGATAGCAGAAGCACATTACATAGATTCCAGATTAGGAAAGCCCTCTGGGAATGGATAGTGGGACTGTGATTCTCAGATACCTGCAAGATCACAAAGGGAAGGTGGAAAATTTCTTGCCCAAATCATCTACTTTTACTTGAACCTGCTTCGGAGCAGGTTCTCTTATGCAAAAGCCCTCTTTAAAGATGCCTTTCATTTGCTTTCTTTTTCCTGCAAATTCTCCTGACCTTGAGATTTCTCTGGTGGCTCTAGTAATTGGTGCTGTTTCCAGAGTCATTTGTATGGACACTGTGTAATGCGGAGGTAGGGGGAGAAATCTCTGCAGTCATCCTGTGCTTGTATCAGGTGAATTTATATTTTATGGGCTTTGGTCAGATTGATTTGTGTGAAACACCCTGGGGTGTTTGCAAATATGAAAGTTCTTGTAGTGCTGGTTGCTTGTTTGCATTTACAGGAAGAATATAAAGAAGAAAAAAATTTGCTCTCTCTGCCGACAAACTCCATCGTCCCAGGAGCGTGGTAGAGAAGCAGACGAAGGGGTTCCAACAGGAGAGAAAATTAGAGGCAGGGAGATCAGAGATCAGGGTGAGAAGCTGCCAGTGAAGGCTCATCTGCCCTGGGAATTATTGACAGGTGTGGGCTGCATGTTTTTAAGCACTGGGTAGGTCTCACTAAAGAAACAGGTTAAGATAAACACAACTGCTATGATTAAAGGCCTTAAAATCTCTGAACTCTTTTATAAGTGGGCTCTGTGGTCCTACCTTGAGTTCATTCGGCGAAACAATGTCCATTTTGGGCTGGTCTTAGTAGTTACAGATACATAGAAGGAGTACCTGTCAGCTTGGTTATATAAATGGAAAAACATACCTTCCCCAAACCAAACCAAACCAAACCAAACCGGAATATCTAACTTCTTGTATCAGTTGGTTCTGATGCCTGAAATACTTTTAGTGTGGTTTCTTTTGGTAAAGGTGGGCACAGTAATTATGTAGCATGCATACGGCTACTTCTTACTTCTGAGCTCATGACAGCCATCACTAATCAATTATAGTATTCTCTACTGCTGAGGCCAGGTGTCAGCACTAGTGCCTAATAATCTTACTTATAGTCTGGGCAGAACATTCTTTTGGGGTTGGTCTTAAGCATAGATAGGGTTGGTGTTTGACCTAACTAGTAGAAATTATAAGGCCTTCCCTACTCCACCAACCTTACCCCATTAAGCAACTCCATTCCTAAATTTCTCATCGTGATAGCCATCCCCCCTTTTTAATTGAAGTATAGTTCATTTACAATACTATGTTAGTTTCAGGTGTACAGCCAATTGATTCAGTTACATCTATATATATATATGTATATATATACATATATATATATATATTCTTTTTCAGATTCCTTTTCCTTATAGGTTATTACAAAATACTGAGTATAGTTCCCTGTGCTATACAGTAGGTCCTTGTTGGTTATCTATTATATAGTAGTGTGTATATGTTAATCCCAAACTCCTAATTTATCTCTCCCCTCTCTTTCCCCTTTGGTAACCGTAAGTTTGTTTTCCATGTCTGTGGGTCTGTTTCTGTTTTGTATATAAGTTTGTTTGTATAATTTTATTTTTTAGATTCCACAAATAAGCGATATTGTGTGATATTTGTCTTTGACTTATTTCACTTAGTATGATAATCTCTAGGCCCATCTATGTTGCTGCAAATGGCATTATTTCATTCTTTTTTATGGCTGAGTAATGCTCATTTTATATATATATATACCACATCTTCTTTATCCATCATTTGTAGCTGGACATTTAGAATGCTTCCAGGTTTGGGATAGCCATCCCTTTTGGATAAAGCACAACTGGCAAAGACAAAGCATCTGCATTGCTTTTCTTACTGCAATGCCTCTGTGTTTTATCCTTGACAGGCACCAGTTATAAATCACAGCACTCACAATGAGTTCAGGAGTCACCTTAGAATCTTTCTCAACACAGCTTTCCTTGCAGCTTCTACCATAGATGAGATTTTGTATAAAGCAGGAAAGGTATTTGCCATCCATGGGTTTCTGAGAGTGAGGCGTCCAGGCATCTGCTTGTGAATTTTCCCATCTGATTAGTGTCACGGGGGAATGGGGGGAAGGGAGGGAATAAGGGTAGGTGTAAACTCTTCAGTCTGGTATTTAAGACCCTTGTGGTTTGGCCTCAGTTTCTATCTCTAATCAAAGAGCCTAGGTTTGCTCAGACAAGCATTCCCACTTGCTTCCATACTTCTTGTTTTTTTCCTTTTTTGTGTCCTCTGTTCACTGTTTCCCCCACTTGGAACACCCTCCCTCCTGTCCATCCAATTCTTGCTGTTACTTGAGGCTTAGCTCATGGTCCATCTCTTTTTGCTAAGTCTTTTCTAAATACTAGCAATGCTTTCTCTGTGGTTTAAAATCCCAGGACGTTTACAATTCATTCTACTCACTTGGCATCAAACATCTTCCCCTGAAACATTTGTTTCCTTTTAATGTCTATGTGTTTGAATTTTTTAGCCACTAGACAATAGACCTTGACAGCAGGGTCTAAGCCCTCTTCTTCCATTGTGCTGAGTGTATATGTTGGGTAAGAACGATTTGTCTGTCCAGGGCTGGTGGAAAAAGGGGATGCTGGTGGAGGGTAAATGAGCCACACTTCTTCTGCTCTGCACTCTGGTTTAAGCCCCTCTCTGTTTCCATTTGAGGACTTTGAAATAGGATTCAAAACATAGACTAGGATGTCGGTGGGTTTTCCCACAGAAAGCTAATGCAGTATTGAGAGATGATAAGAGGGAGGATCTGGAGGGTGCAGAGAAGCGGACTGCCAACTCCAGGTAGTGGGGCGGAGCAATGAAGTAAGTTTCACTTCCCTTTGGTTCTTCCCTTCCTAGTAGGAAGTGATGACAATATCCAACATTCAAAATCATTTCATCTTCAGTCTTGCCATGAGGGAGGAGTTGCATTTTATTAAAGCAACTATCTTCACTGTCACTCTGCCCTGCTCAGAATCTGGTGTCAGAGAAGTAGAGCTCATTCTGTATGTCTGAAATATTTCTTAGTAAGTTTTTAAAATAAATCTTCAATGCTACATAAAAGTGACATAAAGTTCATCACATATAAATGCTTGCTGTCTGACTGTTTTCTATATATTTCCAGATTATATAGGATGTTTTATTCAAAATGATTCAAAATGATTTTCCTTCATTACAATGTCAACACATTTGTATTTTTATTTTACTTAGAGAATAAATTGATAACAAATACACAAGTTCATAAAAATATTCATTGAAAAATTTGTACCAGTCACTGAGCATATAAATGATCATTCTTTTCAGGGTAGTAGATACTAAGGCAGAAGTTATTATTATTTTTTATTAGTTTCTGCTTTATAACAAAGTGAATCAGTTATACATATACATCTGTTCCCACATCCCTTCCCTCATGCATCTCCCTCCCTCCCACCCTCCCCATCCCACCCCTCCAGGCGGTCACAAAGCACCGAGCTGATCTCCCTGTGCTCTGCGGCTGCTTCCCACTATCTATCTACCTTACGTTTGGTAGTGTATATATGTCCATGCCGCTCTTTCACTTTGT
Source organism: Mesoplodon bidens (assembly GCF_964165515.1). Classification (NCBI taxonomy): domain Eukaryota; kingdom Metazoa; phylum Chordata; class Mammalia; order Artiodactyla; family Ziphiidae; genus Mesoplodon; species Mesoplodon bidens. Next base: position 170,828,900 of record NC_138160.1, on the reverse strand, counting down.
CACAGCTTACCCTTCCCCCTGCCCATATCCTCAAGTCCATTCTCAAGTAGGTCTGTGTCTTTATTCCCGTTTTACCCCTAGGTTCTTCATGACATTTTTTTAAAAATTCCATATATATGTGTTAGCATATGGTATTTGTCTTTCTCTTTCTGACTTACTTCACTCTGTATGACAGACTCTAGGTCTATCCACCTCATTACAAATAGCTCAGTTTCGTTTCTTTTTATGGCTGCATAATATTCCATTGTATATATGTGCCACATCTTCTTTATCCATTCATCCGATGATGGACACTTAAGTTGTTTCCAGCTCCGGGCTATTGTGAATAGAGCTGCAATGAACATTTTGGTACATGTCTCTTTTGGAATTATGGTTTTCTCAGGGTATATGCCTAGTAGTGGGATTGCTGGGTCATATGGTAGTTCTATTTGTAGTTTTTTAAGGCACCTCCATACTGTTCTCCATAGTGGCTGTACCAATTCACATTCCCACCAGCAGTGCAAGAGTGTTCCCTTTTCTCCACACCCTCTCCAGCATTTATTGTTTCTAGATTTCTTGATGATGGCCATTCTGACTGGTGTGAGATGATATCTCATTGTAGTTTTGATTTGCATTTCTCTAATGATTAATGATGTTGAGCATTCTTTCATGTGTTTGTTGGCAGTCTGTATATCTTCTTTGGAGAAATGCCTATTTAAGTCTTCTGCCCATTTTTGGATTGGGTTGTTTGTTTTTTTGCTATTGAGCTGCATGAGCTGTTTATAAATTTTGGAGATTAATCCTTTGTCAGTTGCTTCATTTGCAAATATTTTCTCCCATTCTGAGGGTTGTCTTTTGGTCTTGCTTATGGTTTCCTTTGCTGTGCAAAAGCTTTGCAGTTTCATTAGGTCCCCTTTGTTTATCTTTGTTTTTATTTCCATTTCTCTAGGAGGTGGGTCCAAAAGGATCTTGCTGTGATTGATGTCATAGAGTGTTCTGCCTATGTTTTCCTCTAAGAGTTTGATAGTTTCTGGCCTTACATTTAGGTCTTTAATCCATTTTGAGCTTATTTTTGTGTATGGTGTTAGGGAATGGTGTAATCACATACTTTTACATGTCCCTGTCCAGTTTTCCCAGCACCACTTATTGAAGAGGCTGTCCTTTCTCCACTGTACATTCCTGCCTCCTTTGTCAACGATAAGTTGACCATATGTGCGTGGGTTTATCTCTGGGCTTTCTATCCTGTTCCATTGATCTATCTTTCTGTTTTTGTGCCAGTACCACACTGTCTTGATTACTGTAGCTTTGTAGTATAGTCTGAAGTCAGGGAGCCTGATTCCTCCAGCTCCGTTTTTCATTCTCAAGATTGCTTTGGCTATTCAGGGTCTTTTGTGTTTCCAAACAAATTGTGAAATTTTTTGTTCTAGTTCTGTGAAAAATGCCATTGGTAGTTTGATAGGGATTGCATTGAATCTACCCAATCTTTGGGTAGTAGAGTCATTTTCACAATATTGATTCTTCCAATCCAGGAGCATGGTATATCTCTCCATCTATTTGTATCATCTTTAATTTCTTTCATCAGTGTCTTATAATTTTCTGCATACAGGTCTTTTGTCTCCTTAGGTAGGTTTATTCCTAGATATTTTATTCTTTTTGTTGCAATGGTAAATGGAAGTGTTTTCTTGATTTCATTTTCAGATTTTTCATCATTAGTGTACAGGAATGCCAGAGATTTCTGTGCATTAATTTTGTATCCTGCTACTTTACCAAATTCATTGATTAGCTCTAGTAGTTTTCTGGTAGCATCTTTAAGATTCTCTATGTATAGTATCATGTCATCTGCAAACAGTGACAGCTTTACTTCTTCTTTTCCAATTTGGATTCCTTTTATTTCCTTTTCTTCTCTGCTGTGGCTAAAACTTCTAAAACTAGGTTGAATAAGAGTGGTGAGAGTGGGCAGCCTTGTCTTGTTCCTGATCTTAGTGGAAATGGTTTCAGTTTTTCACCATTGAGGACAATGTTGGCTGTGGGTTTGTCATATATGGCCTTTATTATGTTGAGGAAAGTTCCCTCTATGCCTACTTTCTGCAGGGTTTTTATCATAAATGGGTGTTGAATTTTGTCGAAAGCTTTCTCTGCATCTATTGAGATGATCATATGGTTTTTCTCCTTCAACTTGTTAATATGGTGTATCACATTGATTGATTTGTGTATATTGAAGAATCCTTGCATTCCTGGAATAAACCCCACTTGATCATGGTGTATGATCCTTTTAATGTGCTGTTGGATTCTGTCTGCTAGTATTTTGTTGAGGATTTTTGCATCTATGTTCATCAGTGATATTGGCCTGTAGTTTTCTTTCTTTGTGACATCCTTGCCTGGTTTTGGTATCAAGGTGATGGTGGCCTCGTAGAATGAGTTTGAGAGTGTTCCTTCCTCTGAAATTATTTGGAAGAGTTTGAGAAGGATGGGTGTTAGCTCTTCTCTAAATGTTTGATAGAATTCACCTGTGAAGCCATCTGGTCCTGGGCTTTTGTTTGTTGGAAGATTTTTAATCACAGTTTCAATTTCAGTGCTTGTGATTGGTCTATTCATATTTTCTATTTCTTCCTGATTCAGTCTTGGCAGGTTGTGCATTTCTAAGAATTTGTCCATTTCTTCCAGGTTGTCCATTTTATTGGCATAGAGTTGCTTGTAGTAATCTCTCATGATCTTTTGTATTTCTGCAGTGTCAGTTGTTACTTCTCCTTTTTCATTTCTAATTCTATTGATTTGAGTCTTCTCCCTTCTTTTCTTGATGAGTCTGGCTAATGGTTTGTCAATTTTGTTTATCTTCTCAAAGAACCAGCTTTTAGTTTGGTTGATCTTTGCTATCATTTCCTTCATTTCTTTTTCATTTATTTCTGATCTGATATGATTTCTTTCCTTCTGCTAACTTTGGGGTTTTTTTGTTCTTCTTTCTCTAATTGCTTTAGGTGCAAGGTTAGGTTGTTTATTCGAGATGTTTCCTGTTTCTTAAGGTGGGATTGTATTGCTATAAACTTCCCCCTTAGAACTGCTTTTGCTGCGTCCCATAGGTTTTGGGTCGTCGTGTCTCCATTGTCATTTGTTTCTAGGTATTTTTTAATTTCCTCTTTGATTTCTTCAGTGATCACTTCGTTATTGAGTAGTGTATTGTTTAGCCTCCATGTGTTTGTATTTTTTACAGATCTTTTCCTGTAATTGATGTCTAGTCTCATAGCATTGTGGTCGGAAAAGATACTTGATACAATTTCAATTTTCTTAAATTTACCAAGGCTTGATTTGTGACCCAAGATATGATCTATCCTGGAGAATGTTCCATGAGCACTTGAGAAAAATGGGTATTCTGTTGTTTTTGGATGGAATGTCCTATAAATATCAATTAAGTCCATCTTGTTTAATGTATCATTTAAAGCTTGTGTTTCCTTATTTATTTTCATTTTGGATGATGTGTCCATTGCTGAAAGTGGGGTGTTAAAGTCCCCTACTATGAGTGTGTTACTGTCAATTTCCCCTTTCATGGCTGTTAGTATTTGCCTTATGTATTGAGGTGCTCCTATGTTGGGTGCATAAATATTTACAATTATTATATCTTCTTCTTGGATCGATCCCTTGATCATTATGTAGTGTCCTTCTTTGTCTCTTCTAATAGTCTTTATTTTAAAGTCTATTTTGTCTGATATAAGAATTGCTCCTCCAGCTTTCTTTTGATTTCCATTTGCATGGAATATCTTTTTCCATCCCCTTACTTTCAATCTGTATGTGTCTCTAGGTCTGAAGTGGGTCTCTTGTAGACAGCATATATATGGGTCTTGTTTTTGTATCCATTTAGCCAATCTGTGTCTTTTGGTGGGAGCATTTAGTCCATTTACATTTAAGGTAATTATCGATATGTATGTTCCTATTCCCATTTCCTTAATTGCTTTGGGTTCGTTATTGTAGGTATATTCCTTCTGTTGTGTATGTTGCCTAGAGAAGTTCCTTTAGCATTTGTTGTAAAACTGGTTTGGTGGTGCTGAACTCTCTCAGCTTTTGCTTGTCTGTAAAGGTTTTAATTTCTCCATCAAATCTGAATGAGATCCTTGTTGGGTAGAGTAATCTTGGTTGCAGGTTTCTCTCCTTCATCACTTTAATTATGTCCTGCCACTCCCTTCTGGCTTGTAGAGTTTCTGCTGAGAGATCAGCTGTTAACCTGATGGGGATTCCCTTGTGTGTTATTTGTTGTTTTTCCCTTGCTGCTTTTAATATGATTTCTTTGTGTTTAATTTTTGACAGTTTGATTAATATGTGTCTTGGTGTATTTCTCCTTGGATTTATTCTGTATGGGACTCTCTGTGCCTCCTGGACTTGATTAACTATTTCCTTTCCCATATTAGGGAAGTTTTCAACTATAATCTCTTCAAATATTTTCTCAGTCCCTTTCATTTTCTCTTCTTCTTCTGGAACCCCTATAATTCGAATGTTGGTGCGTTTAATGTTGTCCCAGAGGTCTCTGAGACTGTCCTCTGTTCTTTTCATTCTTTTTTCTTTATTTTGCTCTGCATCAGTTATTTCCACTATTTTATCTTCCACCTCACTTATCCGTTCTTCTGCCTCAGTTATTCTGCTATTGATCCCATCTAGAGTATTTTTCATTTCATTTATTGTGTTTTTAATTGATGCTTGATTCATCTTTAGTTCTTCTAGGTCCTTGTTAACTGTTTCTTGCATTTTGTCTATTCTATTTCCAAGATTTTGGATCTTGGAAATAGAATCTTGGATCAGCTTTACTATCATTATTCTGAATTCTTTTTCAGGTAGACTGCCTATTACCTCTTCATTTGTTAGGTCTGGTAGGTTTTTATCTTGCTCCTTCACCTGCTGTGTGTTTTTCTGCCTTCTCATTTTGCTTATGTTACTGTGTTTGGGGTCTCCTTTTTGCCGGCTGCAGATTCGTAGTTCCCGTTGTTTTTGGTGTGTGTCCCCAGTGGCTAAGGTTGTTTCAGTAGGTTGTGTAGGCTTCCTGGTGGGGGGGACTAGTGCCTGTGTTCTGGTGGTTGAGGCTTGATCTTGTCTTTCTGGTGGACAGGTCCACGTCTGGTGGTGTGTTTTGGGGTGCCTGTGGCCTTATTATGTTTTTAGGCAGTCTCTCTGCTAATGGATGGGGTTGTGTTCCTGCCTTGCTAGTTGCTTGGCATAGGGTGACCAGCACTGTAGCTTGCTGGTTGTTGACTGAAGCTGGGTGCTGGTGTTGAGATGGAAATCTCTGGGAGATTTTTGCCACTTGATATTATGTGGAGCTGGGAGGTCTCTTGTGGACCCGTGTCCTGAAGTTGGCTCTCCCACTTCAGAGGCACAGCACGGACTCCTGGCTGCAGCACCAAGAGCCTTTCATCTACCCGGCTCAGAATAAAAGGGAGAAAAAGTAGAAAGAAAGAATTAGTAGAAGAAAGAAAGAGAGAGAGAAAGAAAGGAAGAAGGAAAGAAAGGAAGGAAGGAAGGAAGGAAGAAAGAAAGAAAGGAGGGAGGGAGGGAGGAATGAAAGAAAAAGGAAGAGTGAATGGAAGAAGGGAGGGAGGGAGGGAGGAAGGAAAGAGAGACAGGAGGGAGGGAGGGAGGAAGGAAAGAAAAAGAAAGAGTGAAAGGAAGAAGGGAGGGAGGGAGGAAGGAAGGAAAGAGAGAAAGAAGGAAAGGAGGGGTGGAGGGAGGGAGGGAGGAAGGGAAGGTAGGAAAAAAAGAAAGAGCAGGTAAAGTAAAATAGAATAAAGTATAAAATATAGTAGCGTTATTAAAATTAAAAAGTAATTATTGAAAAAAAAAACGGACAGATAGAACCCTGGGACATATGGTGGAAGCAAAGCTATACAGAGAAAATCTCACACAGAAGAATACACATACACATTCACAAAAAGAGAGCAGGGGGAAAAATCAAAAATCTTGCTCTCCAAGTCCACCTCCTCAATTTGGGATAATTCGTTGTAAAAAGAGGAAAAGGGCGAAAAGTCTGAAATCTTGCTCTCTAAGTCCACCTCCTTAATTTGGGATAATTCGTTGTAAAAAGAGGAAAAGGGGGGAAACTCTTAAATCTTGTCCTCAAAGTCCACTTCCTCAATTTGGGATGATTCGCTGTCCTTTCATGCACTCCACAGACGCAGGGCACATCAAGTCGACCGTGGAGCTTTAATCCGCTGCCTCCGAGGCTGCACAGAGAGATTTCCCTGTCTCTTCTCTGCTCTCACAGCTCCCGGGTCTCAGCCTTGGACCTGGCCCCGCCTCTGCGCGTAGGTCTCCGGAGGGCATCCGTTCTTCGCTCAGACAGGACGGGTTTAAAGGAGCCGCTGATTCGGGGGCTTTGGCTCACTCAGGCAGAGGGGAGGGAGGGGCGCGCAGTGTGGGGCGGGCCTGCGGCGGCAGAGGCAGGCGTGACGTTGCACCAGACCGAGGCGCTCCGTGCGCTTTCCCAGGAAAGCCGTCCCCGGGTCCCGGGACCCCGGCAGTGGCGGGGTGCACAGGCCCCCTGGAAGGCGGGGCGGACAGTGACCCGCGCTCGCACACAGGCCCCGCGGCGGCAGCAGCAGCAGCAGCCCCAGCGTCCCACGCCCGTCTCCGGGGTCCGCGCCTTTAGCCGTGGCTCGCGCCCGTCTCCGGCGCTTCCCAAAGCAGCCCTCTTAATGCCCTCTCCTCGCGCACCAGGAAACAAAAGGGAAGAAAAAGCCTCTTGCCTCTTCGGCAGCTCCAGACCCTTTCCCCGGACTCCCTCCGGGCTAGCCGTGGTGCACTAACCCCTTCAGGCTCTCTTCCCGCCGCCAGCCCCAGCCCTCTCCCTGCGCTCCGACCAAAGCCCGAGCCTCAGCTCCCAGCCCCGCCCGCCCCGGCGGCCGAGCAGACAAGCCTCTCGGGCTGGCGAGTGCCGGTCGGCACCGATCCTCTGTGCGGGAATCTCTCCGCAGCCCTGTTACTGCGCTCTCCTCCGCGGCTTCGAAGCTCTCCCCCTCCGCCACCCGCAGTCTCCACCCGCGAAGGGGCTTCCTTGTGTGTGGAAACCTTTCCTCCTTCATGGCTCCCTCCCACTGGTGCAGGTCCCGTCCCTATCCTTTTGTCTCTGTTTATTCTTTTTTCTTTTGCCCTACCCAGGTATGTGGGGAGTTTCTTGCCTTTTGGGGGGTCTGAGGTCTTCTGTCAGCGTTCAGTAGGTGTTCCTAGGAGTTGTTCCACGTGTAGATGAATTTCTGATGTATCTGTGGGGAGGAAGGTGATCTCCGCGTCTTACTCTTCCGCCATCTTCCTCCGGGGTCCAGGCAGAAGTTATTGAGAACCAAAAGTTCAGTGGAGAAGCTGAAACCCAAAGGGCATGGGACTTGGCTAACGCCCTGGCTTTGTTAATACAACTTGAAAAAATTAGCCCCAATTTTCTTCCACATCCAGTTTCCATGGCTAGTTGGTAGCTTCCTTGATATCAGAGATCCAGCTTCTGTGATCTTTGACAAGCAATTAGACCAGTAAACCCCACAGTCCTCATCTGTAACATGAAGAAGTTGGATGAGCTGTGGTTTACAAACTGTGCTCTGCAATATCCTAGGGTTCCCTGGGGAGGGCAAGAGGACAGCTCTCTACCAATCTCTCCCATTACAACAGCTCTTTTTAATTACTGTTTTTCAGTGTTACAGTTAAGATTTGATTTGGAAAAAATGGACTGGATGATATCCAAGTTATTTTTCAGCTTTCAAAAATTCTATGTCCAGTCTTTACTCCTAAGGTCTAATTCAGTGAACACAAAAGGACTGAATTGGGGCTTCCCTGGTGGAGCAGTGGTTGAGAATCTGCCTGCCAATGCAGGGGACACGGGTTCGTAGCCCTGGTCTGGGAAGATCCCACATGCCGCGGAGGAACTAGGCCCGTGAGCCACAACTACTGAGCCTGCGCGTCTGGAGCCTGTGCTCCGCAACAAGAGAGGCCGCGACAGTGAGAGGCCTGTGCACCGCGATGAACAGTGGCCCCTGCTCGCCGCAACTAGAGAAAGCCCTCGCACAGAAACGAAGACCCAACACAGCCAAAAATAAATAAATATTTTTAAAAAGGGCTTAATACATTTTATTGGCTAAGAAAATAAAAGGAAACATTTTGTGAATAATGGCTGACATTGATGGGCTATCTATAATGTGCTAAATGCTTCATAATTATTATTTCATTTATCCCTCACCACAGCCCTGTGAGGCTTAATCCTTATAAAGAAACTGATTTTTTTTTTTTTTTTTTTTTGCTGTACGCGGGCCTCTCACTGTTGTGGCCTCTCCCGTTGTGGAGCACAGGCTCCGGACGTGCAGGCTCAGCGACCATGGCTCACGGGCCCAGCCGCTCTGTGGTATGTGGGATCTTCCCGGACCGGGGCACGAACCCGTGTCCCCTGCATTGGCAGGCGGACTCTCGACCACTGCCCCACCAGGGAAGCCCGAAACTGATATTTTTAAGCAACTGGGATAGAGCATATTACTGGTAAATGGAACTACACTGATATTTTAAAAGTATTTATAAAGTAGTTATATTTGGGCTCCATTCTCAAAACCTTTGTGTACCATTGTAGTTTTCCCTTGAGTTCTCTCATCTCCTTTATTCAAGAGTTCATAGCCCTCCTGAATCAAAGTTTTAAAGAATCTCAGGAAAAAAATGGAAAATCATTTCCCTAGATCTGGGCTCTTGAGGATGCTTTAATCATGCGACCCACGGGAGGCAGAGGACTAGATGAAATGACCCAGAGAGGTTAATTTCCAAGTTCCTCATTCTATGTTCTCATTCAGTGATGGCCAAGATGGCTGTTGCATCGAAGGCCATGTTTCTGAATTGATTTCTGTCTTCAGCATCCAGGGAACATGTGCCCTCTAATCACCTCCCCCCACCCTACCAACCCCTAAATAGGAATTATACACCCTCAGTGGTTCAAGATGGCAATTTTGGAGCTAGGTGGTGAGGCTAGGTTTACGGCATTACATTTGAGTTCTTCCCCTTTGGTACAGCTTTAACTACTGTTTCCAACATGTTCTCTGTAAGTAGCAGGAGACAATAAGGGAGCATCTGGGGTTTCCAGGAGCCTTGGAAAACAACTTTGCATAAGTCCTCTTAGGAATCAGTGTGATAATTTCTTGGGGGTTTATACCAGGAGTAAGATCTGTGAGTGGTAGGTAAGCTACACTGACCCTGGGGTAAGGTCGAGTGGGATACACGGTGAGCACTGGTACAGTGCCCTCTAGAATGACCTTAGCTTTTCACTCCCGTGAAGATCCCATTCTCCCTTATCCTCACCGAAAATCTGATGAGTCTACAGAGGTTTCTCACTGTCATTTTAATTTGCATTTGTCTGATTACTAGGGGTTTTGAGCAGAGGATTACCTTTCTCTTCCATGAAACTGTGAGTTCCTCTAAGGCCGTGGAATAATCGTGTGTATCCTTGGCCTCTGCTACCCAGTAGGACTTCCTTACTTACATCAGTGCCTGGCTCATCCCTCAGCAGAGGCTTCAGGTGTTCCAAATACAAGCTTTTTCTTGAAATTTCTTGAAGTTGGAAGCATCTGTGTCTAGCTAGTGTCTTCCAGAACTGCAATCAGGATAATGACCAGAGTATTCGTTTCTGTAAAATCAGAGACCTAGTGAACTTCAAGGACACAAAGAGGAATGGTCGGCTAATGAGAGGTTTCACTCAGTAAACTCTGATTTCTTCTCTTGTTTTTCCTCAGTGTGATATGTCATCTTGTCAGCTTGTGTGCTGCTCACTTTTGATCTGTTTGAATTGCTTGCCTGGGGCCATCCGTGGGAAATCGTCTAGTCTGACCCATCCTGTCCCCATCTCTACACCAGTGGTTTTGAGCACTTTGGAGTCATGTGTCCCATTGATACTATGATAAAAGGTATGGACCCATTCTCTGGAAAATTCATGTGTGCACAGAATTTTGCATATAATCTCAGTGGACATGACCACCTAAAGGCTTATGTGGCAATTGTTTGTACACTCATTTATTCATTTACTTGCTCATTCACTTATTCACTCGTTCATTCATTTATTGTTAGTTCATGCTGTGATCTAGGTGCTGTGTTAGATATTGGAGACCCATGAACAACAGTCCCTACCCTCAAGGAGTTTATAGTCCAAGCTTACAGGTGGTAAATAAACCACCTGTGATGGTAAATTTTGTGTGTCAACTTGATGGGGTTAAGGGATGCCCAGATAGCTGGTAAAACATTATTTCTTGGTATCTGTGAGGGTTTTTCTGGAAGAGATTAGCATTTGACTTGGTAGACTGAATAAAAATGCCCCCCCCCACCCCGGCCCCAATGCTGGTGGGCATCATCCAATCTGTTGAGGGCCTGACTAGTACCAAAAGAGGATGGAAGGGCAAGTTTGTTCTCTTTGCTTGGCTGACATCCATCTTTTCCTGCCCTCAGAAATCAGCATTCCTGGTTCTCAGGCCTTCAGACTTGGACTGGGACTTAACCCCTGGCTCCCCTGGTCCTCAGGCCTTTGGACTCAGACTGAATTACTCCACTGGCTTTCCTGGTTCTCCAGCTTGCTTTTTTTATTGTGGTAAAATATATACAACATAAAAGTCACCATTTTAACCATTTTTAAGTGTACAACTCAAGGACATTAAGTACATTTACAATGTTGTGCAACCATGCCACTATCCATTTCCAGAACTTTTTCATCACCCCAAACAGAAACTCCCTATTCCCCACTCCCTTCTCCCCACCTCCTGGTAACCTTTATTCTACTTTCTGCCTTTATGAATTTGCCTATTCTAGATACCTCATATAAGGAGAATCCTACAATATTTGTCCTTTTGTGTTTGGCTTACTTCAGTTAGTGTAATGTTTTTGAGGTTCATCCATGTTGTAGCATGAATTCAGAATTTCATTCCTTTTTAAGGCTGAATAATATTCCATTGTATATATAGACCACATTTGGTTTATCACTTCATCTCTTGTGGACACTTGGGTATTTCCACATTTTTTGGCTATTGTGAATAATGCTGCTATGAACATTGATATACAAATATCTGTTTGAGTCCCCGCTTTTTTTTTTTTTTTTTTTTGCCGTACGCGGGCCTCTCACTGCTGTGGCCTCTCCTGCCATGGAGCACAGGCTCCAGACGCGCAGGCTCAGCGACCATGGCTCATGGGCCCAGCCGCTCCGTGGCATGTGGGGTGCTCCCGGACCGGGGCATGAACCCATGTCCCCTGCATCGGCAGGCAGACTCTCAACCACTGCGCCACCAGGGCAACCCTGAGTCCCTGCTTTTGATTCTTTTGGGTATATATCTAGGAGTGGATTGCTAGATCATATGGTAATTTTATATTTAACTTTTTTAGGCTATATATATTTTTCTCAGAAATTTTTGAAAGGATTTTCAAATTGTGCTTTGTAAATTACTTGGCTACTTATTTAGTTTATGACTGGTTATTTTAATTTTTATTCTATAGGATTATTATCCTTTTATTTTGGTAATCATCTAGCACAGTGGTCCTCATATTTAAGCTTGTATCAGAGTCACTTGAAGGGCTTGTGCAAACAGAGAATTGAACTCCATTCCCAGAGTTTCTGATTCAGTAGGTCTGGGGTGAGGCCTAGAAATCTTCATTTCTAGCAAGTTTTCAGACAAGGCTGATTTTGCTGTTCTGGGGGCCACATTTTGAGAACCACTGACAATGCATACTCAGGAATTCTTGAGGTAAAAATAGAACTTACCAGCTGTTTTCAAATGTAATAATTTTATGAATACTAAACCTAACAATTGCTGAAGTTGGCATGATATATTTTATAGACGAACACATTCGTTGCAACTTTGCAGTTTTATTTTTGTATTTTGTAATCAACATTCTTTTTTCAGGTCTTTAACATTTTTATAGGCCTCTCCCAAACTTATAGGCCTTAACTGTGCCCAAAGTATTGATGGAGAGAATGGTTTTTCCTAACGCTTATAGATTTGCCTTATTAAAAAAAAAGAAGACTGGTAATGATCCCATTGTGTAGATGCATCATAATTTAATCACACCTAATCAATAAACTATAAGTTGTTTGCATTGTTTTCCTACTAAGCAAAGCTACAGTGAACACCTCTCTATCCCAGGGGTTCACATTTCTGGCTGCCTGTTAAAATCACCTTTTCGAATCAGTTTTCTATTCCTATCCTTGGACCTCACTACCAGAGGTTCTGATTTTATTGGTCTGAGTTCATGCTGCCCAGGCATGAATATGTTTTAAAAGGTCCTCAGGTGATTTTAATGTGTAGTCAGGGTCGAGGATCATTGTCCTACATGCGACTTTGACCACGTGTGCTGTGTCTTGTCTGGGCCAGGACATTCCCTTGAGATCTGATGCTAACCCAGAAGAAGATCCATTGTTATCTTTGTAAAAAAGATGTTCAAATGATTGTCCCACAAGTCAGGACGTGCTATGTTATTGCTGCACTGGCAGTGGGAACACCTGTCCTGCTGGTTCTCCTCTGCTCTAAAAACATGCGCACTCCCAGCCTTTTCTGGCACAGATGCTTGTCTTTTAATTGCCAGGGAGGAGGGAAAAAGAGTGTTAAAAAGACAAGCTTCATTTCAGGAATCAGGATGGTAGCTCATTCCTTATCCTTAAGAGTCTCTGAATTTAGTTGTTTTCATTATTTAAATTCTAGCATTGAAGAAATCATCAGTGTAGAAACATTAGGACAGATTAATAAGTGAAAAGAAAAATACCTAAGTGTCTATTTTCTATTTAATGAAGAATAATGAGAATCAAGTCTAATCATCTTAATCAACAGCAGTGTTCAAGCACAAATGTTACATTTTGGGTTGAAGATGAATGACTAGAAACAGATGCCGAGATTTTTGTCACTATTGTACGTACTTGGAGACAGACGTGACTCTATAAACCAAGCCAAAAAAACAAAGGTGATGTTCAAAATATACAACAGCTGGTATGGCATGGGGCCTGATGCTGGTTGGGACACAGTTCTGGTCTGTTTTGACCAAAACCAGCCCTCCAAAATCATTTGATATGGGGGTATTAAGAGTCCCCTGCTTTCACAAGCCTACCCCACTTGCCTGTCACATTGCCTGAGATTCCACCCCTCACCTGAGTAAAAATTTTATCTTTCTTGTAAGATAAATACAGATATCTTTTGGAGGAGAGTATGTGGATATGTGTGAGAGCTTCATTTCCTAATAGCTTTTTACCCTTGCTATTGATTACTTTATAACCTGAGCAGGTTCCCTGTTGGAAATGTTCCCTGGTGGACTGGACATAGGATAGATCTAGATCAGTGTTGGTGGGGAGAGAGAAAATTCAGGACTCTGGGCTTCTGCCTGGGAGAAAAGGCCTCACTCATGTAGTGACATCATTAGGGATGGGGTGGAATGGGAAGAGGCCTTGAAGATCAATGCGGCCTGTTTTTATCATTTTGCCAAGTAATTAACTTTAGCAGAGATGCCTAGATCTGGAAGGAACTGTAGAGATCATCTCTTCCACATGCCCCAATTTATATCTAAGGAAGCTGAGCCCAGAGAGGGAACGTGACTTGTTCAAGGCCACACCGTGGTTTAGTTTGGCCATGTGGGAAGAATTTTAGTGTCGGAACTGGCTTTAAGGTGTGACTCTTCTGCTGTCCTGGGAAATGGGGCATACATGTCAAAAAAGTTAAAACATGTGAAGGGATGAAGAAGTCCAGAGTATGCCATTGTTCCATAAAAATTATTTTGAGCTGAAGGCATTTGAGATCCTGAAATCCCTTATCTGCCTAAAAGCAGAGCATCTCAAAAGAACTCAATTGTCATAAATCCCCTCCCTGGGAGCAACTCTCTAGTCTTCTTGGAGATGTAAAGCTGGCACCACACCAAAACAGACATTGTTACAAAACGCTCGTGTCCTCCATTTATTCTAAGGGCCCTTTCTTCCCTCTCTTTCTAAAGAGTCATTTGTTTCCCAGAAGTGCCCTTCTCCCCCTTTCTTTCCCCTATTAAGATGGTATATAAACCCCTTTGGGTCACATCTTTTTTATGAACTCCCATGATTAAATCTGATTTTTCTCTTGCTAGTCTGTCTGTCTGAGTTGAATTTGCAGACCCACAAAACAGAATGTAAGAGGGTAGAGAAAAAGTTTTTCTCCATGACACATGACTCATACAAAAGACAGTAAACATATAAAGATTTTATTCAAAGAAGATAGAGCTGGTTCAGAAAAATTTAAGAAACACATTTATATAGTATGTTAGTCAAGGGAATGTGGAAATGAATTTGCTAAAAGATACAAAATTGGTTAGTGTTCTTCAGGGCAATGAAACTGTAACCTTTGGGACAGAAATCTACAAGTTAACATTATTTTCACAATGTCTGTTCTCTAAACAAGTAGTGAATGGCAAAATCATACAAAGTCCTAATTAATAATCCTCGGATGAGTCTGTTATACAATGAAACTGAAAGGAGGTACATTTATCATGGTAGTTTATTTCCAAGTTTTGGGTAAATTTGGCTTAGTATGGGAATGTGATGAAAAAAATGTCTGAAGTACTCCTCAGTTGTTACTGTTTAGCAGGAAAATGTGCTTCTGGAGTGTTCTGGGTCCTTGATTCTGTGAGAGTCCATCCATCTATATATCTCCTATGTACATACTGCAAGAGGAGGTGATCCTAGGGAAGAGAAAGGCTCATTCTATCAATCCTCCCAGTATCAATCAGCCAAACTGCTGAGGGTTTGAAATCCTGGACCCAGGAGGGGCCTATTCTTTGCTGGAAGCCATAGTAAACAGATTTAGTTGTCAGTTTACCCAAGAATGAATGGAAATAAGTGAAGATTTAAAGTTTTTGGAGCAGAAGGCCTGTTGAATTTGGGGGTAGGGGTTGGACAATGACAGCTCTCCTCTTGTGTTTTGGGAGATGAGAGCGGTGCCTGAAATCATTTTACTTCCTTTTCTCACCTCAGTGACAAAATCTGTCCACACACCTTGGTGATTCTCCAAGTCCAGGACTTGGCCATGAGGTCTGGTCAGGGCTGAATCTGCCCCAGTCAAGGTTCTCTTGGGAGTGCCTATTTCTTTTTTTTTTTTTTTAAATAAATTTATTTATTTATTGTTTTGGGCTGTGTTGGGTCTTCGTTGCTGCAGGCGGGCTTTCTCTAGTTGCGATGAGCAGGGGCTACTCTTCATTGTGGTGCATGGGCTTCTCATTGCGGTGGCTCCTCTTGTTGCAGAGCACGGGCTCTAGGTGTGTGGGCTTCAGTAGTTGTGACACGTGGGCTCAGTAGTTGTGGCTCATGGGATTAGTTGCTCTGCGGCATGTGAGATCTTCCCAGACCAGGGCTTGAACCCATGTACCCCTGCATTGGCAGGCGGATTCTTAACCACTGCGCCACCAGGGGAGCCTGGGAGTGCCTATTTCTGAATTTGCCTCTGTTTGCATTTCAAATACCTCTGTTATTTAGTTAAAAACTAGGGTGTTCCTTCTTCTTAGGCTGGCAATGACCCCACTGAAACAGTGTTTGGAAATACCGCATATATTTGTATTTCTCAGCTCCTGCCTCTGAGCTGAACTCTGTGTCTACTCTCTCTCACATACCCGCAGAGGCAGGGCTGTCTTTGGCCGTGTTGTGAAATGTTTGGGAAACACATTCCTTCTTGTGCCTTTGACAGCTCCCACCTCAGTCCTCATATCCTCAACACACCCCATCAGAATGGGTGACAAACACACTATTCATTCATACCAAGGCATAAACGACTGATAGCTTTTAATTTGTTAACTATCCCAGAGGTCTCATTTTTTAATATTGAAGTATAATTGGTTTACAGAGATCTCATTTTTAAGAACTTTATTATTATTTTTTTTAATAAGAAAAGGTCTTGTTCATGATGAAAGGCTTAGGAAATACAGAAATGTATGAAGAAGAAAATTTAAATCACCTAGAATACCAGTATCCAGAGATAACAAATGTGGCTAACATTTTGCTATACTTGCTTCTAGATATACACATACTTAAAAACATTGAGATTATACAGTTTTATTAACTTTTTACTTGTGGTTGAAGGCAGTTCCAAAGGTAGAATTTCATGTATCAGTTAGTGGATTGCAACGATTTTTTTTTTGATCTGGGGAGGAAGTAAATGGGAGTGAGAGTGGGCAGTGGGAGCTGGTGGATACTCATGAACTAACACCCTAGAGGCACCTCTATCCAAGGAAGCAATTTTCTGTCCACAGGTTGCGCTGGCAGAGGTGGTCTCTGAGACAGAGAAGATTTTTGGAGCTATTTACATTACTGTGTGTGCAGAGAGTAGGTGAACCCTAGACATATTTTTCTCCTGTTTGGGAATGTATGTACTCTAGACTTCCCTGACTTTCTACGTGGCACCATTGCCTACCTAGTTGTTCAAGCTAGGACTTGATTCTCACTCTCCCTCCCTGCTTACGTTTTGAAGGTTCTACATTTATTTCTTTATTTTTAATTTTTTAAATTTACTTTTGGGGCTTCCCTGGTGGCGCAGTGGTTGAGAGTCCGCCTGCCGATGCAGGGGACACGGGTTCGTGCCCCGGTCCGGGAAGATCCCACATGCTGCGGAGCGGCTGGGCCCGTGAGCCATGGCCGCTGAGCCTGCGCGTCTGGAGCCTGTGCTCCGCAACGGGAGAGGCCACAACAGTGAGAGGCCCGCGTACTGCAAAAAAAAAAAAAAAAAAAAAAAAAAAGTCAGATTAAATTTACTTTTGGCTGCACTGGGTCTTCGTTGCTGTGCACGGGCTTTCTTTAGTTGTGGCGAGCGGGGGCTACTCTTCATTGCGATGTGCGGGCTTCTCACTATGCTGGCTTCTCTTGTTGCGGAGCATGGGCTCTAGGTGCGCAGGCTTCAGTAGTTGTGGCACGTGGGCTCAGTAGTTGTGACGCACGGGCTTAGTTGCTCTGCGGCATGTGGGATCTTCCCAGACCAGGGCTTGAACCCATGTCCCCTGCATTGGCAGGCGGATTCTTAACCACTGCACCACCAGGGAAGTCCCTGAAGGTTCTCCCCTTAAACTATTTCCTGAATATAATCACTTTTTACTATCTTCACTGTTATCACCTTGATCCAAATCTCCATCATTTCTAACCTGAATGAGTCAAGTTAACGCTTGTGGAAATAAACAAAGACCAACCCAGTGAGAAGAGGCAAAGGCTTATTTGTACAGAGCTTGCTGTAACAAAGGAGCCAGCCACCATCACTTGTGTTTTGGCCGAGACTCCAAAGCAGGCAGAGGAACTGGAAAACTTCATAGTGGAGAAAAGGGAAGATTTCAGGTATGTCCCTATTGGAGGCTGTTATTGCGGGGAAGTTGTAGGTGGGCCAATAAGAGGTAGGACATCTTATGTGACTGGTGAAGGCTGCATATTTGGCTTTCTCTGGTTGGTCCTAAGTTGGAAGCTGCCAGTTATTAATCAAGTCCTGCCTGTTTGGGGCTGGTAGTTATAGGAGTTTGGCTTTATGGAATTTTTTCTAGAGATGGTGGTCTGACTTTGTACAAGTCTGACTTATAAATAAGTAGGCTGGCTTCCTGAGCTCCCTAGATAATGGGTTGGTTGCTAGGGCTGGTTGCAGACAGTAGGTTAAAAAGATCAATTTTTACATATGGTTTGGCTGTCGTATATTTATTTATTTATTTATTTGCGGTACGTGAGCCTCTCACTGTTGTGGCCTCTCCCGCTGTGGAGCACAGGCTCCGGACGCGCAGGCCCAGCGGCCATGGCTCACGGGCCCAGCCGCTCCGCGGAATATGGGATCTTCCCGGACCGGGGCACGAACCCGTGTCCCCTGCATCGGCAGGCGGACTCTCAACCACTGCGCCACCAGGGAGGCCCTGTCGTATAGTTAGTCTCTCACGCTGCATTCAGACTTTAATGGTGTTTCTTTGGTGAACACGTGGAACCAACTTGATTAGGAAGTAACTACTATTACTGTCATCTCCATTTACCTAGAAAGACCCTGAGGGTCAGAGAGGTTAATTAACTTGCCCCAGATCACAAGGTGAGAGGAGCCTGGTTTTAAACCTTGGCAGTTTTCACTCCAGAAATCACCACCTTGGACTACCTCCCTCAGCCACTTAGAGACTGGGGTCACCCTGTCCTTGCCAGTGTGTTAGACAAGGATTTAAAATGCAGCCTCTCCACCAGCAGAATTTGCATTTTGCTAATTATCTTCCTGAGGAAGTTAGTCTATTCTGTATGACCTAACTCATCTTATATCTTCTCAGTGAGACTGGACTCCATTCATCCTATTTTCCTTTTAAATACCCAATGGATTATAGCATATAAAGGAGTGAATCTCTGAGAGGAAAATAGAAAGCCTTGGGACATCCCTGTATACACATTCAGGAGTCATACTGCCTAGGTTTGATTCTCAGCTCCCCCACTTAGTAGCTACAGACCTTGGGCTGACCTCTGAATTTATCTAAGCCTCAGTTTCCAAATCTGTAAATGGGGATGATGATAAAATACTACCTATCCTATGAAGCATAAAGATTCAAATAACAGACACAAAGCACTTGCATGATGCCAAGGCAGATGGTAAGTGCTCAATGTAAATTAAAACACAAATACCCTTAGAAGATTCTTTCCTATGGCCTTAACTAACGTAATATGGAAAGTGGGAATTTTTTTTTTTTTTTTTTTTTGCGGTATGCGGGCCTCTCACTGTTGTGGCCTCTCCCGTTGCGGAGCACAGGCTCCGGACGCGCAGGCTCAGCGGCCATGGCTCACGGGCCTAGCCGCTCCGCGGCATGTGGGATCTTCCCGGACCGGGGCATGAACCCGTGTCCCTGCATCGGCAGGCGGACTCTCAACCACTGCGCCACCAGGGAAGCCCGGAAAGTGGGAATTTTAATTGTCAATAGTTTGGGCTGGAAAGGGAGGAGAGAAAAATCCTAGAGTACTCTTTTTCAAAAATTTTGGGGACTTCCCTGGAGGTCCAGTGGTTAAGAATCCACCTTCTAATGCAGGGGACACAGGTTCAATCCCTGGTTGGGGAACTAAGATCCCATATGCCATGGGGCGACTAAGCCCGCACGCCACAACTACTGAGTTCACGTGCCTCAACTAGAGAGAAACCTGTGTGCTGCAATGAAAGATCCCATGTGCCTCAATGAAGATCCCGTGTGCCACAACTAAGACCTGATGCAGCCAAAAAATAAAATAAAATAAATAAATATTTTTAAAAATTGGGAAAAGTGAAGACTTTTCAAAAAAGTTGACAAAAAGTGGCATTCCCACCCATCCCCACGCACACACATGCTTCTCACTCCCACACGCTATTCACTTTTGAGATCCTCCAATGATTACAGGGAAAAGACCGAATAAGATTTTATTTTTACGGATTGAATTGAACAATTGGTCTTTGTAAATCCAAGTAAATACACGGCACATTAAGAATTTCAAATCCTATTTTATTTGTCTTCTCTGGGTCACTGTACTTGAAATAAGTAGAAGCCAGATAAATAGGCATTCACTGGAGTAACAGTACAGAGATGCCTAGCCTTTTGTTTGTAGAAATAATCACATATCAAGGGCCTTATCCTCTAGTTGGGTACAAAGCACAAAAGAATAATATAAATTTCCAGTTCAAAAGAAAAGCGATCCACACCCTCCAACCACAGTTTATTTTCTGTCTCGGTGGGATCTTCCCATCTAGGGGAGCTAGGGAATGTGGTGCAAAGAGGGTAGAGAATTGGCTCAGTGGTGCTGCAGCATCTGGAATCCCTGCGTGGCCAGAGGGGAAGATCTCTGGAGTCCTACCCTGTAGCCATAGTGAGGCGGAGAGAATGTGGGTGCAGGTGCCGCAGAGTGAAGTGAGGTGGGAGCTGGCAGAAGTTCCTATCTGATTGCCTTTATTTTCAAATGATTTAGAGAAGCAAAGTCAAGTGCTGAAAATGGGGACGGGGACTCGAGGTTTGTAAAGAGAGGCGAAAGCAGGAATTGTCAGGGAGAGTGGTAGAGTGAATGGGGCTAGCAGCAGGACCCGCTTGAGGTTCAAGGTCACGACTTGACAGTGACCAGTCAGCCCCTTTCTCTAGCCGCTTTCAGCTCTCAGGGTACAGGGGCAGAGCAAGCAGAGACTTGGTTTTAACTGAGAAATATATGGTTTAGCCAAGTGAGTCTGACAAAGTAAGAAGAGGCCAGGGAACTGGGCGAGAGGGAACAAGGCTAACAGTGGGTTGGGGAATCTGAACCTCTGTTCACTGTCCCTCCCCCACCCCCATGCCATGTCCTCACTTGGAGGGTGGGATACTTGAAAGTGAAATTTTGGAGGGATTTTAGTGATCGGTAGTGACATGGTTTAGGATCTGGGGTGAGACCATGGGGGTGATTGGTGAAGTGGGATAGAGACCCAGCTCATCAGAGGTGAGAAAATCAAGAAACTGAGTGAACAGGGTATTGGAAGGGTCGACAGTGTAGATATTGGAATCACCAGTAATTAGGACAGATTTGTATTGGAGAGAGGGACAGTGAGCCAGGAGCTAAATATTCAAGGAATAAAGGGGGTGATGCTGGGAGTAGGACGGTTACAAGGAGCGGTGGTTAGTGGTGTAATCTGATAACAGGAGATTCAAAGCTGCAGGGATTTTACAGAGGAAGGAAGGACAATGCTCTGGAAGAGAGGACAAACACTCCGTCTCCAAGTCTAGTGGACGGGAGAGAGTATAGTTCTTACTCGAGGGACCTTCAGGGAAAGTCACATGCTCAGGGCAGAGCCAGGATTCTCTTAAAAAGGTCTCTTTGGAAATTCAGCAGACAGATTAAGGGGGTAGAAAATGATACATAGTAACCCTAGAATAAAATGTGATACACATGCTGCTTTGATTGCTCAGAGAAGAGGAATGCGGGAGGATTATGGAGAGGAAATGACAGGTGACCTGAGTTTTAGAGGATGGGTAGAAGTTCTCCGGGCAGATAAAGAGAAAGGAAAGAGAGAGAAGAGCAAGGATAAAGGCATGGTGGCATGGTTAGATTTGGGGAACTGCAAAGAGGCTGGTGAGAATAGAGGAGGAGGAATGAGGGGCTGGAGAGCCCGAGGCAGGGGTTCCATCATGAAGGGTCTTGAATGCCATATTTGGAGGTTGAACTTTACTTGGAAGTGGTTATAAGCCATTGAAGGCATATGAGCAGGACAGTGACTGGATTTTTAAGTAGTATAGAATTCAGTAAAACAACCATTCTGTGATTTGCATTTGTTTTTTTCAGGTATGTATCTATGAATACAGATCTCTATCTATCCATCTAATCCCAAATATGAAGTGGATTCCAGTTATTACAGCCCAGATTGTTGTCATCTGGACTCAACCAAATAGTGAAGATTTACGGCAGGGGCCAGAGCACTGAGTGGCTTGGGGATGGGCCTAAAGACCCCTAGGGGTTAGGAGTCTTGGCACAGACAAAACCCTGAACTGGATTCTTAGGTTTTCACTTACCATTTTGTGGCCTAGACAAATTACTAAATTTCTCTGACTCTCCTTATTGGTAACATGGGAATAATAGTCCTTACTTGAAAGTTCCTGTGTGAGGTCATGCAGTAATGTACTCAGTAGAGTGACTGTCTCATGGTAAGTGAATATTAGCTGTTTGTTTTTTTTTTTGCAGTACGCGGCCCTCTCACTGTTGTGGCCTCTCCTGTTGCAGAGCACAGGCTCCAGACGCGCAGGCTCAGCGGCCATGGCTCACGGGCCCAGCCGCTCCGCGGCATGTGGGATCCTCCCGGACCGGGGCACGAACCTGTGTCCCCTGTATCGGCAGGCGGACTCTCAACCACTGCGCCACCAGGGAAGCCCAGCTGTTATTTTTATGGTGTATGAACTTCAAGCTCACACATGCGCCTGCCTTACTTCCTCTCTGGTTGGGCTGCACGTTGCAATGACCTGGTCCTACTTTTTAAAAACAGGCATAACTTGTTTCCACCCCCAGGGATTATGATGGATTTGGTCAGGGGTACTGCCTGGGTGTTTTTGTAGGCTCCCCAAGGTGATTTTAATGTGCGATGAGGTTGAATGCTGCTGGTTCTCAGAGGGCTACACCCTGAACCGGCAGCATTGGCATCACCTGGGAGTTAGTTAGAAAGGCAAAATTCCCCTGGTCTACTGAATCAGAAACTCTGGGGGTGAATCAGCAATCTGTATTTTAACAAGCTCCCCATGCACACTCAAGCTTCATAAGTACTGATCCAGGGCTAGCCATTCAGGGTGGTCATTTCAGCTGTTGACATCACTTGCACCTGACCCAACAGGTCTCTCAGACCCTCCCCCTCCACTTCCTCTGCATTCCTCTGCCAGTTCTCCTTGTTTTTTTCCCCCTTCAGAAGAGGATGGTTAGATTTAGGGCTGAGATTTCTTTTCTTTTGCTTATTTAGTTTTGTATATTTTCTTTTGCTTCTTTCAGGTACGCTTCCATTCTCCCAACAAAATGTCGGTGCTGGCTACTGGGGGTATGGAGCAAATAAGGAAGACACGGTTCCTAATCCCATGGAACGCCCAGCTGTCGTATTGTGATTTTTAATAAATGTGTACTTGGCCTTTGTCCTCACTTCTGGCACAGACCTCCGAAATTGGAATTTCCCTTGGAATTTTCTGTGATGAGAGCGTTAAAGGTGTCTTTTGTTGTGTTGATGGTGACTTCTGGACCACACCTAAGGATGGAGGCTGGTTGCCAGGAGAGCCCATCATGTGATTGTAAGTTTCAGTTCCACCCCCGACCTCGGAGCAGGGGAGAGGGGTTGGCGAATGAGTTCAATTGCCAATGGCCAATGATTTAATCAATCGTGCCTACGTCATGAAGCGGCCATAAAAGCCCGGAAGGACTGAGTTCACAGAACTTCCGGGTTGGGGAACATGGAGGTGCCGGGATTGTGTTGCGCCTGGAGAGGGCATGGAGCTCCGTGCTCTTTCCCCACATCTTGTCCTAAGAATCTCTTCCTTCTGGTCGTTCCTGAGTTATAGCCTTTCATAATAAACTGGCAATCTGGTAAGTAAAATGTTTCTTTGAGCTCTGTGAGCCGCTCTAGCAAATTAATCGAACCTAAGCAGGGGTTTGTTGGAACCTCCAATTATCGCCGGTCCGTCAGAAAACCTGGGCTTTTGACTGGCGTCTGAAGCAGGGGTGGCGGGTGCAGGGGGCAGACTTGTGGGGCTGAGTCCTTATCCTTGGGATCTGATGCTACCTCTGTGTAATATCAGAAGTGAGTTGAATTGTAGGGCACCCAGCTGATGCTGGAGAATTTCTTGGTGTGGGAAAGAACTCGCCGCACATTGGAATTGGAGTCAGAAACTTACGAGCATTAGAAAAAAAAAAAAAAAGTCGGGCTTCCCTGGTGGCGCAGTGGTTGAGAGTCCGCCTGCTGATACAGGGGACATGGGTTCGTGCCCCGGTCCGGGAAGATCCCACATTGCCGCGGAGCGGCTGGGCCCGTGAGCCATGGCCGCTGAGCCTGCGCGTCCGGAGCCTGTGCTCCGCAACGGGAGAGGCCGCAACAGTGAGAGGCCCGCGTACCGCAAAAAAAAAAAAAAAAAAAAAAAAAGTAGCCTACTGGGCGTCTTGGGCAGGGTGAAGGGTGATTTTAGGTCCTCAGCTTGCCTGTTTCATATCCTCCTCTTCCTGTGATCTTGTTCTCTCTGCCCTGCCTGTGTGAAAACCTATTCTCATGTTTGGATTTGAACTCAGTCATTTGTAATTTAGTTTGAGCTACTCCGAGTATAAGCCATGTTTGCCTACCAGACTGCATACACCTGAGGAAAGGGGCTGTGTCTTTATTTCTTTGAATGCACACACTTCTCCAGTTCACATTCCTGTAATAACATGCCACTTGCATTTTTAAGTGCTGAACAGCACTGGCTTTGGCACCACAGATGAGGGTTTGTCTGCAGCCTGTTAGCTGTGTAAACTTGGGCAACTCATGGCGCTTCTTAGCACTTCAGTTTGCCCATCTAAAATGGGCTTGATGATCGTTAAGTCATACAGTTGTGAAGACTGTGTAAGATAACGCATGGAAAGTGCTTAGGTCAATACTCTACTGAGGATATTCACTGAGAGCGCTCAATGAATGGTACATGTTAATGCTCATTATTAAATTTCACTTCCTGCTGGGAAAGGATAGGTTTCATCCAGGGCAATATGGCAAAATGCATGTCAGACTCCAGTGAGCTGTTGGGAAGCTTTTGGGCTGAGTCTCTTTTCCCTGAGGTACAATTTCTCCTCTGACAGCCCCCTTTCCAGGCAGCCCAGAAATGTCACTGCCACCAATGTCTCCAGAAACCTCTCTTACTGAGCCCTTCATACAGTTTCCTGTGGTCTCACCAATGCTGGTGCTGAAGCTGCCTGGAGCAAGTCCTAAATCTTCTCTTCAGGAAGTTTAATACGTTGCAAAAGCCTGAAGCCTATTTTATTTGATTATTTATTTATTTATTTTAAAATTTATTTATTTATTTATTTTTGGCTGAGTTGGGTCTGTTGCTGCGCGTGGGCTTTTCTAGTTGCGGCGAACAGGGGCTACCCTTCGTTGCAGTGTGCAGGCTTCTCATTGCGGTGGCTTCTCTTGTGGAGGAGCATGGGATCTAGGTGCGCGGGCCTCAGTAGTTGCTGCACGCAGGCTCAGGCTCTAGAGCGCAGGCTCTAGAGCGCAGGCTCAGTAGCTGTGGTGCGTGGGCTTTGTTGCTCTGCGGCATGTGGGATCTTCCCGGACCAGGGCTCGAACCTGTGTCCCCTGCGTTGGCAGGCGAATTCTTAACCACTGCGCCATCAGGAAAACCCCTCGAGCCTATTTTAATTGAATTATTTCATTCAGTGTCGGACTTAAAGAGTGCCCCTACAGGGTCTCAGCTCCGAATGAACGCATTAAAAAATCAAATACTGTAGATGATGGCCTAATCCTCGAGGCAGATATAAATAGAATCTCCTCTGGTGCCCTTTCATTTCCCTGCATTAGTTA
Source organism: Mesoplodon bidens (assembly GCF_964165515.1). Classification (NCBI taxonomy): domain Eukaryota; kingdom Metazoa; phylum Chordata; class Mammalia; order Artiodactyla; family Ziphiidae; genus Mesoplodon; species Mesoplodon bidens. The sequence continues at coordinate 170,803,968 of NC_138160.1, read as the reverse complement.
ATAAACACATTTTTATAGCGTCTGCTTTTCATTTTCCTCCTCTAAAGTTCTTTAGTTGCCTTAGTAAGAAAGAGAACAAAGCTCAGAATAAAACAAGATATTGGGGAAGAATTAACTATCTTAATTTTGGGGGCTGGAAGGGATTTTCAACATTACCTGGTCTGACCCTTCACATAATTTACATGGTGTGAGGCAGAGGTCTAGAGAAGGAGGTGGCTTAGCCAGGGTCACAGAACTTGACCTCTGATGAACTTAGCTGAAAAAACACAATCTTTGTTCTGGACGAGCATTGGGAGCCACAGTGAAACATGGTGTAGAAGAATGAGCAGACCAGGGCAGTGATTAAGGGGGGCGCTTTGGCCTCAGACTACCAGGGATTGAATCTTTGTCCACCTCGTGCTGTCTGCCTTTGGGTAAGTGATTTAACATTGCTGGGGCTTAAGTTTCCTTACCTCCAAATAGGGATAATAATCGTACCTCCCTCAGAGTGCTGTTGAGTCAGACAACAGTTCACTAAAAAGCTTAGTACTGTACCTGGCACATAGTAAGTGCTCAATACATTTTAGCTGTTATCGTTCTTAAATAATTTTTTTAAAAGCTCTCCTTGGGATGGTAATGGGCAGGCCCTCCATCTTTAGCCCTTTATGGCAGTAGCTGTGGGCACCCCGTAAGGAGTAAATTCCTTATTTCCTCCAGCAGGAGGGAAGTCCCAGAGGTCCTTAATCCAAGGGCAGGCTTCTCTGCTAATGAGAGTATGTAGAAGAAGCACAGGTGTTCAGGGGTCAGCTCCATCAGAGAGGGCTGAAAATGATGCTGTCTAATGCTTTGAGAAGATCAAATACAAGGTGGATTTTAAGTGCTTAAAAAATGTGGGCGCTCAGGAAAGGGAGGTGTTAGTAACAGTAGTAAAACTAATGTTACCAAGTACATTAACAGCCATTATCTCATTTCATTCTCAATTATATATGAATATATAATCTATAGATAGTATGTAGTAAGCCATCAACTCTCTTCAATAAACAGATGAGTAGTTGGATAGGCATTATTGTCCCTTTTTTTTTGCGGTACGCGGGCCTCTCACTGTCGTGGCCTCTCCCGTTGCGGAACACAGGCTCTGGACGCGCAGGCCCAGCGGCCATGGCTCACGGACCCAGCCGCTCCGTGGCACGTGGGATCCTCCCAGACCGGGGCACGAACCCGAGTCCCCTGCATCGGCAGGCAGACCCCCAACCACTGCGCCACCGGGGAAGCCTTATTGTCCTATTTGAACGAAGAAATAGGGACGCAGTCTTTTCTATGTAACAGACCACCCCAAAGTTTGGTAGCTTAAAGCAACAATGACTCCTTTCTTTTTTTTTTTGGTATGTGCATCTTTTATTTATTTATTTTTTTCTTATTAGTCATCCATTTAATACACATCAGTGTATACATGTCAGTCCCAATCTCCCAATTCATCACACCACCACCCCCAATCCCCCACCACTTTCCCCCCTTGGTGTCCATACGTTTGTTCTCTACATCTGTGTCTCAACTTCTACCCTGCAAACTGGTTCATCTGTACCATTTTCTAGGTTCCACATACATGGGTTAATATACGATATTTGTTTTTCTCTTTCTGACTTATTCACTCTGTATGACAGTCTCTAGGTCCATCCACATCTCTACAAATGACCCAATTTCATTCCTTTTTATGGCTGAGTAATATTCCATTGTATGTATGTACCACATCTTCCTTATCCATTCGTCTGTCGATGGGCACTTAGGTTGCTTCCATGACCTGGCTATTGTAAATAATGCTGCAGTGAACACTGGGGTGCATGTGTCTTTTTGAATTATGGTTTTCTCAGGGTATATGCCCAGTAGTGGGATTGCTGGGTCATATGTTAGTTCTATTTTTAGTTTTTTAAGGAACCTCCTTACTGTTCTCCATAGTGGCTGTGTCAATTTACATTCCCACCAACAGTGCAAGAGGTTTCCGTTTTCTTCACACCCTTTCCGGCATTTATTGCTTGTAGATTTTTTGATGATGACCATTCTGACTGGTGTGTGGTGATACCTCATTGTAGTTTTCATTTGCATTTCTCTAATGATTAGTGATGTTGAGCATCCTTTCATGTGTTTGTTGGCAATCTGTATATCTTCTTTGGAGAAATGTCTGTTTAGGTCTTCTGCCCATTTTTGGATGGGGTTGTTTGATTTTCTGATATTGACCTGCATGAGCTGTTTATATATTTTGGAGATTAATCCTTTGTCTGATGATTCATTTGCAAATATTTTCTCCCATTCTGAGGGTTGTCTTTTCATCTTGTTTATGGTTTCCTTTGCTGTGCAAAAGCTTTTAAGTTTCATTAGGTCCCATTTGTTTATTTTTGTTTTTATTTTCTTTACTGTAGGAGGTGGATCAAAAAAGATCTTGCTGTGATTTATGTTAAAGAGTGTTCTTCCTATGTTTTCCTCTAAGAGTTTTATAGTGCCTGGTCTTACATTTAGTTTTCTAATCCATTTTGAGTTTATTTTTGTGTATGGTGGTAGGGAGTGTTCTAATTTCATTCTTTTACATGTAGCTGTCCAGTTTTCCCAACACCACTTATTGAACAGACTGTCTTTTCTCCATTGTATATCCTTGCCTCCTTTGTCATAGATTAGTTTACCATAGGTGCATGGGTTTATCTCTGGGTTTTCTATTCTGTTCCGTTGATCTGTGTTTCTGTTTTTGTGCCAGTACCATATTGTCTTGATTACTGTAGCTTTCTAGTATAGTCTGAAGTCAGTGAGTCTGATTCCTCAAGCTCCTTTTTTTTCCCCTCAAGACTGCTTTGGTTCTTTGGGGTCTTTTGTGTCTCCATACAAATCTTAAGATTTTTTGTTCTAGTTCTGTAAAAAATGCCATTGGTAATTTGATGGGGACTGCACTGAATCTGTAGATTGCTTTGGGTAGTATAGTCATTTTCACAGTATTGATTCTTCCAATCCAAGAACATGGTATATCTCTCCATCTGTTGATATCATCTTTAATTTGTTTCCTCAGTGTCTTATAGTTTTTCTGCATACAGGTCTTTTGTCTTCCTAGGTAGGTTTATTCCTAGGTATTTTATTCTTTTTGTTGCAATGGTAAATGGGAGTGTTTCCTTCATTGCTCTTTCAGATTTTTCATCATTAGCATATAGGAATGCAAGAGATTTCTGTGCATTAATTTTGTATCGTCCCACTTTACCAGGTTCATTGATTAGCTCTAGTAGTTTTCTGGTGGCATCTTTAGGATTCTCTATGTATAGTATCATGTCATCTGCAAACAGTGACAGTTTTACTTCTTCTTTTCCAATTTGTATTCCTTTTATTTCTTTTTCTTCTCTGATTGCCATGGCTAGGACTTCCCAAATTATGCTGAGTCATAGTGGCGAGAGTAGACATCCTTGTCTTGTTCCTGATCTTAGAGGAAATGCTTTCAGTTTTTCACCATTGAGAATGATGTTTGCTGTGGGATTTTCATATATGGCCTTTAGTATGTTGAGGTGGTTCCTTCTATGCCCACTTTCTGGAGAGTTTTTATCATAAATGGGTGTTGAATTTTGTCAAAAGCTTTTTCTGCGTCTGTTGAGATGATCATATGGTTTTTATTCTTCAATTTGTTAATATGGTGTATCACAGTGATTGATTTGCATATATTGAAGAATCCTTGTGTCTCTGGATAAATTTCACTTGATCATGGTGTATGATCCTTTTAATGTGTTGTTGGATTCTGTTTGCTAGTATTTTGTTGAGGATTTTTGCATCTGTATTCATCAGTGATATTGGTGTATAATTTTCTTTTTTTGTAGTATCTTTGTCTGGTTTTGGTATCAGGGTGATTGTGGCCTCATAGAATGAGTTTGGGAGTGTTCCTTCGTCTGCAATTTTTTGGAAGAGTTTGAGAAGGATGGGTGTTAGCTCTTCTCTAAATGTTTGATAGACTTCACCTGTGAAGCCATCTGGTCCTGGACTTCTGTTTGTAGGAAGATTTTAAATCACAGTTTCAATTTCATTACTTGTGATTAGTCTGTTCATATTTTCTATTTCTTCCTGGTTCAGTCTTGGAAGGTTATACCTTTTTAAGAATTTGTCCGTTTCTTGCAGGTTGTCCACTGTATTGGCATAGAGTTGCTTGTAGTAGTCTCTTAGGATGCTGTGTACTTCTGTGGTGTCTGTTGTAACTTCTTTTTCATTTCTAAGTTTATTGATTTGAGTCATCTCACTCTTTTTTAATTAACATATTTCCATACAAATAACTCAAAGAAAGTTTAGTATTAGTTTTTTTTTGAATTTTATTTTATTTTTTTATACAGCAGGTTCTTATTAGTCATCAGTTTTATACATACCAGTGTATTGATGTCAATCCCAATCACCCAGTTCAGCACATCACCATCCCCAGCCCACCGCGGCTTTCCCCCCTTGGCATCCATACGTTTGTTCTCTACATCTGTGTCTCAACTTCTACCCTGCAAACCGGTTCATCTGCACCGTTTTTCTAGGTTCCACATACATGCGTTAATATACGATATTTGTTTTTCTCTTTCTGACTTATTCACTCTGTATGACAGTCTCTAGGTCCATCCACATCTCCACAAATGACTCAATTTCGTTCCTATTTTATGGCTGAGTAATATTCCATTGTATATATGTACCACACCTTCTTTATCCATTTGTCTGTCGATGGGCATTTAGGGTGCTTCCATGACTTGGCTATTGTAAATAGTGCTGCAATGAACATTGGGGTGCATGTGTCTTTTTGAATTATAGTTTTCTCTGGGTATATGCCCAGTAGTGGGATTGCTGGATCATATGCTAATTCTATTTTTAGTTTTTTAAGGAACCTCCACAATGTTCTCTATAGTGGCTGTATCAATTTACATTCCCACCAGCAGTGCAAGAGGGTTCCTTTTTCTCCACACCCTCTCCAGCATTTCTTGTTTCTAGATTTTCTGATGATGCCCATTCTAACTGGTGTGAGGTGATACCTCATTGTAGTTTTCATTTGCATTTCTCTAATAGTTAGTGATGTTGAGCATCTTTTCATGTGTTTCTTGGCCATCTGTATGTCTTCTTTGGAGAAATGTCTATTTAGGTCTTCTGCTCATTTTTGGATTCGGTTGTTTGTTTCTTTAATATTGAGCTGCATGAACTGTTTATATATTTTGGAGATTAATCCTTTGTTTGTTAATTCATTTGCAAATATTTTCTCCCATTCTGAGGGTTGTGTTTTCGTCTTGTTTATGGTTTCCTTTGCTGTGCAAAAGCTTTTAAATTTCATTAGGTTCCATTTGTTTAATTTTGTTTTTATTTTCATTACTGTAGGAGGTGGATCAAAAAAGATCTTGCTGTGATTTATGTCACAGAGTGTTCTTCCTATGTTTTCCTCTAAGAGTCTTATGGTGTCTGGTCTTACATTTAGGTCTCTAATCCATTTTGAGTTTATTTTTGTGTATGGTGGTAGGGAGTGTTCTAATTTCATTCTTTTACCTGTAGCTGTCCAGTTTTCCCAACACCACTTATTGAAGAGACTGTCTTTTCTCCATTGTATATCCTTGCCTCCTTTTTCGTAGATTACTTTACCGTAGGTGCATGGGTTTATCTCGGGGATTTCTATCTTGTTCCGTTGATCTGTGTTTCTGTTTTTGTGCCAGTACCATATTGTCTTGCTTACTGTAGCTTTCTAGTATAGTCTGAAGTCAGTGAGTCTGATTCCTCCTGCTCTGTTTTTTTCCCTCAAGACTGCTTTGGCTATTCGGGGTCTTTTGTGTCTCCATACAGATTTTAAGAATTTTTGTTCTAGCTCTGTGAAAAATGCCATTGGTAATTTGATGGGGATTGCACTGAATCTGTAGATTGCTTTGGGTAGTATAGTCATTTTCACAATATTGATTCTTCTAATCCAAGAACATGGCATATCTCTCCATCTGTTGGTATCATCTTTAATTTCTTTCCTCAGTGTCTTATAGTTTTCTGCATACAGGTCTTTTGTCTTCCTAGGCAGGTTTATTCCTAGGTATTTTATTCTTTTTGTTGCAATGGTAAATGGGAGTGTTTCCTTCATTGCTCTTTCAGATTTTTCATCATTAGCGTATAGGAATGCAAGAGATTTCTGTGCATTAATTTTGTATCGTCCCACTTTACCAAGTTCATTGATTAGCTCTAGTAGTTTTCTGGTGGCATCTTTAGGATTCTCTATGTATAGTATCATGTCATCTGCAAACAGTGACAGTTTTACTTCTTCTTTTCCAATTTGTATTCCTTTTATTTCTTTTTCTTCTCTGACTGCCGTGGCTAGGACTTCCAAAACTATGTTGAATAATAGTGGTGAGAGTGGACATCCTTGTCTTGTTCCTGATCTTAGAGGAAATGCTTTCAGTTTTTCACCATTGAGAATGTTGTTTGCTGTGGGTTTGTTGTATATGGCCTTTATTATGTTGAGGTAGGTTCCCTCTATGCCCACTTTCTGGAGAGTTTTTATCATAAATGGGTGTTGAATTTTGTCAAAAGCTTTTTCTGCATCTATTGAGATGATCATATGGTTTTTATTCTTCAATTTGTTAATATGGTGTATCACATTGATTGATTTGCATATATTGAAAAATCCTTGGTCCCTGGGATAAATTCCACTTGATCATGGTGTATGATCCTTTTAATGTGTTGTTGGATTCTGTTTGCTAGTATTTTGTTGAGGATTTTTGCATCTATATTCATCAGTGATATTGGTCGGTAATTTTCTTTTTTTTGTAATATCTTTGTCTGGTTTTTTGTATCAGGGTGATGGTGGCCTCATAGAATGAGTTTGGGAGTGTTCATTCCTCTGCAATTTTTTGGAAGAGTTTGAGAAGGATGGGTGTTATCTCTTCTCTAAATGTTTGATGGAATTTACCTGTGAAGCCATCTGGTCCTGGACTTCTGTTTGTTGGAAGATTTTAAATCACAGTTTCAATTTCATTACTTGTGAGTGGTCTGTTCATATTTTCTATTTCTTCCTGGTTCAGTCTTGGAAGGTTATACCTCTTTAAGAAGTTGTCTGTTTCTTCCAGGTTGTCCATTTTGTTGGCATAGAGTTGCTTGTAGTAGTCTATTAGGATGCTTTGTATTTCTGCAGTGTCTGTTGTAACTTCTCCTTTTTCATTTTTAATTTTATTGATTTGAGCCCTCTTCCTCTTTTTCTTGATGAGTCTGGCTAATGGTTTATCAATTCCATTTATCTTCTCAGAGAACCAGCTTTTAGTTTTATTTATCTTTGCTATTGTTTTCCTTGTTTCTATTTCATTTATTTCTGCTCTGATTTTTATGATTTCTTTCCTTCTGCTAAGTTTGGGTTTTGTTTGTTCTTCTTTCCCTAGTTCCTTTAGGTGTAACGTTAGAGTGTTTATTTGAGATTTTTCTTGTTTATTGAGGTAGGCTTGTGTAGCTATAAACTTCCCTCATAGAAGTGCTTTTGCTGTATCCCCTATGTTTTGGATCTTTGTGTTTTCATTGTCATTTGTCTGTAGGTATTTTTTGAATTCCTCTTTGATTTCTTCAGTGATTTCTTGGTTATTTAGTAACGTATTGTTTAGTCTCCATATGTTTTTGGTTTTTACTTTTTTTCCCCTGTAATTGATTTCTAATCTCATAGCGTTTTGGTCAGAAAAGATGCTAGATGTGATTTAAGTTTTCTTAAATTTACTGAGGCTTGATTTGTGACCCAAGATGCGATCTATCCTGGAGAATATTCCTTGCACACTTGAGAAGAAAGCGTAATCTGCTGTTTTTGGGTGGAATGTCCTATAAATATCAATTAAATCTATCTCGTCTTTTGTGACATTTAAAGCTTGTGTTTCCTTATTAATTTTCTGTCTGGATGATCTGTCCATTGGTGTAGGTGAGGTGTTAAAGTCCCCCACTATTATTGTGTTACAGTCGATTTCCTCTTTTAGAGCGGTTAGCAGTTGCGTTATGTATTGAGGTGCTCCTATGTTGCTTGCATATATATTTATAATGGTTGTATCTTCACTTGGATTGATCCCTTGATCATTATGTAGTGTCCTTCCTTGTCTCTTGTAAGGTTCTTTAAAGTCTTTTATCTGATATGAGTATTGCTACTCCAGCTTTCTTTTGATTTCCATTTGCATGAAATATGTTTATCCATCCCCTCACTTTCAGTCTGTATGTGTCCCTGGGTCTGACGTGGGTCTCTTGTAGACAGCATATATAAGGGTCTTGTTTTTGTATCCATTCAGCAAGCCTGTGTCTTCTGGTTGGGGAATTTAATCCATTCACGTTTAAGGTAATTATCGATATGTATATTCCTATTACCATTTTCTTAATTTTGGGGGGTTTGTTTTTGTAGGTCATTTTCTTCTCTTGTGTTTCCCAGTTAGAGAAGTTCCTTTAGCATTTGTTGTAGAGCTGGTTTGGTGGTGCTGAATTCTCTTAGTTTTTGCTTGTCTGTAAAGCTTTTGATTTCTCTATCGAGTCTGAATGAGATTCTTGCTGGGTAGAGTAATCTTGGTTGTAGGTTCTTGCCTTTCATCACTTTAAATATATCATGCCACTCCCTTCTGGCTTGTAGAGTTTCTGCTGAGAAATCAGCTGTTAACCTTATGGGAGTTCCCTTATATGCTATTTGTCATTTTTCCTTTGCTGCTTTTAATAATTTTTGTCTTTAATTTTTGTATAGTTGATTACTATGTGTCTCAGTATGTTTCTCCTTGGGTTTATCCTGCCTGGGACTCTGTGTGCTTCCTGGACTTGGGTGGCTATTTCCTTTCCCATGTTAGGGAAGTTTTCAAATATTTTCTCGGGTCCTTTCTCTTCTCCTTCTGGGACCCTTATAATGGAATGTTGTTGCATTTAATGTTGTCCCAGAGGTCTCTTAGGCTGTCTTCATTTCTTTTCATTCTTTTTTCTTTATTCTTTTCAGCGGCAGTGAATTCCACCATTCTGTCTTTCCAGTCACTTATCTGTTCTTCTGCCTCAGTTATTCTGCTAGTGATTCCTTCTAGTTTATTTTTCATTTCAGTTATTGTATTGTTCATCTCTGTTTGTTTGTTCTTTAATTCTTCTAGGTCTTTGTTAAATATTTCTTGCATCTTCTCGAATTTTGCCTCCATTCTTTTTCCAAGGTCCTGGATCATCTTCACTATCATTATTCTGAATTTGTTTTCTGTAAGGTTGCCTATCTCCACTTCATTTAGTTGTTTTTCTGGGGTTTTATCTGGTTCCTTTCTCTGGTATATAGCCCTCTGCCTTTTCATCTTGCCTATCTTTCTGTGAATGTGGTTTTTGTTCCACAGGCTGCAGGATTGTAGTTCTTGTTGCTTCTGCTGTCTGCCCTCTGGTGGATGAGGCTCTCTAAGAGGCTTGTGGAAGTTTCCTGATGGGAGGGACTGGTGGTGCGTAGAGCTGGCTGTTGCTGTGGTGGGCAGAGGTCAGTAAAACTTTAATCCACTTGTCTGCTGATGGGGGGGCTGGGTTCCCTCGGTGTTGGTTGTTTGGCCTGAGGCGACCCAGCACTGGAGCTCTTTGGTGGGACTAATGGTGGACTCTGGGAGGGCTTATGCCAAGGAGCACTACCCAGAACTTCTGCTGCCAGTGTCCTTGTCCCTTGGTGAGCCACAGCTGCCCCCCGCCTCTGCAGGAGACCCTCCAACACTTGCAGGTAGGTCCGGTTCACTCTCCTATGGGGTCACTGGTGCTTCCCCTGGGTCCCGATGCGCACACTACTTTGTGTGTGCCCTCCAAGAGTGGAGTCTCTGTTTCCCCCAGTCCTGCTGAAGTCCTCCAATCAAATCCCACTAGCCTTCAAAGTCTGATTCTCTAGGAATTCCTCCTCCTGTTGCCACACCCCCAGGTTGGGAAGCCTGACGTGTGGGTCAGAACCTTCACTCCAGTGGATGGACTTCTGTGGTATAAGTGTTCTGCAGTTTGTGAGTCACCCACCCAGCAGTTATGGGATTTGATTTTATTGTGATAGCACCCCTCCTTCCATCTCAGTGTGGTTTCTCCTTTGTCTTTGCATGCGGGATATTGTTTTTGGTGAGTTCCAGTGTCTTCCTGTCGATGATTGTTCAGCAGTTATTTTCGATTCAGGTGTTCTCAAAAGAGGGAGTGAGAGCATGTCCTTCTACTCCGCCATCTTGAATCAATCTCTCAACGACTCCTTTTTTCAATTTAATTGTATTGAAGTATTGTTGATTTACAATGTTGTATTAGTTTCTGGTGTACAGCCAGGTGATGCAGTTATACGTATATATGTATTCTTTTTCATATTCTTTAACTTTATGTTTTATCACAAGATATTGAATATAGTTCCCTATGCTATACAGTAGGATATTGTTGTTTATCCATTTTATATATAATAGTTTGCATCTGCTAATCCCAAACTCCTAATCCGCCCCTCTGCCAAGCCCCTCCCCTTTGGCAACCACAAATCTGTTCTCTATGTCTGTGAATCTGTTTCATAGATAAGTTCATTTGTGACAATGACTCCTTCTTCATGCTTCTGTAGATTGGCAGGGTGGCTCCTCTGCTGGTTTGGCCCAGACTCAAAATGCTGGAGGGTCTATTGGGTTGAGGGTCCAAGAGAGCCTCAGTGGTATATTTGGCAGTTGATGTTAGATGTGGGCTATGATGCCTTGCTTCTCCCCACGTTGCTTCCCCCCCCCCCCCATAGACTAGATTAGCTTCCTTACATGGTGGTCTCAGGGAAGCATTCCAAGATGGTGGAGACAGAAGCTGCAAGGCTGTTGCTTCCACCATATTCTATTTGTCAAAGCAAGTCTCAAGACCAGCACAGATCCTAAGCTTGGGGAAACTCCCTCTGTCGATGAAAGAAGCTGTAAGGAAAATGTAGTTATATTTAATTTCTAGGAGATTAGCAGATTTCATCTTTCATCAGCCTTTGGCCAGGGTCCCAGAGCCTATACGAGTCAGGGTTATGGCTTGAGCTTGGGTTCTGTGACTCCAGGGCTTGTGGTGTTTCTGGTTTGAACCAGGATTCAAAGCCTAGTTTGTCCAGTCTCAGCACTTAAGGTTTGCAGTAGCTCATCTCCCTGGTCCTTTGACTCTCACCCAGACTTTACCCAGAATTGCTTACTTGAAAACACACATTTATCGTTTTCAATATTCTTTCCACATGTAAGTAACAAGGTGCAGGAAGAATAAAAGCAGGCCTAGCCAGCTCCCTGGGGAGGAGGAATTTTAGCTGCTCTTTGCGATCTTGCTTCTCCCTTATGTCTTCAGTGCAAAAAGATTTCTGAATATGGACAGAATTCTCTTCTGACTAACTCTATATATAATATTTCTCAAATGTGTTGAACAAAGATGTTGATGAGAGTTGCAAGAAAAATACATGTTGCACTGTCATATAAGATCAGAAGGCAATAGGTTACAAGCTTTCCAATAGTGTGTACTGCAGAACTTCTCAGATACTTTAATAAAGGGGAAGGGAGGGGGAGGGAGGTACTAGTATATAAGATTTCTAATTATTTAACCACAGAAACCTTTTATTCCAAGGACCATATCCCAGGACTACTACAGGAGAGGTGGGATCACAATTTAGAAATTTGCCTTAAACGCACTGAAGGTGTTTTGGATGTATCATAACCATCACAGGGAGAAACTTTTTCATATATACATGCATCCTTCCCCATTATTATCACCAAATTATGATTCATGGGGACTGAGTAGTGGTCTGGGCATGCATATTTTTTAAATGTTCTCCCGGATGATCTTAATATGAACCTACCACTAGTTCATCATAAACCTGTATAATAAAGGGAAGGTGTTACTGCCAAAAAACACTCATCATAATAATGGGAATAAAGCCACCATCTACAGGAGTCTTACATGTTTTGCCCATATTGTCCTTTGTCCTCATGACCATCCTGTGAGGGGGACATCACTACTCCATTAGACAGATGAAAACCCTAAGGTACAGAAAAGGCAAAATTCACCACTTGTCTCAGAGAAGATTTTGAACACCTGCAAATGTGGTTTGCTTGTCAATTTAATACCTTAAATAATTAGTATTAATGACTTTTTTAGCTTGTTATTCCTATTGGCTATGAGACTTTGATTTTGCCCAAAGGGGGTTTTTACTAACCTCAGAGATTTCTAGAAACTCCCAACCCCACACCATATACCCACAACCATTTTCACTGCTGTGTTCTGTTCATCCAGAGTCAGTAAGACAAACTTTGTCCCAGCTCCTCTAGATCAGCACTTCTCAAGGTGGAGTCTGCCAAACCCTTATCTCAAGAGATAGTTCTTAAAAAACAAGGTCTTTGGTCAAATCTGATTAGGAGGCCGGAGTCCTGTGGACCCCTCTTGGAGGTTCCAACGTCCATGAACATTTTAAGGTCTCGGAGAAGACCTAGAGGAAGGAGGCCAGTTAAACTTTCTTTAACCCTGAGCTTTCCAAACTTATTTAACCTCAGAACCATTTGGGGCACAATAATTTTTCACTTTCATATGGAAACTTGAACACATTAATCTACATTGTGTGGAACACAAGTGATCACAACAGGTGAGGAATGACCGAGAGGCTGACCATCCTCATGGCTTAGACAGCTCATCCTTGCCTTTCCTGTCTAGGTTCAGAGGAAATTATAAACATGAGAGAGCTTCTCAAAAGGATCTTTCCCCTGTGACACAGCACATCATTCTCAAGGTTGCCAAAGAGTTAGTTTCAAAATCCATTTCCCAGAATGCAACTTGGACCAAGTCAGGTTTTGGGTTTTTTTTTTTTTTTTCAATTGGAACTTTTATCATGATGGGCCATCTTTACTTTCACAACATTATTGACCTGTTCTTGAAATATTTATTCCTACATCCCATTGCTGGGAAAAGGACAGAAAAGGAAGGAATACAAAATTAGGATTATGCCGAGGTCTGCAGAACAGGCAAGAGGACTTCATTAGAGAATTAAATTGTACAGTTTTCTCTTTGGGGACATTTTTTGACACCTGAAATCTCTTCGTTTTAAAAAAAATTTTTAATTGAAGTATAGTTAATTTACAATATTATTTTAATTTATGCTGTACAGCAAAATGAGTCAGTTCTACACATATATACATTCTTTTTTCATAGTCTTTTCCATTATGGTTTATCAAAGAATATTGAATCTAATTCCCTGTGCTATACGGTAGGACCTTGTTGTTTATCAATTCTGTATATAATAGTTTGCATCTGCTAATCCCAAACTCCCAATCCGTCCTTCTTCCACTGCCCCCGGCTTAGTAAAATCTCTTCTTTAAAGGGGTTCCAAGATGGGCACTAGAGATTTGACACCTGAAAATAAGTATGTGCCATTTATTTTGGTAGATGGAACATTTACCAAAGCCAAAGAACCAGAAATGAATTCTTCCAATTAGTATTTCAGAGCAATTCTCCTAGTTATCTTTTGTCCAAACCACTGAAGCCCAAATCCTACTGAAGTGTGTGTCAGATCATTTCCCAGTGACAAGGAATTTGAGACACCAAGTTGACATGGACCAGCCTCTTCAGCATCACCCGAAAGCTTGTCAGAAATGCAAAATTTCAGGCCCTGCCCCAAACCAAACCAGACTCTGCAGTTTAAGAGATCCCCAGGTGATTCATGTGCAATTGAAGTTGGAAAGTACTGGCCTAGAGCACCACTGATTAATGTAATAATTGTGCCTATCTGTTTTATTGCCCACGTGAAAGAGTCTTAATTGACTCTGCCTTTTAACTAGCTTGAATTCCACTGATGGTTAGTGCTTTTAAGCCATTTGCTCAACTAAAAAGAGCCATTGTAACCTGGATCCTCCGCAGTGAATGTGTGTGCTGATTTAACATATTTAGACAGGAGAGCACTTTACCTACGGAGTTGAGGTGGGATGGGGAATTATCTGTCACCATCCCAGTTCAGTGATGATGCATCTTGAATGAAACAAAAAGTCTCTGCCTGTCCATTCAACTTGTCTGCCCTGAGGGCCAGAGAAGAATCCTCTTTCCTGGTGGATTTGATAATGGGACTGCCCCTAGTGGGCTGTTACACATTTTCTTGAAGAATGATACTCAGGGCGAGCTGCCTGTGATGTTCCCTGCACTGTTTGAAACTGCAGAACCCGTTACCAGCTTGGGGCAACTACCGTTCCGGCTGGTTCCGGAGCCCGTGCGTGCCAGGAGGGCTAGTGGCGGTCGTGAGGTGGCTCTAGCCTTTCGCGTCTCTGCAGCCTGGAGACTAGAACCGGCACTTTCGTAGGACGCCACCTCCAATCGCAGCGCTGGCGCGGGCGGAGGCTAAAACACACGAGTCCTGAGACTGAGGAAAATGCGCCAAGTTCCCGTCGGCGGTGGAGTGGGGAAGACCCCAGCGGTTCGGGCGCCGGGCGAGCGGAGCCGCTTCTGGCGTTCCTTGCCGTCCTGGGGCGGGGACGGGGGCGGGCGCGGGGGCGGGCGCGGGCGCGGTCGGGCGCCGCTTCGGGGATGTAGTCGGTGCCGGCGCCCAGGCAGGACCGAGCCGCAGCCCGGGTTCCCGCTCTTGAGAGCGAATGGTCACTCCCCTGCGGGGAGGGCCATCCGGCCAGCTTTTCCGTGGGTCGCGGGCCCCCGCAGACTCGGGGCAGGGGCTCACCTGTTGCCTCCGCCCTCAGCCCGGTTAGACTTGTCGGCGTCACCGCCGCGGACCTCGCTCTGGGCCATGACCATAGTTACGGGAGAAACACTGGTGATGTCACAACTCCCAGTGATAAGGACAGCCAGGAGCAAGAAATGGTATAGCAGAAGATACGGCACCTGGTCAAATGTTATATTCTAGATATGCTTGGTGATTACAGGGTCCCTGTATAAATGAATTCTCCTCAACTCCTTGGGATTTGAAGAGAAAATGCCCCGTGTCATACCTCGTGAAAGTAATAGGCTTTCCAGAGGTAGTCCCTCAAAAAAAACCAGACGTCCCTTGAAGTTTTTTCAGAAAAAGGAAACCAAGAGAGCCTTGGATTTCACAGATTCTCAAGGAAATGAAGAAAAAAACTTCTGAATACAGAGGATCTGAAATTGATCAAGTTATTCCTGCAGCACAGTCCTCACGTGTCAACTGTGAGAAGAGAAAAAACTTGTTACCGTTTGTGGGACTGAATAATCTCGGCAATACTTGTTATCTTAATAGTATACTTCAGGTATTATATTTTTGTCCTGGTTTTAAATCTGGAGTGAAGCACTTATTTAATAGTATTTCAAGGAAGAAAGAAGCCCTAAAAGATGAAGCCAGTCAAAAAGCTAAGGGAAATTGCAAAGGAGATTCTTCAGTAAGTTTTGAACTAATATGCAGCTTGCATTCCTTGATCATTTCAGTCGAACAGCTTCAGGCTAGTTTTCTCTTACATCCAGAGAAATATACTCATAAACTTGCTACTCAGCCAAGGCGACTACTTAACACACTCAGGAAACTCAACCCTATGTATGGAGGATATCTACAGCATGATGCACAGGAAGTATTACAGTGCATTTTGGGACACATTCAAGAAACATGCCAACTCCTAAAAAAAGGAGTAAAAAATGTGGCAGAGTTATCTACTAAGGTAGAAGAAAAACATCAGAAAGAGGAAATGAGTGGTCATAACAGCATGGAGATGGACAGTATGAGGCATTCTGAAGACTATAAAGAAAAATTGCCAAAAGTACATGGGAAAAGAAAAAGTGACACTGAACTTGGTAACATGAAGAAAAACGTTAAAGTCTCTAAGGACCACCAGTCTTTGAAAGAAAACCAGAGACAAACCAGATCAAAAAGAAAAGCTACAGTTGATTCATCAGATATTCCTGCTAAAATAATCCCCAAGTACATTTCTGAAAATGAGAGTGCAAGACCCTCACAAAAGACATCAAGAGTTAAAAGAAACTGGTTCAAGTCTACAGCTAAGCAACCCAGCATTATTTCTAAATCCTTTAGTCTGGGTCAAATAACAACAAACCAAGAATCCAAAGGACAATCTAAAGAAAATGAATGTGGTCTTGAAGAGGACATGGGGAAGTATGAGAATGATAATACAGCTGATGGTTGTGGACTTGCATCTCCAGGGAAGAATGTTATGCCTGTTAAGGAAGTTAAGCCCATCAACAAAGGTGCAGAGCCAATTGGTTTTGAGCTGGTGGAGAAATTATTTCAAGGTCAGCTGGTAATAAGGACTCGTTGCTTAGAATGTGAAAGTTCAACAGAAAGAAGAGAAGAGTTTCAAGACGTCATCGTACCAGTGCAAGAAGATGAGCTTTCCAAAGTAGAGGAGAGTCCTGAAAGTTCTTCAGAGCCAAAACCAGACATGAAGACCCTGAGATGGGCAATTTCCCAGTTTGCTTCAGTGGAGAGGATTGGAGGAGAAAATAAATATTTCTGTGAAAATTGCCATCATTATACTGAAGCTGAACGAAGTCTTTTGTTTGACGCAATGCCTGAAGTTCTAACTATTCATTTGAAGTGCTTTGCTGCTAGTGGCTTCGAGTTTGATTGTTATGGTGGTGGACTTTCCAAGATCAACACTCCTTTACTGATACCTCTTAAACTGTCACTAGAAGAATGGAGCACAAAGCCAACCAATGACAGCTATGGATTATTTGCAGTTGTGATGCATAGTGGCATTACAATTAGTAGTGGGCATTATACTGCTTCTGTGAAAGTCACTGACCTTAACAGTTTAGAACTAGATGAGGAAAATTTTGTGATCGACCAAATGTGTGAAGTAGGTAAGCCAGAACCATTGAATGAGGAGGAAGCAAGGGGTGTGGTCAAAAACTGTGATGATGAAGTGTCGATTAGAGTCAGTGGAAATACCCAGCCAAGTAAGGTTTTGAACAAAAAAAATGTAGACGCTCTTGGACTTCTCAGAGGACAAAAGACTCAAGCAGATTATGAGTTATACAACAAAGCATCTCATCCTGATAAAGTTGCCAGTACAGCATTTGCTGAAAGTAGAAATTCTGAGACTAACAATACTAATGGGACCCATGAATCTGATAGAGACAAGGAATCCAATGACCAAACAGGCATTAACATGAGTGATTTTGAAAACAAAATTTCATATGCAGTGCAAAGCTTAAAGGAGTATGAAGGGAAGTGGCTGCTTTTTAATGATTCTCAAGTGAAAGTTACTGAAGAGAAGGACTTTTTGAATTCTCTTTCCCCTTCTACATCTCCTACATCTACTCCTTACTTGCTATTTTATAAGAAATTATAGAGTGAGTGTATGTTCCTTGTGTGTATATTAAACATTGGTAAATTGATTACATCAAAAAGTCTTTAGCTTATCTTTTGAAGCTATTGGATATTATTGGTCTCTCTAGGTTTCTATATAAATAGTGAAATCTGAGTTATTGAAAACCATGTTAATTTTTAGAATTCCTTTTCCTTAGTGGAGACTAGTGATTGATGCATTAGCTTCTGGGAACAAACTTGTATAGGTTCTTAACTGAATTATTCAAAATGGAAGCATTTAAACACTTTGAATTTACACCTATCTTTTGTGTTTGCTTTTTCAAATAAAGTGCTTGTATTTTTATCTCCATATTTTGCAGTAATTATCTACATGATGTTTATAGGTTCTGTGGTTTTTCAGCTAAGAAGCAGAATCTCATTTCAGTACATTTACTTGTGTAAGTCATGAAGCCAGATCTTTGATGGGCTGTATTAGAGGCACATGTATGTATTCACAATAGTGCACATTTTGTGCCTTCAGTCACTTTGAAAAGTGTCTCAGGAAACCTGAAGAGTCAGTCCTCTTCTATCTTCAAAAGAATTTTATATGTATTTATGAAAATGATCCTGTACCCTAGTAAATATTTTTCAGTGTGGACTAATTTGTATCTCTTCATAGTCATACTCTGCACGATCTGTATATAATGCAACGAAGTTCGAGGTGTGACCTTAAATTTAACTTTTTTTAAAAAACCAGGAGGTCAATAAAATTTAAACTGCTTAACAACTAAAAAAAAAAAAAGAATGATACTTAGTCTTTTTACTTTTGGACCAATGATTAAATGTTGAGCAGAGATCACATTTTCTATATCTTTTAATATAAGATCTACGTAACAGTATACAATAATACTACTACTAATAAACAACAGTATCAATAGATAACTTGGTTGAGCACATACTCTGTGCTATAAGCAGCTCTTCTAAGTGTTTCATACCTATTATTTCTTTCTACTCCTTCTGAAAAACCCTATGAGAGAGGCACTTTGATTATCCCCATTTGACAAATGAAGCAAGAACAGTTCAATAACTCTGCAAGCAGAGGACTGAGCTCAGCTTTAAACCCAAGCAGAGTTCTTTTATTTTAACTTTTCATTATGGGAATTTTCAAGTATATACAAAAGTAAGAATAATATGATAAATTTTTATGTGCTCATCACCAAATTTCAACAATCAGCTCATAACCAATCTTGTTTTATCTAGATCCCCACCCTCTTCTCTCTGTTAATTATTTTGAAGCATGTCTTTTCAATATCCAGCATTGTATCTGTAAATATTTCATTATCTATCTGTCAAGAATAGGATTTTTTTAAATATACCATTCTATCTTTGTCATGCCTAAAATAGTGGCAGTGATTCCTTGATCTCAACTTTCAAGTCGGTGTTCAATACTTCCAGTTTGTTTGAATAAGGATCAAAATAAGGCCAAATACTAAGATTACTTTCTTAAAACTCTTTTACTCTGTAGGTTCCCTATTCAGTTTTTTTTTTGTTCCCTTGCATATTTAGTTTTTGCTGCTGAATAAACCAAGTTGTTTGTCCCGTAAAATTTCCCATAGTCTGGATTTTGCTGACTGTGTTGTTTCCTTGTGGCTCCATTTTATGTTTTCCTACCCACTATATTTCTGTAAATTGGTGGTTGGATCTAGTGCCTAAATCAGACTCAGACTAGACTTGTGTTTGTGTGCATGTTTATGTCAACATTACATCATAGGAAATAAAGTGTGTTACCATCTTGAGGTACAAAATGTCTGGTGGTCTTTTTTCAGTGTAAGCAGTCATTGATGATCATTGTTTAGATCCATTAATTCAGTGGGGTTTGCAAAATGGTGACACTCTAACTCATGTATAAAGAGGAATTTCCCCTCATCAAGTATGTGGTTACTGTGCACTACCCTCTATAAAGGCAGGATAAGTGTTTGTTCCTTTCCTTTTATTTACCAGTTTTGAAACAATGACTTGATTCCCTAACATCCCCCAAAGTTGACCAATGAGTTTTTCTTTCTTAGTATCAATATGAACTCCTGGATTTAAACATGTTTGATGTATGTCAAATCATTGCAGTTATTATCTTGATTGACTATCCCATCTTTAGCCAGTGGGAACTTCTTCAAATTGGCTTCCAAGTTCTTTTGCCATGACCTCAGTAGTCTTTGATAAGTCTAGTCCCTTTCGATAGAAAAATGGCATTTAGAAATCATAGTAAGTACATGCTGGAGGTACTTTTTGCTATTGGGTTGATCATTGTTTCTAAGCCATTTAAGTGAACAGAACTAGGACTTTTTTTTTTTTAGGATTAAATACATCAAGAATTATGCTGATACTTCAATTCAAATTCAGGGCTAGAGGGTTTTACTCAACCTCATCAATATCGAGTATGTAAATCCTTCTCCCACATCAGGCAAAGTCCTTAACCACTGTACTACACAGCTCCCTTTTTGATATTTGACACTCAATATTGGACACTCACCATTAGAAGTAGAATTAACAACATTTTCAAGATGAGAAAACTTAATTTCAGAGAGACTGAATCTTGTCAAGGATTACCTAGCTAATATAGTACGGACACAGAATTGGAACTGAATTCTGATGTACCTGATTATTTCTCCCACTGCCAAAGTAAATTTTAGATTCTTTTGTATGTATTTTCCATTTGTCAAATAAATACAATTTTCATATATATGAAAATATGAAGTTTTATAAGTTTTAGTTATAATTATATACAATGATACTTAGTATGACCATGATGGACACAACCCTACAAAAAACTGTTATTTTTATTTTTATAGCCCCCTGACTTCCTTTTTTTAAAAAATTCAAACAAAAAGTCACAGAAATTATAATCATCCTCATCAGTTCACTCAGTCCCATGTAATTAACTTGTTTTTTCATCTTGATCTTTTGTTAGCACTTTTATGAATTCATCAGTTTTCCATTAGAGTTCTGAAAATGCTTATTCATTCAGTTCAGCACTGTAGTCAGTTACCAGAAACCTGTCCTTGTCAGAGTCTTTTCCATGAATTCCTTGAAGATGAAACCCTTTTGTAGGATCATTTTTGCAAAAGCATCACAGTACACCCAGAATGGTCTGTAAATGACAAAAGACTTAAAAATGACCACGGTTAAAGATTTGATGCAAGTTCATATAATGCAATTGACAAGAAAATATAGTTATTTCTGAGATATACATTTTAAAGTAATAACTAGAATTATGACTTATAACATTATACCAGTACATATAAGATTTTTAGAAATTTCATGTAATGTCTGAAACATTTATATTAACATATTTCCATACAAATAACCCAAAGAAAGTTTAGTATTACTTGTTTTTTGTTTGTTTGTTTATACTGCAGGTTCTTATTAGTCATCAATTTTATACACATCAGTGTATACATGTCAATCCCAATCAACCAATTCAGCACACCACCATCCCCACCCCACCGCAGTTTTCCCCCCTTGGTGTCCATACATTTGTTCTCTACATCTGTGTCTCAACTTCTACCCTGCAAACCGGTTCATCTGTACCATTTTCTAGGTTCCACATACCTGGGTTAATATACGATATTTGCTTTTCCCTTTTTGACTTATTCACTCTGTATGACAGTCTCTAGGTCCATCCACATCTCTACAAATGACTCAATTTCATTCCTTTTTATGGCTGAGTAATATTCCATTGTATGTATGTACCACATCTTCCTTATCCATTCGTCTGTCGATGGGCACTTAGGTTGCTTCCATGACCTGGCTATTGTAAATAATGCTGCAATGAACACTGGGGTGCATGTGTCTTTTTGAATTATGGTTTTCTCAGGGTATATGCCCAGTAGTGGGATTGCTGGGTCATATGTTAGTTCTATTTTTAGTCTTTTAAGGAACCTCCATACTGTTCTCCATAGTGGCTGTGTCAATTTACATTCCCACCAACAGTGCAAGAGGTTTCCATTTTCTTCACACCCTTTCCGGCATTTATTGCTTGTAGATTTTTTGATGATGACCATTCTGACTGGTGTGTGGTGATACCTCATTGTAGTTTTCATTTGCATTTCTCTAATGATTAGTGATGTTGAGCATCCTTTCATGTGTTTGTTGGCAATCTGTATATCTTCTTTGGAGAAATGTCTGTTTAGGTCTTCTGCCCATTTTTGGATGGGGTTGTTTGATTTTCTGATATTGACCTGCATGAGCTGTTTATATATTTTGGAGATTAATCCTTTGTCTGATGATTCATTTGCAAATATTTTCTCCCATTCTGAGGGTTGTCTTTTCATCTTGTTTATGGTTTCCTTTGCTGTGCAAAAGCTTTTAAGTTTCATTAGGTCCCATTTGTTTATTTTTGTTTTTATTTTCATTACTGTAGGAGGTGGATCAAAAAAGATCTTGCTGTGATTTATGTCACAGAGTGTTCTTCCTATGTTTTCCTCTAAGAGTCTTATGGTGTTCGGTCTTACATTTAGGTCTCTAATCCATTTTGAGTTTATTTTTGTGTATGGTGGTAGGGAGTGTTCTAATTTCATTCTTTTACCTGTAGCTGTCCAGTTTTCCCAACACCACTTATTGAAGAGACTGTCTTTTCTCCATTGTATATCCTTGCCTCCTTTTTCGTAGATTACTTTACCGTAGGTGCATGGGTTTATCTCGGGGATTTCTATCTTGTTCCGTTGATCTGTGTTTCTGTTTTTGTGCCAGTACCATATTGTCTTGCTTACTGTAGCTTTCTAGTATAGTCTGAAGTCAGTGAGTCTGATTCCTCCTGCTCTGTTTTTTTCCCTCAAGACTGCTTTGGCTATTCGGGGTCTTTTGTGTCTCCATACAGATTTTAAGAATTTTTGTTCTAGCTCTGTGAAAAATGCCATTGGTAATTTGATGGGGATTGCACTGAATCTGTAGATTGCTTTGGGTAGTATAGTCATTTTCACAATATTGATTCTTCTAATCCAAGAACATGGCATATCTCTCCATCTGTTGGTATCATCTTTAATTTCTTTCCTCAGTGTCTTATAGTTTTCTGCATACAGGTCTTTTGTCTTCCTAGGCAGGTTTATTCCTAGGTATTTTATTCTTTTTGTTGCAATGGTAAATGGGAGTGTTTCCTTCATTGCTCTTTCAGATTTTTCATCATTAGCGTATAGGAATGCAAGAGATTTCTGTGCATTAATTTTGTATCGTCCCACTTTACCAAGTTCATTGATTAGCTCTAGTAGTTTTCTGGTGGCATCTTTAGGATTCTCTATGTATAGTATCATGTCATCTGCAAACAGTGACAGTTTTACTTCTTCTTTTCCAATTTGTATTCCTTTTATTTCTTTTTCTTCTCTGACTGCCGTGGCTAGGACTTCCAAAACTATGTTGAATAATAGTGGTGAGAGTGGACATCCTTGTCTTGTTCCTGATCTTAGAGGAAATGCTTTCAGTTTTTCACCATTGAGAATGTTGTTTGCTGTGGGTTTGTTGTATATGGCCTTTATTATGTTGAGGTAGGTTCCCTCTATGCCCACTTTCTGGAGAGTTTTTATCATAAATGGGTGTTGAATTTTGTCAAAAGCTTTTTCTGCATCTATTGAGATGATCATATGGTTTTTATTCTTCAATTTGTTAATATGGTGTATCACATTGATTGATTTGCATATATTGAAAAATCCTTGGTCCCTGGGATAAATTCCACTTGATCATGGTGTATGATCCTTTTAATGTGTTGTTGGATTCTGTTTGCTAGTATTTTGTTGAGGATTTTTGCATCTATATTCATCAGTGATATTGGTCGGTAATTTTCTTTTTTTTGTAATATCTTTGTCTGGTTTTTTGTATCAGGGTGATGGTGGCCTCATAGAATGAGTTTGGGAGTGTTCATTCCTCTGCAATTTTTTGGAAGAGTTTGAGAAGGATGGGTGTTATCTCTTCTCTAAATGTTTGATGGAATTTACCTGTGAAGCCATCTGGTCCTGGACTTCTGTTTGTTGGAAGATTTTAAATCACAGTTTCAATTTCATTACTTGTGAGTGGTCTGTTCATATTTTCTATTTCTTCCTGGTTCAGTCTTGGAAGGTTATACCTCTTTAAGAAGTTGTCTGTTTCTTCCAGGTTGTCCATTTTGTTGGCATAGAGTTGCTTGTAGTAGTCTATTAGGATGCTTTGTATTTCTGCAGTGTCTGTTGTAACTTCTCCTTTTTCATTTTTAATTTTATTGATTTGAGCCCTCTTCCTCTTTTTCTTGATGAGTCTGGCTAATGGTTTATCAATTCCATTTATCTTCTCAGAGAACCAGCTTTTAGTTTTATTTATCTTTGCTATTGTTTTCCTTGTTTCTATTTCATTTATTTCTGCTCTGATTTTTATGATTTCTTTCCTTCTGCTAAGTTTGGGTTTTGTTTGTTCTTCTTTCCCTAGTTCCTTTAGGTGTAACGTTAGAGTGTTTATTTGAGATTTTTCTTGTTTATTGAGGTAGGCTTGTGTAGCTATAAACTTCCCTCATAGAAGTGCTTTTGCTGTATCCCCTATGTTTTGGATCTTTGTGTTTTCATTGTCATTTGTCTGTAGGTATTTTTTGAATTCCTCTTTGATTTCTTCAGTGATTTCTTGGTTATTTAGTAACGTATTGTTTAGTCTCCATATGTTTTTGGTTTTTACTTTTTTTCCCCTGTAATTGATTTCTAATCTCATAGCGTTTTGGTCAGAAAAGATGCTAGATGTGATTTAAGTTTTCTTAAATTTACTGAGGCTTGATTTGTGACCCAAGATGCGATCTATCCTGGAGAATATTCCTTGCACACTTGAGAAGAAAGCGTAATCTGCTGTTTTTGGGTGGAATGTCCTATAAATATCAATTAAATCTATCTCGTCTTTTGTGACATTTAAAGCTTGTGTTTCCTTATTAATTTTCTGTCTGGATGATCTGTCCATTGGTGTAGGTGAGGTGTTAAAGTCCCCCACTATTATTGTGTTACAGTCGATTTCCTCTTTTAGAGCGGTTAGCAGTTGCGTTATGTATTGAGGTGCTCCTATGTTGCTTGCATATATATTTATAATGGTTGTATCTTCACTTGGATTGATCCCTTGATCATTATGTAGTGTCCTTCCTTGTCTCTTGTAAGGTTCTTTAAAGTCTTTTATCTGATATGAGTATTGCTACTCCAGCTTTCTTTTGATTTCCATTTGCATGAAATATGTTTATCCATCCCCTCACTTTCAGTCTGTATGTGTCCCTGGGTCTGACGTGGGTCTCTTGTAGACAGCATATATAAGGGTCTTGTTTTTGTATCCATTCAGCAAGCCTGTGTCTTCTGGTTGGGGAATTTAATCCATTCACGTTTAAGGTAATTATCGATATGTATATTCCTATTACCATTTTCTTAATTTTGGGGGGTTTGTTTTTGTAGGTCATTTTCTTCTCTTGTGTTTCCCAGTTAGAGAAGTTCCTTTAGCATTTGTTGTAGAGCTGGTTTGGTGGTGCTGAATTCTCTTAGTTTTTGCTTGTCTGTAAAGCTTTTGATTTCTCTATCGAGTCTGAATGAGATTCTTGCTGGGTAGAGTAATCTTGGTTGTAGGTTCTTGCCTTTCATCACTTTAAATATATCATGCCACTCCCTTCTGGCTTGTAGAGTTTCTGCTGAGAAATCAGCTGTTAACCTTATGGGAGTTCCCTTATATGCTATTTGTCATTTTTCCTTTGCTGCTTTTAATAATTTTTGTCTTTAATTTTTGTATAGTTGATTACTATGTGTCTCAGTATGTTTCTCCTTGGGTTTATCCTGCCTGGGACTCTGTGTGCTTCCTGGACTTGGGTGGCTATTTCCTTTCC
Source organism: Mesoplodon bidens (assembly GCF_964165515.1). Lineage (NCBI taxonomy): Eukaryota > Metazoa > Chordata > Mammalia > Artiodactyla > Ziphiidae > Mesoplodon > Mesoplodon bidens. Next base: position 170,778,961 of record NC_138160.1, on the reverse strand, counting down.
CATGTTAGGGAAGTTTTCAAATATTTTCTCGGGTCCTTTCTCTTCTCCTTCTGGGACCCTTATAATGGAATGTTGTTGCATTTAATGTTGTCCCAGAGGTCTCTTAGGCTGTCTTCATTTCTTTTCATTCTTTTTTCTTTATTCTTTTCAGCGGCAGTGAATTCCACCATTCTGTCTTTCCAGTCACTTATCTGTTCTTCTGCCTCAGTTATTCTGCTAGTGATTCCTTCTAGTTTATTTTTCATTTCAGTTATTGTATTGTTCATCTCTGTTTGTTTGTTCTTTAATTCTTCTAGGTCTTTGTTAAATATTTCTTGCATCTTCTCGAATTTTGCCTCCATTCTTTTTCCAAGGTCCTGGATCATCTTCACTATCATTATTCTGAATTTGTTTTCTGTAAGGTTGCCTATCTCCACTTCATTTAGTTGTTTTTCTGGGGTTTTATCTGGTTCCTTTCTCTGGTATATAGCCCTCTGCCTTTTCATCTTGCCTATCTTTCTGTGAATGTGGTTTTTGTTCCACAGGCTGCAGGATTGTAGTTCTTGTTGCTTCTGCTGTCTGCCCTCTGGTGGATGAGGCTCTCTAAGAGGCTTGTGGAAGTTTCCTGATGGGAGGGACTGGTGGTGCGTAGAGCTGGCTGTTGCTGTGGTGGGCAGAGGTCAGTAAAACTTTAATCCACTTGTCTGCTGATGGGGGGGCTGGGTTCCCTCGGTGTTGGTTGTTTGGCCTGAGGCGACCCAGCACTGGAGCTCTTTGGTGGGACTAATGGTGGACTCTGGGAGGGCTTATGCCAAGGAGCACTACCCAGAACTTCTGCTGCCAGTGTCCTTGTCCCTTGGTGAGCCACAGCTGCCCCCCGCCTCTGCAGGAGACCCTCCAACACTTGCAGGTAGGTCCGGTTCACTCTCCTATGGGGTCACTGGTGCTTCCCCTGGGTCCCGATGCGCACACTACTTTGTGTGTGCCCTCCAAGAGTGGAGTCTCTGTTTCCCCCAGTCCTGCTGAAGTCCTCCAATCAAATCCCACTAGCCTTCAAAGTCTGATTCTCTAGGAATTCCTCCTCCTGTTGCCACACCCCCAGGTTGGGAAGCCTGACGTGTGGGTCAGAACCTTCACTCCAGTGGATGGACTTCTGTGGTATAAGTGTTCTGCAGTTTGTGAGTCACCCACCCAGCAGTTATGGGATTTGATTTTATTGTGATAGCACCCCTCCTTCCATCTCAGTGTGGTTTCTCCTTTGTCTTTGCATGCGGGATATTGTTTTTGGTGAGTTCCAGTGTCTTCCTGTCGATGATTGTTCAGCAGTTATTTTCGATTCAGGTGTTCTCAAAAGAGGGAGTGAGAGCATGTCCTTCTACTCCGCCATCTTGAATCAATCTCTCAACGACTCCTTTTTTCAATTTAATTGTATTGAAGTATTGTTGATTTACAATGTTGTATTAGTTTCTGGTGTACAGCCAGGTGATGCAGTTATACGTATATATGTATTCTTTTTCATATTCTTTAACTTTATGTTTTATCACAAGATATTGAATATAGTTCCCTATGCTATACAGTAGGATATTGTTGTTTATCCATTTTATATATAATAGTTTGCATCTGCTAATCCCAAACTCCTAATCCGCCCCTCTGCCAAGCCCCTCCCCTTTGGCAACCACAAATCTGTTCTCTATGTCTGTGAATCTGTTTCATAGATAAGTTCATTTGTGACAATGACTCCTTCTTCATGCTTCTGTAGATTGGCAGGGTGGCTCCTCTGCTGGTTTGGCCCAGACTCAAAATGCTGGAGGGTCTATTGGGTTGAGGGTCCAAGAGAGCCTCAGTGGTATATTTGGCAGTTGATGTTAGATGTGGGCTATGATGCCTTGCTTCTCCCCACGTTGCTTCCCCCCCCCCCCCCATAGACTAGATTAGCTTCCTTACATGGTGGTCTCAGGGAAGCATTCCAAGATGGTGGAGACAGAAGCTGCAAGGCTGTTGCTTCCACCATATTCTATTTGTCAAAGCAAGTCTCAAGACCAGCACAGATCCTAAGCTTGGGGAAACTCCCTCTGTCGATGAAAGAAGCTGTAAGGAAAATGTAGTTATATTTAATTTCTAGGAGATTAGCAGATTTCATCTTTCATCAGCCTTTGGCCAGGGTCCCAGAGCCTATACGGGCCAGGGTCCCAGAGCCTATACGAGTCAGGGTCATGGCTTGAGCTTAGGTTCTGTGACTCCAGGGCTTTGGCGCTTCTTCTACAGCACGACCACCTTTGCTGCAAGAGTAAATGCAGCTCAGGGATGAGGCAAAGATTTTCTGTCTTTAGACGTTTTAGGGCACTGGGCACCTGCTGTGTCTGTTGAAAAATGTCATAATCCTGAAACATTGTGGTTTAGACATAACATAGTTCTTTATTTGTACACCAAAATACCCATAATATGTTTACATCGTATAATTCAGTGTAGGCTCCTTAAAATGAGAACCTGACAGAATGGCTTGCTCTTCCAGGAGAACTAATGTGCATTTGTGTGGCTTAAGAGAGATTTGTTTAGGTTTCATCCTCTCAGTTATTCACAGAAATCTAGGCCTAGGAAAATAAGCTCTTTAAAAATGATGAGGTTTGTGTAGTGGTCACGTGTTTCCCAAGCATTTGGCTAAAGCTTGAGAAGATGAAACAAGGGTGACTGAAAACAAAAAAGAGATTAAATTTCAAGCCAACAGGGGCTCCTTTAAAACCTTAGAAAGAACAGAGCAGTCTGTTGAATAGAAAACCTATAGGAGAATCTGCCCAAATAGATTCCCAAACAGTAGTGATCTGTTTTGAGTAGTAGAAGAAAGTGTTTCACAAAACAGTTTGATTTTTTTTTTTCTTCAGTGCTTGGGATGGCGACCTTTAGACCTGTACTGTGGCCTGAAAAATGTACTTAATGGCACTCAAAATGGTTTCTTAGAAGAGAATGCAGTAAAGTATAAATACTTGGTCTCCCATTCCTGCCTGCTAAGGGGGAGGAGATTGCTGCTCAGCGGCCTGCTTCTGCAGTGCTGGCTGGGGCAGAGGACAGAAGAAAGTGCCAGGAGGTGGGCAGCTTTGCAGGAGGAAGGGACCCAAGCCACCAGGGAGAAAGGACCCTGGATGGGATGCTGCTGAGGAGCTCTGAAGGAAGAGAAGGACAGCAGTGCACAGGGCACCTTTGGGGAGAAGGACGTGTGCTTGTGAATCACCTGGGAGGATTTTTAGGAAGTTCAATCTTGTTCTCTAGTGCGGGGTGCAATTCCCTGTTTGTGCTTCAAGATACCTTCCCTAAAGTCTTTGCTGCTTCTTGAGACTTTTGGGGTCCAGTTTGTGTTTATTTTGAATATGACCCCAGATGGAGAAGCAGGAGCTAGAAGACCTAGTTTCATTTGAGTTATGCTAATTTTCTCCTAATCTTATTTTCTAGGCATTTTCACCTTTCCAACCATGAATTTTTTTTCCATTGGTGGGGGGTTTACCAACCCTACAGGTGTTTTTTTTTTTTTCCTTTCCTAATTTTGTTGTTGGCTTTTGCTAGTCGTGAGTTCTGATGTCTGTCTACAAGGCTGTCGCTGAAAAGTGCTCCCTGGGCCAATAGTGAGAGTTCAAGATATTGCTGATGCAACAGCAGGCATTTTCAAGGCCCAGCGCAGGCTGCTGTGAGCTGCACATCTGAGCACTGGCCTGCTTTCCCTAGCACAATTTTGCAAGTAATTTAGCAACTATGATGGTGCCCCAGGGCCACCCTGGCATTGGAGCCAGCAGGCATTCAAGTCATGCCGTTTGTATTCCGTGGTGTTTCTAGACAAGCTTTGTTACTCATATGAAAATCAGTTGTCATTGTGTTCCATTTCCCACCTCCGGCCCTTTCATGTTCCTTTTGTGACTGTGGGAGAGGACATCTGAGTAGGGGGATATTTGGATTAAGATGAAAAAATAAGAGTCTTCCCTGGGGTAGTGTCAAAACCATAATGATAATAATGAGAGCACATACATGCATAGGTGCGTTGACTCTTACAGCCTTAGGAAGTAGGAGTGTCTAAATTTTGCAGGGGCTGGGAAATTATTATTTTTTAAAATGGTATTTTATATTGGAGTATAGTTGATTGACAACGTCGTGCTGGTTTCAGGTGTACAGCAAAGTGATTCAGTGATACATATACATGTATCCCTTCTTTTTCAGATTCTTTTCTCATAGGTTATTACAGAGTATTGAGTCTAGTTCTCTGTGCTATGCAGTAGGTTCATGTTGATTATCTATTTTATATATAGTAGTGTGTTTATGTTAATCCCAACCTCCTAATTTTCCCCTCCCACCCACCTTTCCCCTTTGGTAACCATAAGTTTGTTTTCTAAGTCTGTGAGTCTGTTTCTGTTTTTAAATAAGTTCATTTGTATCATTTTTAATTAGATTCCACATATAAGTGATATCGTATGATATTTGTCTTTCTCTGTCTGAAGGGCTGAAGGGCTGAGAAATTAAACAATTTACTTAGGGTTACACACCAAGTAAGTGGCAAAACTGACTTTTAAAAAGTATCTTTAATTTTTAAAAAAATTAATTAATTTTTGGCTGCGTTGGGTCTTCGTTGCTGCATGTGGGCTTTCTGTAGTTGTGACGAGCGGGGGCTACTCTTTGTTGCGGTGTGTAGTCTTCTCATTGCGGTGGCTTCTCTTGCTGTGGAGCACGGCTCTAGGCGCACGGGCTTCAGTAGTTGTGGTGCATGGGCTCAGTAGTTGTGGATTGCAGGCTCTACAGTGCAGGCTCAGTAGTTGTGGCTCATGGGCTTGGTTGCTCTGCGGCATGTGGGATTTTCCTGGACCAGGGCTCAGAACCGTCTCCCCTGCATTGGCAGGTGGATTCTTAACCACTGCACTGCCAGAGAAGTCCCCCAAACTGACATTTGAACCCATATCTTGGCATAAGTTCCTAACCCTTAAGCTACAGTGTACCTCCTAGATGAGGGTCAGGAGGTCTGAGTTCTAACATAGCTGTTTGCTCTTGTGCAAGTCAGTTCCCCTGCCCAGATCTCAGTTTTTTTCAGGTGTAAAGTGAAATTTGGCTATAATCTTTTTTTTTTTTTTTTTTTTTTTGCGGTACGTGGGCCTCTCACTGCTGTGGCCTCTCCCGTTGCGGAGCACAGGCTCCGGACGCGCAGGCTCAGCGGCCATGGCCCACGGGCCTAGCAGCTCCGCGGCATGTGGGATCTTCCCAGACTGGGGCACGAACCCATGTCCCCTGCATCGGCAGGCGGACTCTCAACCACTGCGCCACCAGGGAAGCCCTTGGTTATAATCTTTAAAGTCCATTCCAGCTGTATGAGTTTGTGATTCAGGAATTTACAGACACTTCTTATGTGCCAGGATGCTGATCTTATGATAGAAGGGAAGGCATTCCTGCCTTCTGGGTGGGCCATGGAACCAGTTATAGTCTAACAGGAGTAAATAAGAGTATAACGGTCCTGGCACGTAGCAGGCAGAAGTCATGCTCAAAGTAGTTAATAACTTGTTTGGTAATGAAAATCAACATATAAAATAAACTAATTTGAAAAGCCCTTTTAGTTTATATACTATCTATCTATATTTTAAAACTGCTTGGCAAATAATGTAAGTTGTGATGCATATCATTGGTCAAATCATTCTAATTTCCAAGTCATTTGTTGAGTTTTAGATTTTTTCCAGTTTTATTGAGATATAATTGACATATTTAAGATGTACAATGTGTTGATTTGATACACTTATATATTGCAAAATGACAACTACCATAGCATTAACTAACACCTCCATCACATCACAGAATACTTATTTTTGTGGTGAGAACATTTAAGATCTAGTCTTTTAGCAACTTTCAGGTATATAATGCAGTATTATTAACTATAAGCACTATGCTGTACACTGGATCCCCAGAACCTTTTCATCTTATGACTGGAAGTCTGTATTTTTTGACCAACATCTCCCCTTTCCCCCCAGACATTTGTAACCACAGTTCTAGTCAGTTTCTATGAATTCAGGTTTTTTGATTCCAAATATGTGATATCATAGTATTATTTGTCTTTCTCTGTCTGACTTATTTTACTTAGCTTAATGACCTCAAGTTTCATGCATGTTGTCACAATGGGCAGGATGTCCTTCTTTCTCATGGCTGAATAATATTCCATTGTGTATGTACGTATATACGCTACATCTTTATCCATTCATCTGTTGACTAACACCTAGGTTGTTTTGATATCTTGGCTATTGTGAATAATGCTGCAATGAATATGGGAGTGCAGATAGCTCTTCCAGATCCTGTTTTCATTTCCTTTGGATATATACCCAGAAGAAGGATTGCTGGATTATGTGGTAGCTCTGTTTTTAATTTTTTGAGGAGCCTCCATACTGTTTTCCATAGTGGCACCACCAATTTACATTCTGGTCAACAGTGCACAAGGGTTCCCTTTTCTCCACATCCTCCCCAAAACTTGTTGTCTCTTTTCTTTTTCAAGGCAGCGATTCTAACAGGTGTGAGGTGATACCTCATACGGTTTTGATTTGCATTTTCCTGATGATTAGTGATGTTGAGCACCTTTTCATGTACCTGTTGGCCATCTGTATGTCTTCTTTGGAAAAATGTCAATTCAGTTCCTGTGCACCTTTTAAAATTATATTGTTTATTTATTTATTTACTTTTTTTTGCGGTACGTGGACCTCTCACTGCTGTGGCCTCTCCCGTTGTGGAGCACAGGCTCCGGACATGCAGGCTCAGCGGCCATGGCTCACGGGCCCAGCCGCTCCGCGGCATGTGGGATCTTCCTGGACTGGGGCACGAACCCGTGTCCCCTGCATCGGCAGGCGGACTCTCAACCACTGCGCCACCAGGGAAGCCCTATATTGTTTATTTTTGAATTGTATGGGTTCTTTATATATTTTGGATATTAAACCCTTATCACATAGGTGGTTTGCAAATGTTTTCTCTCATTCAGTAGGTTGCCTTTTCATTTTGTTGATGGTTTCCTTTGCTGTGCAGAAGCTTTTAATCTGATGTAGTCCCACTTGTTTGTTTTTGCTACTGTTGTTTTTGCTTTTGCTGTCAAATCCAAAAAATCATTGACAAGACTGATGTCAGGGAGCTTACCTCCTATGTTTTTTTTTTTTTTTCCTAGGAGTCTTGTCATTTCAGGTCTAAATCTTCACACCATACACAAAAATCAACTCAAAATGGATTAAGATAGGGGTCTGGTTTCATTTTTTTGTATGTGGCTTTCCAGTTTCCCAGCACCATTTATTGAAGATACTATCCTTTCTCCATTGTATACTAATGGTTCCTTTGTTGTAAATTAATTAGCCATATATGTGTGGATTTGTTTCAGGGCTCTAAATTCTGTTCTGTTGATCTGTGTCTTTATTTTTATCCCAATACCATACTATTTGATTACTATAGCTTTGTAATATTGTTTGAAACCAGGAAGTGTTATACCTCCAGCTTTGCTCTTTCTCAATATTGCTTTGGCTATTGTGGATTTTTTGTGGTTGCATACACATTTTAGGATTGTTTGTTCTATATCTGTGAAAAATGCCATTGGAATTTTGATAGAGATTGCATTGCATTGGGTAGTATGGACATTTTAACAGTATTATTCAAATCCATGAGCATAAAATATCTTTCCATTTGTGTCTTCAATTTCTTTCACCAATGTCCTATAGTTTCCAATGTACAGACCTTTCACCTCCTTGCTTAAATTTATTCCTAAGTATTCTTTTGGGTGCTATTTTAAATGACTTTGTTTTCTTAATTTCCCTTTCTGGATAGTTCACTATTATTGTATAGGAATGCAATTGATTTTTGTATATTTTTACTGAGTTTGTTTTCGTTCCAACAGGGTTTTTTTGGTTTTGATCCTTTAGGGTTTTCTATACATGATAGGTCTTCTTCAAATAGAGAAGATTTTACTTCTTCTTTTCTGATTTGAATAACTTTTCTTTATCTTGCCTAACTGCAAGTCTAGGACTTGCAGTGATATGTTGAATAGGAGTGCTAAGAGTGGACCGTCTTGTCTTGTTTTTGATCTTAGAGGAAAGGCTTTCAGCTTTTTACCACTGACTATGGTGTTAGCTATGGGCTTGCCATATATGGCTTTTATTATGTTGAGGTACATCCCCTCTGTACCCAGTTTAAGTTTTTATCATTAAAGGATGTTGAATTTTGTCAAATACTTCTTCTTCATCTCCTAAGATGATCATACAACTTTTATTCTTTATTTTGTTAATATGGTGTATCACATCAATTAGCTTATGTTGAATCATTCTTGTATCACTGGAATAAATTCCATCTGGTTATGGTATATGATCCTTTTAATGTACTGTTGAATTCTGTTTGTTTAATATTTTGTTGAGGTTTCTTGCATTTATGTTCATCAGAGATAAGAGCCTGTAATTTCTTTTCTTGAAGTGTCATTGTCTGGCTTTGGTATCAGGGTAATGCTGGCCTCGTAAAACGGGTTTAGTAGTGTTCTCTCCTCTTCTAAGTTTTAGATTCTGTTGTGCTCTTTCAGTGCAGCTGCCATTGGCTGAAAGATGCCTGTCTGAACCACGATTTGACATGAGGCACTACGTCAAAGCCTTTCAGTGACTTCCCCAATATATGGATGGTATTTAGGGTACCAGAGCCGTGCACTGTGCTCTAGCAGGAGAGTGCTCAGGAGCATTTCCCATGAGTCAGGGGATGGGTACATCCATGGATGCCAATAGTTCCCATATGGATTTGACCCTGAAGGCAGAGACAGAGGCACAGGCTGACTATACTGTCTGCCTTGATGCCTTCACCAATGCTGGGTCTCTGCAGGGTAGTAGGTGGAGCTGCATAACCTTGCTACCACCACCCTTGCCCATTACACAACTGCAATGACATGTTAGACATCCAGACAGGAAATCAATAAGGAAACTTTTACTTTAAATGACATGTTAGATCAAATGGACTTAATAGATACATATAGAACGTTTAATCCAAAAGCAGCAGAATACACATTCTTTTTAAGAGCACATGAAATATTCTCTAGGATAGATCACATGATAGGCCACAAAACAAGCCTCAGTAAATTTAAGAAGATTGAAATAATATCAAGCATCTTTTCTGACCACAGTGGTATGAAACTAGAAATCAACTATAAGGAAAGAAACTGCAGAAAAACACAAATACACGGAGGCTAAACAATATGCTACAAAATGACAAATAGGTCACAGAAGAAATCAAAGAGGAAGTAAAAAATACCTGGAGACAAATGAAAATGGACACACAATGATCCAAAATCTGTGGGGTGCAGGAAAAGCCGCTCTAAGAGGGAAGTTTATAGCAATACAAGTTTACCTCAGAAAGAAAGAAAAATTTCAAAAAACCTAAGCTTTCTAATCTTTCTAAAGTAACTAGAAAAAGAAGAACAAACAAAACCCATGGATAGTAGAATAAAAACCATAAAGATCAGAGCAGAAAAAAATGAAATAGAGACTAAAATAAAATAAAATAGAAAAGATCAATGAAACTAAGACTGGTTCTTTGGGCTTCCCTGGTGGTGCAGTGGTTGAGAGTCTGCCTGCCGACCTTTGAAAAGACAAAATTGAGAAAACTTTAGCCAGACTTATCTAGGCAAAAAGAGAGAGGGCCCAAATAAATAAAATCAGATATGAAAAAGTAGAAGTTACAACCAACACCACAGAAATACAAAGGATTGTAAAATATTACTATGAACAAATATATGCCAATAAAATGAACAACCTAAAAGAAATGGATAAATGCCTAGAAACATATAATCTCCCAAGACTAAATCAGGAAGAAATAGAAAATATGAACACACAAATTACCACTAATTAAATTGAACCAACAAACAAAGTCCAGGAGAGGTTGGCTTCACAGGTGAATCCCACCAAACATTTAAAGAAGAGTTAATGCCTATCCTTCTCAAACTATTCCAAAAAATTGGAGAGGAAGGAATGTTTCTGAACTCATTCTATGATCCTAGCATAGAATCACCCTGGTACCAAAACCAGACAAAGGCACCACAAAGAAAATTACAGGCCAATATCACTGATGAACACAGATGCAAAAATTCTCAACAAATATTAGCAAGCCAAATTCAATAATACATTAAAAGCATCATGTAGCATGATCAAGTGAAGTTTATCCCAGGGTTGCAAGGATGGTCAATATCTGCAAATCAGTTAATGTGATACACCACATCAACAAATTGAAGAATAAAAATCATATGATCATCTCAATAGAAGAGAAAAAACTTCTGGCAAAATTCAACATCCATTTATGATAAAACTCTCAACAAAGTGGGTGTAGAGGGAACATATCTCAACATAATGAAGGCCATATATGACAAGTCCACAGCTAACATCATACTCAATGGTGAAAAGCTGAAAGCATTTCCTCTAAGGTCAGGAATGAGATGGGGAAGTCCACTCTCACCACTTTAATTCAACATAGTATTAGAAGTCCTAACAACAGCAATCAGTCAAGAAAAAGATATAAAAGACGTCCCAATTGGGAAGGAAGAAGTAAAACTATCACTGTTGGCAAATGACATGATACTATATATAGAAAACTTAAGACACCACCAAAAAACTATTAGAACTAACAAATTAATTCTGTAAAGTTGCAGGGTACAAAATTAATATACACAATTCTCTTGCATTTCTATACACTAAAACCAAATTGTTAGAAATTAAGAAAACAATCCCATGTACAGTTTCATCAGAGAATAAAATGCCTAGTAATAAATATAAGCAAGGAGGTTAAAGACCGTTACTCAGAAAACTATAAGACACTATTGAAAGAAATTGAAGATGACACAACAGTTGGAAAGATACACAATGCTTATGGATTGGAAGACTTAGTATTGTTAAAATGACCATACAACCCAAGGCAAACTACCAGTTTGACAAGCAATCCCTATCAAAATACTAATGGCTTATTTTACAGAACTAGAACGACTAATTCTAAAATTCATATGGAAACACAAGTACCCCAAATAGCCAAAACAACTTTGAGAAAGAAGAACAAAGTGGGAGGTATCACACGCCTTGATCTCACACTATACTACAAAGCTACCATAATCAAAAGAGTATGGTACTGGCACAAAAGCAGACACACAGATAAATGGAACAAAATAGAGAGCCCAGAAATAAACCCATGCTTATATGTTCAATTAATCCATGACAAAGAAGGTAAGAACATACAATGAGGAAAAGACACCCTGTTCAATAAATGGTGTTACAAAAACTGGATAACTATGTGCAAAAGAATTTTACTGGACTACTTTCTCACACTATGTACAAAAATAAGTTCAAAATTGATTAAAGAGCTAAATGTAAGACCTGAAGCCATAAAACTTCCAGAAGTAAATGTAAGCAGTGTGCTCTTTGACATTGGGTTTAGAAATATCTTTCTGGATCTGTCTCCTCTGGCAAGGGAAACAAAGCAAAAATCAACAAATGGGACTACATCAAACTGAAAAGCTTTTGCACAGTGAAGAAAATCATCAAAAAAATGAAAAGCCAGCCTACTGACTGAATGGGAGATTTGCAAGTGATGTATCTGATAAGAGGTTAATATCCAAAATGTACAAAAAACACACACAACTCAACATCACTAAAACAAACAACCTGATTTAAAAATGGGCAGAAGACCTGAATAGACATTTTTCCAAAGAAGACATATAGATGGCCACCAGATGTATCAAAAGAGACTCAACGTCACTAATAATCAGGGCAATGTAAATTGGAACCACAATGATATATAATCTCACACTTGTCAGAATGCCTATTAGCAAAAAGATAACAAAATCTCAACATAATAAAAGCCATTTATGACAAATCCACAGCCAATATAATACTTAATGCTGAAAAGCTGAAAGCCTTCCTGCTAAATTCTGGAACAAGACAAGGATGCCCATTCTCACTATTTCTCTTCAGCATTGTATTGTAAGTCCTAGACACAACAATAAGACGAGAAACAGAAATATGTAAAAGGTACCCAAATTGAAATAGAGGAGGTAAAATGATTCAGTTATACATATACATGTATCTATTCTTTTTCAAACACATTTAGGTTATTACAAAATATTGAGCAGAGTTCCCTGTGCTATACAATAGTTCCTTGTTGGCTCTCCATCTTAAATATAGCAGTGTGTACGTGTTAATCCACTTTCACTTTGCTGTTTACCTAAAACTAACACATTATTAATCAACTATACTCCAATATAAAATAAAAATTAAAAAGAAGAAACAGAGCATTGGTCACTAAACATAATTTTTACTGTTTCTTAGAATGGCAATAGATTAATAAAATATGCAAATAAAAAAATCAAAAAACAAACAGAAATAGAAGAGGTAAAGTTGTCATTATATGCAGATGACATGATACTCTATATAGAAAACCCTAAAGACTCCACACAAAAGCTATTAGAACTAACAAATGAATTCAGCAAAGTATCGGGATACAAGATCAATATACAGAAACTTGCTGCATTTCTTTACATTAACAATGAAATCAGAAAGAGAAAGTAAAAAAACAATCCCATTTAAAACTGTGTCAGGGCTTCCCTGGTGGCGCCGTGGTTGAGAGTCCGCCTGCCGATGCAGGGGACGGGGGTTTGTGCCCCAGTCCGGGAAGATCCCACATGCCGTGGAGCTGCTGGGCCCGTGAGCCATGGCTGCTGGGCCTGCGCGTCCGGAGCCTGTGCTCCGCAACGGGAGAGGCCACAGCAGTGAGAGGCCCGCGTACCGCAAAAAAACTAAGAAAAATAAAAGTTCTGTTAGGGCTTCCCTGGTGGCGCAGTGGTTGAGAGTCTGCCTGCTGATGCAGGGGACATGGGTTTGTGCCCCGGTCCGGGAGGATCCCACATGCTGCGGAGCGGCTAGGCCCGTGAGCCATGGCCGCTGAGCCTGTGTGTCCAGAGCCTGTGTTCTGCGAAGGGAGAGGCCAGGACACTGAGAGGCCCGCGTACCGCAAAAAAAAAACAAAAACAAAAAACAAAACCTGTGTCAAATAAAAAATACCTAGAAATAAGCCTAACCAAGGAGGTGAAAGATCTATATGCTGAGAACTGGTAAAACATTGATAAAGGAAATAGAAGATGATGCAAAGAAATGGAAAGATATCCCATGCTCTTGGATTAGGAGAATTAACGTTGTTAAAATGGCCATACTACCCAAAGCAATCTTCCAATTTAATGCAATCCCTATTAAATTACTCATGACATGTTTCACAGAACCAGAAAAAATAATCCTCAAATTTATATGGAACCACAAAAGACCCAGAATTGCCTAAGCAATTCTGAGGAAAACGAACAAAGCTGGAGGCATAACCCTCCAGACTTCAGAGAATACTACAAAGCTAAATAATCACAACAAAAACATATAGATCAGTGGAACAGAATAGACATCCCAGAAATAAACCTGCACACCTCCAGTCAATTAATCTTCAACAAAAGAGGCAAGAATATACAATGGAGAAAAGTCAGTTTCTTCAGCAAGTAGTGTTGGGAAAGCTGGACAGCCTCATGTAAATCAATGAAGTTAGAATACTCCCTCACACCATACATGAAAATAAACTCAAAATGGCTTAAAGACTTAAATATAAGACATGATACCATAAGACTCCTAGAAGAGAACATAGGTGAAACATTCTTGCATGTAAATTGAGTAATATTTTCTTAAATCATCTCCCAAGGCAAGAGAGATAAAAGCAAAAATAAACAAATGAGACCTAATCAAACTTAAAAGATTTGCACAGCAAAGATAACCATAAGCAAAATGAAAATATAACCTATGGACTGGGAGAAAATATTTGCAAATGTTGTGAGCAAAAATGACTTAATTTTCAAAATATACAAACAGCTCATATGATTCAATATCAAAAAACAAAAAACAAAAAATACAAAACCAAAAAACTGCAACAACCCAATCAAAAAATTTGTAGAAGACCTAAATAGACATTTTTCCAAAGACATACAGATGGCCAACAAGCACATGAAAAGATGCTCAACATTGCTAATTATTAGAAAAATGCAAATCAAAAGTACAATAAGTTATCACCTCATACCAGTGAGAATGGCCTTCATCAAAAGGTCTGCTGGAGAGGGTGTGGTGAAAAGGGAACTTTCCTACACTGTAGGTGGGAATGTAAATTGGTGCATCCACTATAGAAAATAGTAAGGTGGTTGCTTAAAAACTAAAAATAGAGTTTACCATATGATCCAGCAATCCCACTCCTGGGCATATGTCCAGAAAAATGAAAACTCTAAAAACATACATGTACCCCAGTGTTCATAGCAGCACTATTTACAGTAGCCAAGACATGCAAGCAACTTAAGTGTCCATGAATGGATAAAGATGTGGTATATATATACATCAATATATACACATACATACAATGGAATATTACTCAGCCATAAAAAAGAATGAAATAATGCAATTTGCAGCAACATGGATGGACCTAAAGATTATCATACTAAGTGAAGTCAGACAGAAAGACAAATATTATATGATATCACTTATATGTGGAATCTAAAAATAATACAAATGAACTTATTTACAAAACAGAAGCAGACTCACAGACATAGAAAACAAACTTATAGTTACCAAAGGGGAAGGCAGCGGGGAAGGGATAAATTAGGAGTATGGGATTAACAGGTACATACCACTATATATTAAAAAAAAAACACATGGATTTACTGTATAGCACAGGGAACTATATTCAAAATCTTGTAATAACATATAATTGAAGACTCTGAAAAAGAATATATATGTATGACTGAGTCACTTTGCTGTATACCTGAAACTAACACAATAGTGTAAATCAACTATAGTTCAATTAAAAAGAGAAAAAGACAACAAATAACAAGTGTTAGAGAGGATGTAGAAAAAAGGGAACCCTTATGCACATTGGTAGGAATGTAAATTGGTACAGCTGCTATAGAAAACAATATGGAGTTTCCTCAAAACATTAAAAATAGAACTTTCATACGATCCAGCAGTTCCACTTGTGAGTATTTTTCTGAAGAAAACAGAAACACTAATTCAAAAAGATATATGCACTCCTATGTTCATTGCAGTATTATTTGCAATAACCAAGATATGGAAGCAACCTAAGTGTCCATTAATAGGTGAATGGACAAAAAGAAGATGTGATATACACACGCAGTGGAATATTATTCAGCCATTAAAAAACAATGAAATCAGGCTTCCCTGGTGGCGCAGTGGTTGAGAGTCCGCCTGCCGTTGCAGGGGAAATGGGTTTGTGACCCAGTCCGGGAAGATCCCACATGCCGTGGAGCAGCTGGGCCCATGAGCCGTGGCCGCTGAGCCTGCGTGTCCGGAGCCTGTGCTCCGCAACGGGAGAGGCCACAACAGTGAGAGGCCCGTGTATCGCAAAACAACAAAACAAAACAAAAAACAAAACAAAAAAACAATGAAATCTTGCCATTTGCAACAACATGGATGGACCTAGAGGGTATTATGCTAAATGAAATGTCAGCCAGAGAAAGACATACACCATGTGATTTCACTAATACGTGGAATCCAAGAAAACAAAACAAATGAACAAACAAAACAGAAAAAGACTCATAGATACATAGTACAAACAGGTGGTTGCCAGAGTGGAGACGGGTGGAGGTATGAGTGAAATAAGTGAGGGAGATTAAGAAGTGTAAACTTCCAATTACAAAATAAATGAGTCACAGAGATGAAGAGTACAGAAAGGGGAATATAGTCAATAATAATGTAATATCTTTGTATGGTGACAGGTGGTAACTAGACTTACTGTGGTGATCATTTTGTAATATATAGAAATATCAAATCATTATATTGTACATCAGGAACTAATTAAAATTTTCTTTTTTAATTCCAAGCAGCCAGAATGAAAATTTAAAGAATTTGGCTGCAGCTATTTAACCTAGGGGGTAAAAAATGTTTTACTTGTAGAGAATATCTGCCAGCCAGTTTTTTTTCTTCTTCTAAGTTAGAAATACAAGGAAAGAGACAAAAACCGCAGCTTGAGGGAATGAAGCTAGGAAAAAAAAGATTCCTGACAGTTTTGTGATGTTTCTTGGACATTGGAATTGGTTACCAAATATTTGATCAGACTGAGGTTTTGCCTAAAGGTGATCCTATCTATAAACTGCTTGAGAGGTGAGAGTTTAGACAAGGTAATTTCCACAGCCCCTTGAAAACTGTGTTTGGCAAAGAATGTTCTGAGACCACATATATCAAAATTGCGTGGGGTGCTTCAATTGAGCTTTTGCATTTTTAACAAGTTTCCTTTATCAGTTATGATCCAGTCAGAGAAACAGCAATGGAGGAGAGATTTAATGAAAGGAATCAATTATTACATGAATTATCTGTTGTGGGGTTATAGAACACCCTAAAACTAGTAGCGTAAAGGAACAATTGTTTGTTATTGCTCCCCAGTCTAGTGGACAACTGGATTGCTCTTCTGATCTTGGCTGGTCTCCCTCATGTATCTGTGATGGGTGTCAAGCCAGCTAGGTGGCTCTGATTCTGTGGTCTGACTGATTGCTGGCTGGGGAACTTGCTTCTCCGTGAGGTCTCTCATCCTCCAGCAGGCTAGCTTAGGCTCATTCACACAGAAGATTAGTGAGATTCCAAAAGGAAGCATGCAAGGTCTTTAGGGCTAAAATCAGAACTGGCATATTGCTTTTGCTACTATTTACTGGCTTAAGCAAGTCATAAAGCCGGCCCAGACCCAAGAGATGGAGAAACAGATTTCACCTGTTGATGGGAGGAGCTTTTTTCTTTTAATAAATTTATTTATTTATTTATTTTTGGCTGCATTGGGTCTTCGTTGCTGCACGCGGGCTTCCTCTAGTGTGGCGAGCGGGGGCTACTCCTCGTTGCCGTGCGTGGGCTTCTCATTGCTGTGGCTTCTTTTGTTGTGGAGCATGGGCTCTAGGCATGTGGGATTCAGTAGTTGTGGCACGTGGGCTCAATAGTTGTGGCTCCTGGGCTCTAGAGTGCAGGCTCAGTAGTTGTGGCGCACGGGCTTAATTGCTCCACAGCATGTGGGATCTTCCCGGACCAGGGCTTGAACACGTGTCCCCTGCATTGGCAGGCAGATTCTTAGCCACTTCACCACTAGAGAAGTCCAGGAGGAGCTTTATAGTCACATTGCCAAGGGGAATAAATAGTCAGAAGGGATTAATTGGGACAATTTTGCCTATATTCTGTCATGGTAGTAATGGTGTGAGGAGGAGGAGGAGTAAAAGGAACAAGGGATGTGCTGAGGATGAGCACTTCATTAGTAGGATTTTAATGGGACTGCTCCTTTTTAATAGGTGGAGTCTATCCCTCCATCTCTTGAGTCTGGGCTGGCCTTATGACTTGCCTTGGGGAGTGTGGGGCTGCGAGCAGACTGGAAAACAACTGCCACGCCCCTGTGGAATTCTTATCACATTACAGTTTTGAGATCTATTGCTCTAATATGCTATGATTCTAGGTGGGTAGTGAACTATAAGCCCCATCCCAAAGATGAACACTGGCTGGGTCAACTGTGGCTTGGTGAAGAATTCTTGGGAAATTACTCTTGCTGATTTCGACCTGTAACTAGGCTGGAGGTAGGGGTGTAGACAAGATAACTATGCTGAATGGGCAAGAAAGTCAGAGTTTGGTCTCATTCATTATTATCTCAAAGGAGATTATCTGTATGGAGAAGCAAGAGACACAAAAATCTTGATGTTTGTCATCTGATAAGTTGCTTGACCAATGGTTTTAGCCAGCAGCACAGAGGATTTGCATGAAGGCATGAGTGAGCAGGGTATAGAGAGGCAGGCAATCAGCATGAAAAAGTACAAGAATATTAATCCACTCAATCTGTTAAAGGTCTGTAAAAAGTCACAATTCTGGATCCTCTAATGAGAAGAGGGAATTTACATATTGTTAGAGAAATCCAGTAGCTTCCACTTAAGCGTCAGATAATGACTGACTACCACAGCTGAGGGGACATCCAAAGGATGGGGCAAGGGGCAGGAAGACAGAAGGCAGGGTGACAAAAGGTACAAGGATGACTGCTATTGGGGAGTTTACAAAAATTCCACACTGAACACCACAGAAGCTTAATTATGGATCCCGAAGACAATTCAATATGTCATGGACTGATCTGGCACGAATGTGTTTTAAATATGCATTACTTTTCTGTGAGAACTATTTAACAGTGATTATTTATACCAAGGCTTAATCAATTAGTGTTTGAAACTGGCCTGCCAATGTGAAAGAAATAACTCCATAACCTGAGCTCTGTAAGACACTTTAGAAAGCATCCACTCCTTCTCCCTCATTGTGTCTATAATGAAACTGGGGCCCAGAAAGCTGCAGTGGCTTGTCTGAGGTCACACAGCTGATTAAAGACAAAATCAGGACTAGAACTTGAGCTGGGTGATTCCCAGTCAAATAGGTTTCATAATCTCTACCTTGTATTTTGACAGAGGTGAGGCCTGTATCTAAATGAAACTTGAAGACAGTGTTTTCTAGATTCATCAGAATCACCCATGAGTGCTTTTATACATCTGCCTGGAGCCTAAGCCAGAACTTCAGAGGCAGAATTCTGGGACAGCAGAACAAAACCTTAGGAGTGTGTATTAAAAACAACTCCCTTATGCGTTTTTGATGTCCTGTCTCCCTTTTCCCTTGCCCAGCCCTGGGTAAGGATATGGTTTTAGACATTGATTAGCAAGAGAGAGAATTCTTTCCAGAGGTCTACATACTTTCAGTTAGGTAAGGCCTGAAGCCCCTTCCTGACTGAGCGACTTCCTGAGGGGCTCATGTGCCGTACACCCTCACTCATCAGAGATTTCCATGGGCCCATCCTTTGTACAGGGAGTATTAACACTGAAGGTGCAGCATTGGCTATTGACAATTTGGCTCCCCCAAGTACATTCAGAAAATTGTAGGATGACATCCAGTTCAGGCCACCTCAAGTATTGATCCCCAGGTGCCATGTTGTTGGTGTGTTTGGCCAATAGTGAGTGTGAGTTAACAGGGAGGGAAGCCAGCTCTAGGGATAAGTGAGTCTTTCTTGCCCATTGTGTTATCTGCAGTTTCCAAAACAGTACTGGGCATATGTTAGGTGCTTAGTTAATATTTGTTGACCGACTGAATGAAATGGAGCCCCTTATTGGGTGCCAGCTGTGAAATAGCTGTACTTAATGTATCTTGAGTCATTAAGTGTCCTCTTTCCAGAAGTGTGGTTGGATTCTGAGTGTAGTTGGGGTTCATCCTGTAAAGCTCCACAGGGCCTAATGGATGATGATAAATCATAACCCTCCTAGGTGTTCAGAATCAATTTCACACCTCATCTGTTATCGTGAGCACAGTGTGTGAGAAAGTACCCTCATCGTGGTAATACATCAGTTTGCAAAAATAAAAAATGCCTGAAGATCAGAAAAGGGAACACCATTATAGTCCATGGTGCTTAATCAGCTACCCAGACATGGATGGATTTCAGGGAATATTTACATTTGAATCATGGCATCTAGAATGTCTCAAGTACAACCCATAGTTTATGGAAAGCATGGAAGCAATTTTAAGAAATCATTTCTCATTATCTGTAGTTAGAAACAATGTCTCTCTTTGTAGAAATATTCTTTCTACCAAAAAACAACAACAACAAAGGATAAATCCTATCTAGAGCAATGATAGCCTGGGCTGCTGGAATCCTCAGCGTGTCCCTGACAGACATCACTAACTGATCACAATATATTTTCCTGCTGTGCCCAGTACAGTCTCATTGCTTCTCCATCCAAGGATCTAAGAAACATTACTGATTGATCTGAGGTGAACGGAAACTCACTCACTATCACTGATCTAGAGTTAGTCTTTGACTGTTATTTCTCTGAAAAGCTAATATTAGCAGATAAGAGGATGAAGGGAAAAGCAAAGGAAATGCTATAGGTTTGGAAAGCATCTTGAATTGGTCAGCTGGTCCACTCCCTTGCTTCTGGACAGGATCATATTCAAAGCCATGGGCTGGGGATGATTTCCTCGCTGGCAGTGTTTCACCAACTGAGATGTGGGGGCCAGGTGCATCAGAATCACTTGGGTGATATTGTAGGCACTAGTGCCTCACTCAAGACTTACTGGATCAGAACCTCTGGATTTGAAGTCAAGTACGCTGCATTGGAACAAGTATCCAGGTGTGTCGTAGTCACTCTAATGCTGGAGAACCACTGCCCTATGGAGATTTGGGGTCTAGTCTCAGCTCTTGCCATTCACTTGGGCCCATCCCTTACTAGAGCCTCCGTTTTCTTGTCTTAAGGAGAAATAATAACATCTGTGCCATCTACCTCATAGGGCAGCCATGAAGCTCACTTGAGTTGAGACACCTGAGAATGCTTTGAGGCAAAGTGACGGCTATAAACATGGAGTATATTGTTGTCCACCTATTAACCTTGGTGGGGAATTGGGGTATATTTTCAAAAGCTAATTTTAACTTTACCAGGAGCCAGTGATCTACTAAAAAACAGAATGACATAGGAGAAAAATAAAACAACTCTGCTGAAGAGACCCGAGCAGTAGTTCTCAACCATGCTTACAAATGAGAATCATCTGGGAAAGTTTTAAAAACTGCCTAAGCCAGATCCCCATCCAGGACAGAGTTACAAGAATCCGGGGAGTGAGCTTGGGACTTGGCAACCCTTGTGGGATCTATTCTGGTTTCCAGCCTTCCTGAAGAATGGCTGACCTGTTTCTCTTTCAAGCCTATCGGCATTTCAGTATTTTGCCAACACATTTCATTTTATTTAAGTTACTCAGGCTCACACTTGTTGCTTGCAACCAGGAAACCTTAATTGACATCTCATTAGCTGGTTAACCCTCAAAGCTAGGGACTGTGTCTGTCTCCTTCACATCTGGATCCTGAGTGACTCACGCAGTTCCCGACATACAGTGGAGATGAAAAATTGGCTTAAGTAAATTGAGAGCTACACAAGTGCTGATCCTAATTGGGACAGAGTAAATCTAGGTGTCCTCAAAGTGAAGAGATAATGCATGTAAGGTTCCTGGCTTTTATATGTGGACACTCAACAAATGATTGTAGTGGTTGTTTTTGAACACTGTGGAGATACAAAGGTGGGTAAGACGTAAATGAGTTTGTGGTAAACAAAATTTTATAAATAAAGAATGAAAGTCAAATGTTACTGAACACAGTCATGCTCATTCATTTGTGTTGTCTATGACAGATTTTGTGCTATGAATACAGAGTTAAGTAGTAGCAACAGAGACCATATGGCCTGCAAAGGCTAAAATATTTACTTTCTGGCTCTTATAACAAAGGTTTGCTGACCTCTGGTCTAGCGGTGTAGATTGGATAAATGAGTGTGTGCTGGATATTCTCCTTTTGCCCCTCAGGATCAACTTTTCACCCCTTCCACCATGTTCTTTAGCCTAGGAGGCTGGCCTCTAGGGTAGGGTTTCTGGCAGTTGTTCTCAATGTCTGGTCCTGGAGTCAGCTTCATGCTAACATTGATGGTGATCTTGTGACAGATTCTTGAGCCCCATTCACCCCAGACCCATTGAATCAGAAAATCTGGGGGTGGGGGCCCAGGAATCTTTAACAGCCCTCAGGTGATCCTGATGTATGTTAACATTTGAGAACCACTGATTTATGAGTTCCCTTGCTCTTCAGCTTCCTGTTGATTTCTGCCAGTTAGGAGCATCAGCAAAAGATGGATGGAGGGAGGGAAGAAGGAGAGCCAGGCAAGGTATTTGTTCACTGTCTCTCACCCTGTGGAGTGATTTGTGTATGTATGTATGTATTTATGTCTTTCCCCATCTGGGATTCTTTTAAATTGAAGTATAGTTGATTACAATATTATGTTAGTGTCAGGTGTACAGCAAAGTGATTGTTTTATATATATATATACTTTTATATATATTTATACTTTAAAAAATTATTTTCCATTATAGGTTATTACAAGGTATGGAATATAGTTTCCTGGGCTATACAGTAAGTCCTTGTTGCTTATCTGTTTTATGTATAGTAGTTTGTGTCTATTAACTCCATACTCCTAATTTATCCCTTCCCTTTCCCCACTGGCAACTGTAAGTTTGTTTTCTATTCTGTGAGACTGTTTCTGTTTTGTATATAGATTCATTTGTATTATTGTTCACATTCCACATGTAAGTGATATCATATAATATTTGTCTTTCTCTGGCTGACTTACTTCACTTACTATGATAATCTCTAGGTCCATCCATGTTGCTGCAAATGGCATTATTTCATTCTTTTTTAATGGCTGAGTAATATTTGTGTGTGTGTGTGTGTGTGTGTGTGTGTGTGTGTGTATCTCACATCTTCTTAAGCCAGTTGTCTGTTGGTGGGCACTTGGGTTTTTTCCATATCTTGGCTGTTATAAATAGTGCTGCTATGAACATTGGGGTGCATGCATCTTTTTGAATTAGAGTTTTAGGCTTTTCTATGGAGTTATTTAATTCCTCAACTGATAGTCCCAGCTCCTGTAAGGCAGACCTCTCCAGGCAGCCTTCTTTGTATTGGGTCCCATTAGCAACAACTGTTTCCTCTTCTCATCCTTTTTCAGGCCTGCGAGTGGTTATAGGGGCCTCTATTGCCAGACTTGGGGCTCACACTAGCTGCCATAGTTTCTCTCTAGACTTCCCACACCTTTGTAAACAGTCCCTTTATGAAAAACAACTCAAATTATTCTAAAGTGAATGTGCTCTGTGCTGGGACCATGACACATACAGTACATAAGATGCTAACTTGTAAGGTGTCATACTATAAAGGCAAAATGACTGATACTCAGTAAGTGTTTGGGGAGCCCAGAGGACAGAAAATCATTTCAGAAACTTTTAGGTGCTAAAGTCCTCACAGAAGGCTTCAGAGGAGGTGTGACCTTGGCTGGTCTCTTAAAGATGGATAACATGCACCTAAATGTAGAAAGTGTTCCAAGAGTTGGATAGTATGTATGACTCTCTAGGCAACCATGAGTCGTTGCATTGGATGAACATATAATGTTGGGTTGAGAACCACTGTTGTAGGTAGTAAGGTGCCATTGAAACTTTCTAAGTAGGTAAGTGATGTGGAGATAGTTTAAGAATGAACAATTCAGAATTTGGTAGTTAAGCAGACAGGCTATGGGATCAGAGGGACTAAAGTTAAAATCCAGGCCTGCCTCATATTAGCTGTGTGTCTATTAGTAAATAATTTAATATTTCTGAACCTTAGTTTCCTCTATAAAACAGAAATGGTGATACCTTGTATAGATGTCATAAAGGTTAAGTGAAGAGTTGTATGTAGAGCATTAGTACTGTGCCTGGAATACTGTAAATGTTCAATAAATCGTGTCATTAGTATGGTCACTCTTATTATCCTTCTCAACACCAAGAACTTACCACATGCCCAAGAGCTGTGAATGTTAGACGGGAGACCAGTGGCCTGGGCTCTGACAGCTAGAGGATACATCATCGTTGTGACTTAGCGTCATCTTCCAACATGGTTCTCCTTTCTCTGATGGCCTTCTGGAGAAGTTGCTGTGCACGCTCCAAGCAAGCTACTATCCCTACAGCTATCTCTAAGGGACACAGGGTCAAAAGGGTTCTCATTTAAGGGTGTCAGTACAGAAATCACTTGCACATTCTTAATTTTTAAAACTTTATTCAAGTGTAGTTGATGTACAATATTATGTTACAGGTGTACATCATGGTGATTCACAATTTTTAAAGGTTATACTCCATTTATAGTTACTACGAAACATTAGCTATTTTCCCCATGCTGTATAATATATCCTTGCTTCTTATTTTATACCTAATAATTTGTACCTCTTACTCTTGTACTATTTTGTCCCTCCCCTGTCCCCTCTCCCTACTGATAACCTCTAGTTTGTTCTCTATATCTGTGATAGTTTGTTCTCTATATCTGTGAGTCTGCTTCTTTTTTGTTATATTCACTAGTTTGTTGTGTTTTATTAGATGCCATATATGTGATATCATACAGTGTTTGTCTTTCTCTGTCTGACTTATTTCACTTAGTATAGTGCCCTCCAAGTCCATCCATGTTGCTGCAAATGGCAAAATTTCATTCTTTTTTATGACTGAGTAGTATTCCATTGTGTGTGTGTGTGTGTGTATCTATATAGTTATATGTATATCACATCTTTTTAATTGTTTTTGTTGAAGTATAGTTGATTTACAATGTTGTGTAAATTTCTGCTGTACAGAAAAGTGATTCAGTTATGCACATATATACATTCTTTTTTAATGTTCTTTTCCATTATGGTTTATCATAGGATATTGAATATAGTTCCCTGTGCTATACAGTAGGACCTTGTTATCCATGTATTCTGTATATAATAGCTTACATCTGCAAACCCCAGCCTCCCACTCCATCCCCTCCAACCCCCTCCTCTTTGGCAACCACAAGTGTGTTCTCTATGTCCATGAGTCTGTTTCTGTTTCATAGACCTGTTCATTTGTGTCATATTTTAGATTTTACATATAAGTGATATCATATGGTATGTGTCATTCTCTTTATGATTTACTTCACTTAGTATGATAATCTCTGGTTGTGTCCATGTTGCTGCAAATGGCATTATTTCATTCGCTTTTATGGCTGAGAAGTATATATACGTAACATCTTACAGAAAAACCTGAACGAACTTTTTGGCCAACCCAATATATCATCTTTTTTTTTTTTTTTCTGGAAGGATGTATAGTTTTTTTTTTAACTTTTAATTTTATACTGGAGTACTGTATAGTTGATTAACAATGTTGTGTTAGTTTCAGGTGTACAGCAAAGTGATTCAGTTATACATATACATGTATCTATTCCTTTTCAACTTCTTTTCCCATTTAAGTTCTTACATAATATTGAGCAGAGTTCCCTGTGCTATACTGTAGGTCCTTGTTGGTTATCCATTTTAAATATAGCCTTGTGTACATGTCAATCCCAAACTCCATAACTATCCCTTCCGCTGACCCTTCCCCCCTGGTAACCGTAAGTTTGTTCTCTAAGTCTTTGAGTCTGTTTCTGTTTTGTGAATAAGTTCATTTGCATCATTTTTTTTTAGATTCCACATATAAGCGATATCATACAATATTTCTCTTTCTCTGACTTACTTCACTCAGTATGACGATCTCTAGGTCCATCCATGTTGCTGCAAATGGCATTATTTCATCCTGTTTAATGGTTGAGTTAATATGTACCACATCTTCTTTATCCTTTCATCTGTAGATGGACATGTAGGTTCCTTCCATGTCTTGGCTATTGTGAATAGTGCTGCTGTAAGGATAGGGGTGCATGTATCTTTTAAAATTATAGATGTCTGGATATATGCCCAAGAGTGGGATTGCTGGATCATATGGTAATTCTATTTTTAGTTTTCTGAGGAACCTCCATACTGTTCTCCATAGTGTCTGCACCAACTTACATTCCCACCAACAGTGTAGGAGGGTTCCCTTTTCTCCACACCCTCTCCAGCATTTGTTATTTGTAGACTTTTTAATGATGGTCATTCTGAATGGTGTGAGGTGGTACCTCATCGTACTTTTTTTTTTTTTTTTTTTTTTTTTTCTTTTTGCGGTATGCGGGCCTCTCACTGTTGTGGCCTCTCCCGTTGCGGAGCACAGGCTCCGGACGCGCAGGCCCAGCGGCCATGGCTCACGGGCCCAGCCGCTCCGCGGCATATGGGATCCTCCCAGACCGGGGCACGAACCCGTATCCCCTGCATCGGCAGGCGGACTCTCAACCACTGCGCCACCAGGGAGGCCCCCTCATCGTACTTTTGATTTGCATTTTTCTAATAATTAGTGATGTTGAGCATCTTTTCATGTGCCTGTTGTCCATCTGTATTCTTCTTTGGAGAAATGTCTATTTAGGTCTTCTGCCCATTTTTTGATTGGGTTTTTTGGTTATTGAGTTGTATGAACTGTTGTATATTTTGGAAATTAAGCCCTTGTTGGTTGCATCATTTGCAGATATTTTCTCCCAGTTCACAGGTTGTCTTTTTGTTTTGTTTACGGTTTCCTTTGCTGTACAAAATCTTGTAAGTTTGATTAGTTCCCATTTGTTATTTTTGTTTTTATTTCTATTGCCTTGGGAGACTGACCTAAGAAAACACTGGTATGATTTATGTCAGAGAATGTTTTGCCTATGATCTCTTCTAGGAGTTTTATGGTGTCATGTCTTTTTTTTTTTTAATTTATTTTGGCTGCACCAGGTCTTAGTTATGGCATGTGGGATCTAGTTCCCCAAACAGGGATCAAACCAGGCCCCCTGCATTGGGAGTGTGGAGTCTTACCCACTGGACCACCAGAGAAGTCCCAGTGTCAGGTCTTATATTTAAGTTTTTAAGCCATTTTGAGTTTATTTTTGTGTATGGTGAGAGGATGTATGCTAACTTCATTGATTTACATGCAGTTGTCCAACTTTCCCAACACCACTTGCTGAAGACTTTCCCCATTGTATATTCCTGCCTCCTTTGTCGAAGATTAATTGACTGCAGGTGTGTGGGTTTATTTCTTGGTCTCTATTCTGTTCTGTTGATCCATATGTCTGTTTTTGTCATACCATGCCATTTTGATTACTGTAGCTTTGTAGTATTGTCTGAAGTCTGGGAAGGTTATGCCTCCTGCTTTGTTCTTTTTCTTCAGGTATATCACATCTTCTTTAACCATTCATCTGTTGATGGACACTTAGGTTGCTTCCATATCTTGGGTATTGTAAATAGTGCTGCTATGAACATTGGGGTGCATGTATCTTTTCAAATTACTGTTTTTAGTTTTTTGGATATACACCCAGGAGAGGAATTGCTGAGTCAAATGGTAGTTCTATTTTTAGTTTTTTGAGAAACCTCCATATTGTTTTCCACAGTGGCCTCACCAATTTACATTCCCACCAAGAGTGTATGAGGTTTCCCTCTTCACCATATCCTCACTGACATTTGCTGCACATTCTTAATTTAAATGCAAGAAAAAGGTTAGAATTTTCTCCTCAGAGAATGCCAAAATGAATTAAGTTACACTGCATGCAAAGACATTGGGGTGTCCTTGGTGCTTATCTGCAGGCGGTTTCATTTGAGGGGGTGGTCTTTTTTGACCATTTTTAAAATGAGCAATTCTCAACCAAGACATGCTGGTGGGATGCAGACAAATAACTGGATGTGGCAGCCTCTGTTCTTTCCTGATGCCCCTTTGAGGTAGGACATGGAAGTTTGATCCATCTCCAAAGTAGATACAGTCCAAGGAGTGTCCAGGAGAAGTGAAATTTAACTAAAGATTGTGTATGGGGATTAGAAGAGGGACCTACCTTTATACATCTTGTCCTTCTCCCTAGAGTAGTTCTTCCTTGCAAGCCATCTTTTGTATCCCTTCTTTTTTTTTTTTTAACATGTTTATTGGAGTATAATTGCTTTACAATGGTGTGTTAGTTTCTGCTTTATAAGAAAGTGAATCAGTTATACATATACATATGTTCCAATATCTCTTCCCTCTTGCGTCTCCCTCCCTCCCACCCTCCCTATCCCACCCCTCTAGGTGGTCACAAAACACCGAGCTGATCTTCCTGTGCTATGCAGCTGCTTCCCACTAGCTATCTATTTTACGTTTGGTAGTGTATACATGTCCATGCCACTCTTTTGCTTTGTCACAGCTTACCCTTCCCCCTCCCCATATCCTCAAGTCCATTCTGTAGTAGGTCTGTGTCTTTATTCCTGTCTTACCCCTAGGTTCTTCATGACATTTTTTTTTCTTAAATTCCATATATATGTGTTAGCATACGGTGTTGGTCTTTCTCTATATGACTTACTTCACTCTGTATGACAGACTCTAGGTCCATCCACCTCATTACAAATAGCTTAATTTCGTTTCTTTTTATGGCTGAGTAATATTCCATTGTATATATGTGCCACATCTTCTTTATCCATTCATCCGATGATGGACACTTAGGTTGTTTCCATCTCCGGGCTATTGTAAATAGAGCTGCAATGAACATTCTGGTACCTGACTCTTTGAATTATGGTTTTCTCAGGGAATATGCCCAGTAGTGGGATTGCTGGGTCATATGGTAGTTCTATTTGTAGTTTTTTAAGGAACCTCCATACTGTTCTCCATAGTGGCTGTACCAATTCACATTCCCACCAGCAGTGCAAGAGTGTTCCCTTTTCTCCACACCCTCTCCAGCATTTATTGTTTCTAGATTTTTTGATGATGGCCATTCTGTTTGGTGTGAGATGGTATCTCATTTTAGTTTTGATTTGCATTTCTCTAATGATTAATGATGTTGAGCATTCTTTCATGTGTTTGTTGGCAGTCTGTATATCTTCTTTGGAGAAATGTCTATTTAGGTCTTCTGCCCACTTTTGATTGGGTTGTTTGTTTTTTTGTTATTGAGCTGCATGAGCTACTTATAAATTTTGGAGATTAATCCTTTGTCAGTTGCTTCATTTGCAAATATTTTGTCCCATTCTGAGGGTTGTCTTTTGGGCTTGTTTATGGTTTCCTTTGCTGTGCAAAAGCTTTTAAGTTTCATTAGGTCCCACTTGTTTATTTTTGTTTTTATTTCCATT
This sequence comes from Mesoplodon bidens, assembly GCF_964165515.1. Classification (NCBI taxonomy): domain Eukaryota; kingdom Metazoa; phylum Chordata; class Mammalia; order Artiodactyla; family Ziphiidae; genus Mesoplodon; species Mesoplodon bidens. Next base: position 170,750,397 of record NC_138160.1, on the reverse strand, counting down.
TCTCTAGGAGGTGGGTCAAAAAGGATCTTGCTGTGATTGATGTCATAGAGTGTTCTGCCTATGTTTTCCTCTAAGAGTTTGATAGTTTCTGGCCTTACATTTAGGTCTTTAATCCATTTTGAGTCTTATTTTTGTGTATGGTGTTAGGGAGTGTTCTAATCTCATACTTTTATGTCAAGTTTTCCCAGCACCACTTATTGAAGAGGCTATCCTTTCTCCATGGTACATTCCTGCCTCCTTTATCAAAGAAAGATAAGGTGACCATATATGTGTGGGTTTATCTCTGGGCTTTCTATCCTGTTCCATTGATCTATATTTCTGTTTCTGTGCCAGTACCATACTGTCTTGATGACTGTAGCTTTGTAGTATAGTCTGAAGTCAGGGAGCCAGATTCTTCCATCTCCATTTTTTGTTCTCAAGATTACTTTGGCTATTCGGGGTCTTTTGTGTTTCCATACAAATTGTGAAATTTTTTGTTCTAGTTCTGTGAAAAATGCCAGTGGTAGTTTGATAGGGATTGCATTGAATCTGTAGATTGCTTTGGGTAGTAGAGTCATTTTCATAATGTTGATTCTTCCAATCCAAGAACATGGTATATCTCTCCATCTATTTGTATCATCTTTAATTTCTTTCATCAGTGTCTTATCATTTTCTGTATACAGATCTTCTGTCTCCTTCAGTAGGTTTATTCCTAGATATTTTATTCTTTTTGTTGCAATGGTAAATGGGAGTGTTTCCTTAATTTCACTTTCAGATTTTTCATCATTAGTGTATAGGAATGCCAGAGATTTCTGTGCATTAATTTTGTATCCTGCTACTTTATGAAATTCATTGATTAGCTCTAGTAGTTTTCTGGTAGCATCTTTAGGATTCTCTATGTATAGTATCATGTCATCTGCAAACAATGACAACTTTACTTCTTCTTTTCTGATTTGGATTCCTTTTATTTCCTTTTCTCCTCTGATTGCTATGGCTAAAACTTCCAAAACTATGTTGAATAAGAGTGGTGAGAGTGGGCAACCTTGTCTTGTTCCTGATCTTAGTGGAAATGGTTTCAGTTTTTCACCATTGAGGACGATGTTGGCTGTGGGTTTGTCATATATGGCCTTTATTATGTTTAGGAAAGTTCCCTCTATGCCTACTTTCTGCAAGGTTTTTATCATAAATGGGTGTTGAATTTTGTCAAAAGCTTTCTCTGCATCTATTGAGATGATCATGTGGTTTTTCTCCTTCGGTTTGTTAATATGGTATATCACGTTGATTGATTTGTGTATATTGAAGAATCCTTGCATTCCTGGAATAAACCCCACTTGATCATGGTGTATGATCCTTTTAATGTGCTGTTGGATTCTGTTTCCTAGTATTTTGTTGAGGATTTTTGCATCTATGCTCATAAGTGATATTGGCCTGTAGTTTTCTTTCTTTGTGACATCTTTGTCTGGTTTTGGTATGAGGGTGGTGGTGGCCTCATAGAATGAGTTTGGGAGTGTTCCTCCCTCTGCTATATTTTGGAAGAGTTTGAGAAGGATAGGTGTTAGCTCTTCTCTAAATGTTTGACAGAATTCGCCTATGAAGCCATCTGGTCCTGGGCTCTTGTTTGTTCGAAGATTTTTAAACACAGTTTCAATTTCAGTGCTTATGATTGGTCTGTTCATATTTTCTATTTCTTCCTGGTTCAGTCTCGGCACATTGTGCATTTCTAAGAATTTGTCCATTTCTTCCAGGTTGTCCATTATATTGGCATAGAGTTGCTTGTAGTAATCTCTCATGATCCTTTGTATTTCTGCAATGTCAGTTGTGACTTCTCCTTTTTCATTTCTAATTCTACTGATTTGAGTCTTCTCCCTTTTTTTCTCGATGAGTCTGGCTAATGGTTTATCAATTTTTTTTTATCTCCTTAAAGGACCAGCCTTTTGTTTTATTGATCTTTGCTATCATTTCCTTCATTTCTTTTTCATTTATTTCTGATCTGATCTTTATGATTTCTTTCCTTCTGCTAACTTTGGGGTTGTTTTGTTTTTCTTTCTCTAATTGCTTTAGGTGCAAGGTTAGGTTGTGTTTTTGAGATGTTTCCTGTTTCTTAAGGTAGGATTGTATTGCTATAAACTTCCCTCTTCGAACTGCTTTTGCTGCATCCCATAGGTTATGGGTCGTCGTGTCTCCATTTTCATTTGTTTCTAGGTAGTTTTTGATTTCCTCTTTGATTTCTTCAGTGATCACTTCGTTATTAAGTAGTGTATTGTTTAGCCTCCATGTGTTTGTATTTTTTACAGCTCTTTTCTTGTAATTGATATCTAGTCTCATAGCATTGCGGTTGGAAAAGATACTTGATATGATTTCAATTTTCTTAAATTTACCAAGGCTTGACTTGTGACCCATGATATGACCTATCCTGGAGAATATTCCATGAGCACTTGAGAAAAATGTGTATTCTGTTGTTTTTGGATGGAATGTCCTATAAATATCAATTAAGTCCATCTTGTTTAATGTATCATTTAAAGCTTGTGTTTCCTTATTTATTTTCATTTTGGATGATCTGTCCATTGGTGAAAGTGGGGTGTTAAAGTCTCCTACTATGATTGTGTTACTGTCGATTTCCCCTTTTATGGCTGTTTGTATTTGCCTTATGTATTGAGGTGCTCTTATGTTGGGTGCATAAATATTTACAATTGTTATATCTTCTTGGATCGATCCCTTGATCATTATGTAGTGTCCTTTTTTGTCTCTTGTAATAGTCTTTATTTTAAAGTCTATTTTATCTGATATGAGAATTGCTACTCCAGCTTTCTTTTGATTTCCATTTGCATGGAATATCTTTTTCCATCCCCTCACTTTCAGTCTGTATGTGTCCCTAAGTCTGAAGGGTCTCTTGTAGACAGCATATATACGGGTCTTGTTTTTGTATCCATTCAGACAGTCTGTGTCTTTTGGTGGAGCATTTAATCCATTTATATTTAAGGTAATTATCGATATGTATGTTCCTATTCCCATTTCTTAATTGCTTTGGGTTTGTTATTGTAAGTCTTTTCCGTCTGTTGTGTTTCTTGCCTAGAGAAGTTTCTTTAGCATTTGTTGTAAAGCTGGTTTGGTGGTGCTGAACTCTCTCAGCTTTTGCTTGTCTGTAAATGTTTTAATTTCTCCACCAAATCTGAATGAGATCCTTGCTGTGTAGAATGATCTTGGTTGTAGGTTTTTCTCCTTCATCATTTTAAATATGTCCTGCCACTGCCTTCTGGCTTGCAGAGTGTCTGCTGAAAGATAAGCTGTTAACCTTATGGGGATTCCCTTGTGTGTTATTTGTTGTTTTTCCCTTGCTGCTTTTAATATGTTTTCTTTCTATTTAATTTTTGATAGTTTGATTAATATGTGTATTGGAGTGTTTCTCCTTGGATTTATTCCTGTATGGTACTCTCTGTGCTTCCTGGACTTGATTAACTATTTCCTGTCCCATATTAGGGAAATTTTCAACTATAATCTCTTCAAATATTTTCTCAGTCCCTTTCTTTTTCTCTTCCTCTTCTGGCACCCCATAATTCGAATGTTGGTGCATTTAATGTTGTCCCAGAGGTCTCTGAGACTGTCGTCAGTTCTTTTCATTCTTTTTCTTTATTCTGCTCTGCAGTAGTTATTTCCACTATTTTATCTTCCAAGTCACTTATCCGTTCTTCTGCCTCAGTTATTCTGCTATTGATCCCATCTAGAGTATTTTTCATTTCATTTATTGTGTTTTTAATCGATGCTTGTTTCACCTTTAGTTCTTCTAGGTCCTTGTTAAATGTTTCTCGCATTTTCTCTATTCTATTTCCAAGATTTTGGATCATCTTTACTATCATTATTCTGAATTCTTTTTCAGGTAGACTGCCTATTTCCTCTTCATTTGTTAGGTCTGGTGGGTTTTTACCTTGCTCCTTCATCTGCTGTGTGTTTTTCTGTTGTCTCATTTTGCTCATTTTACTGTGTTTGGGGTCTCCTTTTCACAGGCTGCAGGTTTGTAATTCCCGTTGTTTTTGGTGTCTGTCCCCAGTGGCTAAGGTTGGTTCAGTGGGTTGTGTAGGCTTCCTGGTGGAGGGGACTAGTACCTGTGTTCTGGTGGATGAGGCTGGATCTTGTCTTTCTGGTGGGCAGGTCCACATCTGGTGGTGTGTTTTGGGGTGTCTGTGGCCTTATTATGATTTTAGGCATCCTCTCTACTAATGGATGGGGCTGTGTTCCTGTCTTGGTAGTTGTTTGGCATAGGGTGTCCAGCACTGTAGCTTGCTGGTCGTTGAGTGAAGCTGGGTCTTGGTGTTGAGATGGGGATCTCTGGGAGATTTTCGCCATTTGATATTACGTGGAGCTTGGAGGTCTCTGGTGGACCAGTGTCCTGAAGTTGGCTCTCCCACCTCAGAGGCACAGCACTGACTCCTGGCTGGAGCAGCAAGAGCCTTTCATCTACACGGCTCAGAATAAAAGGGAGAAAAAATAGCAAGAAAGAAAGAAGGAAAGAAAGAGGATAAAATAAAATAATGTAAGATAAAATAAAATAAATTTATTAAAATAAAAAATAATTATTAAGAAACAAATCTTTAAAAGTAAAACAAAACAAAAGAAAACAAAGAAAATGGACAGACAGAACCCTAGGACAAATGGTGAAAGCAAAGCTATACAGACAAAATCTCCCACAGAAGCATACACATACACACTCACAAAAAGAGGAAAAGGGGAAAAAATAATATATCTTGCTCCCAAAGTCCACCTCCTCAATTTGGGATGATTCGTTGTCTATTCAGGTATTCCACAGACGCAGGGTACGTGAAGTTGATTGTGGAGGTTTAATCCGCTGCTTCTGAGGCTGCTGGGAGAGATTTCCCTTTCTCTTCTTTGTTCGCACAGCTCCCGGGGTTCAGTTTTGGATTTGGCCCCGCCTCTGCGTGTAGGTTGCCGGAGGGCGTCTGTTCTTCGCTCAGACAGGACTGGGTTAAAGGAGCCTCAGATTCGGGGCCTCTGGCTCACTCAGGCCGGGGGGAGGGAGGGTCACGGAGTGCGGGGCGAGCCTGCGGCGGCAGAGGACAGCGTGACGTTGCACCAGCCTGAGGCGCGCCGTGCGTTCTCCCGGGGAAGTTGTCCCTGGATCCCGGGACCCTGGCAGTGGCGGGCTGCACAGGATCCCTGGAAGTGGGGCGTGGACAGTGACCTGTGCTTGCACACAGGCTTCTTGGCGGCGGCAGAAGCAGCCCCAGCGTCCCACGCCCGTCTCTGGGGTCCGCGCTTTCAGCCGCGGCTCGCGCCCGTCTCTGGCGCTCCTTTAAGCAGCGCTCTGAATCCCCTCTCCTCGCGCACCAGGAAACAATGAGGGAAGAAAAAGTCTCGCCTCTTCGGCAGCTCCAGACTTGTCCCCGGACTCCCTCCTGGCTATAGCCGCGGCGCACTAACCCCTTCAGGCTTTGTTCACGCCGCCAGCCCCAGTCCTCTCCCTGCGCTCCGACCGAAGCCCGAGCCTCAGCTCCCAGCCCCCACCCGCTCCAGCGGGTGAGCAGACAAGCCTCTGGGGCTGGTGAGTGCCGGTCGGCACCGATCCTCTGTGCGGGAATCTCTCCGCTTTGCCCTCTGCACCCCTGTTACTGCGCTCTCCTCCGCTACTCCGAAGCTTTCCCCCTCCACCACCCGCAGTCTCCGCCCGCGAAGGGGCTTGTAGTGTGTGGAAATCTTTCCTCCTTCACGGCTCCCTCCCACTGATGCAGGTCCCGTCCCTATCCTTTTGTCTCTGTTTATTCTTTTTTCCTTTGCCCTACCCAGGTACGTGGGGAGTTTCTTGCCTTTTGGGAGGTCTGAGGTCTTCTGCCAGCGTTCAGTAGGTGTTCTGTAGGAGTTGTTCCACGTGTAGATGTATTTCTGGTGTATTTGTGGGGAGGAAGGTGATCTCCACGTCTTCCTCTTTCGCCATCTTCTCAAATCTCGTATCCCTTCTTTTTTAACTCACAAATCTCCAATATTAAAAAAAAAAACACTCTGCTCTCTCATTCTGTGGCATTTCACCCTCGCCCTGTGCTTGTAAACCTCCACTCAGCAAAACCTACCATAATAAGGTATGTTACTGATTTCCCTCATCACCCCCCCGCCCCGCCCCCTGCCAATGAAATGGGGTAGATTCGATTAAAGCCTCCATTCACCATACTCTAGGTAGAGTTCAGCTAATGGTGGTGGCGGTGGAATTCCAAACAGAAAAGTGTTGGGTTGTGTCTCTCTAGGGCAGAGGGAAACAGTGGGTCTTGAACACAGTTTGCTTTTCAAATGATGACCCACCTGCCTTCTTTTTTTATTAAATTATTATTTTTTATTTTTTATACAATTTTAAGGGTTACTGTTCATTTACATTTATTATAAAATATGGGCTATATTTCCCATGTTGTACAACACATCTTTGAGCCTATCTTACACGCAATAGCTTGTACTTTTCACTCCCCTACCCATCTGTTGCCCCTCCCCACTTCCCTCTCCCCACTGGTAACCACTAGTTTGTTCTCTGTATCTGTGAGCCTGCTTCTTTTTTGTTTTATTCACTAGTCTGTTGTGTTTTTTAGATTCCACATATAAGTGATATTGCACAGTATTTGTCTTTCTCTGTCTGACTTATTTCACTTAGCATAATGCCCTCCAAGTCCATTCACGTTCCTGCAAATGACAAAAGTTTGCTCTTTTTTATGGCTGAGTAGTATTCCATTATGTATGTTTATATATACCACATTTTCTTTACCCATCCATCTGTTGATGGACACTTAGGTTGCTTCCATGTCTTCTGCCTGCCCTCTTTTGATGGTAGTACCCGAAAATCTCTTCTCTTGGGCTAGTCAGCTTACCAAAAAGAGTTCTCCAATCTCCTGTTTGGGAGGGGCCTTGGCTTTGGGGCTGCCCACATTCTAAGAGCTGAGGGCCTAACCTTTCGATCAGGGAGGAGCTTGCTCTCAGCCTGTGCTCTGCTCATGGTACCTCCTGCAGAATCTTCATTTCAGCCTCCTACCTGGTTTGGGGAATGGAGGTTCCATGTCGGCACTGGTTGGGGTAGGAGAGCTGGCTCAGGCTTTGAAACACCTTGTTTTCAGCTCCACTCCCTGGATCCCCATTTTCAGAGTTACCTGGTGCTTCTGATTCCCAAACCTCTGGGGTCTGTTGGTAGGCACTGTCGGGATTCATGTTGGTTTCTCACCCTGCAGGGCCTTTGCAGAGAGAAGACAGCTGAAGTGTAATCCAGTTACCCTTCCTTTCTTTCTTTTCCATTTTCCTAAGTTTTTTTTTTTTTTTTTTACTCCTCTTTGTCTTTAGTTCTCTCCCTTTCTCTTTGTTCTTGAGGATTTGTACCTTTCTACTCCCTTAACTCATATTCTAGTGGGATTTTAGGAGAAAGTGGAGATAAATGTGTATGTCAGTCTACCTCATTTAACTGGAAGTTGAGCTGATGTTCTCTTTTTCTGTTTCAAAAGTTAACTTTTTCTGTTGTTGCTGGTTGTGTGGGTTTGCCAGCCTTTCATTAACCAGAGTCATTTGTTTTCATCCTGGAATACCCATGGAGATTTCTTTTAGGTTTCAGAATTTGTCTTTAGAAGATTTTCAGCCAAGGAGCTGATATATGCCCTATTTTCAAAGCTTGCCTGGGTGAGCAATGCATCCATTCAAGAGAGAAGTGGTACAAGGTCTTATCAGTCTGGACCTGTCAGCCTGGGTAAAGGGGCCTTCCATCTTCCCAGGAAACCTGCCACAGAATGATGCCGAGGTATCTTAGTTATTAGAGAAAGCCTACACATCACTCAAATCAGTTCTCAGCTCCCCTGTGCTCTGAGTTTGTATCTACAGTCATTAGTATCATCTCTGGGTGTTTTCTCTGCTTTACTGGGATTCTGTGTTAATCTGCTTCTTCCTTGGCCCTCGTGTCTCCTTCATCACTCAAAATATACAGCTGCTCTGTCCTGGCACAGTGGGTTCCTTACACCATTTCAGTTCTTACTACTTCATACGCTCCAGAGCTATGAAGGATTTTAGAGATCACCTAGTGGCTTCAAACTTGCAGCCTACAGATCAAAAAGAAGAGTTTTAACCAATCTTGGGGGAAAGCCTGGTACATGAAGCAGGTAGAATGAGAGCTGTTCTGGGTAATGTAGGGAAGGGAACCTACCCCATCCTGATCACATCTCCCCAAGGAGATGGATTAACCACCACTGATCCCATTTAACTCTCATCTTGAATGTGAGAGGCTGAGTCCCTGAGTTGGGAAGTTATTTGCAGAAGGTCATGTAGTGGACTAGTTCAGGATTTGAATCAAGTCCTCCTTATACTTTACCGTTTCCTCTAGATCCCCAAATGATGAAGTCAGAAGGGTGACTGTGGAGACTTTCAAGTGAGTAATCAAACAGTGGCTGCATCCTATGAGCCTGACTGCCCCTTTTTTCAAAGGCTCCACTCATCCATAGTCTTGTATGAAAAAATCATAAATAATAATTCTCACTGAAACGGCCTCCTTTCTGCCCCAGAACTGGTGTCCCGCTGGCTTGTTAATTTTAGTTTGGGAGTCAGAGACCTAGTGACAACTGCTATCGTGCAGGGCTCCTTGGCTGTTCAATAAATGCTAATAAACCATAAGCTGCAATCCTAACAATCCCTGCCGCCCGAACCAAACTGCAAGGGCAAAGATGACTTTGGTCTGAATTGGATTTGGAAAGGCTGAAAGAACAGGCTTTGAGTACGCAATGGAAATGCCAGTCGAATATTAATTACAGTGGCAGTGCCGGACCGCGGAAGGCGCATTGGTTCAGCCACAAGAACGAAGAACGGGAGAGGGATGATGAATGCAGATGAGATGCTTCTGCCTGTGAAATCCAAGTGTGGCTTCACAAAGAAGCCAGGGAGCCTCCGGTGGTTTTCTGCAGCTCTCCTGGTGTTCAGAGAGGTCTTTCTGGTCTTCTCATTTGCTCGTTTTATTTATTCCTCAGAATCACCAGGGTGACGCGGCCATGAGCTATCTTAGGGGCAGGTTTTAATTAGTGGCTTGGGGATTCCAAAAGTGGCAGCGAGGTAGATGGGGGCTCCATAACCTCTTTGCCCCAGTGATTATTTACCACATTCCAGGAATGGGCTGTTCTGGTCCACGGTGAACCAGACACATAATTATAACCGGTCCCTTTATGCAGCAGGCATCTACACACAAACGCGTGCGCACGCGCACACACACACACAGCATTAACAGCATCGGGCTATCGGGCGGGCAGGGATAGAAGTTTGCTTATGAAAATAGGGAGCCATAGGTAAGAGATAATTTCCATATATCTCAGCCCCTGGCAAACTTTTAAATTATGTATACTGAAGAATTTCCTACAGCTCTAACTGCCCAATGGATTGATTGTGTGACTAATTGTTTCCTTCCACTTAAAATGAGAGCCTCCTGGTAGGCTGTATGTTTCGGTGCAGTTATGTCGCCCTGACCAGGGCCGAGGCCATTTTAGCCACCTGAGGGGTGTGCTAATTGTTCTGAAGTGTGCTGCCTGGGGTGCGCCTCATTGCTGTAGTGGTTTTAATGGAACTTCTAATTAAGAATAAGAAATGAAAAGGGGCTGGGTGCATTCCTCCCACATCAGGGGTTCAGGCAGGGCGCCTTTGAGCACAGCAGTGTGAGCATGCCCATGGTGGGAGCCAGCTGGAGCAGAAATTGATGTGCCTCAGGTGTGGTTTGTCTACAGGCTTGGTGCAGGCTGTTGGAGCTGTAATTAGAGCTGGGTCAATGTCAACGTGGTGTCCGGGGTTCCAGTCTTCCCAGGCGCTGTGTCAGTGTTTGGAGGGGGTGCCGGTGGAGGAGCTGAAGGGGAGGAGGCTGGAAAGTTTAAGTAGCTGGAAATACAGCCTGAGGGAGTTGGTGAGACAGGACTATTCTGGCAAATCACATGCCCTGACGCTTCCGTAGGACCAGCCTGCCCTGGTTGTTAATTACAGTGGGCTGGGAATCCCACCGGGGTTCGGAACACTAGTTTTGTCTCTTGTTAACCGAACACCTTTGGGTAAACTGTTTAACTTTGAGTCTCAGTTTGCTTTACCTGTAAAATGGGGATGAAAAATATGAATTAAGTTTGATGTTATTTTGGCATAATGGACTTGGAACTCAGGAATGTCTGCATCCCACATGGACAATCATTTCTCCCCTCTGTGGGACCCCACTTCCCAATTCCCCTTACTCCGTTCTTCCCAGACTAGTACCACAAGGAACATTAGCAGAATGGGAACAAAAATAATTTATTTATAACTGAGCCCAGCGAACCAACGTAGGAGAAAGAAAAGGGAACGAAAGAGAGGTTGGCTTTCTCCATGAGACGAGTCTCAGCTTCGTGTGCTGACTGACCTCATGGCAGGAGGAAAGAGAGACACAGGAGAGCTCAGATGTGTCTGGAACTCTTTTAAGATATAGGCCATCAAGAATCACTGATTTTCCTGGCACTCTGACCATTGGATCATTCTCTGGTCTTTGTCTATAGGGAAGAGAAGAGTGGGAGGCTGAGACAGAGACCTCATGGTATGAGAGGGGCAGAGGAAATGCCTCTCCCCACCTCTGTCTCCTAGATTTGTAGTCAGGACTAGATGAAAGAACATTCTTATGAGCCAGTCTGCTACTATCATTGGCCAAGGCTTGGTTCTAGCCCTGGAATGACCTGTGATTTCAGGCTCTGGCATTCTATCAGGAGTGATTAAAAAAAAAAAAAGACGCCAGTCTGTATTGAGTTCCGTAAGTGGCGTGCAGAGGGGTTTGAGAGTTCAGTGACCAGGGAAAGCTTTATGGAAGAAGTGGTTGTTAGAGGTCTGAATGTGAGATGTGGGCTTCGATCAGGCGTTCTAGGCAGAGGAAGTGGCCCAACCAAAGGAACAGAGGTTGGAAAGTGTAAAATGTGTCTAGGATGACAAGCAGCCTGATTCCCTCAATTGCAGGCTCTGAGCTCAGCAAGGTAGGTCAGGGTCAGGCGATGGGGGCTCAGTGAACACCTGGTTCAGGAGTTGGGTCATAAACAGAACACACAGCTCTTGCTTCTCTCCTTTGGGAGTTATTTTTATTTTTTTAAATAAATAAATAAATTTATTTATTTATTTATTTATTTTTGGCTGCGTTGGGTCTTCATTGCTGCGTGTGGGCTTTCTCTGGTTGCTGCGAGCGGGGGCTAATCTTCGTTGTGATGTGCGGGCTTCTTATTGTGGTGGCTTCTTGTTGGGGAGCACGGGCTCTTGGTGCACAGGCTTCAGTAGTTGTGGCTCGTGGGCTCAGTAGTTGTGGCACGTGGGCTCAGTAGCTGTGACTCACGGGCTTAGTTGCTCCGCGGCATGTGGGATCTTCCCCGACCAGGGCTCGAACCCGTGTCCGCTGCATTGGCAGGCGGATTCTTAACCACTGCACCACCAGGGAAGCCCGGGAGTTATCTTAATATCCTTCAGATTCCTTCCCTGCCACCTGCTTACTCTCCCTGCCTACCCGCCACCTTCCAACTATGTTTGTCGTTTGCTAGTGCTTAGCCAGTCAGCAGGTTTTCAGTTGACTTAGTAGTGGCTTTAATTATCCTTTTGAAAAGCTGATTAGTCTGGTTTCAAACACATGTACTGAAAAAAGATTTCTTACTGATAGCTTGAGTGGAAGCTTCAAGGGCATTTAGGAGTCAACTGAGTATGTGTTCTTACAGAGGAGAATCATGAATTCAGAAAAATGTGGTGGCCTTAGTGGTCTCCAGGCCAACCTTTTCATTTTACATATATAGAGAGGAAAAAGTCCCACAATAAGAAATTTGCAGATCTCCTGACTCTTAATTCATTCAGGTCTCTTTTCACTGCATTGTGGAAGGAGTGTAACCTAGAGGTTAATATTTTGGGCCCTGGATTTGGGCTCCTCAATGTTGAATCTTGGCTCTTAGCCACATAATTGCCTGTTGACTTTTGGGAAAGGTATTAAGCCTCAGTTTACCCATCTATAAAATGGGACAAGGAAGCCAAGTGGAAAAATACATTATCATTTTCAGGGAACAAAAAAAAGGGCGTATATTGATATTTCCTATTTGTACAAGAGCTGCCTGATGTGTAGGCAGTCATGTCCAAGGGGTGAAGCAAGGGTCTTCTAAAGAAAGGGTCTTTTGGCCAAAGATGTCGATATCCTCACTCTGGCCTGCTACCCTTCCTGCTTTATCTTCGGGATGAAGGACCCCAGGACCTCTTAAAATAGATGAATTACCAAGATGGGGTCTCACATTAGATCATGATGTTCATTAAGATCGTGCTTTGAATGACATCCTCTGGTTTATTCTGAGCTGATGGTGAGGCCAGGAGGGTGACATGAGGTCCTGCTTGGAAGGGTACCCATGGGCCCATTTGGTAAAAGCACCTATTGAGGGTACCTCAGAGATTCCATTTTCTTTTTTTTTTTTTTAATATATATATATTTATTTTATTTATTTACTTTTGGCTGCATTGGGTCTTCATTGCTGCGCGTGGGCTTTCTCTAGTTGCGGTGAGCGGGGGCTACTCTTCCCTGCGGTGCGTGGGCTTCTCATTGTGGTGGCTTCTCTTGTTGCGGAGCACAGGCTCTAGGCATGCAGGCTTCAGTAGTTGTGACATGCGGGCTCAGTAGTTGTGGCTTGCAGGCTCTAGAGCACAGGCTCAGTAGTTGTGGTGCACGGGCTTAGTTGCTCCATGGCATGTGAGGTCTTCCCGGACCAGGGCTCGAACCCGTGTCCCCTGCATTGGCAGGCGGATTCTTAACCCCTGTGCCACCAGGGAAGCCCCTCCATTTTCAACATGGAACAGATTTCTAAATCTCTGTCCTCTGGCCAGCTGGGGCAATTGAGGGTAGCAGAGGTGACCCTCAACCTCCAGCAAGTTCACATCCCCTCTTTGGGCCCTTTATCCCTTCTCTGGTTCCTTGCTCCTTAAAAAGAGGAGGACTTGGCTAGAAGCCTAGCAATCGTTAAGCTCTCAAGGTTTCTGTACTCCCTTCTTGAACGAGAACTCTCACTGTCCAACATAATAGTCTGTTACAAATGGGGAAAGCAAACGTGTGCTGGTCTTCACACTTCTGTCTTTTGCATCCAGTAAAAGGGACAAATGCTTTTTCGTGTGTGTGTGTGGGGGGGGGGGAATGGTGGGTTGTCTTAAAGGCAAGATTGGAGGTTCAGAAGAAGCAGCTAGGGGAGCTTCAGAATTCTCTTCCGCCTCTGCAGACCAGAGAACTCCAAGGTGACTTTAAAAAAAATTAATTAATTAATTAATTAATTTTTGGCTGCGTTGGGTCTTCATTGCTGCGTGTGGGCTTTCTCTTATGGCGAGTGGGGGCCACACTTCATTGCGGTGCGCGGGCTCCTCATTGCGGTGGCTTCTCTTGTTGCGGAGCATGGGCTCTAGGCGTGCGGGCTTCAGTAGTTGTGGCACATGTGCGGGCTCAGTAGTTGTGGCTCGCGGGCTCTAGAGCACAGGCTCAGTAGTTGTGGCGCACGGGCTTAGTTGCTCAGTGGCATGTGGGATCTTCCCGGACCAGGGCTTGAACTCGTGTCCCCTGCGTTAGCAGGTGGATTCTTAACATGCGCCACCAGGGAAGTCCCCGAGAGATGACTTCTCACTAGTATAGCCCCACCCTTCACCCCCCAGGCTGCCCTTTTGCAAACAGGGCGATATGAATTTCATAGTCAAACAGATCTATGCTGGCTCACCTGCTGTGTGGCCTGATATTTTAAAATTTTACCCTTTTGGGTTAATCTTCTCATTTTTAAATGTGCAAGCAGAGCTGGAAGGGACTGCCAGTTCATCTCTAGCTGATGAGATGGTTGAAGAGTCCTCCTTGGGGGGTGTCAGCAGACCCCAATTCCAGTCTCTGCTCTAACTACAAATTACTGGGTGACCGTGCGCACAGCCACTTACCTCTCACCTAAGTTTTGTCGTCAGCATCTTAAGGAATATCTCCCACTTCAACCTGTGGGAACATAGGAGAGCTGGGGTAGACATCTGGGACCTGGGAAGGGATGGGTGGGGTGGGCTCAAGACACGGAAGAAAGAACACTTTTCCTCAAAGTTCAGTCAAGTGTCTGTCAGGCAGCCTCCCTTTGCTGCACTGGGGTCTGAGAACAGGCTCCGAGGATACTGTGCCTCCCAGGTGGTCTGGGGCTTTGTTGTGCCTGAGTTTACCTTCCTCCAGCCTTGATCTGTGAGGGGCTGGCTCCTCCGATAGCCTGGGAGTCAGGGGAGAGATGGTGGCTGTTTAAACTTGGGGTCAGAGGAGGGGCTTAGGGACGGTGATGTGCATGATATTGGAGCTGGTCTTGGTGTTTTATTTACACAGCAAGCAGCCACGTTTCCGGAGGGGTGTGGAGGTATTGACAGAGATTATAGGAGAGTGAATTTCCTATTCATCCACCCCTTCGCACCTGGAGCGAGCTGACCGTGTGTGAGGGAGGGGCATCCTGGCTCCGGCTCCCTCCTGACAGCTGGAAATGCCAGCTGCCCTGCCCGCTCCTGAGGTGTTTGTAATTCCTTAATACCTACTGATATCAGAAAGGCAACGTGGCGCCTCCCCGGGTGCATTACCTTCCCAAATAGGGTTGCCGCCCTCCTGCCTTCTCTACTCTCTCTGAAACCAGCCCCCATCTATGATTTTCCTCAATAGCAAGAGTCACCATATTGCTGAGCTCTGACATGTGCAGGGCACTTGGAACACATCAGAGAACAAGACCACTGGCTCCCTCCCTTATGGGATCGTTCTTGTGTGTGGTGTGCGCATGCGCACGCGCAAGAATCAAACAACTGTGCGAACAGTACATTGATTTACCAGAGGTCCTTCCCCCACTGTAACCAGCCTCCCCAAAATAGCTTTCAGAATCACAGAATGTTAGAACCAGGCCAATTCCCACCCTGAGTGTTTGGGGAATCTGAGTGAACCTCAGTTTGAGGTTGAAACCCGGGGAAGGGATTTTGTCCAGAGTCAGAGCAGAAACTGGGCAGGGCCAGAGTTGAAACCTGGCCTCCAACTCCTGGCTCGGCTTCCCCTGCGACTTGTTATTCCTGCGTCAGCTGCAGGAGGAATCCTCAGGTGTGGCAGCTCCTCCACCGATGCTAGATGCTAGGTGGCACCGGCACACCTTGGAACAAAAAGGCTCCCAATCCGGCTGCCATCTGAAAATGCCTGAATCCTCACTGCTGGCAGCCTGAAGTCCGGGCTGGGTGCTCTCTTCTCCTAGTGCCCTCACAAGGCCTGCCTGCTCGGGGGGCTGCCCCTGATTACAGTCCCACTTCCTTCATCCCTTCCCGGGTCCCAGATGCCTTGGGGACCTGTTCGCTGCTTACCTGGAAGAATTCACTCCTATGTGATTGATTTCTTCTTGGGGCTCTCTGTGCAGAATGGAGAGTTCTGGCTGGGTGATCAGCTCAGGGGAGCTATTTTAGGGCCACGCGGGCACAAATTCCCCTTAGGTGCTGGTATCTTTCTTACTTACTGAAGCTTCTGTCTGGGTGAACAACCCAGCCGAACATGGTGTGGTCTCTCCCCAGGTCACATTGCCAGTCTGTGACAGAGGGGGGATGGAGTCCAGGCTTGCTAAGCACCGCACTACTTTGTCTCTCAAGAGAATGTCCAGAAGACAAGACCCTCTGTCACTTGGACCCTACCTGCCCCTCCAGTGCCATCTCACAGTTGTGGAGCTCTGTGGCTAAGAGTATGGGCTCTGGTTTCAGACTCCTGGGATTGGAATGGCGTCTCCCCAGTTGTTAATTGTGTTACCGTGCCATGTTTATGGAACATTTCTCTGCCTCAGTTTCTCCCTCTGTGAATGGGATGGGGTAGATTACATAGGATCTCAAATTTCTTTGCAACTTCCCCCACTAAAGGTGGAGTATACTTTCCCACCCCCCTGAAACTGAGCTGGCCTTGTGACTTGCTTCCATAGGAATGTGGTGGCAATAATGTGTGAATTCTGAGCCTAGGTGTCAAGAGGCTTTGCAACTTCTGTTCTTTCAGGACATTGCTGCCATGTGACAAGCCCGGCTGATGCCATTGAGGATGTGAGGCCACGTGGAAGGAGATCCCAGCCATCCAGCCCAAATTGCCCACTCACAGCATTGTGAGTACATGAATTATTTTGGGGGTGGTTTGTTATGTTGCTGAAGCTGACTGAAATAGGGGAGAATAATAGTACAGTAGTCTCTCCTTATCCATGATTTTGCTATCTACAGTTTCAGTTACCTGTGCTCAACCATGGCCCAAAAATACCAAGTGGAAAATTCTAGAAAGAATTTGTAAGTTTTAAGTTGCATGATTTTTTGGGTACTTTGATGAAATCTTGTGCCTTCCCACCTGGGACATGAATCATCCCTTTCTCCAGCATATCCGAGCAGTATATGCGACCCCCATTACTCACTTAGTAGTGCTCTAGTCTCAGTTACCAGATCGATGGTCCTGGTATTGCAGTCCTGGGGCAGGTAGGGACCAAGTGACAGAGGGTCTTGTCTTCTGTCCAAGTCACCCTTACTTCACTGAATAATGGCCCCCAAACACAACAGTAGTGATGCCAGCAATTTGGATATTCTCTTACTGTGCCTGATTTATAAATTTTATCATAGGTATGTATGTATAGGAAAAAACATAGTGTATATAGGGTTTGGTACTGTCTGTGGTTTCAGGTATTTACTGGGGGTCTTGGCACATAATCTCCTAGAATAAGGGGGACTGCTGTACCTACCTTGAAGGGTTGCGGTGAGGTTTACATAATAATGGGAACTTAGATCAGCGCCTAGCACACACGAAGCAAATACAGTCGTTACTACTAACATCATCATGGGGCACTTCCTCTTGCTTACCGCATTCTAGTCCCACTGGCCTCCTTTCTTCTTATTCTTCTTTCTTCTTTGTTCCTTCTTTCTCCTCCTCCTCCTCCTCCTCCTTTTTCTAAAAAAAAATTATTTTTATTTTTTTTGCAGTATGCGGGCTTCTCACTGCTGTGGCCTCTCCCGTTGCGGGGCACAGGCTCCGGACGCGCAGGCTCGGCGGCCATGGCTCATGGGCCCAGCCGCTCCGCGTCATGTGTGATCCTCCCGGACCGGGGCACGAACCCGTGTCCCCTGCATCTGGCAGGTGGACTCTCAACCACTGCGCCACCAGGGAAGCCCTTCTTCTTCTTTTAAATATACCAAACTCTTCCTTTTTCAGGGCTTTCATACTTAATTCTCTCCATTTGGAATTGTCCTTCCCTGCTGTCTTGTTTTCATGGTTGTGGTCTCAGCTGAAACGTCTCCTCCTTGGAGAGGTCTTCTCTGAATCTCCCTCCTCCCTTCCTCTCCATTTTTGCTTCCTTTCATTGTGTCTGATCATCACATTTATTGATTTCCTTGAATGTTGTCTGGCGCCCCTTCTAGGTTTCAAGTCCCTTGAGGGCAGGAGCTGGGCTTTTATCCTTTTTGCCCACCATGGTGCCGTGCACAGCAGGCACTCATTTGGTATTTGCTGAATGAGTGGATGAAAAGAGGCATCTAATCAATAGGAGTCTGAGGTTGGTGTCTGGTTTCCAGGAAGAGGGGAGTATCCAGGTTGGAGTTTCAGAGAGAGGAGACTATGTGTGCTGCTTCTCATTCTTACAGCCGTTTAGGTTTTTGTCACACTCTTTGTTGGACCAGTTATGTTCCTGATATTCTATGTCCAACAAGGCTATGGGCTTCTTTAGAAAGAGATTGAGTCCCTCACAGCCCCAAGCACATTGTCAGGCATCTAGTAGGGGCTTAACAGAAGTTTATTGGATAGATAAATGGATGGACGGGTGGATGAATAGATGAATAAATGAGTGAATGTAAAGAAGGATGGGTGGACAGTAGTACTCAGACTGCAGGCAACCATGGAAAACCATGTTTATTTTTTCCTTCTAATAAAGGACAGTACATTTCCAGTCAATCTGTAAAATGTCATGAACGTATAAAAATGTATTAAGTACAGTCATTAGCATTACATTGCAGAGAAATAGTTGTTATAACCCTTTCCCCTAAGATGGTACTTGGATGGTCACTGTTGGTTTGCCTTAACAAGAAAGGGCAAGAGTAGGTGACCAGTTGGCCTGGTTGGCCCAGGACTAAGGAGTTTCCCAGGATGTGGGGCTTTCAGTGCTAAAACTGGGAAAAGCCCAGGCAAACTGGGATGGTTGGTCATGCAAGAAAGAGAGCAGCACGAGCATGTTGGGTGTGCTTTGGCATTTAGGTACAGGGGTCCGATATTTTCTCAACTTCCCATGACCTCGCCTCCTCTTAGCTCTGGAATAAAAATCCCTGTGTTATTATCAAGGGTGTTACAGCTTTCAAAGGGTTTTAACAACCCCATGTAATTTTGACTTGCTTTTTATGCCAAGCCTGGCAGGTGGGGCAGTTCTAACGTGATTTGCAGGTGAAGCATGCTACGTCAGTGCTCCTAGCTCCTAGAGAATACGGGGCAGAGAAAAGACTCCCACCCCCATCTCCTGAGGCCAGTGTTCTTCCCACTACTCTGTTCTTTTCTGAAACATCCTACCTGTCTCATCTGGCTTTCAGGAGTGAGCAGGAATCATACGGGGGAAAGGAAGGACCCTGAGATCCAAGCTTTGTCTCAGTCCCCTCATTTGGGACAATTTATATGATTACTGCTTTGCCTGATGTGTTTACCTGCTCCTCCCCTAGCAATCCTCATGAAGGATTCCCCTGAAGACCCACCAGCTGGTCAGTGCTGGCATCATTATGTGGCAAAGTCAGTGAAAGAGATCCAGTATGTTTGGGCCATGTCCCAAATGGCCCTTCCAGTTAAGGTTTGCCAGCAGGATGGTCAGAGGACCAGCTCAGTCTGCCATGTGCCAGCTTGATTGTTGAGCTCTTTTTGGGTACTTCTGCTGAGGAGTTACTCAAGTGATAAGTCAATTCATGGGGTGGCTGTAACTTGCCACACTTGTTCTCTCCCTTGTACTTTTTGCCTGACATATATGGGCACCACCTTAAGGCGGGAGGGTTCAGTAATCCTCCCTGGCTCACCTTAAAAGACTAGGGACAGGCTATCCTTGCCCATGGTAGACCTCACTTCTCTTGACAGTGTATTAGAATCCTATCATCCATTCTTTTATTCCAACACTGTTTTGAGCTCTTTTGCATTTTTGGCATTTATGGCCTCTAGGGATAAGAAGGCTATGTAATCCTTCTTTTCCCTGTGAAGTGAGACTTCCTCTGGCTCTCCCTAGTTCAACTGAAGCCTGTGATATTCTGGGATAAGCTTAATACATGGGGTTTGACACTGGTCCTACTCTTTCAGATGTTGTTGTTTGGGCTCAGAGTTGCTCTGTCATGTGGGTCGTCTATTCTGGGTGCAGCTGTGTAAAGGTCTGATCTTAGAGTTTTCCTTTTCTGAGAGTTGAATGAGGAATGGGTACAGGCTTCCCCTGCTATCTGAAAGTAGGGCGTTAGTATGAAAATTTTCATAAGCTGAAATGGCGTAAACAAAGAAGCAGTTACCTTAGGACACATCTTGCTAATGGATGCACAGAATATCTGGATAAATCCAGATAAAGCACAGCTGCTTAGACACAGTTCAAAGCCATGGCGGTTTGATTCTGAGATGCTGAGTGTAGTCCCTGGGGAAGGAGTTGCGTGGTGCCACTCAGCGCTCAGCGCTCTGTAACCGCTGGCTGCAAAACAAATGCTGAATGCTATTGTCACTTTTCACCTTTTCTGGGGGGTAAAAGCAGAAAGAAATTCAACTCTTTGGATTTCTTTCGGTTAGCAACAACAGGTACCGATGTAGGTCTTTGGTAAAAGTGAAATGGCTTAAGGCAAACTTCTGGAAAGTGGGGCATATTTGTACTTTTATTTAAAAATAAATAAAGTAAATATCTTTCAAAGAAGAGTGCTGGCCAAGCCCTCTTGGTAGAGTCCCCAGACTGTGGGACACGTAGCCTATTAGCTGAAGCGTGGAGTTTCTGCTTCACGTACTTACGTCCATTCGCTTTCACATGCTTATGTTCTTTCTGCCTCTTAAACTAGCTGCAGCCTTATGACCCTCAGAAGTGTCTCTGGCTCTGAGTTCAAATCTGATTTTAGGGCTTCCCTGGTGGCGCAGTGGTTGAGAGTCCGCCTGACGATGCAGGGGACACGGGTTCGTGCCCCGGTCCGGGAAGATCCCACAGGCTGTGGAGCGGCTAGGCCCGTGAGCCATGGCCACTGAGCCTGCATGTCCGGAGCCTGTGCTCCGCAACGGGAGAGACCACAACAGTGAGAGGCCCGCGTACTGCAAAAAACACACACAAATCTGATTTTAATCTTTAGATGTGATTTTCTTTGGTTTAGAGCAGACCCAACTCTGAGAATGGAAGGGATGTTAACCCCGACATGACCATCCCTGCAATACACTTGAGATGAGGCACTTGTGTGTATGAGACTCTTCTGAAACTTGAACTCTTGACTCCGAGGGCTGAGGTGATGGTTTGACAAGCCCAGAAACTTCCAGATCTTGAGATATTGGCTGGCTCGCTACACTTCTTGGCATCTGGGAAACTGATGGCCCAGTTGCCTTGGGTTGTAGGCTGTACTTATCTAGAGGGTCAAAGAATGTCTCTGGGTTAAAAAAGGAAAAAAACTCAATGCAATAGAAATATAGCTTCCTTATAAAAAGCCTTTTGCAAGAAGTGCTGCCTGGCAGCAGGAGAAAACTAGAGGTCGACTGGTTTCCAGTCCTTTTTTGTCAGACCCCTTGGGGCCAGCACTTCCTCTAAGGAAGTCAAGCCTGGTGGGGAGAAGAGGGTAAGACGGGCACATTCTTCCCTTCATGAAGAGGAAGAGTCGTGGTTAAGTAAGCCAGTGATTAGGCGGCCTCCTCTGAGTTTGTGCAGATCTCTGCAGGCCCCTCATATGGTCAGTGAGCTCTGGGATCGTCGATGGCTGCCCTGGCTGAAGGGCCGGTTCGAGTTAGTCTGTCCACTTGAGTAGGCTCCGGACGCCATCATCCTACTAGGCTCCAGGAGAAGGTGCTCCCCAGATGAGAATTTAGCCCAGGAGTCCCATGAGCATGGGTCATCCCTTATGTGGTCTCCACTGGATCTCTCTCCGGGCAGCACCCAGTCCTCTTTGTACTTGCACTCCACAGGGCTCGAGCTCTTTGGGGTGCTGGCTCTGAAGCTCTGTTCTGGGGCACGTGGCCCTGGACGGTGGGTGGGCTGGGCCTCTCCAGGGACAGTGGCAGGCCTCTGTCGGCTTCTCCAGCTCTGGATTTCCAGCTCTCTTTTGTCCATGGGGAGTTTGTCAATTTTCTGAGCTTTTAAGATCGGAGACTTCCCATATGTCCCTTGTAGAGCCAGGAAAAAGTACCTGGTGGGAAATAATAGAATAAAGATATTTTCTGACTTCTGACTTCTTGAATTTCAGCATTGAAAGGGTCCCTAGAATCCAACTCCCTACTCAGGGAAAGATCTTTTTTTTTTTTTCAAACAATGGTAATTTAATGTTAGTTATTATAAAGAAAAGGTTACCATGTATTGGCCTTCAATGACTGCATGAATCATGGGGTACTTCCTTGGGGAAGCCTTTTTTGATTGAACTTCCTTCTCATAAATGCTTGTACCACCTCTTAGTTCGTAATGATGGCACTTAAAAAATTATTTTAAAAAATTTTTCATTTATTTATTTTTAACATCTTTATTGGAGTATATTTGCCTTACAATGGTGTGTTAGTTTCTGCTGTATGACAAAGTGAATCAGCTATACATATACCTATATCCCCATATCTCCTCCCTCTTGCATCTCCCTCCCACCCTTCCTATCCCACCCCTCTAGGTGGTCACAAAGCATCGAGCTGATCTCCCTGTGCTATGTGGCTGCTTCCCACTAGCTATCTATTTTACATCTGGTAGTGTATATATGTCCTTGCCGCTCTCTCACTTCGTCCCAGCTTACCCTTCCCCCTCCCCGTGTCCTCAAGTCCATTCTCTATGTCTGAGTCTTTATTCCTGTCCTGCCGCTAGGTTCTTCATAACTTTTTTTTTCTGGATTCCATATATATGTGTGAGCGTACAGTATTTGTTTTTCTCTTTCTGACTTACTTCACTCTGTATGACAGACTCCAAGTCCATCCACCTCACTACAAATTACTCAATTTCGTTTCTTTTTATGGCTGAGTAATATTCCATTGTATATCTGTGCCACATCTTCATTATCCATTCATCTGTCAGTGGGCACTTAGGTTGCTTCCATGTCCTGGCTATTGTAAATAGAGCTGCAATTAACGTTGTGGTACCTGACTCCTTTTGAATTACGGTTTTCTCAGGGTATATGCCCAATAGTGAGATTGCTGGGTCGTATGGTAGTTCTATTTTTAGTTTTTTAAGGAACCTCCATACTGTTCTCCATAGTGGCTGTATCAATTTACGTTCCCACCAACAGTGCAAGAGGGTTCCCTTTTCGCCACACCCTCTCCAGCATTTATTCGGGAAAGGTCATCTTTGCCACTCTCTTGACTGATGGATCAAATCTATGCCTGTACGCCTCTGGTACTGGGGAGTTCAACAACAAAATATAACAGCTAACATTTGTTAGGTACCAGGACTATTCTAAGTGCTTTACATATTATTAACTCATATTATTCTTCCCCAAATCCCATGTGGTTGGTACTTTTGTTTCCCGCTATGTACAGACATGGAAACTGAGGCACTGAGAGATTGAATGATTTGTCCAGAGCCACACAGTGGTCAAGCTGTGGTCAAGACCAAGTGCTGTGGATTCTGAGGCTTTTCTCTCATCTACCATGCACGAGGCAGTCCATTCTATTTCTGAGCTGTTCTAATGTAGGCAAATTTACTTGCTTTGGAATGTCAACTCTTCGTGGAACTTAATAATTTTAAAGTAGTTTCCCAACATGTTCTTTTCTTGAATCCACAGGCTATGCTAGCTTCACAGCATCAGTGTATTATCACTCTTTTCCAGATGAAGATACTGAGGTCCCAAGTGATGAGATGGGTTTCCTAATGTCTCCCGAGAAGTTGATAGATCTCCTTGATGGTTAACTCAAGGTTCCTTTCCCCTGCCAAGCTTCCTGTAGCCTGTAGTGGACTCTGGAATCAGGGGTCTCTATATGTGCCTAGAATATTTTCCTGTTCCAAGTTTAGGTAAGAAGGTAACTAAAACTATGTGATCTGTGGAGAAGCATATACCATCTTGTGATGCTGGGCAGCTCATACCCCCTCTCTGGGTGTCAGTTTATCTAAAACATAATCCAGTTGGTCCAGAGGACATCTAAGGTCTTTTCCAAAAATAATCCTTAAATGTTTTTGTTTTTTATTTCTAAAGCCTTATAAGCAGAGAGGCTCCCATCCTTCTATTATGTCTAAAAGATTCAGGATGATCTCAAAGTGAGCAGGGGTTTCTGAAGACCACAGTAGATCCTACGGAATCAGAAACTTTTCCCCATTCTTTCTCATCTCACCCAGGGAGGCAGTGCAGGTGGCCATTACATATGTGTTTCAGGAAAGACCCAACTTCTTGCGGGAAACTGGAATTTTCTCAGTTTAAACATTCCCCCAAGCTACCAATTTCCCTCTCTGTCCATTTAGTGAACAAATACCTGGCAAGTTCCTACAATGGGCCAAGCCCCAAGGGATTATTAAACTGGGAACCAGACTGACAGGAATTTTGCTGTCAGGAAGCACAGGAACAGAGTTAGAAGCCGCAGGAGCAGTGAGAGTGTCAAACACGTGATCTGGTGCAAGAAATCTTCCTTGAGGAGGAAACGTTAAAGGTGAGGACTGAGGGATGCATAGGAGGAAGCCAGGCAAAGAGGGGGTGAGAAGCAGACCCTGGGCTCAGTGGCTGCAGTGTGGAGAGTGAGGGACTCGGACACAGAGGGGTTGGCAGGGTCAGAGCAGGCAAGGACCATGGGGAATGTTCTGGGTTTTGTGCATTACTGTAAAGGCCTTGGGAAGGCCTTGGAAAGTTAAGAACATGACACGATTACACTTTGACACAATGATAATGGATTAGAGTAAAACCCAGTAGGAGACTATTGAAGTAATTCAGAGTGAAAGTCTTATAACCTATCCATGGTGGTGGCTGTAGAAATGGAAATAGCAGATGGAAATACCTACTGAGAAATAGGTTAGCAGATATAATTGTCGGGTCTTGGTGGTGGGTGAGAGAGGGGCATGTGGTGGGTGGTATCAAGGATAAGTCTCATGGGCCTGCCTGGATCCTAAGTGGTCACAGTGGATGAAAGGAACTCGGGAAGAGAGCCAGGTTTCTGGGATGGTGGTGGTGGTGACAGAAAGTAGATAGTGAATTCAATTATAGATGTCTCCCACTTTCCTCAGATGTAGCAGGCCCAGTGCTGGTGAGGCATAGGTAGCTAGAAAGATGCATCTGGGCTTCCGGAGAAGGATCTGGGCTGGGAGTTTATATTAGAGATTCATTTGTGAAAAATGATATTTAACTTTACAATAGTGGTTGCTATGTTTATGGAAAGAGTTAAAGTGAGAAGACAAAAGAACCTAGGACAAAGGCTTGACAATACACCATGTCAAAGACATGAACCAGCAAAAGAAACAAAGAAGAAGTAGGAGAAAAACTAAGAGAGTTCTGTGTTACTGAAGCTAAATGAAGAGTGTCCAAGGGCTCTATTGTAGTGAATTATGATGCTGCATTGTGTTTTAAAGTTTGTATGTTAGTTATTTAAGAGATAAAACAAAAGAAACTTACTTTCTCTTAGTTTAAGAGAATCCATATAGTTCCTTTATACTGGTTGAAGTAATTAGACCGAGATAAGTGAGGTCACAGTTGGTGGCTAATTATCACAAGCTTGGTGAGTGAAAGCAATCTTATTATAAGTACAGCTTACATCTTTAAGTGAACAAATAGAGTTTTCTGTAGCAAACATTCTATCATGTAGATTTCTGTAACAAAAATTAATTGTTCTAAGGTAACAAGTCAACAGTCCTTGGAGCTATTAAAATGATCCTTTCTCTGTCAAAGGAAATCTCTTTGCCTTTCTTAGGCAACAGAATTAAACAGTAATTTAAGTTTATGATGATAATCTAGAATAAGCAGAGATTTAACTTGTGCACTATGGTAACTGGCAAGAAAATATTTGCCTACTTTCCCCTAAGCTGTCCCTCATTTGTTTAACAAGCTGTAATGTTGAGTGTTTGTCTTTTCCAAGAACGTTCATACTTTTCAACAACCCTCATCAAGCTGGTAGCCTCTGGCTCCAAATGTGTCTTCTAACCAAGGGTAGGACAAGAATCCTCGGCTGATGATTTGCTCTTTCCATACGCCAGATAAGACACAGAACAGAGGAGGTCAGTCCTTGGTCAGAGGTGATCATAACCATGTTTAACCCCAAAAGTGTGGACAAAAATATTTAACCCACATATTTGATGCCCTTTTCCAATGAGGGCAGGACCTTCATGGTCTCTCCCAGTCTCCGTCTCCCAAGGGGTTGGGCTGAGAAAGGGGGTGGGTGGGTGGGAAATAATGTCCTCTGAGGCTTGTGCTTAATTGCTTCCCACTCCTCAGTCCTAGGGCCCTCTTTTAATACTAGTTACTTTCACCTGTATTACGATCAAACTTCTGTCTGAATTGTCCACTGGGTTGTAGACTTCTTGAGAGCAAGAGTTTTGTTTTATTCATCTTTCTGTTTCTTTAGCATCTTTTTCTCATTTATCTCTAAGGGCAGCCTACATGACAAGAACTCTGCTAGCTGTGGGTTATATAATGATAAGGAGATACCTTCCTTCCCGGAGTGAATGGTCAGACCAAGACAAACAGATAAAACAGATAATGTGGGCTAAAGGTAGTAGTGACAGATAGACCCAGGTCATGGGAACACATGAGCGAGGGGGATCTGTTTCAGCCCGAGGGAGGCAGGTGAAGTCATGCAAGGGTTCTGGAATTGCTCATGCCTGAGATGATGTCAAAGGGTGAGGCGGTCTGGTAACGAGGGGCATTTTGACTAGAAGGGACAGTATGAACACAGGCAGGAAGGGGCGAGGGCAGGGAGCCTTTAGGGAAGTCCAAGAAGCTTGGTGATGTGGAGCCCAAAGTTTGGGCTTTGGGAGCAGGGGGATAAGGCTGTAGAGGCCAGTAGGGGCCAAGCAGGGAGGCTGCGTCCACAGTGCGTACTCAGCCGTTTGTTGAGTTCACAGTAGTGTTTGTCATATTGGTATCTTCAGCCTCTAAACCCTGCATCAGATGTCAAGGTTCTGAGGTGGCTTACGAAGAAGAAAGGGAGCCCAAACTAGGTTAAGCAAGCTGCCAAACTTATTAAAGGAAGCAAAGTATGCTAATGGCTCTCTGCCTAATTTTGGATTAGAAAAAGCTCTGCACAATGTTGCAATGGTTTCTTGACTGTGGCTTATAGTGATAAAGTAGCTGAATTTCAATGTTCAGAGCAGACGAGATCCTAAGGATGGAGAGAGGCCGAGTCTTGCCTCTGGGTACAGCATCATTAAGTTCACCGAATGTTCTGACTAGAGAGTGTGGGATGGAGAACAGAACACTGGCCTCCAAGTTGGGAGAACTCAGCTCCCACTGTGACCTGTGGTGGGCTGGAGGACACATTCTGGTCCCTCATAGGACTTAAGCTGTTCCATGAGCAAGTAGGACTACAACCACAGCTTTGCCTAATTTCTAGGTGATTTTGCAGAAGGCAAATGAGGAGCTAGATAGAAAAAGCACGTGTCGAGAGTAAATTCTAAGGACACGCCAGGCGTTGTTGTCGCTGTTGCTGTTTTTCGGGAAAAGGCGAATGTAGAGGATTTAGGCTGGAAATGTTAGAAATAGTCCCTCTGCTTGAATGATTTATTTGGCAAATACAGGGTGTGTGTTTTAACAAATTTGAGTAGTATTAAAAAGTTGGCTATTTCATGCAAAATTTGAATTTCTGGGAAAAATCTAAAGCTCTGAAATGCTAGTCTTGATCTTTCCCCGTGACAGTGATAGGCTGAAGCTTAGAAGTTCCTTCTCCTAATGTCTGTCTGTACTTCACCTGGTTTGCTGCTGTTGCTTACCTGTCCCTGTAGGCATTTGAGAGTGAGACTCCTGGGCTAAGGAATAAAGGACTATAGAGCTTTTCAAAATAATTCTTTTTACACAACAAAGTTTGTATGGCAGGAGGGTAGGAATTAGTACTCTCCTTTTACAGATGTTATAACAGAGGTTATGCCAGATTTGGTGACTTTGCTGCTCTGTGGCTGAGCTGGGACCAGAGTCCGTGCTATTTGCCTCCAAGTTCATTATTCTTTCTGTCCTAGCTCCCTATCTTTGAAACAATAGCCTCAAGCATCCCAGCTGGAGTCAAACTCCTGACTCTTGGGCTATGAAAATGGCTGACTGAGGGGAGAGTGGTAGTTCTAGGAAGAAAATAGCACCCCCTGTTCAAACCTTGGGAGAAGAGCCACGACCGGTGTGAGGAAGCAGACGAGGTAGAAAGTGGGGTCCGAGAGCTGGCCTTCCATCACCCAGTAGGGGTTGATGGGACTGTTGCAGATGACGCAGGTGGCGTTGTACACTAGGGATACCACAAAGTACATCAGGAAGCTGCCTGCGAGAACAAGCCCATGGATGATGGTCTGTGGAAGGAAAGAAGTAAACACTGTTGAAGGGATAGCTTAGATGAGGGGGGAATGCAGTCACACTACTTTAACTTGTTTTAAACTTCTTTTTTGGGGAATGCCACATACCTATAAACAATTTTAAAAAGTGTGCCATTTAATGGCTTATGATAAAGTAAACACCTATGTTGCTACCACCCAGAATTTGAACACACATACCCCGGAAACCCCTAAATCACCTTGACTTTGGTGATAATTTTCATGATATTCTTTAGTTTTACTACCTATGTTTCTCCCTTAATAGTCTGTTTTTAAAAATTAATCATATTTGATGTGACTTTTGTCTTTTTTCCTCAGTATTATGTTTGTGTGATGAATTCATGTTTTCTACACGTGGCTGTTATTCATTTCCAAAGCAGTGCCGTCTTCTGTAGTCTGATCTCATTTTGCCCTGTTTTATGCTGCTTTCCTTCCAATTCTTGTCCTCTTTTAAACTTACTGACGATTCCATATAATTTCATTTCCCTGTCTACTAGTTTGAAAGTTATATATTTCATTTCCATTCCTTAGTGATTACTCAATAAATGCTAGTAAGCAGTTTTAACTTACTGTGGTATAAAGTTTCTATGTTTCCCTCCTCCTGAATACATTAACTTTAGAACACATTAACTTTGTTTACCTCCCTCCTGATTCATATCTCATTGCTACTGTGTATTTAAATTCTATCATCTTTTTAAATCACATAAGTCATTATTACAGTTTAATATGGTCAATATTCATTAAGATTTACTTACATGCTTGACACTTTCTATGCCTTCATTCCCTCTTGCATTTTGGACTTACCATCTGAGCTTTCTTTCCTTATACTTTAAAAAAAAACTTTATATTACAGTGTAGTTGATTAACAATGTTGTGTTAGTTTCAGGTATACAGCAAAGTGGTTCAGTTATACATATACAAGTATCTCTTCTCTTTCAAATTCTTTTCCCATTTAGGTTACTACAGAATACTGAGCAGAGTTCCCTGTGCTATATACAGTAGGTCCTTGTTGGTTACCTATTTTAAATATAGCCGTGTGTACATGTCAATCCCAATCTCCCAATCTGTCCCTCCCACCCTGCTTTCCCCCTGGTAACCATAAGTTTGTTTTCTAAGTCTGTGAGTGTTTCTGTTTTGTGAATAAGTTCATTTGTGTCATTTTTAAAGATTCTGCATAGAAGTGATACCATATGATTGCTATTCATGTTTCTCTGACTTACTTCACTTAGTAATGTAAGTAATGGACCTGGATAATCTCCAGATCCATCCATGTTGTTGCAAATGACATTATTTCATTCTTTTTAATGGCCAAGTAATATTCCATTGTATATACGTACCACATCTTCTTTATCCATTCCTCTGTCGATGGACATTTAGGGTGCTTCCATGTCTTGGCTATTGTAAACAGTGCTGCCATGAACATTGGGGTGTCTTTCCTTATACTTTAAATAGAGTTGACCTTTGAACAACATGGGTTTGAACTGTGCGGGTCCACTTAAATGTGGATTTTTCTCAACAAATACTACAGTATTACCTGATCTGTGGTTGGTTGAATCCACAGAGAACTGATTATGGGACTTGAGCATCCACAGATTTTGGTATTTGCATTGGGTCCTGGAACAAATCCCCTGTGGATACTGAGGGATGGCTGTACATCCTTTAGAATATCCTTTCGTGAAAGTCTGCTGGTGATGCATTCTCTGATCCATTATTTCATTCTCATTCTTAAAAGCTATTTTTGATCTTGTTGGGAAGTTATTTTCTTTTAGTATATTTAAGATAGCATTTCACTATCTTCTGGCTTCTGTTGTTGCTATTGAGAAGTTAGCAACTCTTTATCTGTTATTCCTTAGAAGGAAATCTCTTATAACGTGGCTGCTTTTATGGTTTTTATTTCGTCTTCAGTGTTCTATAGTTTCCTTATCTTGCTTGGGTTTTGCTGATCTTCTTGAATTCGTGGATTGATGTCTTTCATTACTTTTGCAAAATCCTCAAGTCACTATCTTTTCAAATATTGCCTCTGTCTCATTTTCTCCTCCTTTCCTTCTGAGACTCTAATCAAATGTATGTTAGATCTTTTAAGATACCACCATATCTTCTATATATCTCAATATCTGTTCTATAATTTTCATTGTTTTACTTTTTTATATTCTGGATAATTTGACCAGTTCACTAATTCTCCCCTCACCTGTGCCTAATCTGCTGTTAATCTAGCCATTGAAACTTAAATTACAGTTATTGTATTTTTTAATTTCTAAGAGTTTTATTTGGTCTTTTTTCACATCTTCTAGGTTTCTTTGCATGGTTTTCCAATTCTTGCAGATATTTTAAAGCTTAATCTTTAAACATAGCAAACAAACCTTTTCTATGATTTATATCTGATAATTCCAATACCTGAGATATTTGTTACTGATGTTTGTGCTTGTGATCCTCATTGAGTTCTTGTTTCATTTTGAGCTTCATTATCTTTTTGTGTGTTTTTGAAAATTTTATTTTTCTTACTCATTTGAGTTATTGAAATTTCTTAATGCAATCTGTTGTTATATAGTGCAAAAATCTTAAAGTCTATTGTTTATTATATATATTTTAATTGAAGTATAGTTGCAGTGATTCAGTTATATATATATATATATATATACTTTTTCAGATTCTTTTCCCTTATAGGTTATTACAAAATTGAGTATAGTTGCCTGTGCTCTACAGTAGGTCCTTGTTGGTTATCTATTTTGTATATAGTTGTGTGTGTATGTTAATCCCTCCCCCTCCCCCACCCCTTTCCACTTTGGTAACCATAAATTTGTTTTCTATGTCTGTGGGTCTATTTCTGTTTTGTAAATAAGTTCATTTGTATCTTTAAAAAAAATTATGATATAAGTGATATCATATATTTCTCTTTCTCTGTCTGGCTTACTTCACTTAGTATGGTAATGAGCTTCCTTATCTTTGAATATGTGATGCTTCTTGGCCTTGGAAAATTAGTGGGGATACTTTGAGGCTTAGGAAAACTTTCCCTGGAGAGGGTGTGTGTGTGTATTTTGTAATATCCTTGGGCATTGTCAGTTACTTTAAACTGAATTCATACGTCAAAATTTGGCTCACCCAGGTGGTACAAAGAATCTGGGCTGCAAATCTGTGTGAGGCTAGCCCATGGTCCATTCCCCAGGATAAGTCCTTTTTACTGATTCTCCCTGCTCTCTTCAGCACAGTGGGAACAATCCCTACAGTCCCTGCTGGGGAGGGGAGTGCAGGTAGGTCCACTTTTGGGTATACTTTTACTCTGAAGGTAGAGCCTTTGGGGTCCTAATTTAACGTGATCTCTTATTAGACTCCCACTTTAGCAGCCTGGGTTTTAATTTCTGAACTTTATGCTCAATGAAGTCTGCCAAAAAGTTCATTTTGGGCAGGGTTGCAAATGCTTTGAAGAAAACAGAGGCTTTGGCTCAGCTTGCTTCTCTACAAACCCACTTTCCCAGAGGGTTTGGTCTTTATCCTGTCATCTTTTTCATACCTTTAGCATATGTATACATATATACTTGTGTGTGTATATATATTTATATATATATTATATGTGTGTATACATATATATGTTTATATATGTATACATATATTAAATAAATAGATAGATACATACATACACACACACACACATTAATTTGTTTTCAGTGGAAGAGGTGGTTTGAATATCCTAGCCCCTGTTCCTGAAAAAGAAAGCAGTTAGCTAACTTTTAAAATCACTTTGGTGGGGACTGTGAAAGCTGACACAGCTATTAAAATTCATGTTAGATTTCTACCCAGGGAAGAAAGACATTCTCCCTCTGCTTCAAGCACTTTAAAAAGGGAAACACTTTTTTCATAATGATTCTAGTAGCTAACTAACTCCTTTCCCAAGAGCAACAGAAATCACCAGTAACTACCAGGATACCTGGTCTAGAGATGCATTAGGTGGATTAATAGTGCTGAATGGTGAGTGAAAGGAACAGGTTCTGTCTTTTAAAGCAGCTGAATGCAGTGCTCTGAGAAAGAGGGCCGAATGACCAGTCATTACCCCTTTAATATATTACACATTGAGGCCTGATTATTTACAGGGCAATTTTGAAAGGTTAATAAGATACCTAATGGTTAAGAGGGTCATGGAGAGCAGAGATCCTCTTGGGAAATACCTTGTGCTGGTGTTTTAAAAAAAGTAATTAAATTATTGTGAAATATTTCAAGCGCATAGTCAACAAATCTCATATACTTGACATCCAGCTTTATCAATTTTAACCCTATGCCATATAAAGGGGAGCAGAATATATCACCCCAAAATAAGTCTCTGGCATAAGGATTATCTTGAGCTGGTTATTTTTAAGAAACAGCAGACAGAGGAGGAGCTCTGGAAACTGAAGTTATCTTTTTGTAAGAGACATTTACAGTTATAAGGGAAAATCTCCATTTGTAAGGGTGTCTCCCTCTCTGTACCTGGAAGAAAAGGACAATTCTCTATTTCTAGGAAATCTTTATCAACTCCAATATCTGGCCTCCCCTAGCCGCAAAACTTCTTTTGTCTTTAGCTAGAGATGGTATTTAAGGTGGTGGCCAGGGCCATTTCAGAAAGTTACTCCGTTTCCTGGCCTCTCCCATGTGTATAGGAAGTATTTATTAAACTTTTGTTTTTCTCCCATTAATCTGTCTTTTATTACAGGAGTGTCTAAGCTGAGAACCTAGAAGGGTAGAGGGAAAATTATTTTTTCTTCCTCTACACGTATTTGCCTCAGATTTTATTAAAAGATTAAGCCTTACAGATACAGTTCAAGCACCCATGTATCCCTTGCAAATGCCTTCTCATTAATCTTGAAAATAAACTCAGTGTTCATCATTCTTCTGTGTATTTTATATATACATGTTTATGTATCCATGTTAATGGATGCTTTTTAATTTTATCATGTATAGGTATCCCTCTGAATTATGCTTTGGACCTTTATTTTTGTTGATAAATGCCATTCTAGTTTATTCATTTTAACTGTTCTAGTGTATGAATATGCCACTATTTACTTATTTTCCTGTTAATGAACATTTTAATGAACATTTAAGCTGTTTCCGATTTTTTGCTATTAAGAACAATGAAGAAACAAACATTCTTGTACATGTCTATGTATATACATGTGCAAAAGGATGGCCCAGGGTGCATATTTAGCAGTGGAATTGTGTCATAGCATATAGTGAGTACTTAAACTCCTCTAGCTATTTTCAAGTTGCTCTCTAGAATGGTGGTGTCAGTTTATAGTTTACCAAGAGAATATGAAAGTTCCTTGGTTGGGCTTTATTATGTTTAACGTGCTACTGAATTAGTGTGGCAATATTTTATTTAGAACTTTTTACATTTATGTTCATTGAACAGATTGGTCTGTAATTTTGTTTTCTTGAACAATGCGTGCTCATTTTCGTATCAGAATTATTCTAGCCATGAACATTGAATTGCCTATATTTTCTATTTTTTTGAATCCATGAAACAATGGGTATGAGAGAGGAATTATCTGTCCCTTATAAGTTTGGTCAAACTGACCTTTATAATCCTTTGGCTTGGTGTCTTTAGGAACAGGGTTACTGATTCAATTTCTGTAATAGTGATTGGTTTATTCACGTTTGCTGAATGATTTTGACTATGTTTTGGTAAAATTTACATTTAAAGGAATTATTTTTATTATTATTTTTAAAAGGTCAAGTCTTGGGGCTTCCCTGGTGACGCAGTGGTTGGGAATCTGCCTGCCAATGCAGAGGACATGGGTTCGAGCCCTGGTCTGGGAGGATACCACATGCTGCAGAGCAACTAAGCCCGTGAGCCACGGCTGCTGAGCCCAAGTGCCGCAACTACTGAAGCCTGCGCACCTAGAGCCTGTGCTCTGCAACAGGAGAGGCCACCGCAATGAGAGGCCCGCGCACCGTGGTGAGGAGTGGCCCCTGCTCGCCGCAACTAGAGAAAGCCCACACACAGCAGAAGACTCAACACAGCCAAAAATAAATAAATTAAAAAAGCCAAGTCTTTATTTTTATTTGGCTGCATTGGGTCTTCGTTGCTGTGGGTGGGCTTCTCACTGCAGTGGCTTCTCTTGTTGCGGAGCACGGGCTCTAGGTGTGTGGGCTTCAGTAGTTGTGGCACGCGGGGTCAGTAGTTGCAGCTCATGGGCTCTAGAGTGCAGGCTCAGTAGTTGTGGCGCATGGGCTTAGTTGCTCCATGGCATGTGGAATCTTCCTGGACCAGGGCTCGAACCTGTGTCCCCTGCATTGGCAGGTGGATTCTTAACCACTTCACCACCAGGGAAGTCCCCATTTAAAGAAATTATTGACTTGCTTTAAATTTTCAGAAAAATATTTACATGGACCTTTGTGTATGCAAGTTTCGCATCTGTAGATATGAAGGGCTGAATATTCTATGCCATTTTATCTAAAGGACTTGAGCATCCATGGGTTTTGGTATCCATGGAGGTCCTAGAACCAGTCCCCCACAGGTATAAGAGGTGACTATATATTCATAATTGCAGTCTTTCTTTTTCATTCCTAGTAGCATTTTTGTGGTCTTCTCTTTCAGTGTCTTCCCCTGGATCAGTTTTTTCAGAGATGTGTTTTCATTAGGGTTTTGAAGAGCTCAGTTTTGGTCTTACTGATCTTTCCTATTGTTTCCTTGATTCTTCTCTAATCTTTTTTTCTTTAGGTTTATATGGTAACTTTTTTAAGTTCCTTGAGTTGAATTTTTTAACTTACCTCTTTTTCATCTTTTTGTTTTTCATAGTAAAAGCTTTAGGTGCATCCCACAAGTTTGCATATATAATATTTTTATAGTTGTTCAGCAGCAATAAGTATAATTTCCATCATGATTTACTCGACCTCATGAATTGCATATTTAGATGTGCTTTTTGAAGTATCCAGTCATGTTAGGCTTGTTTGGCTGTATTTTTATTACTTGTTTTTAATCTAAATGCATTGTTGTCAGAAAATATGTTCTTTATGATAATGATTCTTTCAGAGTCCTTTGTGATTTAGAATTTGGTCTTTTTCTTTAAATTGTTGGTATATGGACCAGGTGTCTTTGAAAGATGCATGTTTACTATTTGTTAGAGCAGGATTTTATATATTAGCTCTAACTACATTAGGTCAAATGTGGTAATTTATTCAAAGCTTGATCTATGTCTGTTTCTGATAGAGTTCTATAAAAACCTCATACTAGAATTGTTAAGTTTTTCCATTTCTCTTTATATTCACTGGATGAAAAAAGTCCAATCTGATAATTTTTGCCTTTAATAGGCAAATTAAATCCATTTACATTTATTATGAGTACTGGTATATTTGGCTTTATTTTGAACATATTTTTTATTTTTACCATCATTTTCTTTGCTCTTACCTTTTCCTCTTCCTTACAGCCTGGAGAATTAATAGTTTCCTATATTCCTCTAATTTCTTTCCTCTCCTTTATGCTTAATCTTAAGTTTTAGGAGATACTAAATAAATGTTGACTTTTCTGGAACAATTTAAGTGTGTATTTCTATTTTCTTCCTATTCACAGTGAAGTCTTCAGCATACGTTAATTACCGATTGAACAGCCCTTCCTGGCCATTATGTGTTTCTTGTACTTTTAGCTTTTATGTTCTTGCATGTTTCTTTCTTCCTTTAGTGAGGGTCTATGGGTGGTAGACCTTACAGAGTTTATCTGAAAATGTCATTTATCACTTAGTCTTAAGCGATAGTGTAACTGTTTGTTATTTTGCCTCAGGTCTTTGAAGATAATTACTCCATTGCTTTTTTGGTTTCTACTGTTTTTTTAACTGCTGTTAAATTTCAAGTAATTTGTGCATAGTCTGTCTTTCACACTGTATAGTTTTACTATGATATACCAGGCAATATACCCGGGTTTATTTTGATTAATCGTCATTCTCAGTGATGATCTCTTCAGATACTGCTTCTCTACTATTCTTTGCTTGTTCTTCTGTGACTCTGACTCCTATTATGTAGCTGCTGGAACCATTTATTCTAGCCACCATTCCTCTTGATTACATTTTCACATTTGTGTGGCATTCTGGATGGGTACCCATACTACCTTCCAATTTGGTAGTTTACTTTTAGCCAGTGTCCAGTCTAATTTCAATGACAAAATTTTTCTATTTTTCAAGAGTTCTAAATGTTTCCTTAGCTTGGCTCAGTTCTCAGCATTAAAGTTATGACTCTTGCCTGCCTTCCTCACAGCTTCTAAGTGGTTTTTCTGGTGGTTCTGAAAGAAATTTATCCTGTACTTAAGCTTGGCTAGGCCTTTTCGTTTTCATCATTTTGGTCCATCTGTCATTGGCATGAATTGGAGCAAAGGGGTTTTCCAGATGGGAACTCCGTGATCTGGAAGCTCCCTTGGGAGGCTCTTATCAGCCACTGCCCAATGTCAGGGCCTGGTCTAACTTGTGATAGTAGGGCATGGGGAGGAAGTCCCATTGCAGAATGCTGGGAACACACGGAGCCTACTTGGGGAGGTCTTCTAAATGGTTAATACAAATGCTTTCAGAAAGAGCCATTTCAGCTTGGCTAAAGACAAATCTTTCTGTCAAGTGGTCTCCTTGCACCAGTCAGTCTTACCTTCTCACACTATTAGCACAGAGTCAGCTGGCCAGGGTTCAAACTAGCTTCAGTCTTGAACTACTTAGGGAAAGTTTCTTAACCTCTTTATATTCATTTCTTTATCTATAAAATGGGAATTAAAAACAACACCTAACACATGTGTATATTGCAAAGGATTTCCACAGTAAGTTTAGTTAACATTCATCACTTTGCAATACAGTTGACACTTGAACAACACAGGTTTGAACTGCACGGGTCCACTTATACACAGGTTTTTTCCACTAAATACATACTATAGTACTACACGATTGAAGCTATGGATGTGGAACTGCAGGTACGGAAGGCCAATGGTAAAGTTATGTGTGGATTTTCCCCTGCGTGGAGGGTTGGCGCCCCTAAACTCCAAACTGTTCAAGTGTCAACTATATATGTATGTCAAGTCATTATGTTGTACAACTTAAACTTATACAGTGCTGTATGTCAATCATATCTCAATAAAACTGAAAAAAAAAACCAGAACAAAACGCTCCAAATACCATCTAACACAAAGGGCTCTGGGAGGTTAAGTAAGATAATACATTAAAACATGTAGATATGTACCTGGCATATAATTTTAAGCTCTTTGTTTTTGTAATTATCATTGACTAGTCGTATTTAATGAGAAAGATAGTGTTACCTTTTTTTTTTTTTTTTTTTGTGGTACGCGGGCCTCTCCTGTTGCAGAGCACAGGCTCCGGACGCGCAGGCTCAGCGGCCATGGCTCACGGGCCCAGCCGCTCCGCGGCATGTGGGATCTTCCCGAACTGGGGCATGAACCCGTGTCCCCTGCATCAGCAGGCAGACTCTCAACCACTGCACCACCAGGGAAGCCCTAGTGTTACCTTTTTAGATACTAAAATGTGATATTTGGACGTGCTTGAGATATGCTTACATGGAGACAGTCTTCTAATCTTTTACCCCCAAGTTAAATGGGGAGCATACCTCCCTAACACAGCCTCAAGTACGATCAGTCTAATGTTTTCCTTTGTCTCTCAAACACCCCTGAATTTTTAAATCAAAAATATGCATTTTGGCAACAAATTGTCTCATTGTTCTTTATGAATTAGTTTTTTCATCCTGGCTAGATGGTTACAAAGTTGAGGCCAGCAATTTTATCTTCTCTACCTCTTTATCCCTGTACAAGTGGAACACAGGTAGGAGTTCAGTATGTATTTATCCAGTGGATCAATTACATGGAGTAAAGCAGCTCAGAAATCTGAAGGTGGTTGATGAACAGGAACACAATTTTTAGGCCATAAGGGCTCTGGGGCACTTACCCAGGTCTTCATTTCCATTGCCTGGTGCAGGAGGATTGTGGCGAGGGAAACGGTGTTGATGGGTGTCCCAAAGGTAAAGATGTCGATATCAGAATCCTTGTAGGTCTGCAGAGGAGGAACAAACAGGCACTGGCAGATGTGCCCATGGACTGAAGGCCTTGGCTTTGACAAGTGATTGTAAAACATCAGTGAAGGCAGGTGTCAAGGGAGGGGCAGGCTGGGGAGAAGGCATCCAGCTGCCATCATGTGGAGCTGACCCAAGGGACAGACGAGAAGGAGTGAGTTGACAGGACTAAACTCTTTAAAGAACATTTGCAAAGGAAGCCATGATGGGTATTCCAGAACATTGCAGAAGGAGTCAAGAAAGAATTTACTGAGTACCTACCAGGCACAACACCAACTGCTAAAGACAGTGCTGTGTCCACTTTCAAGTAGTTTAGAGACCAGCTAGGCAGGGCAAATGTGGTACAATTTAAGGGTATAAATGCTATAATGGAAACAAGTACAAGGAACGCTGGGAGTAGAGAAGAGGAATCAGCTGAGAATATAATAAGAGGAGTTAGTCTCTTGAAAAGAGAGAGGAAAGGCAAAGGCCAGAACTGAGGGTGAAAAGTCCAAATCGTCCTAG
Organism: Mesoplodon bidens; assembly: GCF_964165515.1. NCBI lineage: Eukaryota > Metazoa > Chordata > Mammalia > Artiodactyla > Ziphiidae > Mesoplodon > Mesoplodon bidens. The sequence goes on along the minus strand of NC_138160.1, from coordinate 170,712,283 downwards.
ATGGTAGGTCTGTTGAGCACATAGTAAGGGCAAAAGATGAAGCAGGAAAGGCAAGCAGAGACCTGACCAGGGAGGGTATTGTAAACCAGAAAATTCAAAGAAAGCACAAAATGCCCACCTCAACACTCATCGTGTTGCTATTTGCAAACGAACACGAGCCAGAGACTAGACACCACTGGTTTCCTGGGAGCAATTACCCCACACCTGAGTTCCCTGTCTAGGATGAATACAGATATCCTATGCTATATAAATTCTCACTCTTTAAACTGGGGAACCAAATTGAGATGGGGCTGGAATCCCTTACTATCTGCATTCTTGTTTTTATTTCATATAATGTAGTATCGCTTATTATCAGAACTTCCTGCCTTGACCTTGGAAGCACAAATCTAAATATAAACCAAGGGTTGCAAATCCAAATACCTTCAGTGCTCAAGTAAGAAGCAGTAAATGAGTGAAGAAGGCCAGGCATGACACAAAAGGGCATGGTGGGGACTATGGCAAACTGGAGCACATGCCCCCCATCTAAGCAGGGCAGTGAATCAACTCTGGATTCTCGCCACGAGGGAAAAATGACCCAGTGTGATAATAGCTTTCAGTGTTTCAGAAGCTGGCAGAAATTAAGACGTTTTGGTAAAATATTCTGACTTTTTGAATACCTAGGGTAGGGTGGAGTCTGCAGGCCTCCTCTTTGGAGCCCCTGCTCTGAAGATGCTATTAGGAAACTATTAGTCTGGGATTTCCTATAAACAGGACCAGTTCTACACTACTATTTGTACGGTTAGAATGGGACCATACAACTTACCAGGTAGGGGATAAAGAAACAGACGAGGCTCTGGTAGAACGCATCCGCCATGGAAATCCAGAAAGTCAACAGGTTATAGCCCTGCCAGGAAATAACAATATCGACAGTAACCACCATCAAAGCAAGCCTCTGTTCTTTGTAAGCAACTTTCTTGTGCATGGACGGACTAGACAACACGGCACTTACAATGCTTCTTATCTTAGAAGCAATAGAATGGAACGATTAAGAGCATGGGCCTGGGGGTGACAGACCTCAGGTCCAGCTCCAGCACTGTGTGACCTTAGTGAAAGTCACTAAACTTCTTTGAGCATTGTTTCTTCTTCCTTAGAAAGTAGAGAAAAACACCAACTATTTCCTTGGGTTTCAAGAGGTCTAAATGCAATTGTGCTTTGGTAGCTAGTAAAGGCTCAGCTACCAAATATATTACCAAATTATTACCAAATGATAATGAATGATTATCATTCATTAGCACATTGTTAGTGCTAATACAGACTTGGTAGGTTTAGAGATTCTGAGGTTTCTAAATAGCATCTGAAAGAGAACCCTCAATCACAGCCCAGGGTCACAGGTTCCCAAGATCTCGATGGCTTCAGAGACAACCTTTCTTGTTTTGTGCTTCACTCTTCTTGCCTTCCCTGGGAAAAGTGAAACTGTTCACATTGTATGTTTTTGCCACATTAACTTCTTTTAATGTTAGTTACTCAAGGAAGACATTACGCAGCTAGCTCGCCTCTGGGAAGGAGACAGTTAGAAGGGCCCAGGATGTATGCGTGCCATTGCCACGTCTCCCTTGCTTGAAGTGCTGGGGTTGCTGTGTTGCTCTCCACCTGCCTCTGGGTGAGGATGGGGCTTGGTTCTTCACTGGCTGTCCCCAAAATATCACCAGCTCTCAAGCACCACATCTGGCTTTGCCCTCCTTTTCCCCAGGTGCAAAGGTACCCTCGTGCATATCGACATCCCTTTTCCCAGAGCTCCCTCTTCGAGGCAGTCAGGTCCCCTCTCTGCCTCCTGCATCCAAGCTCCTGGCCCATGTGTGTGCTAGTCAGGCTGCCTGCTGTCTGACTTCTTCAGATCATTTAGGGCATCAGTGTGGCCTCTGTGCCTTGTTAGAGACTGTTCTGATGGTTTTAGTCCAGGGGTTCCCAAACAAAGCCTTGGGCATTCTGTTGAAAGCCTACAGACGAAGACCAGATAAGGGTGATGGGATCTTTCTGTAAGCCCTCTTCCCCTTTAACTAGGGCAGTCCCATATTAATGTGTGATGTAATTAAGAAATAACTGAAAAGAAAAATACCCACTGGTCTGGTCCATCACCTTCAACAGCAAATGAGAAACAGGCCAGAAACAGGGAGCAGCGTTTCTGGGTCACATGGGAGGTAAGTGGCAGAGGGGTGACCAGAACACAGGACCGCCAGCCCAGCACTCCTTCTCTGACACCTCAAGGGAGGAGCTGGAGGTCACCTCCCCGCCTGCCCGAGCCCCTTACCTCAGAGTTCTGGCCACTCTTGTACAGCTCAGGCAACGCCAAGAGTGTTTCCATAGAGATGTCTTTATCGAGGACTCCGAAGACAAGAGGAGGCAAGGAGGTGAAGAAGAGATTGAAGAAGATCAGCTGCCAGTAATCGATCATGGTGGAGCCAGAGAAACCACAGAAGAACTGGTACCAGAAGAGCAGGTTGACGTAGCTCTGCAGGCAGAGAGTGCAGCCTTGTGACTGAGGACCCGCGGGCAGCCGGGTCACCAGATGCTGCTTGGAGCTCTGACAAGTCCCTACCCAGACTTGGAGCTTCAGTTTCCTTGTTTGTGACAGGCAAGGTTGTATAAGGATTGCAGGTAATTTTCATCCCTTAGATTCTAGCATTACCACTTCTAATACTACTACTAACCTTCCTTAGGACCTGAAAGGAATTCGACCGATTTGTTAAGTATACGTTGTTAAGAGCATAGGTTTTTGGAGGCAGAGAAGGACTGGTTTTGAATCCCCAGTTGGGTAATGTACTAGCTTGAGTCACACCCCAGTTGGGTGTGAACTTGGTCAAATTGCTTAGCCTTTCTGAACGTCATCTTGCCATCTTTTGGATACAATTAGTAGTACCTAGACCATGACATGTGATACCAAAAGGTAGTAGTTTTGCTTAGTAGTATGGTAAGAGAAAGGGACACTAGAAAGACTTGACTGCGGGCAGGAAGGCTGGCGGGAGGATGACTTCGTGAGGAGGTTGACCTCACAACACTTGCCTCATGGTCACACAGCTCAAAAGGTGAAGAAGAAAATCTTGTGCCTAAGTTGCTTTATGCTTTCAAAAGATCTTTCTACCCAAGACCTCCTCACCTGAGAAGGGCTGGGTCACTATTACTATCGAACATATTGTGATGTGGTTTGGTTACTTGACCAAGGTCACAGAAGCAGCCAGTCCTGGGATTAGAACTAGAACTTCTCAGCTCTGCGTGGCTGGGGCACAGAGGGGTGAAGGATGTTGTAAGGAATCTTTCAGTGGGTTTGTGTTCAAGCTAGAATTCTCATTCCCTAATTGCTGGGCCCATGTTATTTTTAAGAGCCTCTCTGTTTAGTATTTTAATACTACTAGTAATACTAACATTCATATTAACACCACGATTGTTATTTGAGCTTCTATTTGTGATAGGTGTGTGACATACTATATTAGTATATACCACATTAGTAGATGTGCAATATACATAATTTGTCCCATCAACCTAGCAAGATTAATGTTATTGCTAATAATATCATACTACATTTATGTATTATTAAATATTATAACTTGATAATAATGTTAATATTATTTAACATTATCTACAGACAAGGAATCTGAGGCTCTGAGATACTCAGTTACTCCTTGCCTGTGTTCACAGCCAGGAAATGGCACAACCAGCCCCTGGGTTTTCAAAGCTTCCTCCTCAACCACACCCAAGACCTCTTAGTCCTGTTTTTGGATTATATAATAACAATGCTGACCGAGATTCTTCCAGCCGAGGCACTCCATCCTTTGGCTTTTCTGCCAAGATGACTAATGGGAGGTTTCCTGGCTCTGAAGGAGACCCCCGGTGCTCTGAGACACCCTGGATGGACCTTGAATCTCTCTGTCTGAGGGCCGGGCTCCCCTCCATTGCTGCTCTGGGGCTTCAGGTCACCCCGCTCCCACTCCAGTCCCGTGATGCTGTGAGGGCTTTTCTCCTATGAGTTTTGGTGAAGTTATTTCTCAGAGGAGGAGATTTGGGAAGGAGAGGGCTTGGTCTGTTTCCTGTGCTGTAGGTAGGTTTGAAATATACTATGGGCAGACATTGAGTCCCCAAATCAACATCACCCACTTGTGCACTTGACAGGATTGGTTTAAGAAGAACCAAAGGGCTAAAGTCTCCTTGATACTAGGGTTCAGCAACTGCATGAGGCTTTGACTGCTTGTTTGTTTGTTTTTAGCCCTTTGAGCACCTTGCCTTGCTTCTTCCTCCCCAGCTAGCTGTGTAAGACAATAACTCTTATCTCCATGTATGCACAGGCAGCTTGAGTGGCTCAGATGGGGTAAGTGACTGCACCAAAGTCCCTCTGCCAGTTGGGGCTGGAACTGTGACTTGAGGTTGTAGAACCTTAGGACGCCAGGGCTGGAAGTGACGCCATCTACAGACGAGGCCAAGGATAGCAACGGCAGCAAACAACAGCAACACAGACTCCTAAAGCGCATCTTATGTGCCAAACTCTGTTCTGACGCATCAGTCCATCTACCAGCCTTATGAGTATATCACTACTGTCCTCATTTTACAATTGAGAAAACCGAGCCTCAGAGAGGTCAAATCATGGGGCTGGGGTTACAGACTAGTAAGTAACAAAGCTGGAGTCCAGACCTAGATGTTCTGGCTAAACAATATGCTACTAAACAACCAATGGATCACTGAAGAAATCAAAGAGGAAATAAAAAGATACCTACAGACAAAAGACAACGAAAACATGATCATCCAAAACCTATGGGACGCAGCAAAAGCAGTTCTAAGAGGGAAGTCTATAGAAATACAATCTTACCTCAGGAAACAAGAAAAATCACAAACACCTAACCTTACACCCAAAACAACTAGAGAATGACAAACAAAACCCAAAGTTAGTAGAAGGAAAGAAATCTTAAAGATCAGAGCAGAAACAAATGAGATGAAGAAGACAACAGAAAAAGATCGGTGAAACTAAAAACTGGCTCTTTGAACGATAAAATTGACAAACCTTTAGTGAGACTCATCAAGAAAAAAAGGGAGAGGGCTTGTATCAATAAAATTAGAAATGGAAAAGTTACAACGGACACTACAGAAATACAAAGGATTGTAAGAGATCACTCTACACCAATAAAATGGACAACCTAGAAGAAATGGACAAATTCTCAGAAAGGTATAACCTTCCAAGACCCAACCAGGAAGAAATAGAAAATATGAACAGAACAATCACAAGTACTGAAATCGAAACTATGATTAAAAATTTCCAACAAACCAAAGTCCAGGACCAGATGGCTTCACAATGGAATTCTTTCCAAACATTTAGAGAAGAATTAACACCTATCCTTTTGAAGCTATTTCAAAAAATCACAAGGAAGGAACACACCCAAACTCATTCCACGAGACCACCATCACCCTGATACCAAAACCAGACAAAGTTACCACACATGAAAAAAATTACAGGCCAATATCATTGATGAACATAGATGCAAAGATCCTCAACAAAACACTAGCAAACCAAATCCATACACTTAAAAGGATTGTGCACCCTTATCAAGTGGGATTTATCCCAGGGATGAAAGGATTTTTCAATATCCACAAATCATTGTGATACACTACATCGACAAACTGAAGAATAAAAACCATATGATTTTCTCAATAGATGCAGAAAAAGCTTTTGACAAAATACAACACCCACTTATGATAAAAACTCTCCAGGAAGTGGGCATAGAGGGAACCTACCTCAACCTAATAAAGGCCATATATGACAAACCCACAGCAAACAACATTCTCATTGGTGAAAAACTGAAAGCATTTCCTCTAAGGTCAGGAACAAGACAAGGATGTCCAGTCTTGCCACTTTTATTCAACATAGTCTTGGAAGTCCTAGCCATGGCAATCAGAGAAGGAAAAGAAATAATAGGAATCCAAATTGGAAAAGAAATGTAAAACTGTCACTGTTTGCAGATGACATGATACTATATATAGACAATCCTAAAGATGCTACCAGAAAACTACTAGAGCTCATCAGTGATAAAGTTGCAGGATACAAAATTAACACACAGAAATCACTTGTATTTCTGTACACTAACAACAAGAGATCAGAAAGAAATGAAGGAAACAATCCCACTTACCATCACATCAAAAAGAATAAAATACCTAGGAATAAACCTACCTGAGGAGGAAAGAGACCTGTACTCTGAAAACTATTAGATGCTGATGAAAGAACTTGAACATGACACAAACAGATGGAGAGATATACCATGTTCTTGGATTGGAAGAATCAATATTGTCAAATGACTATACTACCCAAGGCAATCTACAGATTCAATGCAATCCCCATCAAACTACCAATGGCATTTTTCACAGAACTAGACCACAAAGTTTTACAATTTGTATGGAAACACAGAAGACCCCGTATAGCCAAAGCTATTTGAAAAAGAAAAATGGAGCTGGAGGAATCAGACTCTCTGACTTCAGACTATGCTACAAAGCTACAGTTGTCAAAATACTATGGTACTGGCACAAAAATAGAAATATAGATCAAAGGAATAGGCTAGAAAGCCCAGAAATAAACCCACACAGCTATGGTCAGTTAATCTATGACAAAAGAGGCAAGAGTATACAGTGGAGAAAAGACAGTCTCTTCAATAAGTGGTGCTGGGAAAACTGGACAGCTACATGTAAAAAAATGAAACTAGAACATTCTTTAACGCCATACACAAAAATAAATAAACTCAAAATGGTTTAAAGACTTAAATATAAGACATGACACCATAAAACTCCTAGAAGAGAACATAGACAAAACATTCTCTGACATAAATCATACCAATGTTTTCTTAGGTCAGTCTCCCAAGGCCATAGAAATAAAAGCAAAAATAAACAAATGGGACCTAATCAAACTTATAAGCTTTTGTACAGTAAAGGAAACCATAAACAAAATGAAAAGACAACCTACGTACTGGGAGGAAATATTTACAAACAAAGCGACCTACAGGAGATTCATCTCCAAAATATACAAATAGCTCATGCAGCTCAATATAAAACAAACAAACCAACCAGTCAAAAAATTGGCAGATCTAAATAGACATTTCTCCAAAGAAGACATATGGATGGCCAAAAAGCACATGAAAAGATGCTCAACATCACTAACTGTAAGAGAAATGCAAATCAAAACTACAATGAGGTATCACCTCACACTGGTCAGGATGGCCATCATCAAAATACCTACAAACAACAAATGCTGGAGAGGGTGTGGATAAAAGGGAACCCTCTTGCACTGTTGGTGGGAATGTAAATTGACATAGCCACTATGGAGGTTCCTTAAAAAACTAAAAACAGCTACCATGTGATCCAGCAATCCCACTCCTGGGCATATATCTGGAGAAAACCATAATTTGAAAGGATATATGCACCCCAGTGTTCATTGCAGCACTATTTACAATAGCCAAGACATGGAAGCAACCCAGATGTTCACTGACAGAGGAATGGATGAAGAAGATGTGGTACATATATACAATGGAATATTACTCAGCCATAAAAAGAATGATATAATGCCATTTGTAGCAACATGGACCTAGAGATTGTCATACTGAGTGAGATAAGTCAGAGAAAGACAAAGATCATATGATATCACTTATGTGGAACTAAAAAAATGATATAAACGAACTTACAAAATAGAAACAGACTCACGGACTTTGTAAACAAACTTATGGTTACCAAAGGGGAAAGGTTGGGGGAGGGATAAATTAGGAGTTTGGGATTAACATATACATACTATATAAAATAGATAATATAAAATATATAATCAACAAGAACCTACTATATAGCACAGGGAACTCTACTCAATAATCAGTAATAACATTATTACTCTTATTATTACTAATAACATATATGGGGAAAGAATCTGAAAAGGAATGGGTATATGTATAACTGAATCAGTTTGCTGTACCCCTGAAACTAACACAACACTGTAAATCAAGTATACTCTTATATATAACACAAAAATTAAATTAAAAAGGAATAATCCAATTAAAAAATTGAAACTGTATTAATCCTTAAAAAAAAAAGAATACAAGGTTCCTGACCTCCAGTCTTGAGCTTTTAATACCACATCATTATACTGCTCTTCCTCTTCTGCTCTACCAGGGATTTTCAATTAGAGACATATGTATACCAGTGCTACTCCAAGTGTTGTGCATGGACCTGTGTTGACCCAGGAATGTTTGTTACTGGTCCATGATGAGACAAGTAAAGAAATTGAAAGAAAGCATTTAGAAGAAACTTGTATAAGCAATTTGACAGAGTAGTTTATATCTGTTGAATGTAATAGTAAACAATTTGGACTTGTGTTAAAAAAAAAATAGTGTCTTATCCCAGGTTCCTGGTGCGACTAAACTCCTCCTTTTTCTATGTCCTGATCTACACTCTTATGTTTCCTTTATAACTTGCCTACTGCCTTTGTGTTTTTACTGTAAATCTCTTACAGTTGGTTTTGGAATTAGATACAACGTATGCTATAAAATGATGCATAAACTTCCTGAAATATTTCCTGTAAGGACTCAGGTTGTCAAACATCTCCTCCTTGGCCAGGAAACTGATTAACTCATAGTTAAATATCCTTGTCTTTCAGACCATGGTTTAAATGCTATTTTCTTCTGGATTGATTAGAATAAGAGTCTCCTGGCGATATGTCCATAGCACCCTGGCCTTACTCTAGGGAGATGCACTGAAGAAAATGTTTTAAAATTTTTAATTTCTTTCCCCCATAGGAGGGCTTGTCAGTCTTTAATGTTCATATGGATCACCTGGGGATCTTATTCACAGTGAAGATTCTGAGTTAGTGGGCCTGGCGTGCACCCTGAGGATCCCCATTTCTAATAAGCATCGAAGTGAGCTAATGCTGGGGGTCCAGGAACCACATTTTGAGATTTATTGAAACCAGGAGGTGACAAACTACATTCTGCATGTCAAGTCCAGCCAAAAATAAGGTTTTACTGGGACACAGCAACAACGATGCATCGGCATATTGTCTATAGCTGCCACAGTGGAGCTGAGTCGGTGCGACAGAGGCTATACAGCCCACAAAGCGGACAATACTTATGAGCAGGCCCTTTGCAGAAGAAGTTTGCCAGGCCCCGACTTAGACCGTAAGCCTCATGAGAGTGGGGACCACGTGTGTCTAGATCTCTGCTCTATACCCAGTGCCTGATAATGTTCCTGACACGGCAGATGTTCAATAATTATTTGAACAAACTAAGTACATCTTGGTGGTTCTACTGTCCTCACATGCATCCTGGAGTTTTAACATGAAAGTGTGTTTCCTTCCACAGGTCGTGTTAGGATCTTGTGCGTTCCCACTTGCTCTGCCTGGCTGGAATCTCTGCACCCCGGGGAGACCATATTGAACCCCGTGATGGCATCGCTGAGACTGGGCGCCTGTTTTTCCTCCCAAGAAGCTACAGTGCAGTAATTAATTCATTGTTCACATTTCAGAGCAGGCAGGGTTTTAATCCCCTCTGAAATTGGTTTCGGATATGGAAGTCATAGTATTCCACCCTCTAATTGCAAAGGGGAGATAATACGGCATCAATATCACAATTTCAACCCCGGTATTGAGCTGGAAATAAATATCATTTAAGCTCTGAAAACATGGCTGGCTGGAAACGTTTCCTTTTCTATTCACAAATTTAATGCAGAGAAGAGGTTGTGCTTATTCAAAAGAATGATTCTTTTGGAGGCAAGGAAAAAACATTAAACGGGGGCATTTTGAATTCTAACTACACAGTCTTTCTGGTCAAATAGAGACTTGTTTGCATGGACTTGCTGAAATAATGGTACCATCCAGTGTATGGAATTTACGTTATTTTTTGTCATGCTGTTTATTTACATATACATTGAACTTTGCACAGAAGTGCTTATTCCCGAGTCAGGGTAACTGTGACACTGCCTGAAAGCAGGCCTGGGAGAATGGAGTGAGAGGAAAAAATATATGCCATTTTGTAGCTGCTACTTGGCTACTGTGTTTCCCTTCCATCACTCTGGTCTTAATCCTCCCTTTTTGCTTATGCAAAAAGGAATTGGATTCTATTTGGAGTCTCTTGGGGATTATTCAAAAGTCCTCAAGCTAGATAATGAAAAACGCAGGCCCTGTTCTCTCCCTTAGTACAGCAGTGCTCTGACTTCTTCCTAGGCCCATTGTTAATCAAGGGCTTTGCAAGCAAGAGCCTCTGACAGTTTTAATACCTCAGTTGGTGTGTGCCTGCTTTGGGCCCTTATCAACAAGACAAAAACACGTATATCTTTCAGAGAAACAATAATACCTTCAAATGACTGTATAGTGCTACGTGCAATCCAGAGCTCTGATGCTAAAACCTCTCGATAATACTTCTAGGGACAGAGGGAGTCCTAGTCTCCCCATATTATTGATGAGGAAACCAAGGCTCAGAGAGTTGAAGTAACTCTTTCAAGTTCACAAAGCATACTAGAGTCAGGCAAGACTAAAACCCAGATGATCACCCTGCTCTAAACATTTTTGCTAATATATGTTTTATTTAGAAGTCCTTGTTGGGAATGCTGGCGATGTTGAAGTGATACACAGGGTCTTGGGTGGAAGCCCAAGATCCTAAACCTTCCCCTTCACTCTCCTGAGGGTCAGGGTGCTGCTCTTGAATATCCGGGTGACTCTATCTGGGGAGGAAACCTAAGCTACAAGTTAGGCGAGTTGTTCTTCACATCCTTCTTCCTTGCAGTCAGAAAAGAAATCTCATTTATGGAGGCCCTCTAAGAGCTATGACGGCAGCAACAATGATAAAAAGAAGAATGGCTCACTTTATAGGGTGACCACTGAGCGCTAATCACCTTCTACACAAGCTGTGTCAATTCATCCCCATGGCAAGTGTGTGAGAAAGGTACTATTACCATCCCCATTTTAGAGATGAGGAAACTAAGGTGTGAAGCCATTACCAAATACAGGAGCCTCAATCTGATCTGACTCCAGAGTACTCACGCTGCCTCCTATGTGCCAGGTGCGTGCCAATGTTGACGATAACCTCACCAAATAGTACTAGCCCACTTTATCAAAGACAAAATTGAGGCCCAGAGAACTGAATTATCTTGCCCAAGGTCACCGAGCTAGTAAGGGACAGTTGCAGGATTCAAAATCCAGGCTAGCCTGACTTATTTCCTTACACAGAGATGCTTTTGTCTATTTCAGTGGGGAGAGCTGGCTTTCCCCTGGCCACGACTCCCAAGGCTCCGGTGGGAGGTTACCGCAGGGCTACTCACCACGTTCTTGTAGAAGTAGTACGCCACCATCCTGGCCAGGCGTGAGTAACACCAGTGTCCGTGCACAAGCAGCAGCTTCTTGAGGTGTCTGAAGTGGGAGATGGCAAAGTCGCTGGACATGACGGCCTGAGAGGGCAGAGCAGACACATCAGCTTCCATTCACAGCTGCCAGTGCACCAAAGAGGCTCCCTTGAGGGTGCCGCTGTGTTCTGGGTCCACAGCCGGTAGGGTCTAAAAGACCCTTTGTCACGTGTAGCACCCTTGGGTGGCTTTATGGACTCTGACACCCCACTCTCTCCTCTGGGAAATGCAAACCCCGCTAGAATCCAAGGAGGGCAGGTCAGAAGGGACCAGTGGTCTGGTCCGGCCCTTCACCTCCTTCCACTTATCCAATAAGCATTTATTGTGAACCAGTGTGTTTTGGGCACCATCTAGGGATGTGGTGGTTGACCAGAGAGTAGGGGCTTCCACGCAAGTGATCCTCAAACCTCTCAACACCCTTGGCCACCCACCAAGGCAGGCCATTTGCTCCAGTCTCATGTGGAGCTGATGGATGGATAGCTCTTCCTTTCCATGGAGCTGAAATGTGTCTTTTGTCCTTGGGATGACTCAGAACAAGGCCCAGTTCACATTAATTTCTTAGAGTATGAGGTTTGGACGTGCCTGGTTATAAATCCTGGTCCGAGTCTTGGTCAGGGCGCTTAACCTCTCTCAGCCTCAGTTTCCTCATCTGAAAAAGTGGAATAACAATCCCTAACACACAGGGTGGTGGCTGCTGAAATTAATTGGGATAATAAGCGTGAAGTGCGAATAGAGTGCTGGCCTACGATAGACACTCAGAAGGTGACGGTGTTCGTTCCTCCCCACCAACAAATTTAGGCACCACCTAATGCCTGCACTGGTGGTGGGAATACAATTGTTAATGGTTCAAAACCCCAAGGTGGGGTCTGTCTTAATGGGGGACATCAGCAGCTCAAGTTAGTATGCTTGTTCCAAGCTGAATTTGAGTAATTTTGGTACACTTTTAAGGTATACCAAGCAACTTATAGGTCCATGTAGCCATCACGACTAAAATGGCAATTGAAAAATATTTTCCGATGTCCTTACATCTGTCACTGCTCACAGAGGGCATTGCAAACTTGCATGGGGGTGGAGGTTACAGGGAGGAAGCATGGAATCGTGAAGGCTTTGTTTTCCCTGAATGGTTGGGTACTATTTAGCTTTAGAATATGGGTATCGCCAGCTGTCTATAAGAAGCCAAGCATCTTTGATCACTCTCTTTATTCTGAAGGACTGGGCAGTAGGGATGTGGTGATGGAGGTTTTGTATAGGCAAGGATACCTGCCTTTCAGATGATAATTCTGCAAAGCTCTTCAGGATAAATTCCTCCAACACTGTGGGGAATTGCTTAACTCACTAATAATGATAAAGGAGAGTAAGAAAGTAACAAGTAGAGTTGAAACAAATGATACCTGCATGCCTTCCTGTCCAGATATTCCAATCCCAATATCAGCAGCTTGAATCATGCTTACGTCATTTGCTCCATCACCTGAAAGGAGAGAGGTCATGAGATCCTGGTCCAACTGCTATGTGACAATGAGAAGTTTTATACAAGTGGCCCTAAATTGTCCCTATTTTGTGCATAAGTGAATCCTTTTAATGTTGCTCTGAGTAGGCCTATAGGAAGAGTCATTGCTACAGGCATTTAGCCCGAGAGATCTTTTCTTCTTTGGACAAGAAGCCCTACTCTTTCTTTATCATTTACCAAATATTTATTGTATCTTTTTCTTAGGTACAATATTAGGTATTGGGAATACAATGGTATGTGAGCCTTGGGCAGTGCTTTACAGTTTGCCAAAAAGGCCTTCTCAGGTGTTACAGTGGGCTTCACTGAGAAGCAAATGGAGAATTTGAGCAACACAGGGACTCGGCAAGGGTAATCCAGGTAGCGAAGGGACCCAGAAGCACTGGAACTAAGATCTTTCTCTTTCCATGGCCAGCATACCTCCCCTTACTCAGTATAACTTATACTGACACCACATCAAGACAACTGGAATGCTGGACAGCTAAATCATCAGAGATTGTCAGTGGTGTCCAAGGACCGAGACAATGTTCAGTGATGTTTCTAAATATAGGAACATGGGATTGACTCAGTTTTTAGGTTGAGGTACATTGAGTCACTTTGGGTTCCCAGTCAATGAATCAGTTGCTTCAGGAAACTGGAGGTTAGGGCACGGAAATACATACACACACATGCCACCTTTTATACCAGCACCGTCAAACAGATTTTTCTGTGATAGAAATGTCCTGTATCTTTACTGTCCAATTTGAAAACCATGAGCCCCCTATGACTACTGAAATGTGGCTGGTGAATTTCTCTTTAATTTTAAATTTAACTTTAAATAGCCACATATAACAGGTGGCAACCATGTTGGACGGCACAGCTCTAAACAGTGAGGTCTCCCTCACAAGCCTGGCTTTTCCAGACTATGATGCCTTATCCATCAGACTAGAGTTTAGCAAACTTTTTCTGTAAAGGGCCAGATAGGAAATATTTTAGGCTCTGTGGGCCAAGAAGCAAAACTGAACAACTGTTCCTGCTGAGAGGCAAATCGTTTTTACACATTTTACTATTAAAAACACAAAAACTATTCTTAGCATCTCTACAGAAATATGCAGTGGGCCAGTCTCAGCTTGAGGGCCATGATTTGTAGACTGAACTGCCTTCATCCTTCTCTTTCTCCTGGCACCACGTGTTTTTCCAGTGGGTTCTCATAATAATCTGCAAGTCAATTTCTATGACATATTAGAGAGAATATGGATTTGGGGGAGAAAATTTTCTTCTCCTAATTATCTGGCAACAAACTTCATTAAGCTCAAAAATTTTGTCAGTATAACTCGCTGTTATTCTTCTAACGATGATTTTTTTTTTCCTTGATAGCACAGCAGTGCATGATTTTCATCTTCCCCATGGCAGAACAAATCTACCCTTTAACTTCTTCTGTTAGCAAGGCAGGGGAAGCAGAGGTGTGGAATCCTGCTATTTCTTGCGCCGCTGGCTTTGTTTCTGCTGCTGCGGCAGTGAAGCCAGTCCCTGACCTCTGGGAATCAATCCCGGGCTGTTGCCTTGAAGAGGACAATTCAGGGAATAAACTTAGGGTGCAGTTGCTAAAGCTCTGCCCCCTCTATTCTTCCTGCCCACTCCTTTTTTTTTTTTATTTTTCTGGTTTTGAACTGCTTTTACCTGAAGACCAGGAGAAAAGGAAAAAAAAAAAAAACCCCACCAATGTAAAGTAGGCCCCTTATTTGAAATGCCAGGAAAGAAAATCTCTTTCCATGTCTTTGTAGGAGGAAGAGAACCTGAACCATCTGTAAAAATGCCCTTACACAAAAGCAACGTTTACCATGTGCTTGGTATGCGCTGGGCACGGGATGGAACTGAGTAAGACTGACATTGCCCCTCCACTCAGGAAACTTCTGGTCTCCTGAGCAGCCTAGCACTGAAGGCATAACAATGCTGTGGCGCTCTGTGGGAGCCCACGGAGTAAAAGAATATTAGGCGGGGTTGGAGGAGGTTTTACAGAGGAAACGGCTTGAGCAAAGGTCAGGAAGCGAGAGAGGACGAGGCTCCTGGAGAATGGAAAGCAGCTTCATGTGGTTGGGACGTCGTGGACTGCTGAATGTTGTGGGGAGGAAGGTGGCTGGAGAGAGAATGGAGCCCAGATCGTGAAGGTTCTTGTAAACAAGCTTTGGTTGTTCCTGGAAGGTTTGAAGTAAGGACACTTAATTTCTCGGCCTCAACCATGGATAAAATTTAATCCCCTATGAGAAATTCTTCAACAACCAACATGTCAGCATTTATGGAGGGTATGCTTTGTGTGGAGTCTCATATTTAGAAATGAATATACAACACTAAACGTGGGACAAGCTTCACTTTTTAGATCTCCCCACCAGCCATCAACACTCGACAGAATATCAAGTCCACAGGCACCTGAGGTGCGTGATATTGTGCCATGTGTTGAGTATTGAAGGGCACATGGTCGGCATCCCAGAAGTGAGTGGGCCTGGATGTATATTGAGCTACCTGGATATTCTGAACTTGAGGCCCCTCTTGGCTTTGGCCTCCATCCAAGTCCTGACTTTTCCTTAGCAGACCTGTTCATCCTGAGAACTTGGATTTGCTTTCTCACCCTGCTTAGCTTCTGCTCACCTGCTGACTGCCACATCTTGATTGTCACTTCGAACTCTCTCCCTCTAAGACAATGACCCTCAGCTTGAGCATCCTGACGGTGATACGTGACCCCTCACCTCTGGTCCAGAGTGGGCTTGCCCAGCTTCCCCCCACATCTCCACTTGACGGGTACCTATGGAAAGGGTCATGACTCTTAGCCTGTCTCGCACCAGCTTGACGAGCATACTCTTCTGGAGTGGGGTGGAGCGGCAGCACAGGACAGACCGGCAATACTGGGTCAACTCCAGAAATTTATCCTCCAGTTTCCCCTGGAAAATGGCATTCAACGTCTTCCCATCAATGACCAATCCAACCTCTGGAACTGCAGCTCCTGAGGTGGGGGGTGGCGTCGCAGAAGGTAGGCGGAACCCAGAGAGCTTGTGGTCCGGCTTCTGTGGTCCATGAGATTGCTTTACCTCTTCCAATACCAAGTTGAGGATGGATTCACAGGTTTCCTATAAAGAGCAGAATAATGAATTTTGTGTCAGTAACCAACATTGGAAACAGGTTAAAAATGTCACTTTATGCTTTAGTTAAAGAGTTATAAAACTCTACCCCCATAGAGATGACCCAGGATTTCACTCTCTGATTTTGACATCTCTCTGCAATATTTCAAACAGCATCAAAGCAATAGTAATTTGGAACCAAATTAATGGCCAAAATAGGAGAGACAGCTTGGGAATGGGAGTGGAGATAGCTCAGCAAGATGGGGGACTTTTACAGGGATGATAGAATGTAGTAAATGATACTGATATGATGGCAAACGATGACACTGGGTCATGCTGGTGTCCTGCTTCCCATTTCTCACAAGTCACTTCTGTTCCCCTTTGTTCCTCAGGACATTCCTGTGTGGTAGGTAGGGTGAGTATTACTGACTTTAGTTTCGAGATGAGGAAACTGAAACAGTGAAATCCTTAGTAAC
The DNA here is from genome assembly GCF_964165515.1 of Mesoplodon bidens. Classification (NCBI taxonomy): domain Eukaryota; kingdom Metazoa; phylum Chordata; class Mammalia; order Artiodactyla; family Ziphiidae; genus Mesoplodon; species Mesoplodon bidens. Next base: position 170,695,832 of record NC_138160.1, on the reverse strand, counting down.
TTGCCCAAGGTCATCTCGAATTGTGGCTTCTTAACTGAAAAAATACATTGACTGCGTGTTTATCCGTTTGTATAAATGTATTGGTCGTACTGGTTAAAACTGACCATGTATGTGAGTCTTACTGAGTTTTCCTGATGTTTACCTTGAAACATGGTGAAGAAATTGTCTCCTCTGATCAATTCTCCTCCATTACTGTTGATTGTATCAAAGATAAAGACAGATCTTGGATCTAAAGATATCCTTAATACCTCTTTCACTTGTTTAAACATCACTTTTAAATGAAGATAGAGAAAAGTGGTGGCAGTCAGCTGTATTATCAATTTTAATTTCATTGTTCTGTTCACGGGGTCTTTATTTAGCAGTGTTCTTTTATCTGTGGCAAGGGATGATGATTCTTCATTTACTGTAGTGCTAAAAAGTTCTTCTAAAACTAAGTTTTGAAAAGTTCAAAGTGAGTCTATTTAAATGAAATCATTAAATAAACAACAGTATAGATAATATGTGGATTTAGGCAAAAGTCGTGAAGGTTGTTCTGAAAAGACAAGTTTGGAGACCCCTGATCTAGAGGCTTCTGAGAATATTTGGAATAATTCCTTCTGGAGTGAGTAGGACTGCAGTTCATTATTCTGGAGGCTTCCTTTAGGGGATGCTAAACTGAGCACTGCAAGCAATAGGTTGTGCACAGGACCTAGCGGGGCCACAGCAAGTAGTTCAGGAGCAGGTGGTTATACCCGAAGCACTTTTCTGGGAAAGAGATCGAGGTAGTCCTTGCTGGAACTTGGGGTTGGCACACAGTATATACAGGCATACCTTGGAGATATTGTGGGTTTGGTTCCAGACCACTGCAATAAAGTGAATATTGCAATAAAGTGAGTCACATGAAATTTTTGGTTTCCCAGGGCATATAAAAGTTATGTTTAGTAAGTATACAGTAACATTATGTCTAAAAAAACTGTACATATGTTAATTAAAATACTTATGGCTAAAAAGTGCTATCAACTGAGCCTTCAGCAAGTGGTAATCCTTTTGCTGGGGGAGGGTCTTGCCTCAATGTCCGTGGCTGCTGACTGATCTGGGTGGTGGCTGCTAAGGCTGGGGTAGCTGAGGCGATTTCTTAAAATAAGACAACAATGAAGGGTGCCACATCGATGGACTCTTCCTTTCATGAAGGATTTCTCTGTAGCCTGAAATGCTGTTTGGTGACATTTTACCCACAGTAGAACTTTCTAAATTGGAGTCCATCCTCTCAAACCCTGCTGCTGCTTTATCAACTGAATTTCTGTAATATGCTAAATCCTTTGGTGTCATTTCAACCACCTTCACAGCATCTTCACCAGGAGCAGATCCCATCTCAAGAAACCACTCTCTTTGCTCATCCATGAGAAGCAACGCCTCATCCATTAAAGTTTTACCCTGAGATTGCAGCACTTCAGTCCCATCTTCAGGCTCCACTTCGAATTCCAGTTCTCTTGCCATTTCTGCCACATCGGCAGTGACTCCCTGCACTGAAGACTTGACCCCCTCAAAGTCATCCATGAGGGTTAGAATCAGCTTCTTCTAAACTGGTAGTGTTGATATTTTGTCCTCTTCCCATGAGTCACAACTGTTCATAATAGCATCTAGAATGGTGAATCCTTTCCATAGGTTTTCAATTTATTTTGCCCACAACCAGCAGAGGAATCACTGCCTATGGCAGTTATAACCTTATGGGATATATTTCTTAAATAATGACTTGAAAATTGAAGTTTCTCCTTGATCCATGGGCTGTAGAATGGATGTCATGTTATCAGTCATGAAAACAACATTAATCTCGTTGTCCATCTCCATCAGAGCTCTTAGGTGACCAGGTGCATTGTCTGTGAGCAGTAATATTTTGAAAGGAATCTCTTTTTCTGAGCAGTAGTAGGTCTCAGCAGTGGGCTTAAAATATTCAGTAAACCAGGCTGTAAACAGTTATGCTGTCATCCAGGTTTTGTTGTTCCTTTTATAGAACATTGGCAGAGTAGATTTTAGCATAATTCTTAAAGGTCCTAGGATTTTCATAATGGTCAATGAGCATCGGCTTCAACTTAAAGTCACCAGCTGCATTAGCCCCTAACAGAGTCAGCCTGTCATTTGAAGCTTTGAAGCCGGGCACTGACTTCTCTCTAGCCATAAAAGTCCTAGACTGCATCTTCTTCCAATATAACACTGTTTTCTCTACATTGAAAATGTGTTGTTTAGTGTAGCCACCTTCATTAATGATCTTAGCTAGATCTTCTGCATAACTTGCTGCAGCTTCTACATCAGCACTTGCTGCTTCACCTTGTACTTTTATGTGATGGAGATGGCTTCTTTCCTTAAACCTCATGAACCAACCTCTGCTAGCTTCAAACTTTTCTTCTTCAGCTTCCTCACCTCTCTCAGCCTTCATGGAATTGAAGAGAGTTAGGGCCTTGCTCTGGATTAGGCTTTGGCTTAAAGGCATGTTGTGGCTGGCTTGATCTTCTATCCAGACCACTAGAACTTTCTCTGTATCAGCAGTAAGGCTGATTCACTTTCTTATCATTCATGTGTTTTTCAGAGCAGCACTTTTAATTTCCTTCAAGAATTTTTCCTTTGCATTCACAACTTAGCTAACTGGCACAAGACACCTAGCTTTTGGTCTGTCCCAGATTTCAACATGCCTTCTTTACTAAGCTTAATCATTTCTAGCTTTTGGTTTAAAGCTAGAATTTCTAGCTTTTGGTTAAAAGCTAGAGATATGCAACTCTTCCTCTCAAACACTTGGAGGCCATTGTAGGGTTATTAATTGACCTAATTTTGATATTGCTGTGTCTCAGGGAATAAGGAGGCCTGAGGAGAGTGGGGGGAGACGGAACAACCTGTCCGTGGAGCAGTCAGAACACCGACAACATTTACCAGTTAGGTTCGCTATGTTATATGGGTGCGGTTCGTGGTACCCTAAAACATCAAAGAACACTAGTCACAGATCACCATAACAAATACAGTAATAATAAAGAAGCTTGAAATACTGCGAGAGTTACCAAATGTGACACAGAGACCCAAAGCGATCAAATGCTTTTGGAAAGATGGCGCCAACAGACTTGCTCAATGCAGGGTTGCCACGAAACTTCAATTTGTAAAAAACAGTATCTGCAAAGTGCAAGGAAGTGCAATCCAATGAGGTATGCTGCCAATTCTTCCAATATGTGACTGCAGCAAGTCATTGGAAATATAAGCTTCAAAATAAAATCTCTGAATTTACTTATTTCAAATTTTCTATGTAATAATCACAATCGTTACCATTCATTTAACATTCAGTATCTGTCAGGTACTGAGGCAGGCAGCCTCTAAGATGGTTCTCAGTGATCTCCACCTCCTGGTATTCATGTCCTTCCTTGTGTAACCTCCAACCCTTGAGTGTGGTTATGACTAATGACTCCTTTCTAATGAAGAGAATTCTGCAAAAGTGATGGGATGTCGCTTCCCAGGTCAGTTTATCTAAAGACTGTGGCTACCAATTTTGGCAATCTTTCTCACTCTCTCTCTTGAATGGCTTACCCTGGAGAAAACCAGCTGTCATGCTGTGAAGCAGCTCGGTAGAGGGGCCCCTGTGGTGAGGAACCAAAGCCTGTCAATAATCATGTCCGTGAGCTTGAAAGAAGGACTCCTCTCCATCATCAAATGACCCAACCAGTTGAGCCTTCAGATGAGCTCACATCCCTGACTGCTAGCCTGACTGCAACCCCAGGAGAGACCTTGAACCAGAGGTACCCAGCTAAGCTGCTCCTGGACTCATAACCCACACATACTGTGGGATAATAAATGTTTACTGTTTTCAGCTGCTAAGTTTTGGGGTAATTTGTCAACTCATATAAATACTGTGCTAGTAAGTATTGTTCTTCTGTGAACTTATTTAACCCTCCCAATAGCCTCTGAGAGAAATCTTTTTTTTTTTTTTTTTTTTTTTGCGGTACGTGGGCGTCTCACGTCGTGGCCTCTCCCGTTGCGGAGCACAGGCTCCGGATGTGCAGGCTCAGTGGCCATGGCTCACGGGCCCAGCCGCTCCGCGGCATGTGGGATCTTCCCGGACCGGGGCACGAACCCGTGTCCCCTGCATCGGCAGGCAGACTCTCAACCACTGCGCCACCAGGGAAGCCCTGAAATAAATCTTTTTAATCCCTATTCTACAGATGAGAAGAATGAAGTTCAGAGAGATATGGTATTTGGACCATATTAAGCCTTCAATAGATGTTGTTAATAATAACAATAATAGTTGCTATTACCAGTTCCTATCTAATACTATATAGTCCCTTCTAAAATTCCTTGACAGATCAACATTTCCAGTGGTGGGTTAGTAATTTTCTCGTGTTATGGATGAGAACCCTGAGTTCTAGACAGGTCCCATGGCTTGCTTATAGCTTTAAGATATATAACAAAAAAACCATAGCCCTAAATCAATTTATATTGAATCAGGCAGATTAAAACCCTTAGAGGAAATATCCACCAAATATGTAATTACATTAAACGGGGGTTTAAATAAGTCTGAGATTTAGAATAGGTTTCCCCAGTTTCTGTCTTAACATATCTCTGCACCTACCACTTTCCCAAGGGGCTGAGAAAGCCTAATTTTCCAGGTTTAGTGGGCCTGGGGGTGTAGGTAGGGCCCAACATTCAGGTACCATCTTGGAGGGTTGTGGACAGCTTTAAAATTGTTGACAGTGACTGAGCTCAAGTTGGAACATGGCCCACAGTTCCTTGGGAACTTTGGCTAATTAATCAAGAGACATCTTCCGCTTCCTACAGGAATGCATTGCATTTAACAGAACCCACAGAAGCCCACTCTATCCCCCTCAGGAGCACTCACAGGCTTGTTGATATCCTCCTCCTGGAATCTGCTGGAGTGAAATGATTGCAAATGGAATTTCCATTGCAAGTGGGGCAGGCAGATATCCACACTATTGCAGGGATCAAGCACTCAAGTAAGCTGCAGATTATTTTCTTTCCTAGGCATAATATTAACGCCAAGATTTCCCTGAGAATAGTTTCATTTTGAAAATTCATTGGGGTTTAATCTAATCATGGCATTATCTGTTCACCTGACAAGAAGGTAAGTGATTCTCCCATTTCATCTAAAAGGCCTCTGGCACTTTTATTAGGATTCACTACCTCTTTAAAAAACATATGTGTACGTGGATTCTTCATGGAATGAAAACCAAATTGAAACCTGTAAACGTCTATTCTGGGTCCAGTTCAGCCTCAGGCAAAAGGGAAGGCGTGAGATCCCATCACCCTTCCTGCCTCTTTCTGCGCTGCTCATTCCATCTTCCATCTTCCTCCCGCTCTCCATCCTTTTCCCCACGGTATGTTCTAGGCCTCCAGGTGCCCGTCGCCCCCAACAACCCACTGCTTTCCTTGTTCCAACCGCACATCTAATCCAGTCCTGCTCCCTTTGATAGGAGCACACAACTCAATGCCTACTTCCCATATTCATCAGCCAAGGAGATAGTGGAACTTTACATTCTGCAGTTTGCATCATGAAAATAGATTTTTTCCTCCTAAATATAAAACTGTGTTATGACTTTAAATACGCTTCTTTAGACTTTATACGGTCCTCTGTCTCCAAACCTTGCTCCCTGCCACTCACAACCTATTCAGGCTGAAAATTGCAGTTTTCAAACTTGGCTTATCTTTCTCTCTCTCCTCCATCCCATCAAAACATACTGGTCTCATGTATCATTTCCTTCGGGTTTTATTCTGTGGCAACAAATTGCACATATGAATTGGAGCTGAAATTTTAAACTCAGAATCATTTCTATTTAATTGGGGTTTTTCAATGGATAAGTTAATCCAAAGTATAAGAAACAATTGAGGATCTGTGAGCAAACAGTCTGGTATAATGCAAATAGCACTGGCCTGGCCGGAGAAGAGCATTTTAGACTTAGTCCATCAGAAACTACCAGGGTGGCCCTGGGCAAGTGACTTAGCTCCAGTGGTCCTCAGTTTCTCATGTGTAGAATGGGGAGACTGGGCCAAGGATGAGATTCGAGAGAGGCACAACTTGCTACTAGGTACTGCTAGATGTAATATAAATAGACTGGTCAACCATATGTGGGGATGGGGTCGAGGATATTGGGCTGGATGCCTTCTAGGGCCCTCGGAACTCCAAGATGTGGGGGTAGGGGTGCTTCTCCTGTGTACCCAAGTCCCACCCACAATCCCGTCTCCTGTTGGCCTAGAAGCTGCTCCGCACTTGGACATTTGAGCTCTACTTTGGCCTCACCTGACTTTCTGTGTTAATGGAATAAACGGCGTCCGTCTGGTCTAACAGTCTGCAGGCATAGGCAATATTGACTGCCGTCTGCTGCTTATCTCCAGTCAGGACCCAGAGCCGGATCCCAGCCTCCCGCAGAGCAGCGACTGTGTCTGGAACTCCTTCCTGCAGCCGGTCTTCGATCCCAGTGGCTCCTGGAGTGATTAGAGACACCAGAACTCACATTCATGTTGAGCAAGTAGCTGCTTAATTTCCCCAAAGCCCTATCAAGCCAGGCAATGATTATTAACTTATGTCTCATGTTCTAGGCTGTGCTAAATGCCCAGGATACAGCAGTGAAATAGACAGAGCTGGTCCCCACCCTCTCGGTGCTCAAAGGCCTGTTGAATAAGGATTTATAACTGAGCTATGTGAGGAGAGAAGCCCAGGGTGCCGGGCAAACATATATCAGGAGACCCGAACTTCATTTGGAAGGTCAGGGAAGGCCTTGCTGAGGAAGGCCACTTAAGCTCAGACCTGGGAGATAAACCCAAAAGGTGGGGAAGGAGGGGGAATTCCAGGCAGAGGGATCAGCATGTGTGAGGGCCCAGAGGTCAGAGTAGAAGATGACACAGAAAGGCAGGCAGAGCAGGGAGAGAGATGAGGCCAGGCAGGGAGGGGTGGAGCTGGATCCTGTAGAGCCTGTCAGGGCATGAAGGGATTTGGCATTTATTTGGTAGAAAGAACGCTATTAAAGGGAGTTAAGTTGGAGAGTGATGGGATCGGTCATGAATTTTAAGATCATTCTCGAGAATGGATTGGAGGGTGGAGGAAGCAGGATGAGATTCAGGGCTAACAGTCAGAGGAGAGCTGGTGTGGCTGGACTGGCATCGCGGCAATAGCAGTGGAAAGATATGGAGAGACTGGAATCTTTGCTCTGCAAGCGCTCACCACAGAATTAACAGACTTGGGTTTTTGATAACGTTCTTGGAGGGCATTAAAGATGCGGATTCCATCATTTTTTGAATGGTCTCAAGCATTGAGCCAAACTTGATGATTATATACCCAAATATCCAATAGCTGCTCAGTGATTAAGCAAAAATAAATCTGCATTTAAATTGAGATTCATTTCAGACCACAGACTAGTGGCTACCCATCTCACTCTGGGCAGGAACAGGCGTGCCATTTCTTTTAATAATCCCGAGTGACAATAGGTTGGCAAAGCAGTTACATTAGATGCATATTGAAAAGTTGATTTAATATTGTGGGACCCGGTGTGAATGCATGGCAGCTTTATTTATTTTTTTTTTTTGCAGTACGCAGGCCTCTCACCGCCCTGGCCTCTCCCGTTGCGGAGCACAGGCTCCGGACGCGCAGGCTCAGCGGCCATGGCTCACGGGCCCAGCCGCTCCGCGGCATGTGGGATCTTCCCGGACCAGGACACGAACCCGTGTCCCCTGCATCGGCAGGCGGACTCTCAACCACTGCGCCACCAGGGAAGCCCTGCATGGCAGCTTTTTAATGGCATGGCAGTTTCTTCGTGGCAGGATGAATTCTATTCCCAGCCCTAGTCCTCTCCATCGCAAGCCATCTTGAGGGAAAAAAACAAACCTCTCTATCGTGAAATGTGCCTGTTTCGTATTTCAGGCCCAAGTGCACAGGTAAACCAACCCATGAAAAGTGATGCCCGATCGTCGTCTCTTCTGCCAAGCGTTAGCCTGGAAGGTGAGACTGAAAATGATGTGTGTTCCCGGGAGGCAGGGTGAAGGAGAGAGCAGGAAGAACACATTTAGTTGTGTGAAAGAGAAAATGAACCAGGAGGGTGGTGAGAGCCTTTCTTAGCCAGGGAAGCCGACGGCGGGTCCTGACAGGTGTGTTCTCTTTCATGAACTATCGGCTCAGGGGCATTTCTCACCAGCTGAGGCCAAAAGGCTCCCCTGAAACAGAAGAAACCGCAGGGGAGAGGGTGTGAAGGGGGGTCAGGTGCCCTCATGGGATGACATTCCAGGGGTGGCCCGGGGTGCCGGATGGAGCTGTCTGGACTAGCTACCCTCTAGTTCCTGTTAAAATGGGTTCTCGAGGCCAGCTTTCAAGGGGGCCTTGTGAGGCAGCGGACAAAAGCCCCTGCGGTCCAAACACAGGAAACAAAAAAGCCAAAGGAGGTGGGGAGCAAACCTGTCTCCCCCTGTTTTCCACCCATCTGACCAAATCTTGCTGGTACCTTTTATATATAAAGAGGTATTACCGTCTCCTTACAGCGACCCTGGGTCTTCCCCCTTCCACCCTGCTTGGCTGAGCTTGGTGATTTAGCCAGAGGAGGCACAAAGGCTCAGAGGGCTATGGGGATGTGTCCCTGAGCACACAGCAAGGTCTCCACAGGGCCAAGATGTGGCCTTCATCCCCAGGCCAGCACTGCCTCCCAAGATGAAAGAAGCCTTTTGCCACATGGCCAGTATGTGCATGCTGTTCAGGCATCGCCTTTCCTGGACCTTATTCCCGAGCTGTGAAGAGATTAGTCTGATACATAAAGCCTCCCCCTTCTCCCTGGGCAACGCTCTTCCTTCAACAGAAATCCAGCGCTGTCTCTTAGCTGGTGTTTTCCATCTTTCCCCCGAGAGTATCTATCTAACTTCGATACGTCTTTACAGCAGCAGAGTGATTTTTGTAAAACACAAATCTGTCCCTGCTTTGATCCCCGTCCCCTCTCCAAACCTTTAGCCTATGATCTACACGGCCCTTCATAACCTGCATCCTGCTGATCTCTTGCACCTCGCCTCATCCTGTTGATCTCCCCCGCGCTCTGGGGTCCAGACGTAGAAGACCTCTGAGTCTCCAGCTAGCCCAGGCTTTCCTGCCTCCAGGCCTTCATTCGGGTCCTGCCCTCTCCTGGAACACCCTCCCCCTTTGACCGGCTCCTTTACTCTGCTCAGTTCTGGCTGCCCTGCACCCTTCTTGGCTCCACAGTAGGTTGCCACCTTCTCCTTTGTGCTTTCATCCCACCAGGTACATCTTCCAGCCCACCTCTCATCACACTCTGTTGAAATTACTTGTTTAATCATCCAAGTGTCTTTGCTAGACTCTGAGCTCCAGGAGGGCAGGGTCTGTGTTGCTTTTAAAAAAATTTTTATGGGAGTATAGTTGATCTACAGTGTTGTGTTAGTTTCAGGTGAGGGTCTGCGGCTCTTGTTCCCTGTTGTAGCCATGATACCTAGCATGCTACTTGGCACATAGTAAGTGCTCAATAAACATTTGAACGACTGGAGGAGAAGCAACCAGGCTTCATCCAGCAGGGAGTGCAGGAATGCTCCTGGGGCATCCTCAGGAAGCTGCGTGTGGAGTCTGGGTTGGATATCGGCACAGCCCATTGGCGCCAAATGCCTGGAAGGGCACCCCAGGGAGGTTCCTAATTGAGACACATTCGTAGCAGTGTCAGAATCAAGGCCAAGAACTCCTTTTCCAGCTTGCAGTATTCCTTTTTAAAAATGTAATGATAACTTATTTTTACCTACCAAGTAAGGTGAGTTGATTCTCCAGGTGCTGTGCTGTCTCCATGAGAAGCTCATCTCTGTTGTTGAGGGACGCCTCAGCCTCACGCCGGAAACTGGCCCATCTCTGGAAGTCCTCTTCACTTAAGATCTATGCAAAAAGAAGAGGGTTGTTCACAGCTCCGGGTGACTCCCTCCCCCTGCCCATGTGCTGGGCCTCCTACGGGCCAGTTTGAGCTTCACTGTACAATTAGATGGGGCTTTTCCCTCAATATATATATATATATATATATATTGAGTCTTGAATTGATGAAGTATTGGTTCTTCGTGTTCCATTATCATCAAACTTCCGTTGAGCCCCTGTGATGCTCTGGTCACCAGAGATATACCAGTGATCAAGACAGACAAGAATCCTATAGGCCTGAGCTTATATGCTAGTGGAGGGTGAGAGACATTATCCAAGTGAATAATTTAAAAGAATGGATCATGTCAAGGAGTTCCATACAGAAAGCAAAGAGGGTGATACGATGGCATATGACAGGGTAGGGGGATAGTTGTGGGAAGAGGGGTTATTTCATTTGGATCGTCAGGTCCCTGAGACAAGGTGACATGTAGGCTGAGATCCAATGACAAGAAGGGTTCTGTCACGGGGAGGGGTAAGTTCAAAGGCCATGAGATAGCAGTGGACTTGGCTTTCTTTCTGTCCCTTGAACATACCAGTTGGCTTAAGGATGGAGAGCCAGGTGGAGAGGACCAGCAATGAGGCTGGAAATGTGAGGAGCAGCCAGATCTTGCATAGCCTGGTAGACCATTCCACCAGCTACTGGGGGTGCCCAATGGCTGAAAGCATCCAACTAGAGGGCATATCTGGAGTCCATATCACTTTTAGACCCCTCTGTTGGCATTATATCCTTACTGTCTCTTATAGTAATGAATGACTCTTTTCTTCAAGCATCAAATATTCTTTAATTTTCCCTCCGTGCATGGCACTGTAGGGAAAACCAAGGGGACACAGGTAGGCCTTTTGCTCTCAAGGAAGAACAGTCTCATCAGAGGAGGCCAAATAGGAATAGATCATGTCAATAAAAAATAGAAGGTGGTAAGGATATAATTACAATTTATAGAAGAGTAATGCTGGTCACTGTCCCAGGTGCTGTACCTGTGTTATCTTAGTTGATGTCCCTGACAATTATATGAGGTAGGGAACACTAGCACCTTTTTACAGATAAGAACATCCCCAAACTCAGAGAGGTGAAGAAACTTGCCCAAGGTCACACCACAGATAAGTGGTGAGATTGGGATTCGCCCCCTGGTAGGTCTGACTTCAAAGTGGGTGCTCTTAAACTTTATGGTGCACTAAGCACCTACAAAAGAGATGAAGAGCTCTGGGGATTTATGGAGAAGAAGCCCCTTCTAGCCACCTTGAAATGTATGCCCCCTATCTGATTTTAGGTGCCTCATTAGATGCCCCAGCTCTGGGATTCATAGCTCTTTGCCTCCTTTCCTGTAGGGGCAGCAAAGTGAAAGACCTGAAGGGCATAAGGTGGGTAATCTACTTGACTATAGCTGGGACAAGGGCAATGCAATCGGGAATGGTAGGAGCCGTGACCAACCCCAGAACACAACAGAATATATCCTTCACCAAAGGGATCAGCTGTTACATGGCTCTAGCTATTTGTAGCTATTCAAGAATGGAGATCCAGTTTTCCAGATCCTCTGCATTTTCAAGAGAAACCAGAAATCTAGATTTGTATGTGATCACATAAAATCTCCCCAATTCCAAATCTAGGCAAATAATGCAAATGTTCAAAGGATATTTGAAGGCAAAATTATAACATTAAAAAATGATGAGTTATAGGTTATCAGTTACATAGACAATGGAAAGCAAGGAACCACAAAGCCACACTAATAAGGAACCTTGCCACTCAGATTTTTGTCCCAGCAAAATTGTCAAAGTCATGGGTCTCTGTGGTCAGAATAGATAATTTTGAAAGTATTAAAACAACCAACATTGAGGATCTTCTAAAAAAGAAATAGAAAAGACAGAAGCAGGGTCGAGGCCTTTCAGCCACTAAGCGTGGAATTTCTTCTCACCTTCTTGGCGATGCACAATGTTCGAAGGCCATCTCTTGCATACAAGTCTAGATGCCTCTGGGTCTGGGCTCGGATTTTCCTCATCTTCTTTTCCACATCAGCGTGAGTTGCTGTCAAATAGTCATTGTCCCCCATGAGGTCGTGGGCAATTGCTTAGGGATCCCGTTCCTAACACTCAGGCATCTTTACAGGAGGAATTCCCTCATACCCCTGCCCCCCGTAAACATGGAACAGCTCTCCCAGGCTGCCCTGGAAGGCGGTAACTCCACGGGTCCTTAAATTGTCTGCTCTCTATATCTGATCATCCAAAGTCTGGCTGAGAGAAGTACTATTTAGGGAAGGTAGGTGGTTCCAGGTATTGTTCCCAAATGCCTGTTTGCAGGAATTCCCTGGCGGTCCAGTGGTTAGGACAATGTGCTTCCACTGCAGGGGGCATGGGTTTGATCCCTGGTCAGGGAACTAAGATCCTGCATGCTGTGAGGCAAAAAAAAAAAAAAAAAAAGCATGGATAACCCAAACATCTGTTTGAATCAGAACCACCAGGGAACTTAAACCAATAATAGAGATTCGCAGGTCAGGTTGAAGGCCTGCTGAATCAGGGGACCAGAAGTCTGAGTGTTTCTTGTTACCTAAGGAGTTTTCCATGTGGCCAGTTTAGCCCTGGATGACCAGTTTGCTAAGTCTCAGACATACTATCCATCACCTTCTCTGTCATCTACTTTAGTCCTTATAGCAAGTTGCTTCCAAGGTGGCTACAGACCTGAATCTCATTACTAAGTTCCTCACCATATTGGGTTTGCTGAGTTAGGCTTAGAAAAAATATTTTTTGGATTCCTATAAATCTACTGTGAAAAATATTTCATTGTGTTGCTCAAAGTCCCCCTTCTGAAGTCCTACATAATACGATTCTCTTAGAAGAAATTTATCTTTTTCTTTTGAAATTCCAGTACTTTGATCTATCAGAGAAAAAAGAATTTTTCAGCCTGGGCTGGTGGTTATGGGGCAGGATTGATGCAATCACCACTTCCTTTATCTAAGATGTGAGCCATCACTAGTCAGTGGCAGCACTTTGTAAATCTGAGCTTGGAAAAAGCTTCTGAATCCTTCTTTACCAGGGCTGGATTGAGATCTTTAGAAGCCCTAAGCGGTAAACAGATTTTGTACACTTTGTCCATCCCTCCATATAGTGCAAAATTAAAAGTACAATTCTTAACAGTAAGATAAGTATAAGGAAGTCCAACAAAGCTCTGACTTTCTCCATGATACTATTCTAAGGCTGCTTTTATGTAGTATAAAAATCCCTTCAAAGATTATTTTCTCATTTTTCAGATGCTACTGGTTTCCTGGTACCTTAACGACAGTCTTTGTACCTTATCTTTTTTTTTTTTTTTTGTGTGGTGCACGGGCCCCTCACTGCTGTGGCCTCTCCCGTTGCGGAGCACAGGCTCCGGACGCGCAGGCTCAGCGGCCATGGCTCACGGGCCCAGCCGCTCCGCGGCATGTGGGATCTTTCCGGACCGGGGCACGAACCCGTGTCCCCTGCATCGGCAGGCGGACTCTCAACCACTGCGCCACCAGGGAAGCCCTGTACCTTATCTTTTTGAGCACTATCCACAATATTTTATTTTCAAAGACATCACCTCCTGAGATTAAACACCTTTTTGCCTTCTACCTGTGTGCCTTTGAGTTTACATTTTTGCTCAGGCTCCCAGGAACCTCAGGGTCAAATTGAATGTTCAAACACTGTAAATATATTAAACCCTGAGGCTATTTTTTCCCCCTCCTCTTGAAATCTTTGCTTCACAAATCTTATAGTAACACTGTCTATGTATTTTTTATTGGAGGCATCGGTAATCCATTTTGGAATCAGGTGAGGAACAGAGAAAGAAACATTTCCAGGGCAGCGTGGAAGGCTGTTGCCTGGGGATAGAATGCCGTGGCACCCTTGACTCGGAAACACTGAATTCACTTGTCTGCCAGAGTCTGGGGATGAAGAGACTTAATGAGCTCCCTTCCCATTCAAAACACTCATCTATCCCCATGAACCTCTTGGCTCTGATCCATAGCTGATAATTCAGGAGGCACAGGGCTGCCTGGGCAATTCTAAAGCTTGGCTAGAATGTACTACCCTGGGAGAATCACAGCCCCATAACTGTCTTCTCCTTGCTAGCAATCAGGAAGCGGCTGCACACTAATTCATGCTGTTCCAAAATTGGACACTGATACGTAGAGACTTTGGAACATGTTTCTGGCTTGGAGCAAGTTTATGAAAATCTATTTGGGGGAGGCTGGGGAAAGGGATGATAAAGAGGACCACCTGAGGCTTCCCAGAGTGAACCGAGCCTGATGCAGAGTTCTGGTAGCACGGAAAGAGCTCTGAACTGGGATTCAGGATACCTCCACATAGGATTTACCACTAGTTAGCTGGGGCCACTTCTTTTAAGTCACTTCCCTCTTTGGGTTCAGTTGGCTTCTCTCCAAAACTAAGAGTTAGGACCACAGTGTGTTCTAGGGTATGTTAATGGGTGTCCTGGTGAAAAAAAATTGTGTATGGAGAGTCCATCTTTAAATGAGTTTGGAAAACTAGAAACTGGGATAAAGTTAAAGAAGTTCCTCTATGACAAGACTGCCCAAACAAAGCCTTTAATAAGTTAATAATGAGCTCTAATTCTGCAGGTCGTGGAGACGTGTAAAGCAAGCTGCTTTGTGGAGAGCATCTTGAGGATTTGTGTTCCAGTTGGGACCTGCCGGACTGAGTGACACTATAACCTGAAACCCTGGTTACCGTCCACGCCGCCTGTTAAATAAGCCCTCTCTTCTTGGAACCCAGGGAGGTGGACTCACCACAGGCTGGGTCTTCCAGCAGGTCCATGATAACGCAGTCGGCACCCTTGGTGTAGACGACGATCTCACCGGTCAGCGGGTGCCTCACGACCACGGACATCCTCTTCCTGACAGAGTCAAACTCCAGGGTGCAGAGGATGTCGAAGGTGAGGCAGGTGCCCTGGGGCAAGCGCACGGTCACCTGCTTGGGCGTCCGGGACACCAGCGTGAAGCTGTAGGCACGGGCAGCATGCACCAGGGCAGCCTCATCGGGGCTCTCAGCCTCGTAGCAGACTTCGGGGCCGGCCAGGCTGAGGGCCGGGGCCTGCAGCACCTCCTCCAGGGAGGCACCTGGAACTGCGCCCAGGATGTCGGTCTGCTCCCATGTGCTGCTCCTGTAGCCGCCGTCGGTGGAGTAGCTGCCACTGCTCACAGACGTGTTGTCTCTCTCTTCTGAGTCCGTGGTGGGCATGTTGGCCCCCAAACTCTCCCCCAGGTCCACGTCGGAGGGTGCGGTGGTCGAGAATGACTGGCTGAGGCTCGAAAGCTTCAACCTGTGGAACAGCTGCTGAATCTTCTCCAGGGATGTCACCAGAGCCTTGGTCGAGGGTGGCACTGTGACCTTGTGGTAGAGGAGGGAAGGAGACCATGACTCTCCAGGTTGGGAAAACTATCAAGCTGTCTTATGAATCTCATTTTGCAATCAGTGAATTGGGTGGGGCTTCAGTGATGGTGGGCAAGTCTTCTCCCCTCTGTGAGCCTCGGTTTACCCACCTATAACATGAGGGAGTTAGGCCATTGGTTTCCTTCCAGCCCTGACATCATAGGGATTGGCGATACTCATTTTCCTCTATCTTATGACCATCCCACTCTGATCATGGGCAAAGCAAAGCAAAGCAAAAGAGACAAAAGGCAGACTCATAGTAGGGGTTCACATGCCCTGCACCCTTACCATCGCCTTGTCTGCTTTATTTTTGCACGCAGCTTCTCACTTCATCCTCCCAGCGATGCTAGGGGAGCCTATTATTATCCCAATTTCTGGATGAGGCAACTGAGGCATAAAGAGGTTAAATTGGCTGTGATCACCCAGTGTGTAGATAGCAGCGCTGGGTCTCAAATCTGGGTCTGTCTGACTCCAGGGATTGGGCTCTTGAGCTACCTGCCAGCTAAAGCCTCCCCATTAACGTGCAAATTGAGAATTGGATGCTGTCCTTCCACAAATGGTACTGCTTTCTCTCTTGAAAATAGGGAGAATTGCTCAGATAATGCTTCCTGCATTCCCAAAACTCCCTGAAGACTTCCGATTACTTGCCGACTTTTCAGGGTAGTTTAGAATCTGGGTGTAATAATGGGGGCTCTGGTTTGGTGCCTGGATGAACGCCTCTTTTTCTTGATTTTGTGGCCACATGTTGTATAACACCCAATTATTCTTATTTTTCACTTACAAGGGAGCTTGGGTGAGAGTATGTGGATAATCAAAGATAAATCTATCTTCTGTACTGAAAAATAATTCAGAGTATAATGTCCTATGAGTGGCCATCCAGGTGCATTATCTCCAAACTGGCAGAACTTCACACATGGTGTTAATTATTTTTTTAACCCTCCATTAAAAAGCAGATACCACTATACCGTGATATTATTACAGAATCGTACAGATCATTCTGCCGTGTATTCACCATACACCCTTCCTTAAGTTCCTCTAACTCTCTGAGCCATGCCACTGTTTCTTCACTTGTTAAATCCAAAGACATACCTCCTAGGACTGTTGGACTGTGAGGATTAAATGATAGTGCAGGTGACATGTTTGGCATGGAGCCTGGCACACCGCAAGTGCTCAGTAAATATTAACTTTTAACATCTACCCTGCAGACAGACAGACACAAAAATGTGAAACCTATATCGAGAGCTCATATGGAACTTTTAATATTTTATTTAAAAAATGAGATTGAGGCCCAGAGAGGCTAAGAGCTCTGTTCAAGGTCTCACAGTGATGAAATGGTGACAGTGTGGCTAGGACCCAAGTATCTTGTCCCCCTGTGCAGGGCTTCCGCCCTCCCCCCTCCCCCTCCTCCCATCCATCCCACCTTACCATCAGCGGTCCTTACCCTCTGACGGGGCTCTGCGGTCGTGGACACCGTGACGGAGTTGCAGATGGTTAAGGCCAGGAAGAAGTCAGCAGTGGAGGAGGTGGTGGAGAGGGAAGGCTTGGCAGGTCTGCTGTCTGACAGGGTTTCCAGCCACTGGGCTGCATCTCGTACCTTGGTCAGGAGGTTTTTATCCGGAGTCACATCTTTTTCCTGGGAGAGAAAAGCCCAGGTCAGAGTCTTTCCTGAAGGGACTGGGGAGGAAAGCCCCTCCGGCAGATTCTTTCATGCCTGGGAAAGGCTGATACAGTCCCCCGCTGCGATCCTGCATCCAGCACGTCTCCCCCTCCCCTGAGCCTGGTCATTGTAGAGTGTGGTTTGGTTCCTCCCTTTCCCTCAACCCCACATGTCCATCAGTTATAGGCTCTGGTAGTTCTTTCCCCACAGGGTCTCCCCACCATTTACCCCTCATTCCTGATGTTTCCAGCCAAGCGCAGACCCTCTAGCCCTCCAGCTTGGATTTCTGCATCAGCCTCTAAAGTGAAGTGGCTGCCTTTCACCTCTCTTCTTTCAAACCCTTCATATGTATCACCCATTCATCCTCCTAAAATACTATTTCCCTCAAGGTATTCTTGAGTGTGAAAAAATTCCAGGAGATCTTCATTGTAAACACGATCAATTCAGTCTGGCATCTAAATTCTTTCCCATTTGCATTTCCACTCTTGATTCCCACCACTCTGCACTGTGGACCCTCAGCTAGGCCAGGTGGTCTGTTTGCTGCCTCCTGGGGGTATATTCTCCTCCTATGCCTCTGATCACACCCTGTTTGAAGTCCTCTCCTGTCTACCCAAATCCTACCTAGACATCAGTAACCATGAAAACTCCACGGGTCCATGAGATCTGATCCAGCCCACAGTGAGTTCTCTGTCTCTGAGCCGCAGGCTCCTGAATGCAGAATGTGCACAGGAGGCAGGGTAAGGTGAATGAGGGAAGCTGGCCAAGGTACAGATGAGGACACTATGGGATGGGGGGCTGTGAGACCTGGCAAATCCCACCCCACCTAAAAGGGGGCAACTGCTCTACTACTAACATGCTCCAGGGCTGGTACATTTTGCCAAATCTCTGGATTTTTCAAGATAAAGTAGAGATGATGTGAGAACTGTTTTTTTTTTTCTTTTCTTTTTTAAAAATACTGTGGGCTGGATCTGACTCATGGGTTTCCAATTTTTCCACATCTTTGTTGAAGTTGTCACTTCTACCATCCCTCTAGAATTCACTACATATTGACCTATATTTTAAATTCAATTTTCTTATGTCCATGTTTAATCTCTCTAGAGAAAAACCAAGAGCCTGAAAGACAGAGACTGCCTTTTCCATGAAGTTGTATCTTCTGTAACCCCAAAGGTTGCTTTGTTTGAAGCAGAAGTTCAATAAACACTAGCTCTTCATAGATATGACAAAAGCCATTCCGCAAAAAGCCATTTCTATCAATGTTCAGAGTTCACAGGTTAAAGTTCACAATTAAAGTTTAGAAGAGAGTCAATGATTGGAAGCAATGAACCGAGGGAATCTTGACTGATTCGTGCAGAGTGAAGACTGAGGGCCAACATGCTAGCAAATTTTACAAACAAGAACCCACGTTGAGATGAAAAACATCCTGTGGGGAAAGAGTCCTCAGACTGTGTCTTCTCTGACTACCAACTGCAGTGACTCCAGAAGTCAGATTCTAACCTCCCTGGGACTGCTGGCACAGGCGAGAGCCACAGGGGAGGAAACCCAGACTGATGTGGAGGTGCTGGATGGCTGGAGGGATGAGAGTCAGGTTTTCCAACAGCACAGCTTGATCAGGTAAGTGGACTGCGGGTGGAGCTCACACTGTAAAGGGTTCTGACCTTCATTTGGAGGGCTTTCCCAGAGCCAACACCTACACTTCCAACTTGTTTATACCATCTTAAGAGGACAGTGTCCAGAAAAAAGCCTTTTTATTAAGAGGAAGAGTGCGAGTAAAACCACATAAGTCTGCATTTCCTTTCCTTGCCCTGTAGTAAGTAATGGTGGGCCATCCATACCATACAGTGACCCTATTTTCAGAAAGCTTAGGAAGGAGCAGGAACCATCCATCCTCCCTGCCTTTGAGTACAGTTGTCATAACAGGAGCTCAGAGTGACGGAGCTAATCCTACCTTTCCAACAATGTCAGTTATGTGATCTCACTGGGTTCTCACAGTCCCAAGTTGAGATGAAACTAGCCCCAACTTAACTGAAACCCGGAGAGATGTCTGACTTGACCAGTGTCACCCAAGGAGTCATTGTAAAGCCAGAATTGATGTCAGCCCCCTTGATTGCGAGCCTAGGGTCTTCCTTTCTGTGGTCGTGGTAAAGTAGCTATGTTCCCTTATTAATGCTCCCGTGCATATTCCTCTAACCAGATTCCAGGGTCCATCCAGTTTACCAACATCACTCACGGGACTCTGAGCCAATTTCTGATAATAGTAACGACAGTTCCATTTCGTGGGGTGTTTCTTATGTTCCGGGTACATCCATTATCTCACTGCATCCCCACAGCACACTATCTACTGAGTACTATTACTCTCCCAGTTACCTCTGTACTTCAAACGAGGAAATTGCTGCCCAGGGAGATTAGGTGTCTTGCCCAAGGTCTCACAGCAAGTTGATTCAAGATAGTCCGACTCTAGAATTCATGTTATTTAACCTCCATGCCAGGCAAGATCTCCCATGAGAAGGAAGTGGACTTTGATACTTGCTGACAGTTGGCATCTTTAGCGTCTGGGATCCCAAATACAACTGACGGGCTTATATATCTAATCCTTAGGGCTCAGCAGGGAGTCCATGAGATTATAAAGGGGATTATGGGGATCTTTTTCAGAAAGTAGATTTCATTTTTTTTTTTTTTTTGGCAGGGGTACATGAATGGGATGCTTTTAACCCTTACCAAAGATACCCAGACTTGGGAACAAGCTTGGAGGTCATCAAGGCCAAATCCCCTATTTTCCTGAGGCTAAAACTGAGTGCCAGGTAGGATAGTGAACTCCCCAAGATTGCACATTGAATCACGGTCAGAACTAGGACAGTTTTCACACCACCTGACTCCGGCCTCTGACACCACACTGCTTTGCTCCAAGCTATGCATTGTGTATTTCCAAACGGTGACACAGTTAAAATGATTTAATGGTTATGTATTGCATGTCCATTACTCTCTAGTCTCTAAGTGCCATGAAGGCAGAGACTGTGATGTGTCCCCGGTGCCTGGCAGCCTGTAGGCAGTCACTCAAACCTTTGTTGCCTGACTCCTATCTAGGACACCATGCTACCTCACCACTGATTAACCCATGCGGGTTCTTTGTTAAAACTCTTATTTAGTATATTTCTACCCGATCATATAGCAATGCACAAAAAAAAAGTTCTGCAAAGGGCCTGCTTCTCTCTGGCATTGGCAGCAGGCCCAGCCTGCAGGTGTCAGCGGCAGATGTCAGGGAAGCTTTAGCCAGGCACGCAAACTTGTTTCTGCAGGGCAAGCTTCTTCGTGGTTCCCTTCATCCACAGCCCATTGGTTTGCTGTCCGGTTCATTAACATTTAGGAACTTGGCATGTAGGACGCTTTTAGAGAAAGCAGTGCCCCCAACCCCTTCCAGGCCCTTTGGCTAGTCTATTTCTCTGAAGGAAAAGAAATATACATTTGTGGGGCTACCAGTTGCTCAGATTAGAGCTCTGTGGCAGCTGGGCACCCAACTGGTTGGATTTCTTTCTATTGCAGAACACCTGAAGCTCAGATAAACCCTCTTTGGGGAAGGTGATCTCTGACCTCACACCACACCCTCAAGGATCCTCTCATTATCATCAGATTATATCTATTGACAACTTACAGCAAAGTCAGGGGCTTTGGTAAGTGCTTCCATGTACATCATGTAATCATTATAACAGCATCAAAATAGCTACTATCATTCTCCCATTTTATTTATGAGGCAAATGAGGCTCACTGAAGAGAAGTAACTTGGCTAAGCTTCCAAAATCAATTAAAAAGCTGGGTCTTGAATCCAGTTCTGCTGATGCCAAAACCCAAACCCTTAAGCACGATGCCAGCATTTCCCAAACTCTAACATATACACAAATCAGCTGGGTGTATTATTTAAATGCATATGCTGATGCAGCAGGTCTGGAGTGGGGTCTGAGCATCTGCATTTCTACAGGCTCCCAAGCAGTGCTCCTGCTGGGGGTCCGAGGACAAGAGTTTGAGTAGCAAGGCTCTAGGCTATAGGGTTGCCCTATCACTCCCACCTCCTCTCTGACTGGGGAGTGCTTTGCATTGAAGGCTGGGAGAAGAAGGCCAAGCTCCATTCCATTACTCTCCTCTCAGTTTTAGTGACGGCTCACTCATGGTCACATTGATGACTATCACTAATTGGGTGCAGCAGATTGTTGCTATGGGAACCCACAGAGCCAGCGGTGGAAATGAACAGGAACCCTGGTGCATATAGGCCTGGAAGCAAACTCTGTGGCTTGGTTCCTCCCACGCCTCCATCTCCTCCTTCACCTCTCTCCGACCTGTGCCTCTTATTCCAGCCATTCCTTGGAACCCCAAGTCTCCATTTGCTTGTGCAGAATGTCTCCCCTAAAACAACCTGCACTCTCCCCAATAGATGGTCTCTTCTCTTTGCTCTGGTTAACCTTTAAAATTTTGTCTCAAATTCAGCTCTGATGCTAACCCTTCCAGGAAGCCCCCTGATGCCTAGTTTGATGGAGGTGCAACTCTTCTGGGCGCCTATAGAACCTCTGCACCCATACACCCCGGCACGGAGAGCAGTGTCCTGTAAGCACTGGGGTTCTTGCCCCTTCACTAGGCTGTAAGTGCCTGAAATCAGCGACAATGCCCCATTAGACTTTACATCCCCAGTGTCTATAACAGTACGTGCCATATTATTTAGTATTTGTTGACCGACCGACAATAAATGAAAGGCTATTCTAAAGACATGTAGACACTGAGAATACAAAGACTTGGGAGAAGGGGAGGGAGCAGACCCTTCTATTCACTTTGGTGAGTGTCTGAACTCGTACAACCACGTGAGAAGTATCGATCAACATTTAAAAAATGCACACCATCTCAATTTAGCAGGTATGCTCTAAGAATACCATAGAAAAACTTATATACATGTATAAACATGTGATGGCTCGACCATCCAACAAATTCTAACAGCCATTAAAAATGGGATAAGCGGCTCTCCATTGAATATCTGTCCGTTTGTTTACATATATGAAATATTCCCCAAGATTCATTAGGTTAAAAAAAAGTCCAAAGTCCAAAACAGTGTGTATGCTATGCTTCTGTTTGTGGGAAAGGATGTGTTTCTGTGTACACCCCACTTGCCTGCTTCTATATAGATACAGCACCTCTGGCAAAGACACAGGAATATACAAATAATGGTTGTCTCTGAGGTGGTGGGGAATCGAGGAGGGAGGGAGGCTTACTCTCTTCATTTGACTTTTGGTTCCTTTTGAATACTTAGCCACATGGTTGTATTGCTATTGCGGAAACAAACTTTCCCAGTTGCTGGGAAGCTGAAGGCTGAAGTATTGTTTAGGGCAGTCATGTTGTTGCCCTTGATGAGGTTGTGGCCTTGATGATATTGAGTTTGGTTCAAGAATGGGGAGAGCTCAATATTAGTAAATATTTGCTTAAATAGAAGCATGTGGATTATTAAGGTAAGCTTTTCCCCAATGGGACAGAAGCCCCAAGGAAAAAAACTCAGTGGCCTAATAGCAAGAAGAGAGTTTCCCATAGCATCCATTCATGATAAAAACCCTTACCAAAGTGGGTAGAGTGGGGTCATATCTCAGCATAATAAAATCTAATTATGACAGACCCACAGCCAACAAAATAATCAACAGAGAAAGTCTCCCTGCTAAAATCTGAATGAAACAAGGACGCCCACTCTCACCTCTTCTATTCAACATAGTACTGGGAGTCCTAGCCACAGCAGTTAGACAAGAAAAATAAAAGATATCCAATCTGGAAGGGAAGAGGTAAAATTGTCATTATATACAGATGACATGATATTATACATAGAAAACCTAAAGACTCCACACAAAAACTACTAAAACTGATAAATGATTTCAGCAAGGTAGCAGGATACAAGTTTAACATATAGAAATCTGTTGCACTTCTTTACATTAACAATGAAATATCAGAAAGATAGAGTAAAAAAACAATTCCTTTTAAAATTGCATCAAAAAAACCCCAAACTACAACCAAACTTAGGAATAAACCTGACCAAGGAACTGAAAGACTTATCTGCTGAGAACTATCAAACAATGATAAAGGAAATTGAAGATCATACAAAGAAATGGAAAGATATTCCATGTTCTCAGATTTGAAGAACTAATATTGTTAAAATGACCAGACTACTCAAAATAATCTATAGATTTAATGTGATCCCTATCAAATTACCCATGACATTTTTCACAGAACTAGAACAAAGAATGCTAAAATTTGTATGGAGCCATGGAAGACCCAGAATTCCCAAAGCAATTCTGGGGAAAAACAGCAAAACTGGAGGCATAACCCTCCCCGACTTCAGACAATACTACAAAGCTACTGTAATCAAAACAACATGATAGGGCCTCCCTGGTGGCGCAGTGGTTGAGAGTCCGCCTGCCGATGCAGGGGATACGGGTTCGTGCCCCGGTCTGGGAGGATCCCATATGCCACGGAGCGGCTGGGCCCGTGAGCCATGGCCGCTGAGCCTGCGCATCCGGAGCCTGTGCTCCGCAACGGGAGAGGCCACAACAGTGAGAGGCCCGCGTACCGCAAAAAAAAAAAAAAAAAAAAAAAAAACATGATAGGGCTTCCCTGGTGGCACAGTGGTTGAGAGTCTGCCTGCCGATGCAGGGGACACTGGTTTGTGCCCCGGTCTGGGAAGATCCCACATGCTGCGGAGCGGCTGGGCCCGTGAGCTGTGGCCACTGGGCCTGCGTGTCCGGAGCCTGTGCTCCGCAACGGGAGAGGCCACAACAGTGAGAGGCCCGCGTACAGCAAACAAACAGCAACAACAACAGCAACAACATGATATTGGCACAATAACAGACATATGGATCAATGGAACAGTAGAGAGAGCCCAGAAATAAACCCACACACCTATGGCCAATTAATCCTTGACAAAGGAGGCAAGAATATACAATGGAGAAAAGACAGTCTCTTCAGCAAGTGGTGTTGGGAAAGCTGTAATGTAAATGTAAATCAATGAAGTTAGAACACACCCCCAAACCATACACAAAAAATAAACTCAAAATGCCTTAAAGACTTAAATATAAGACATGACAACATAAAATTCCTAGAAGAGAATATAGGCAAAACATTCTCTGACATAAATCGTACCAATGTTTTCTTAAGTCAGTCTCCCAAGACAAAAGAAATAAAAGCAAAAATAAACAAATGGGACCTAATCAAACTTATAAGCTTTTGCACAGCAAAGGAAACCATAAACAAAATGAAAAGACAACCTACAGACTGGGAAAAAATATTTGCAAATGATGTGACCAACAGGAGCTTAATTTCCAAAATATACAAACAGCTCATACAACTCAACAACAACAAAACAAAAAAACCAATCTAAAAATGGGCAGAAGACCCAAATAGACATTTCTCCAAAGAAGACATACAGATGACCAATAGGCACATGAAAAGATGCTCAATATTGCTACTTATTAGAAAAATGCAAATCACAACTATAATGAGGTATCACATCACACTGGTCAGAATGGCCATCATCAAAAGTCTACAAATAACAAATGCTGGAGAGGGTGTGGAGAAAAGGGAACCCTCTTGCACTGTTGGTGGGAATGTAAATTGGTGCAACCACTATGGAAAACAGTGTGGAGGCTCCTTAAAAAACTAAAAATAGAGTTGCCATATGATCCAGCAATCTCACTCCTGGGCATATATCCGGAGAAAACTCTAATTCAAAAAGATATATTCAGGAGCTTCCCTGGTGGCGCAGTGGTTGAGAGTCTGCCTGCCGATGCAGGGGACACCGGTTCGTGCCCCAGTCCAGGGGGATCGCACATGCCGCGGAGCGGCTGGGCCCGTGAGCCATGGCCGCTGAGCCTGCACATCCGGAGCCTGTGCTCCGCAACGGGAGAGGCCACAACAGTGAGAGACCCGCGTACTGCAATAAAACCCCCAACAAACCAAAAAGATATATTCAGCCCAGTGTTCACAGTAGCACTATTTACAATAGTCAAGACATGGAAGTAACCTAAATGCCCATCAACAGATGAATGGATAAAGAAGGTGTGTGTGTGTGTGTGTGTGTGTGTGTGTGTGTGTGTGTGTGTGAGCCATTAAAAAGAATGAAATAATGCCATTTGCAGCAACATGGATGAACCTTGAGATTATCATACTAAGTGAAGTAAGTCTGACAGAGAAAGATAAATACCACATGATATCACTTATATGTGGATCTAAAATATGATACAAATGAACTTATTTATGAAACAGAAACAGACTCATGGACATAGAAGACAAACTTATGGTTACCAAAGGGAACGGGGGTGGGTAGGAATAAGTTAGGAGTTTGGGATTAGCAGATAGAAACTACTATATGTAAAACAGATAAACAACAAGGTCCTACTGTATAGCACAGGGAACTGTATTCAATATCCTGTAATTAGCCATAATGGAAAAGTATATGAAAAGGAATATGTCTGTATCTATCTATCTATCTATCTATCTATCTATCTATCTATCATCTATCTATCTGAATCACTTTGCTATACACCACAAACTAATACAACATTGTAAATCAACTATACTTCAATTAAAAAAAAAAAAAGAAAAAAAGAAGGAAGTATCCCAGATCTTGTAAGACCCAGTTCTGTGAAAAGGGTCACCACAGCTGTATGCCCCCATGTGGGACCCTGGGAGCTAAGGGAAGCAAAGCTGAGACAGGCTTCATCCATTTCTTGCCCTGCGTGGTCACATCACTTACTAAAAGATTTTGCGTGCTTGACTAGTTAAATCAGGACTCTTACCTAACCTTGCCATGGGAGTCTGTGCCTGTTGGCTGTCCCTGTCAGCCTGGAGCAGTCTATAAGTATGGCACAAATATCTTCCCAAGAACGAAAGGAAGACCAAGTTTCAAGAAATGAGGCAGAGGGCCAAAGACATCGCCTCTACTTCCCTCCATTGCATTCTTTCTAGACAGGTGGGAGGGGTCGTGCCCTCAGAATGGAGAGGTGGTGGGGTTTGGAACCTAAACGGCCCTGATGCAAACTTTATGATTAGGAAAATAGTCTTTGGTCTGATGACACAAAAATATATTTCCAAGTGGCATGTCTAAACAAAGACTCTCTACTCCAATCTTGGCTGCTTACAGACCAGGGGTGAAAAGGCATTTCATTTTCCCTCTGGCAGGACTATTAAATGCTGGCTCAGAACTCACCACTTTCCTAAGAATATTACCCCACCCTAAAGCCACAGATTTTAGAGCAGCCAATTAGACAACAATAACAGATGCTTCCTTGATCTTTGTAGTAAAAGGAAAAAGCCAGCTTTTGTTGTAGTGGTTGTTATTGTTGATGCTCATTTTATTTTTGGTTCAGAGCAATAGGCTTCTTTGGAATGGGGTTGGGTGCTCCGCCATGACCTGGCATCCCTGGGGCTTCAGAGGCAAGTTCTGGCTGAGTTTACAAAGGAAAGGTAAAGCACTGGTTTTGCCAAGAGATTATCCAACGAGGTTGGCTGCCAGACGGGCGGGTGGAAGAGGAGGCAACACAGAAAGCCTGCCAAGGGGTGGGGGGGAGCGGGAGCCAGGAGCCAGGGCATCCCCCTGGGGCTGCCACGGACTCACTCAAGGGTCTGCCACTCAGCCACAGAGAGTTTACAGGTTAGTGCCAGAGCCATTTAAGACAACATAAATCACTCCCTTTAGCCAATGCCTCCCAAGCTGTACAAGGCGCCTGTCTGAGCCAAATGAAGACTATTTTCCAGTGGGGTGATGGTATGCTTAGAGTGTTTCTCAATCTTGGTTGCTCACTGGAATCATCAGAAATAAAAACATGAATGCTCAGGCCCCACCCTAGACCGAATATCCCAGAATCTCAGGGGAGAGAGCTTGACATTGTGTTTTATGAAAACTCCCATTTCCCCTCCCTGTCATCAGTTATGTGAACGTTTGCCCAAGGCAGACATCTTTCCTTTAGAAAAGTCATTTAAAACTTCTATTAGTTATCCATCTGTCTAGAACACATGAGCTTTAAGAATTAAATCCTCAAAATCAACTCACGAGGCATAACAATAATCCCTTTTCAAGATGAGAACATTGAGGCTTCCAGCTCAGTGAGTTGACCAAAGTCACAGAGCTAATACACGGTGGAGCAAAGATGAGAACCTGGGACATTTGACCCCAAATGTGCTTAATTCATAGCTGGCAGCGACCTTGCAGGTCAGCACAAGCATCATGGTATTTGACTTTTAGAACAGCCAGTCAGAGTTGTAAGCAACGTATTTTCAGGTGATGAAACAGGGATAGAGGGAGGTTTAACGTGTTGCATAAGGCCACCCAGCAAGCCTCAGCAGAGTTGAAACCAGAGCCTATGTTTCCTGACCCTTGGCCCAGTGCCCTCCCTAACAAATAGCCAGGATGCTATTGTCCCACTGACCCCAGATTTTCAGCCTGACTTGTAGAACAGCATATTTAGCAGCTCATAAAGAGAACACATCACCATCCTCTCCTGCTCAGGCAACAAGAGTTGGGTCTTACTCTATGTGTCAATTTCCTTATTGTTCCTAAATGCATTTAGTTAGAACTGGACTTGGAATGTGCCAGCCAGGCAGAACGATGACATCCAGGATCTGGAGACAGCTCATGAGTTAACATGTCCCTTTCACTGACCGTCAGCTAAGGGCCCCGAATAAAAGTTATACTGACTGACTCAGGGCTGCAATTTCTCTGGGCTGCTGAGATTTGTCAGGCTGGGCAATGAATCTGTGTATCCCAAATGAGATCTACACAGGAAAGCTTCCTTTTTCCCCCCGTGTCCTGGGGGAGACATTCTCAGACACACGGGATGCTCATGGTATCTAGAACTGGAAGATGCCAAAAGACACCAGTAGTGCAAGACTTACTACCTGTGCCCAATGAGAATTCACTGAATTCATTGTCCAGATATTTAGGTAAAGAGCTGAGGGGAAGGGCATTCCATTCAGAAGGGACAATTAAATTAAAGAAGGAAAGACTTGACAACATGCATGTCTCGTTGTTACTTCATTTGGGAAAATCAGAAAGAAAAATAAAACCCAAAATCTTCCCAAAGGCATCAATGGATCATTCTTCTTGTAGGTTTATAAGCATCATATGTCTTACCACACTGTTATTGTTTTCTCCTTGCTACT
This sequence comes from Mesoplodon bidens, assembly GCF_964165515.1. Lineage (NCBI taxonomy): Eukaryota > Metazoa > Chordata > Mammalia > Artiodactyla > Ziphiidae > Mesoplodon > Mesoplodon bidens. The sequence continues at coordinate 170,667,705 of NC_138160.1, read as the reverse complement.
ATTGCATTTCTGTGCATGATAATAACATAAGAGAGCTAAACCTGTACTTACTTAAAGTTAGATAAACAACAACCCAGAACATACAGACTCACAGCATTTCTTGTCACAGTCAGAAAACAGAGTCCTGGGTAATGAATACTAGGTAGCAATGTGGAAAAGGCTCTTCATATCGTGTCAGATTAAAAAAACCCAGCAGCTATAACTTATGTGTACTATGACTGCAAAAATGTTAAAATATGTAGTTTGTGTGTGTGCATGTGTGTGTGTGTGTGTATTAGTGCGGGAAATAAAAGACTGGAAGGAAATTCACCAAAATGATCATTTTGAAAATCTAATGTTCTAATAATGGTATAATAGCACTTTCAGTCCCTCTGTATGTGTGTCTTGTTCAAGATACCTGGGGCTCCCTGAGGCCTTTTCTGTAAGTGCAGAAGACTCTGGATGATGTGTTCCCCAGAGGAAGAGCCTGGTGCAGAGGAAAGTGGGATGAGACAGGAGTCAGAGGCCCTGGTTCTGGCCTTGACTTTTTGGGCATGCTGTGTCATCTTGGGGAAAGAACTCAGTTTCTTCACCTGCTGCCTGGACGTCTAGTGGTAACTATCCCAATGGATCAAATGTGAGGGACCAGATGCAGAAAGCCCCACAGTTGCAAAGTTGAACATCCTAGGGGCCTGGCAGTTAGCCTAAGGGAGTGAGGTGGACTGAGGAAATTTGACAGAGATGTTCTTTGCATCATAACAATTTAAGACTCTTTATCACAATAAATACATTCTCCCATTTTTCTTGAAACCTAAGCCTTACAGGCTCATCTTTTGTTTTTCCACTTTATAGAAACATGGGCATGTCAGATATTTCTTTTTCCTCTTAACTGTATTTTGGAAAAAATGCATAATGAACATGCTGCTGGGCCTCAGCTCAGGGATGAGGATAAAGAGAGAGGGGGTGAGGGACAGTGATGAACTGAGGATGGCACGCCCAGGCTGAGGAGCACCGACTTCTTCATTCAAACCACTTATTGCCACAAGGAAATGCCGGCTTAGTGGGGACACTTTTTTCAATTCCATTTAGAAATCTCCCAATTTCTAAACATTGAACATTTGAAATGAACAAGACTCGTACATGCCCCAAAAAACCTGTGTAGATTACATACACGACCAAGAGCTGCCATTCTGAGAGCTCTTCAGGGTTTATACACCCTTTTCTCTTTCATACCCCAGAGCCCTCCCCCTTCTCTCCCGAGACAGGCCACTAGCAATTCAAAGAGGAAAAGGCAGGGACTTACTATGGAGCTGCTGAAGGCCACAGGGGGCTGTGAGATTTCACAGCGCCCCATGGACCTTTGTCGCAAGTGGCCCTGGATGCATGCCTGGGCACTCTGGCTCCTTCTCAGAGGCTGGGACCCTCCTTGGCCCCTTTTTGTTGCTGGTCCCTGGTCCCTTCGGGCTGGGAAGGACAAGCACTTGTATTGGGTCCACTCTTCACTGTCTGAGTCCAGCTCCTTTGGGGTCTCTAGTCGCTTAGCTGCAGGAAAGAAACCCCGTTATTGCGCCAGTCATACCTTGGCCAGATCATGGTTGGGGAGATGCCAGACTTTGGGGGTGGAGCTAAGAGTAGGCAGCTGGCTACCCTAGCTGGTGAAAGAGGGGTGCAACTAAGTTGCACAGGTTCAAATCCTGGCTCTCCTGCCTCCTAGCTATGTGACTTTGAGCTTCGCATAACCTGTGCCTCTCTTTCCTCAATTAGGGGTTATAAAAAAGTACCTAACTCACAGGGTTGTTTTGAAGACTTAATGATATAATGATATAAAAGTGATTAGCAGACTCTAAGGGCTGGTAGTGGTAGCTGTATTATTATTAAGAAGAGATTAGAAGCTCCATGTAAATGGTGACCACTGTGGCAAAGGGGATTGCACCGCCTATAATATCCCCTCTTTTCTCTTTCTCCATCCCCCCCACTCAAGAGAATGAATGCTGCTCTTGTGAGTTTCTTCTCCTACTTAGGAAGCGTGTGTGTGTGTGTGTGTGTGTGTGTGTGTGTTGTCGGGGGAGGGAGCTGAGGGGATCAGTCAGCTCTGTCGGCCACCTTCAGTCTATGCAAGATGACAGTCCAGGCATTTTATAGCCACATCCCCTAAGGCAAAGCTTTGTGTCGGTGAAAATCTAAGAGATCAGTTAGCATGGAGGGCATTTCCTGGATGTATCACATCTCACCATGTGCCTACACCTGGGCCTGTCCTGTCAGGTAAGGGGACCTGAGAAATTCTTAAACTTTGGCTGCATGACTGGCACATAATTTGGACATTTCCCCAGTGCATTCCTGACGGATAAAAATCCTGTGTGTAAATGGCACCAGACAAAGATCAACTGACTGGAGGGCTCCCACACAGGAGATCACTGATAGCCTTTGTGAACAAATGAAAGTTTACAAGTGATAAGAACAGCATTGATCTGTGACAAGGAAGCCACAGGGATGCAGGAAGCCACTTCCCACAGAGCCACCCAGCCTCTGCTGGGAGCCAGGATAATGGTTTTTATCACCATTCTCTCAGGAGAGCAGGGGCAATTCCTTTAGAAGAGGGGTGGGAGCCCCTGGAAGCCCTCGTACCATTTTCTTGGTGAGAATACTCATGGCCCATGATGGTACAACGCCTGAACACCATCTTGTTCTCGGTCAGCGTCCCCGTCTTGTCAGAGAAGATGTACTGGATCTGGCCCAAGTCCTCAGTGATGTTCAGGGCTCGACACTGAATGGACAAATAGGTCTCTTCATCATACAGGTCAAGGTCATTGTGCAGGAAGAAGACTTGCCCGAGCTTCACCAGCTCAATGGACACGTACAGGGAGATTGGGATCAGTATCTGTGGGGAGATCAATTCCCATCGTATCAGAAAACGGGCCGGTCCCCCATCTCAGAACCTTCACTGGGTGATGGGAGTAGCAAAGGGATTTCATGGAAAGCTCAGGTCAGCTCACATGATGGACTTTCTCTGAGAAATTAAAGATTAATGACCTCATGCCTCCCTTGGCATTCTTAGGGTCATCTGAGAAAGAGATACGCCTTCTTCAACCAGAGATATCCAGTACTGGGTAGGCACTCACCATCGCTTGTTTAATGACTGAGCCAGAAGGAGGTAAGGAGCTCTAGCTACCTCAGTCCAGAGTCTCCTGATGCCCCTCGGATCTCTATGCCACCAAAGACTGCTGCCCATTTTGACGGGTATTCAGACTCATTTTCTTTTTAAGGATAGTTAACTTGCAATGCTGTGTTGGGTTCAGGTATGCAGCAAAGTGCTTTAGTTTTATGTATATAATATACATATATATATATTCTTTTCCATTGTCGTTTATTACAAGGTTTTGAATATGCTACACAGTAGATTCTTGTTGTTTATCTATTTGATATATAGTAGTGTGTATCAGCTAATCGCAAACTGCTAATTTATCCCTCCCCCCCCTTTTCCCTTTGGTAACCATAAGTTTGTTTCCTATTCAGACTCATTGTTGATCACTGCCCACTGATCCAATACCTAGTACCTATCAGGTGCTTTAGGTGTCACATGCCGTTCTAGGTCCTGCAAATGGCAGTGAGCAGAACAAAACCTCACATTCTAGTAAACAAACAAAGAAATAGATACTGGGTAGCGGTAAGTCTCATGAAAAAGAGTAAAGAAAAGTGAAAAGGGTGAAGGCTGGGAGGGAGTGGGTCATAAGCCATGACCTTTGCGCAGAGACCTGAAGAAATGAGGGTGTGAGTGTGAGGTTATCTGTGGGAAGAGGACGGTTCCGGGCAGTGCATGGGTGGCTGGGTGCTTGCAGGGCGGGCGTGAGAGTCAGCAGGCCTGTGTGTGAGTGTGCAGGAAACAGCTCGGAGACGTGGTCCAGGAGGGAGTCGGGGTCCAGATCACCTAGGACCTTGTTGGTTGCAGTCAGAACTTCAGTTTTCACGTTGAATGGATGTGAAACCACCAGAGGGTTCAGTGCAGAGGAGAGCATGACCCGACTCACATTTTAAAAGGATTACTGTGCTCAATGAATGAACGAACTCATGAATGAAAAAGGATCATCAGTAAGAGGACAGTGAAACACCCTCAAATACTGTAAGAACTCAAACATAGATGGGGTTTTGTTAAAACAAAACTACAACTTGCCTTATCTTTTCATAGACTGTGGTTATTTATAGAGCCTGAGGATCTTTAAAATCTGTCTCTTTATACTTCACTGCAGGTGTTTACCTACAGTAATTGCCTTTCTTACCTCTCTCGTAGGTGCTCTATGTTTTTGTTTTTTTCCTCCTATATAGTGCCAGTTCTCTTTTTCCATCTCAAACTTTCAAATGAGAAAACACTAACCTGTGGTTTCTTTCTCTCAGTGCTTGGGGTCTGAAAGTTCTCTGTAGTTCTCTGTGCTGCATTATCTTTTGTTGTTCCCAGGTCACTAGGGTTTACCTGTTTAGATCTGGCAGAGGGACAGGCACACGTGGATCACTGCTATAATCTTACTTTTAAATGGAAAATCCTGATAAATATTTCCCTCTGTTATTATCTGAGGCCAAGGTCCCCTCCACAAGGCAGGGCTGGTCCTGGCATAATCCCAGTTGTGAATACTTTCAAAGACCCATAAGAAAGTGACAAATATTTCCCCATCTCAGTCCAGTTAGTTCTTTCACGGGGCCAGCGCTGATTTTTCTTTATTTTGCAAAGTTGTGCAGATATTGGCCACGGGTCTTCTGAGTCCCAAGTTACAGAGAGCCTCCTACCTGGAGCAGAATGATCATGGTGAGGAACATGTAGAAGCCTCCAAGGGCAAGGGGAAGGAAGTTGCCCTCGGCATCTGGCACATCAAAGGGAGGGTGTTCTGCAAATGTTCCATTCCAGAGGCTGTGACCTAAGAGGAGGCAAAGCCAGGTATGAGGCAAAATCTCCAACTAATCCTAAATTGGTCAATTACATCAGCCCTTCCTTGACCTATTGCCAGAAATGAGTGTGCTTTGCAGGAGCCCATCCTTATTCTATATAACATAGGTGTGTGTGTGTGTGTGTGTGTGTGTGTGTGTGTGTGTGTATTCATGATGTCTAAAGTGGTCCTTCATATATACTACATTTCAATCTCTTGATAGGCATTAAGTCTGTCCTCCCGGAGGAGACTAGCATGGGGATTACTTACATTTTGTTGAAATCCTGTTATTCATGGGTTGGAAAACGAGAAAGTGGCATGAGTTTTTTCTTTTCAGTTGTGTGGTAGAAAGTACATGGCTGGGAAGTCTTGACAGACCTGAATCCTAGTCCCTCTTTCTCTCCCATGCACATACCCATCCACCCATCCACCCATCCATCCATCCAGTCAATCATCCAATTACCTATCCACTCATTCACCCTTCCACCTGTCCATGCATCCATACATGCATCCATCTATCCACCCATCCGTCCATCCATCTGTATCTCTGTTCACTCACTCCTCCCTGCCTCCTTCCTTCCCTCCCTTTATCCAACATTTTTTAATTCAAGAAAGAGTCGGTCCTACTTCTTGTCTTTGAGGAGTTCCCTACCAAGTCAGGGAGTACGATGTAAAGATACAAATCCCACCTGGCATGAGGTGTGCTATGCCAGATCCTGGAGCACTACAAGAGCCCATAGTGACAGCACCAGATGCAGACCGAACCCTCTGTTTCCTTAACTGTAAATGGGGATAACAACACCCATCAAGTGAGGATTGATAAGTGCACCTCGCACCGAGCTCTCTGAATCTCAGCATCCTCATCGGTCAATTAGTAATAATACCTTCTCCATGGGGTTGTTGTGAGAACAGGATAACCTAATGTGTGTGATGCTCTTGGCCCCAGGGCAGGGACTATAGAGAATAAAAGGCATAGGGGTTCCTACCCTGCCCCTAAGATACTTCTTTGCACAGGAGGTTGGGTCAGATACAGCAGAAGAAAGGAGACTTACCGACGTGAGGTTAAGGGCCAAATGTAAGGCACAGAGTAAGGGTTACTACAGACCATGAAAGAAGTCGGAGCAGGCTGCATGGAGGAGGAGGCCTGAAGGGGTTCTGAAGCCCAGGTGGGTACTGGGTGATCAGAAAAACCTGGGGAGGACATTCTGGGCAAATAAAAATGAAGCACCATCTTCTCACAATTAAAGCAAACATGTGATAAACGACCCTGAATGGTGCTCATTCGAGAGCTTTCCTCTCCCGCGGGAACTGTGTTTGATACGGTGCCAGCAGCCGCCTGTGTTATTCTCAGACAGAATAGAATCCTGCCTCTCCCAATTCCTTTCTCCACGTCTTTATTATTTTGGGCAATCTACCAAGCTGCTTCTGGTTGGCCTGTACCTCACCTAGCTCTGTGACCTTTTAATCATTCACTTCCTTTCCCTGGAGACACAGTGAGATGATCTCCGATGTCCTTTCCAGGTCTGACGTCCCCTGAAAAACCTGTCCTGAAGCAGAGCTGGCAGTTCTCCAGAATTTCCGGGGACACGGGGATGGCCCACAAAACAAACAGTTGGTTTTCTTGTTTGCCTGCTTCCCTCGCATGCAGGTGCTGCCCTTCCAGCCATGAGCCCCTCACATGGAGTGCCATTAGACACATTCACTCAAAACTCCAGGCCACGCACAAGATTGAATCCCACTGTCCTCACTGTCGTGACACAGAGAATCTCTGTGGGCCTAGGAAGATCTTAAGCTTTAGACACTGTCTTTTTTTAATTTTGTACCTCACTGGGGCTTATTTCCGCACCTCATGTCTTGCAGGATCTCAGTTCCCCTGCCAGGGATTAAACCCGGGCCACAGCAGTAACAGCACTGAATCCTAACCTCTAGGCGACCAGGGGACCCCCTGGACACTGTCTTTTAAAAACAGTGATGGGTGCGATTTCGGACAAAAGCAAGTAAAGTGCAAACGCTATAGCTGCTCACTGGTGTGGGCTTGGCAGGGGGTTCTGGACTCAGCATCCGAGTTCTTCCTTCTGATCCTCCCTGCTTCTTTTTGGGGTCTCCTTTAGGGTCCTGAGAACCATCCTTAGTGTTAAGCCATAGAGGGGGAGAGTGGGTAAGAGTGAGGGCCTCTCTTCCCCTACCCTCCGAGGATCTACTGAAATGGCTCCGGATCACTTGTGTCCATACCTCCCACAGCTGTCTACACCTGGCCATTGTAGAACCTGGCCACAGCCCAGTTCTAATCAGGTCTCCATCCTTGGCCTTGCTCTTGGCACACCAAATGGCCAAACACTCCTCTGCATAACATGGCTCTCCTTCCTGCTGCTGTGCTTTGCTTGTGCTGTCCCTGGGGTAAAGTGACCTCTCTCTTTCCTTTCACAGCTGCCTGCCCCATCCTATTCCTGTCACCACCCTCCTCCGGTGAGCACCTACTGCATCTGGAATCAGCTCCAGCAAGACTTTCTTCCTTGATGCTCCCATAATCCCGGTCGTGGGCTGAATAATGGCCCCCTAAGGTGTCCACGTCCTCATCCCTGGGTCCTGTGAATGTGCTACCTTAGATGGCAAAAGGGACTTTGCAGATGTGATTTAGTTAAGGATCTTGAGATGGGGAAGGGGAGCCTGGACTATCCAGGTGGGCCCAATGATGGAACTACAAGTGCCCCTATAAAAGGGAGACAGAGGGCCACACTCCCACAGACAAGGAGAAGGAAATGTCAGTGGAAATTGGAGCAATGCGTTTTGAAGATGAAAGAAGATGCTTCAAAGGGAGCAACACAGGCAGCCAGTAGAAACTGAAAAAGACAAGGGACCGATTCTCCCCCCTGGAATCTCCAGCCCTGAGGACACCTTGGTCTTAATCCAGTGAAACTGACTTTGGACTTCTGAACTCCACAGCTATAACAGAATCAACTAGCATTGTTTTAAACCACTTAATTTGTGTTGACTTTTGACAGTGGCACTAGGAAAGGAGCACAGCACCTGGTACCGCCCTCACTGAGTGGGACAGATGGTGTTACTGATTCTGCTCTCAGGTTGGACTTCCTCCTACTAGACTATGAGGACCTTCCTGCTCTTTGAGGACCGGTCCTGTGATTGATTCATCTTGTTACCCTTTCATGATAAGGGGGTGCCTGGGTTCAGGAAGTATTTCTTGGACCGATACATGATAGATGATCTTCCTAAGATTTAGAGTGCATACTACTTTCAGGAGAATGTCATCTGCATTTGTACTTAATTGGCACCCTGTTCGAGTACAGAGTAGGCTTTCTTTGAGGCTTTTCTTTCTTTAGATGAGGAAACTGAGGCTCCGAGTTGCAGCAACTCGCCCAAAGAAACAGAAGATGATTGTGGGGTTGTCCTTTCCAGAACCTTCCATACCTACAGCCCCAGTGAGGCACATGAGGAAGAGGATCCCGATGCAGAAGAAGATGTCTGTGTTCATGCGCCGCTCGATCTTGCTGCGTTTGTACCGTGGGCCACTGTTGTTCAGCATGGCTTTTGTCTCATGGCCTTTGAGAGAAAATGAGATCATCAGTCCCTGGCCCCTGCTTGCCTCTGGCTCTTTTCCCATGAGATTTCGATACAAGAGAAGCTTCATTCTCTAACCTGAATCTGTCCTGCTGCAGGGAGGTTCTGGGAACGGCCGAAGAGACCTCACACAACTTGTCAGCAGGTTTTTACTGAACATCCCCTACCTGCCAGGCACTGGTGGGTATGGACAGGGCTACTGTGCACAGGCTGTGCCCTGCACAACTCGAGAGGTGGCCCTCATTTTGTAGCTGTCACAGATTCGTAAGTCCATTAGGACACATTTGTAGCAAATGACAGTAAGCTGTCTTGAGGAAGGGCCATCTTTTTCTAATTTGCACAGAGGTGCTGTTATGGGCTCGGTGGTGGGATACAGTGGTGAGACAGATGACTCACAATCTGGTGAAAATATACAGGGAAATAAGTAAATAAGGTAATTACAGTTAGCCATAAGTCCCATGAAGTAAACAATAAGTAAGGGGCTAATCAATAAGAGAGGGTGTTACAGAGTGTGGTCAGGGAAAGCTTCTCAGAGGAGGTGACATTTGAGGGAGACCTGAAGGGAGAGAGAAGAGTTGGGAGAAAAGGGTTTTAGGCTGGGGAACAGTATGTGCCAAGGCCCTGTGGCAGGACTGTACTTGAGGCCAGTAATTATCATGCTTGCTTCTTTGCCTAAGGTGTTGTCGTGCTCGTGCAAGAGTGGTAGCGGTCAAAGGTCTCCACCCCAGCATTAACTCTGGGCAGCTACTCTCCTACCCTGGAGTTCTGCATAAAGTTCTGTTTAAAGAAAAGACAGTAAAATTTAAAAACTACTGAGCTCATTCAGGCAACCCACCCCCCTTTTTCTTCCAATTAGAGAAATTCAGGACCAAAACGTAGAAGGGACCCACTCCAAATGAAAGAATAAATTGACCCCAGAGCCACATGGAGAACCCAGGGTTCTGGCTCCCAGTCTATTTCTCCTTCCAGTCACTCCTGGAAACCACCCAGCTAAGAGGTGAGAGTCAAACTGAGCCTTTGTCTTTAGAACAGAGCCTCCCCCTTTGGGGCTACCAAATTGTATTTACCACGCTGTACCCCTCAGCAGTCAAATTAAAAGAGACCCGTCACATATTTTCTGTGCAAAATTAGAGAAAACCAATATATATCAGCTCCAACAGTGCGTGGTTTAATGCTACTTAGCTGGTGGCCTTGTGGATTTAAAGCAGCAACAAAACTGTAGGAGTGAGCATGCTAGGCTTATTAAATTAGACTCAAGTTGCTGCAGCTGTGCAGGGGCTGACACAGCTGTGGTTCCTGCGTGCCCCAGGCTCACCCCGTAAAAGGGGTCCTAGGACCACCCCCTGCACCCACCTGCTTCCTCACTTCCTAAGATGCCCGTTCTTTTGGCAAAATTTGGGCTCAAGGGGGAGGCAGTATGGTGTAGTGGATAGAATGTGGGCTCTAGTGTCCGACAGAGCTTGGCTCTGCAGGGACCTGACCTTGGGTTATAGGGAATTAGTCTCAGGAGACATGTGACCTTGGGGGAATTAATCCTTCTGTATCTCAATCCCTCATCTGCAAAATGAGATATAATCGTTGTGTGTTTTGGGGTAGGGGAGTGAACTGATATACATAAAGTACCTAAATTAGTTTCCGGTACACAGTAGGGGCTCAATACATGTTTGCTGTGAGGAACGCATACCTCCACACTGAATCTCTTCCTTCTGGAAAGCTCACTTGTCCATTTTCTGGCCTTTGACTCCGAGGTGCTCCTACTTTGTCCATCTGTATTATCAAGGCAGAGAATGTAGCTCTAAGCCAGTCATTCTCCCCAGGGGACACCTGGCCAAGTCATGAGAAATTTTTGGTTGTCACCTTTGAGGAGGTGGTGCTAATGACATCTAGTGAGCAGAAGCCAGGGATGCTGCTAAACACCCTATAGGACGGCCCCCACCACAAAGAACAATCTGGAACAAATGTCAATGGTGCTGAGGTTGAGAACCCCTGGTCTAGACAGTAACACTAAACACAATTTGTACCATTTTTGCTCACATTTTTTGAGACCCTAATGTGTGCCAGGCATTGTGCACCTTATAACCCTAGGAGGCAGGGGTTATCAGTGTTCCTTGTGCTGAAAACTTAGCCAGCTTCTCAGGAACTTGCAGCCAGGCAGCGATTCAGCCCCAGGCAGCCTGAGTCCCCAGTCACGATTAATTCTCCCTCCATCTGCCTCGCCACACACCACTCCCATCACCCACTCCGACCTTTGTTTCTGATTAGGCAGAGAAGTAAATCCATGTCTATGCAGGTTTTTTGGTGCAGTAGGGATTGTTGAAGCGTTCATGTCTACTAGGTCTACCAGATGGCATTGAACTCCATTGCCAAAGACCCTTGAAAGCAGTGACCTGTGCTGACAAATATAACATCCCTCCCCCAAATTAGGGAAAGCCAGCTACACTGTGACACAACTTTTTAAAAAGCATTTTTCTTTTTTTAAAATTTAATTTGATTAATTTATTTTTTATACAGCAGGTTCTTATTAGTTATCTATTTTATACACATTAGTGTATATATGTCAATCCCAATCTCCCAATTCATCCCACCACCACCACCCCCCCCTCACATTTCCCCCTTGGTGTCCATACGTTTGTTCTCTACATCTGTGTCTCTATTTCTGCCTTGCAAACCGGTTCATCTGTACCATTTTCTAGACTCCACATATATGCGTTAATATACGATATTTGTTTTTCTCTTTCTGACTTACTTCACTCTGTATGACAGTCTCTAGGTCCATCCATGTCTCTACAAATGACCCAATTTTGTTCCTTTTTATGGCTGAGTAATATTCCATTGTGTATATGTACCACATCTTCTTTATCCATTCATCTGTCGATGGACATTTAGGTTGTTTCCATGACCTGGCTATTGTAAATAGTGCTACAGTGAACATTGGGGTGCACGTGTCTTTCTGAATTATGGTTTTCTCAGGGTATGCGTCCAGTAGTGGGATTTCTGGGTCATATGGTAATTCTATTTTTAGTTTTTTCAGGAACCTCCATACTGTTCTCCATAGTGGCTGTATCAATTTACTTTCCCACCGGCAGTGCAAGAGGGTTCCCTTTTCTCCACACCTTCTCCAGCATTTGTTGAAAAACCTATTTTTCTTTCACAGTCCCCCAAAGGGAATCTTAGGGTGGATTGATGTTTTAGTGCTCTTCTATGTCTAACAAAAGTGGGAGTCTACTCAGACCAAAACAAATCAAATCAAACAAAATAACAAGCAAATGAAATACTACAAGGTGTCCCAGTGAGTGGAACATCCAGGGAAACGTATTCTGGAGACTTCCAGGGAAGGTAGACACTCCAGGGAGACTGTGTTTCCTCTACAGAAGAAGTCTGCAGTTGTTCACGTAACAATAGACACGTACTGAGTACCCACGGAGTGCCAGATGCTAGGTACTGGGGATACAGCAGTCCCAAGACCTCCCTCCAATACTTCAGGTATCATTGTGAGAAGTGCTGCTGTTACCTTTTTTCAATGGGAAGCAAAATCAAAGTGCAAAGGAGAGAGAGACCACCATATATGGAGCCACAAAATGAATAAAGATAATAATAAAAACAATAACTAAAACCCATCCCGCCCTCACTTGCTACACATAGTACTGGGTTCTTTCCATGTGCTGGGTCACTGGACCCTCATGGGGGACCTATGGGGCAGATACAAATATTTTTCCTGTCGTATAGATGAGGACACTGAGGCACACAAGGTGAAGTTGCTAACTTTGGTGAGGTTATTCCTCAGGCTCAAGAAGATACTCTTCATCCCACCTATGGTTAGTGTCAGAAAAGTGTTAGGGATACATGAGCATGAGTCCCCCTCCCTGTCTTGTCTGGATGAGTGACAGTAATTTGGAACTGAATTATGTCTCTGTGGACCAAGTGAACTGCTGTGATTCCAGCCTCAGTTTGCTTAGCTGAGAAATGGGAAGTCACATGACTACTCCTTAGAACTGATATGAGTTCCCACTGTCTGAAGATAAATTTGGAGGAGGTTTTGGAGGAGAGAGGATAAAGGACAGGGACATAGGAAGCTGTCCAGGGACAGTCACCTGCGTAGATGACAATGCCAACAGCCACTTTGGTGTTTCTGATGGTGCAGCCTCGAAGCAGAAGACTCTCACTGCCAAAGCCGGTTCTGCTCTGGTCAGGATGTTCCCTGGGGATGAGGAAAGAGAGGGAGCTGTTTGGTGGCCTCTCCACGCTGTCATGGGTTAGTGTCATAGAATTAGAGTGGCGAGTAACAAGATCCCTCTTCTCTCTCTTCTTCAGAAGAGTGATGTTAACTCAGAATCTAATCCCCATGTTCAAGTGCAACTCTTCATTGCTCCTGGGATGTCTAGTGGGGGCTGGACCATTAGAAGGGAATTACCCATCCCTAAGGACGTAATCATTTACTCACCTAAAAGGCAGAACTCTGCTGAGGAAGCCCTAAAATAAACAGACCTCACAGGAGGTGGACCAGCGACCCTGTGCAACATCCTGCAAGGCAGCTTCTCAAAAGCGAGGTACGTGGAGTGTTTCCCTTTCTCTAGCCTCTGGAAGCATTGCAATTTTCCACCTCACACTAGAAACTCCTGAGTCCGTCCACATTAGTGATCACTCAGCGTCTGGCCCTTATTCTATCCTGATGCCCTCCATTTGGGTTTTTCAGGAAATTTAAATATAACTTTCCCACAACATTGGGGAGAACAGAAAAGTAATAATCTGGACTGACCAACTGGACTTTCAGGGCTCATCCATGAGGCCCGGGCAGGTGGGGAAAGACAACTCTAAGGGCAGCAGCCAGGAAGAGGAGGTGCTGGGGATCGAATGGAACTGGGAAAGTGCTGTCTGAGATGAGGGGCCAGAAACCAGGATGAAGCTTAGAAAGGCTGGGTGCTGGCATGAGCTGTTTGGGGGAGAAAGGATTACAAAGAGAAACCCAGCGATGAGGCTGCTCTCTAAGAGGAAGGAGAATGACTCAAGGGATGGGTGACTTGGGATGAACCAAATCCACAAAACTCGGGCACGAGGGTAGACTCCTTGCCTGGGCAGCTGGCAAGCTCTACCTTGCCAGGTGACTGTGACGAATCCTCTTCTCTCCCAGGAGCTCGTCCTTTCTCGCCTGTCTCCGTCTGCTCTCTATGAGTTTTTAAAAAGTAATTTGCGTTGAAAAACTGCTATTTCTCTTGTACTGTTCTTACGCTTTCCCCTCTTATCTTGCTCCTCAAGATATCTCATATGGCCTGAGAAAATGTGGATGGAGGGAAAGCATTGACACCTGCCTCCCAAGAAGCCTTCTTAAGCTTCATTGCAGGGCACATTGGTAGAGAAGTTGCTATAACATGTCTGAGCTGTGTGTGCAGACAATGGAAAACACACCGGGGTTGGAGTGAAAAGACCCGGCTGTAAGTCCTGGCTTTGCCTTGAAGCTGCTGTGTGCCTCTGGGAGAATCCTGAAAAATCTTATCATCAGATCTCCCATCTGAAAAATGGGAATCATAATTCTCACTTCCCTGGGTTGTTTTGCAGATTAAATGAGACCATGGTCTGTGAAAGTCCTCTAACCCTTAAAGCCAGAATACGGGCATTTATTCACATCTGTTACCACTACTCTTTTTTTTTTTTTTTTTTTTTTTGCAGTAAGACCGGCAGTCAAATGTGGGAGCAAAATTACAATAAAACTCTTAGGCTGAACCAGAGGTGAGGAACAATAACAACAATAATTCCAACAGCAGCAGTCGCATTAACTATCTACTCTGTGCCAGTTTCTGTGCTACGGGCTTTGCATATGATCAGTTCTTAGACAAGAAAAATCCTGTGATGTAGATATAATCTTTATTTTACAGATGTGGAAATGAAGGCCCAGAGAGGTTAATTAATTTACTCAAGGTCACACAGCTTGTAAGTGATGGAGCCTGGTTTCGAACCTAGGTCTGTCCAACTCCAAAGTCCCCATTCTTACCTACAGGGCAGTAAAGGCCCCTTCAGAAATCTGATCTAAATTCAATCCTACTTGCCTCCCCTGAATCAGAGTGTGGTCTCGATTTTGATGCTATTTCACCAGAGTCCTGAAAAAACTATTAGTGAATTTAACCCTGTGAGATAATTAAATATCACTCCAGCAAAAAAAAAAAAAAAAAGAGACTAGAAAAGTTTTCCCAATTTAGTTAGTTTTCCCTAGCCCTTTTTTTATGATAAAAAGAAATAAACTTCCTTAGGATCCAGATGCTTATCTGTTTGGCCATTTCAAGAAAAAATGTTTTCTAGCTGCAGAGGAGATATTTACAAGCAGCATACAGGCGGCACATACTTACATATAACCCTTAAACCTGTTAAGGTGGTTGTTAGGCTTCTCACACACGATGATGTTGTGGAAACCTTCTGGTTGGAACTGTACCTCCTGTGAGAGAGAGGACGCTGTGAGGTTATTAAGTCAGAGGGATCTCATTTTAATAGGATCATCAGGAGAGCTAATCACTGTTAGAACCATTGCAAATAAGGTAATCTCTGCTTTGTCACACTGTGATAGTTGTAATGTGTTAAAAGAAACAGTTAAATCTTCATTAAGAGGGAGAGAATAGATGCAGATGAAAAGTTGGATGTGCTGCAAAGGGAGGGCCCTGTCCTGACCACTTTTCCCTGGCCTGGGTTTGAGTCTCTAGACTCAAGTTGCCCCATAGAATTTACTGCAATGATGGAAATGTTCTATGTCCACACTGTATAATGTAGAAGCCACGCATTGCATGTGGCTGTTGAAATATGGTAGTATGACCGAGGAACTGATTTTTAAATTTTATTTAATTTCACTTAACTAATTTAAATAGCCACATGGCAGCTAGTGGCTACCAAACTGGGCAGCACAGAAATAGATGATCAAAAAAGTAGAGATTATAAATCACACGACCTACAGCTAGCAGATATTCGTGTGTATACAGAACTTCCAGGCTTTAAAAAATATATGCATACACCTACATACACATTTATGTATGGACAAACATACACATTTATACATTTCAACAACGAGATTTAGTGTTCGTACAACTTGAACATTTTTACATGTTACCTGGATAGATACCTATTGCATGAATGCCACCCTATTTCATTTAATCCTTTCACTACTGAACATTGACATGGTTTCAATTGTTTGGCTGTTGCAAAAATGCTGTGAAAATAGTAGCTAATAAAACAAAATAAGTAGGGACTTCCCTGGTGGCACAGTGGTTGGAAGTCCGCCTGCTGGTGAGGGGGACATGGGTTAGAGCCCTGGTCTGGGAGGATCCTGTGTGCCGCAGAGCATCTGAGCCCGTGCACCACAACTACTGAGCCTGTGCTCTGGAGCCCGTGAGCCACAACTACTAAGCCCGTGAGCCACAACTACTGAAGCCCGCACACCTGGGGCCTGTGCTCTGAAGCAAAGAGAAGCCACTGCAATGGGAAGCCCGTACACCGCAACAAAGGTTAGCCCCCGCTTGCCACAACTAGAGAAAGCCCACAACCCACAAGACCCAACGCAGCCAAAAATAAATAAATAAAATAAAAATTCCCAAAAAACAATCAAAAAAACACAAAACAAGTAGCATTTACTGACTCTTATTTCTGTCAGATGCTGCAATGAGAACTTAAGAAATGCTATTTTTTTTCAAGCTTTCAATCATTTTATGAAGTAAGAACTTTGATTAGCCCCTCTTTAGAGATGGAAAAACTGTGACTCACAAGGGTTAAGTGGCTGTCCGTGGTCATATCAAGACTGGGATTTGAATCCAAGTCTGAGTGCAGACCCTCTGTTCTTTACTTGCACAGCACACTGCCCCCTGGTGAACATTCTTATGGCAAAGCATTTAAAACACATTCTCGACTCTTCACTTTTCTCTTTCATTCAGTATTTTAGTTGTACAATCTCTTTATGTTCAATGAGGGGGAAAACATAACTAGGGGTGGGGAGATCTTGCTTTCTAATTCTACCCCACATTGGCTAATAGTACATTCAGCTCTTGAGCCTCAGTTTTCTCCTCTGTAGAATGGGGCTAACACCACCTCCCTGTCCATCTCACTTGTGCCCCAGAAGATAGAATCCATGTGGGAAAGTTTTGAAAGGTATAACATGCTATGCATATAGAATGAAGGAGTACTAAAGGCGGGATTGGAAGTGGTTCCCAGAGTAGAGCTTTTAGCGCCGGGAGTGAATTTATCACTCCAAGCTTCAAGGTACAGCTGTTCAAAGGAGTAAATTGATTAGAAAAAATGATAGCATTTTCTGGCTTCGTGTAAATATACTGTCCATTGGTTCTGTGGGGCGCCAACATAAACTCTCCATTCACTTGAAATAAATTACCCATCCAGGAGTTTCTAAAAATACAGCCCTTTTCCCTCCAAGTATTGATTCTTTCAGGGACAAACACTTGCCGAGTTCTGAGATGATGACAAATCACGCTGTAATTTGTCAGCTGCTTTCACGGCCCTGATTAAGCCGTGTGCTTCCCTCCTGATCTGTACCACTCAGCTCATCGCTAGCTTTCTAAATCCAAACTTATTTCAGATGTGACTGGCAGCACGGTCTGAGAGCTCATGATTCTGCTGCAGTGAGTCCCTGTCAGCTGTTTAATCATACCAGGCGGATCTCTGGCAGTGTTGAAGTCTCTTGTCCCTCAGTGGGGCTTCCCAATGACCTTCCTCTTGAAGCACCCCTTGTTCTTTTATTCTTCTGGGCACTGGCCTTGGGTGCTTTGTTTCCCTCTCTACACGGAGAGGTGATTTCGCCCTTTCTAGCTCTCTGACCTCGGGCCCCTTCTGTTCCTCCCCGCGACAGACTGTGGAGAGGGCCACACAGCCCGGCTGTCTCCAGAGAACCCATCAGCATGGCTTGCTTTTTAGGCTTTCCTGTAACTCACTCCAGGGAGCTACTAGGAGAACTCAAGGACAGCAGCGGCGGGGGCACTGCCAAGCCCTACAAATCTGTCAGGGTCCTTATTTTTTACCTTGTTCAGGAATTTCTGATTCACTTCGGACTCACTACCCCTCAGCTTTTCTTAGCTTGGGAATGAAGCCCACCTAACCACCTTTTCTTTCTGACCCAGGCTTTTATCTAAGGTGTTGTCCTTATGAAAGGAACAGTCATCAGGGTACAGGAAAAGGCAAACCCTTTCCAGAGAGCACAGTGTATTTGTGGTTCTTCAGGCCAGACCTACTGATCTGGAGTATTTACTATGTGCCAGGCACATAAGTTCATTAAGTTCTCACAGTAACCTTAAGAGGTGTGGATAGAAGTGCAAATGCAGATTCAATAAAACAATTGACTTCTGGTTGGTAAGTAACAGAGCCAGCACCGCAATCCACATCGTCAGACTCCAAAGCCAATCATCATTACTGTCATTTTCATTGTTATCATCGTCATCATCATCAATACATTTCTTCCACTTTCTCCTCTCATTGTTATTATTATTACAGTACTTACTGAATGCTTATTGTGTGTCAAGTATAACTAAATATTTTATACATGCTATTCTCTTGAATTCACACAATAACTCCATCAGGTAGGTACTATTATTACCCTATTTTACAAATGAAGGACCTAAGGCTTAGAGAGATTCAGTGAATTTTCCCAATGGCACACAGCTAGCAAAGCAGAAGACAGGCTTTAACCTCAGGACGTCTGACGCCACACAGACTGCTCTCTTAAACCACAGTGTTATTTTGATGCACAATGAAAGATTATTGTTTAAGATCTCCTTTTGGCTCTATTTCCTTTTCTATATTCCTTTTCCACTTCCTATGACCGAAGTACAATAAATGAGGTCTGTATATAGTTGACTCTTGAACAACATGGGTTTGAACTGTGTGGATCCACTTATGCAGTTTTTTTCAATAGTAAATACTACAGTGCTACCCAATCTGTGGTCGGTTGAATTGGTAGATGTGGAACTGTGAGTACAGAGGACTGGCTATAAATTATATGTGGATTTTCCATGGTGTGGATGGTTAGCATCCCTGACCCCAGTGTTATTCAAGGGTCAACTGTATGTGGAATCTAAATTTAAAGAAAAAACTTATTGCCAGAGGCAGGGAGTTGTGGGTGGGTGAAATGGGTGAAGGGGGTCAAAAGTTACAAACTTCCAGTTAAAAAATAAATAAGTCAAGGAATATAACATAAGCATGGCAACAATGTTTAATAATACTGTATTGCATATTTGAAAGTTGTTAAGAGAGTACACCTTAAAAGTGCTGTTCATAAGAATAAAAGTAACTATGTATGATGACAGGTATTAACTTAGACTTATTGTGGCGACCATTTCACAATATATACAAATATAAAATCATTATGTTAGACACCTAGAACTAATATAATGTTATATGCCAATTGTATCTCAATAAAAAATGTAAGCAAACCCCAGTGTCTAGAAACCATCATCATTATCACCATCACTACCACCCTTCTTAACTTGGGTCAGATAAGGAAGAATCAAAAACTAAATTATATAATATTGTCATGTTGACCTTTGATTTGCTGCTATTAAAATTTTTTTATTTCTTTGATTGTTTCTAAAAGATTTGTATTTGTGTTTCATGAAAGGTTTTGCACTGGCTCACTTTCATTTTTTCTAGTGTCTACACAGACATCTGGTTGATTGGCAGCTCAAGGCATTTTTAGACCAGGGTAGCTCAACTTGCCACTCTTGACATTTTGGGCTGGATAATTCTTTGATGTTTAGCAGCATCCCTGGCCTTTACCAGCTTGATGCCAGTAGCACCCTCCCCTTCTCCCCCTCAGTTGTGACAGCCAAAAATGTTTACAGACATTTCCAAATGTCCCTTGGGGGAGGGGGAAGAACAAAGAATTGCCCTAGAAAAAGTTCCAAGTTAACATGAGATAAGTTGCCGAGATTGAGAATACCCTCTATCCTACCAGTCCATTAGGAAAGGACACAGTCCAAATTTTTCTATTTTCTTCTCTTCAGTTGGAAAAAAGTTAGGTTTTATGACTGGGGGTCATAATGACTTGTAATAAGAGAAATCTGTATATATCACTCGTCTACCACAGAAACTACTGCATAAGCATGGTGGAGGTTCCCGGCAATATATGTACTATCCTACAGTTACAAATAAAAAAGCGGGGCTTCCCTGGTGGCACAGTGGTTAAGAATCCGCCTGCCAATGCAGGGGACATGGGTTGGAGCCCTGGTCTGGGAAGATCCCGCATGTCACAGGGCAACTAAGCCTGTGCACCACAACTGCTGAGCCTGCACTCTAGAGCCCGCAAGTCACAACTACTGAGCTCGTGTGCCACAGCTACTGAAGCCCGCACTCCTAGAGCCCATGCTCTGCAACAAGAGAAGCCACCACAATGAGAAGCCCATGCACTGCAATGAAGAGTAGCCCCTGCTCACCACAACTAGAGAAAGCCTGTGTGCAGCAACAAAGACCCAACGCAGCCAAAAATAAATAAATAAATAAATAAACAAAAGGGGATTTGTTATGAAAAAAGAATTCATTTTTAACATATAGTAGAAAATATATAAAAATTACTACAACTAATAAGCAATGTGGTGTGTTACCTCTTCCAAGTATAATTTGCATTTTAAAGTAGGGTACCTTCAAAGGGTAGAGGTTAAGATACTAAATTGCCTAGACAGAGAACATTCTTTTGAGAATTATTACTTTATATATATTTTTAGCATTTGAGAGTTTTTTTATTTGCCACCTCCTCTATGAAGCCCACCCATATCCCCACAGACTGTTTCACCCCAGCCAACAAAAATTGCTCTTTTAACATGTTTCCACATCAACTCTCATGCCTCCATTTAACACTGATGTATCTAGATCTCTGCTTCCTTGAGTAAACTGTCACCTTCCTCTAGAGCATCTCCTGTGTTAACAGGCACACTATAAAGACTTGGAGAGGTAAGGTTAGTGCTGGGGAGATGAATATTATAAATATTAATACTGAAAGGTGATGGATGAGGAGGTAACAAAGAAAACCTCTCTGTAAAGACTGCTCCACACAAGTAGGAAAAGCCCCAGGTACAAATCTTAACTTTGATTCATGGGAATAAGATTGCTTCTTGCAAGGAAATTCTTTGGCTCAACTAATAAAAAAAAAGAAAAAAAGTAGTCAAAATCCTAGATCCCAACATGGGCCAGACTAGTCTCCCATCCATCCATGCATCCAACCATCCATCCATCCATCCATGTATTCAAGTATTTATTGAATACTCATAATGTATGAGCCATGGAAGTGAGAATTGGAGAGAAGGCAGAGGTTATTGACACAAATCAATTATTGCAGCCATAAAACAATTCAAAGTTCCCAGTTTAGCCGGGTGTGTCAATGGTGGTATCAGTGAAAGCAAAGGAAAGTGAGCCAAGTGTTAGTGTGTAATGACCCTCCAGGATTAATGTACTCCTCACTGACCTATGCCCTAGATACAGTAAGCTGTATCCTCCTGGGGCAACCGGGAAGGCCATGGTGAATCAAAGAGGTTGAGATATATTCCTGTATCTAGAATAGGCCATTTCCCTTGAATTAGCCTCAACTTTTACTATCCTAGGCTTACTTTTCACTATTATTCAAAGTTGATCAATAAATATGATTACATTAATGTATGGATGATCTTTTGAAATTGTCTGTAGTGGATAGTTGTTTTCTGCTGACTCACTCTCTATTGTGTTCTCCTTTCTTTAACAATCCTTTAACTTCCTTTTGGAAAACTACCTTTTCTCCCTGGTTCATAATCTTAATGAGACTATAAATCACGATGCCCTGCCCACTAAATTCGTTCACTGTGGGACTTTGCCTTGAGTAGAATAACTCAGGGAAGGAAAAACAAAGGAGAACATTAAGTAATTGCTGCTACCACTATTCTCCTGCTGAGCTGAAATTTCCTGGTTCTTGTTTCTGAGCCTGGTTCTTCAGATTTCCTTAGAATCTGTGAGTCATATTGTGTACTTCATCCCTTCCACTTCACCTCCCAGCACATTTTTTTTGATAATTCTGTCTTGTTTAAGTGAGCCAGAATCATTTCTGTTCCTTGAAAACAAAGAATCCTAATCAACACAGTGGTCTACTCAGTCCATTGGACATCTCTAGGCCTTTAAAAAATAATGATGTTTGTTTACTTGGTAAAATCACACTTCACAAAATGCTGCCCCTTATTTATGTGACCTTATTTGATCTTCCCAACTCTTCTGCGAAGTGTTCAGGACAGGTTAGTCCCATTTTATAAGAGAGAAACCTGAGTGTTGGTGATGCTAAGTAAGTTGCCCAAGGTCACACAGCTCATGAACACCCACGTTTGTCTGATTCTAAAGCTTGTGCTTGTTCTTTGCTGGATGTAAGCATTTAATGCTGTCTTCTTATAGAGCAAACCCTCTGAGCCTTTTTCATGATTTCTTTGCAAGTTTTTCACATTGACAATTCCCTTAAACCTTCATTGCCAAGCTCAAGGGTTTACCTCTTAAGGATCCATATGTCTACCACAGATCATAGCAAATTCTCCTTCCTTTGAGCCTAGACAATTTGTAATATCCACAACACTCACTTGGAACTTGAAATGTTTTACACTTTTATTTGTCAAATACCAAGCTGTTTCTATAAGCCAATTGGTAGATGAAGCATTGCAACTTGTCTATACATCCCCATGTGCACCAAAATGCTGTCTGTAGACAGAGTAAAAATAACTCTCACACATACATGGTTTTCAAATTTCTGTAGGAATTCCTGAGAACAATAAATACAAATCCATTTAAAAAGGTCACCAAATTCATGGTAGCTTTTTGTTTTAATTTATTTTCTTAACTAACGGACACTGAAAAGACAACCACTTTCAGGGAGGAAGGATGGGGGGGGTTAGGATTATCAAAATTTTTTGATAGTCACTGAGGGTCTTTATGTTAAAGAAAAATAGGGTCCCATAGCTCTAGGCTCTTACAGGACAGGAAGTATGTCTTAGACCATTCTGAAACCCCTCTAGAGCCATTAGGAAATATTCAAGAAAGATTCTGCTAGCCAGATGGCAGAGTAGGAAAACCATGAGCTCAACTCCTCCCATGGGCATATCAAATTATAACTATTTACAGAGCAACTATCAATGAGAATGACCTGAAGACTAGCAGAAGAGAGTTTTCAAAACTCTCTCTATAATGAAGGAACCACAAGGAGATGGGTAGGAGGTACAGAGACATGGTAATAGTCAAGATCCATACCCCCAGGTAAGCAACCCACAGATGGGAGGGTAATTCACAACTGCAACGGTTCTCCCCAAGGAGTAAGTTCTGAGCCCTACATCAGGCTCCCCAGCCCAGGAGTTCTGCATGAGAAAGACAAGGCCCTAGACTACCTTGTTTTGAAGGCCAGTGGGGCTTGTGTATGGGAGAGCTGAAGGAAACAGAGACTTCATTCTTAAAATGCACATGCAAAATCTCACACACTCTGAGACCCAGAACAAAGGCTGTCATTTGAAAGGAGCCTGGGTCAGACTCACTTACTAATCTTGGAGAGCCTCCCAGAGAGGCCAGAAGCAACTGGGACTCCCTCTGGGAGATGCTGGTGGAAGTCATTTTCAGAAGCTCATTCTACCACGAGGACTCTGATGTTGCCAATTGCCATCCTGAAGTCCTCTTTCTAGCCTATTAGAGCTGGGGCCTGGCCCCACCCACCAGCCTGTGAAAAACAATGATTCAAAATCTATGCAACACAACAAAAGCAGTTCTAAGAAGGAAGTTTATAGAGATACAAGCTTACCTCAGGAAACAAGAAAAATCTCAAAAGAACAACATAGCCTTATACTTAAAGTAACTAGAAAAAGAAGAACAAACAAAACTGTAAGTTAGTAGAAGAAAAGAAACAGTAAAGATTAGAGTGAAAATAAATGAAATAGAGACTAAAAAAGCAAAAAAGAAAGAACAATGAAATTAAGATCTGGTTCTTTGAAAAGACAAACAAAATTGATAAAGCTTTAGCCATACTCATCAAGAAAATGAGAGAAAACTCAAAAAAGTCAGAAATGAAGGAAGCTACAACTGACACCACAGAAATACAAAGGATCAGAAGAGATTACTATGAACAGTTATATGCCAATAAAATGAAAAGACAGGAGAATGGATAAACTGGTAGAAACATATGATCTCCCAAGACTGAATCAGAAAGAAATATAAAATATGAACAGACCACTAATACCACAAATGAAATTGAATCAGTAGCCAAAAAAGCTCCCAATAAGCAAAACTCCAGGACCAGATGGCTTCACAGGTAAATTCTACCAAATACGTAAAGAAGAGTTACTTCCTACGCTTCTCAAACTATTCCTAAAAATTGAAGAGGAATGCTTTCAAACTCATTCTATGAGTTCAGCATCACCCTGATTCCAAAACCAAAGACAAAAAAAGAAAAATTAGATATGGGGAGGAGGAAGGGTAAGCCATGACAAACTGAGAGAGTGGGATGGACATATATACAATACCAAACGTAAAATAGCTAGCTAGTGGGAAGCAGCCGCATAGCACAGGGAGATCAGCTAGGTGGTTTGTGACCACCTAGAGGGGTGGGATAGGGAGGATGGGAGGGAGGGAGACGCAAGAGGGAAGAGATATGGGAACATATGTATATGTATAACTGATTCACTTTGTTATATAGTAGGAACTAACACACCATTGTAAAGCAATTATACGCCAATAAAGATGTTAAAAAAAGAGAAAAATTATAGGCCAATATCAATGATAAATATATATGGAAAAATCCTCAACAAAATATTAGCAAACCAAATTTAACAATACATTAAAAGGATCATTTACCATGATAAAGTGGGATTTATTCCAGGGATGCAGGGATCATTCAATACCTGCAAATCAATGTGATGCGCCATATTAACAAACTGAAGAATAAAAAGTCATATGGCCATCTCAAGAGATGCAGAAAAAGCTTCTGACAAAATTCAACATCCATTTATGTAAAAAAAAAAACCTCTCAACAAAGTGGGCATAGAGGGAATACAACTAAACATAATAAAACCCATGTAAGACAAACCTGCAAGCAACATCATACTCAACAGTGAAAAGCTGAAAGCATTTCCTCTAACATCAAGAACTAGACAAAGGGCTTCCCTGGTGGCGCAGTGGTTGAGAGTCCGCCTGCCGATGAAGGCGACATGGGTTCGTGCCCTGGTCCGGGAGGATCCCACATGCCGCGGAGCAGCTGGGCCCATGAGCCATGGCCGCTGGGCCTGCGCGTCCGGAGCCTGTGCTCTGCAACGGGAGAGGCCACAACAGTGAGAGGCCCGCGTACCGCAAAAAAAAAAAAAAAAAGAAAAAAGAAAAAAAAAAAAGAACTAGACAAGGATGCCACCTATTACCACTTTTATTCAACATAGTATTGGAAGACCTAGCTATTGCAATCAGACAAGAGAAAGAAGTAAAAGGCATCGAAATAGGGAAGGAAGAAGTAAAAGGTCACTATTTGCAGATGACATGATACTACACATAGAATATGCTAAAGACGCCAACAAAAAACTACTAGAACCCATCAGTGAATTTGGTAAAGCTGCAGGATACAAAATTAATACATAGAAACCTGTTGCATTTCTATACACTAACAATGAACTATCAGAAAGAGAAATTAAGAAAACAATCCCATTTACATTTGCATCAAAAAGAATAAAATACCTAGGAATAAATCTAACCAAGGAGATTAAAGACCTGTATTTGGGAAACTGTAAGATACTGATAAAAGAAACTGAAGACAACACAAACAAATGGAAAGGTACACCATTCTCATGGACTGGAAGAAATAATATTGTTAAAGTAACCGTACTACCCAGTGCAATCTATAGATTCAATATAATCCCTATTAAAACACCAATGGTAAATTTTACAGAACTAGAACAAATAATTCTAAAATTTAATTAGAAGCACAAATGATGCAGAATAGCCAAAATAATGTTGAGAAAGAACAGAAGAACTGGAAGTATCACACTCCCTGATTTCAAACTATACTACAGTCATCAAGCCGGCATGGTACTGGCATAGAAAATGACACATAGATCAATGGAACAGAATAGAGAGCCCAGAAATAAACCCATGCTTATACGGTCAATTAACCTATGACAAAGGAGGCAAGAATATACAATGGGGAAAGACAGTCTCCTCAATAAATGGTGCTGGGAAAACTGGACAGCTACATGTGAAATAAACTGTACTACTTTCTCATACTACATACAAAAATAAACTCAAAATGGATTAAAGACTTAAATCTGAGGCCTGAGACCATAAAACTCCTAGAAGAAAACATAGACAGTACATTCTTTAACATCAGTCTTAGCAATATTGTTTTGGATCTGGTTCCTCAGGCAAGGGAAACAAAAGCAAACTTCCAGTTACAAAATAAATGAGCCATGGGGATGAAATGTACAATATGGGGAATATAGTCAATAATAATGTAGTATCTTTGTATGGTGACAGGTGGTAACTAGATTTGTGGTGATCATTTTGTAATGTATAGAAATATCGAATCACTATGTTGTGTACCAGAACTAACATATTGTTGTAGGTCAATTATAGTTTAATACTGGCCAACCAATCAAACAAACTCATAGAAAAAGAGATCAGATTTATGGTTACCAGAGGCAGGAGGTGGGGGGAGGGGGAATTGGATGAAGGCAGTAAAAGGTACGAACTTCTAGTTATAAGATAAATAACTATTAGGTAAGGAATGTACAACATGATTAACATTGCTGACATGAATTAACATTGCTGTATGTTATATATGAAACTTGGTAAGAGAATAACTCCTAAGAATCCTCATCACAAGGAAAAACATACTTTTTCATTTTCTTTTATTTTGTATCTATGAGATGATGGATGATCACTAAACTCATTGTGGTAATCATTTCATGATGTATGTCAGTCACATCACTATACTCTACACCTTAAACGGAAACAGTGCCGTATGTCAATTATATCTCAATAAAACTCAAAGAAAATGAAAAGCAAAACAAAAAAATAAAGAGCTAAGCTCATTAAAAAAATAAAACGAAAGATTCTGTTCATTGAAGAAAGAGAAATCAGCTAAACTCTTTCCTCCAACAGAGAAAGCACTTACATATTGAGCTTTTATCATAAGCTGGTGATGTATGTGAAAAAGAAGAGTTGAACAAGGGATTGCCAAGCTTCTGCAAAGCTCTCAGTGTGTGTTTTTACACAACCCTCAGGTTAGACGACTAGAAGAGCCATCTCCATTCCATGCCAGGAGGAGGATGACAAAGCAGCATTTGTAAGTCATTTGTGGACTCTGCAAGGACTCACAGGCTCACAGGGACTCTGCAAGGACCAGGGTTACAGGGTACACAAACCACACCAACCTGGGCAGCTACACAGGAGATATAATGTGACCTTAGAAGAGTACTACTTAAAGTGGTTAAAAAAATATTTTTTTTTAGCATACTAGTTTGGATAAATGGTAGAAGTAAATGTTCTTCATGCCCCAGCTGCTGAGTCAGGTGACTGAGGTTTCCTCCCTGACATGCGACATGCAAATTAACCCGGTGATTTCTGAGAATTCTATCTGAAAACTGATGACATTTACCAGAACTTGATAACCTTCCTGCTTTCTGGTCAGAGTTCTTTTCAAGATAACCTGCAACAGTGACTGGCAGATACTTTCCTCTCTGACTCTGGATGAGGAAATCGTCTGCGTGTGCAAGTACCTGGGTCTCCCTGCCTGCCCCAGTGATTCCCACAAAAGCACACAGAGTGGGCTGGAGGGCTGTGGGAGAAGAGGTCTATTTAAGTATTCCTTATAGTCTGTGTTCCCTTTTTTATAAGTGGATAAATATTCTGATTTTTATTCAGGGTGAAGACTAAATTTAATCTTGAAATCTTCCCATGACATTTTTCCAACAAAAAGGCGTGGGTTTGGCATGTGAAGCTAATACTGAAAAAAGAATGATTTCTTCTGTCATTCCTAAAAGGAATCAATTAATTATTGGTGGAATTGTTTGTTAACAATTGTCTGTTTAATGCCCTCTTAGAGCCTGTATCTCTCTTGTTTACACCTGGACCCCCAGAGCATGCTACAGTACTTGCCGTATAGAAGGCATTCAGTCAATATTTGGTGAATGAATGCATGAATGCATGATGCTGGAAATATGAGCAGCTGCCACCAGATGGGCAGTGGAGCCTTAAGGGAGTGTTGCAAAGACATTCTTTTCTGTACACATTTTTATTGCTGTGGATAACTGAGACACAAGAAAATGACATGAGATCCAATGTTCTGTACCTCATGTTTTGGCAAAAGAGGTGACAAAGAAGAGAGTAGGAATTCCAGTTTGAGAAAATCTATATTCAGTTATTTCCAGAAGAGATGATCATAATGAGTCACCCCTGTGATAACAACAACAACAGTGACAAATCCTAACACAGTGTCTGGCAACAGAAGGACCTCATCGGGGGCTGGTTGAGTAAATGAATTTATCGAATGAACTACAAAGAGGTATGTGCAGTGGTTGAGAGTGGCAAGAACGAAGTCTATGGGAGCACAAAGAAAGGAGGGATTCATCACAGGTACCTGGTGCCTACGCAGAGAAAGGGCAGATGGGAAAGGGTTTTTGGGGAAGAGGAAATGCCACTGGGAGCTATAGGAGAGAGGACACTGGACCCCCCTCCTTAAGCATAGATGACCTTTGTTGTACCTAAGTTAGGCTTATATAGCCCTGATGCAGAATAGATGCAATGGATATTTATTGATATGCTGCTTAGTACTCTCCTGCGTCACAGGCCAATTTCAAACATGAAGTTGAACTAGAGGATGCCAAGGACAGAATCCTTCCCCACTGGCCACAGTGAATTGGTCTAGGGGTGGGCACATGACACCAGCCAGGCTAATCACTCCCTCTCCCTGGGATGCTTTTCAAGCTGGACAACAGGGAAGGTCTCCAGTCCCTTTTTGGGGGGTAGGGCGTAAATGCAGTTTTATTGGTGCCAATTTTTCTTCCACGTGAAACAAAGTGGTTTGAGAGATTGAAACCAAACATGGAGAGAAATGTAGACAAAGGAGATGGAGATTGTACTGATGGATAGAAATTTCGGGTCCACATCACTCTGAGGCCCACCTCACCCTGTATCCTTCCAATAAGATTCCTTTTTGTCCAAGCTACTTTGAACTGGAGTTCTGTCATCTGCAACCAAGAGTCCCGACTAATCCATATACTAGAGTGGTATGTCTCTCCTTTGAGATACCAAGTATTTCCCACATTGGCCTGAAATATCCACAATTATCCACAGTGTTTAAGACAGTGAAGGCCACTATTACAACATAAATATGTTATTGTGGGGTATGGAGATAGTGGGAGGGAGAAAAACTTTAAGATGTTAAAGATTTCATCTGTTTAACACCTTAATGAGATTATATCTTTCACACAACATGGCAGAGCTTCCTAATGAGGCCCTTAAGGGGTAAAAATGGAAAAAGAATGTTTAATAGAAGTGGGCAAACCATTGGGAAGGGGGCATCCCATGTCTCTGTGTGTGTGTGTGTGTGTGTGTGTGTGTGTGCACCCATGCCCCAGCAGAACTCTGGAGGAGAGATTCACCAAAAGGAAGTCAGAGAAGCAAGAAGAACTACAATCCTGCAGCCTGTGGAACAAAAACCACATTCACAGAAAGGTAAACAAGATGAAAAGGCAGAGGGCTATGTACCAGATGAAGGAACAAAATAAAACCCCAGAAAAACAACTAAATGAAGTGGAGATAGGCAACCTTCCAGAAAAAGAATTCAGAATAATGATAGTGAAGATAATCCAGGACCTTGGGAAAATGAATGGAGGCAAAGATCGAGAAGATGCAAGAAATGTATAACAAAGACCTAGAAGAATTAAAGAACAAACAAACACAAACAAACAGAGATGAACAATACAATAACTGAAATGAAAACTACACTAGAAGGAATCAATAGCAGAATAACTGAGGTGGAAGAATGGATAAGTGACCTGGAAGACAGAATGGTGGAATTAACAGTTGTGGAGGAGAATAAAGAAAAAAAAATGAAAAGAAATGAAGACAGCCTAAGAGAACTCTGTGACAACATTAAATGCAAGAACACTCACATTATAGGGGTCCCAAAAGGAGAGGAGAGAGAGAAAGGACCAGAGAAAATATTTGAAGAGATGATAGTCGAAAACTTCCCTAACATGGGAAAGGAAATAGCCAGCCAAGTGCAGGAAGTGCAGAGAGTCCCATACAGGATAAACCCAAGGAGAAACATGGCAAGTCATATAGTAATCAAACTGGCAAAAAATAAAGACAAAGAAAAATTATTGAAAGCATCAAGGGAAAAATGACAACATACAAGGGAACTCCCATAAGGTTAACAGCTGATTTCTCAGCAGAAACTCTACAAGCCAGAAGGGAGTGGCATGATATATTTAAAGTGATGAAAGGGAAGAACCTACAACAAAGATTACTCTACCCAGCAAGGATCTCATTCAGATTCAACGGAGAAATCAAAAGCTTTACAGACAAGCAAAAGCTAAGAGAATTCAGCACCACCAAAACAGCTCTACAACAAAAGCTAAAGGAATTTCTCTAAGTGGGAAACACAAGAGAAGAAGAAAAGGACCTACTAAGACAAACCCAAAACAATTAACAAAATGGTCACAGGAATATACATATCTATAATTACGTTAAACGTGAATGGATTAAATGCTCCAACCAAAAGACACAGGCTTGCTGAATGGATACAAAAACAAGACCCATAGAGATGCTGTCTACTAGAGACCCACTTCAGACCTAGGGACACATACAGACTGAAAGTGAGGGGATGGAAAAAGATATTCCATGCAAATAGAAATCAAAAGAAAGCTGGAGTAGCTATACTCATATCAGATAAAATAGACTGTAATATAAAGAATGTTACAAGAGACAAGGAAGGACACTACATAATGATCAAGGGATCAATCCAAGAAGAAGATATAACAGTTATAAATATATATGCACCCAACATAGGAGCACCTCAATACATAAGGCAACTGCTAACAGCTATAAAAGAGGAAATCGACAGTGACACAGTAATATTGGGGGACTTTAACATCTCACTTACACCAATGGACAGATCATCCAAAATGAAAATAAATAAGGAAACACAAGCTTTAAATGACACAATAGATGAGAAAGTTTTAATTGATATTTATAGGACCTTTCATCCCAAAACAGCAGATTACACTTTCTTCTCAAGTGCTCATGGAACATTCTCCAGGATACATCACATCTTGGGTCACAAATCAAGCCCCAGTAAATTTAACAAAATTTAAATCATATCTAGCATCTTTTCTGATCAAAACGCTATGAGATTAGAAATGAATTACAGGGAAAAAACCTAAAAAAACCAAACACATGGAGGTTAAACAATACGTTACTAAATAATCAAGAGATCACTGAAGAAATCAAGGAGGAAATGAAAAAATACCTAAAGAAAAATGACAATGAAAACACAATGATCCAAAACCTATGGGATGCAGCAAAAGCAGTTCTAAGAGGGAAGTTTATAGCTATGCAAGCCTACCTCAAGAAAAAAGAAAAATCTCAAGTAAACAATCTAATCTTACACCTAAAGGAACTAGAGAAAGAAGAACAAAGAAAACCCAAAGTTAGCAGAAGGAAATAAATCATAAAGATCAGAGCAGAAATAAATGAAATAGAAACAAAGAAAACAACAGCAAAAGTCAATAAAACTAAAAGCTGGTTCTTTGAGAAGATAAACAAAATTCATAAACCATTAGCCAGACTCATCAAGAAAAAGAGGGAGAGGACTCAAATCAATAAAATTAGAAATGAAAAAGGAGAAGTTACAACAGACATTGCAGAAATACAAAGCGTCCTAAGAGACTACTACAAGCAACTCTATATCAATAAAATGGACAACCTGGAAGAAATGGACAAATCCTTAGAAAGGTAGAACCTTCCAAGACTGAACCAGGAAGAAAGAGAAAATATGAACAGACCAATCACAAGTAATGAAATTGAAACTGTGATTAAAAATCTTCCAACAAACAGAAGTCCAGGACCAGATGGCTTCACAGGTGAATTCTGTCAAACCTTTAGAGAAGAGCTAACACCCATCTTTCTCAAACTCTTCCAAAAAATTGCAGAGGAAGGAAAACTCCCAAACTCATTCTATGAGGTCACCATCACCTTGATATCAAAACCAGACAAAGATACTACAAGAAAAGAAAATTACAGACCAATATCACTGATGAATAGAGATGCAAAAATCCTCAACAAACTACTAGCAAACAGAATCCAACAACATATTAAAAGGATCATACACCATGATCAAGTGGGATTTATCCCAGGGATGCAAGGATTCTTCAATATACACAAATCAATCAATGTGATACACCATATTAGCAAATTGAAGAATAAAAACCATATGATCATCTCAATAGATGCAGAAAAAGCTTTTGACAAAATTCAACACCAATTTATGATAAAAACTTTCCAGAAAGTGGGCATAGAGGGAAACTACCTCAACATAATAAAGGCCATATACAACAAACCCACAGCAAACATCATTCTCAATGGTGCAAAACTAAAAGCATTTCCTCTAAGATCAGAAACGAGACAGGGATGACCACTCTCACCACTATTATTCAACATAGTTTTGGAAGTCCTAGCCATGGCAATCAGAGAAGAAAAAGAAATAAAAGGAATACAAATTGGAAAAGAAGAAGTAAAACTGTCATTGTTTGCTGATGACATGATACTATACATAGAGAATCCTAAAAGTGCCACCAGAAAACTACTAGAGCTAATCAATGGATTTGGTAAAGTTGCAGGATACAAAATTAATGCATAGAAATCTCTTGCATTCCTATACACTAATGATGAAAAATCTGAAAGAGCAATTAAGGAAACACTCCCATTTACCATTGCAACAAAAAAGAATAAAATACCTAGGAATAAACCTACCTAAGGACACAAAAGGCCTGTATGCAGAAAAGTATAAGACACTGATGAAAGAAATTAAAGATGATAGAAACAGATGGAGAGATATACCATATTCTTGGATTGGAAGAATCAATACTGTGAAAATGACTATACTACCCAAAGCAATGTACAGATTCAATGCAATCCCTATCAAATTACCAATGGCAGTTTTTACAGAACTAGAAGAAATCCTCATAAAATTTGTATGGAGACACAAAAGACCCTGAATAGCCAAAGCAGTCTTGAGGGAAAAAAACGGAGCTGGAGGAATCAGACTCCCTGACTTCAGACTATACTAGAAAGCTACAGTAAGCAACACAATATGGTACTGGCACAAAAACAGAAACATAGATCAATGGAACAAGATAGTAAGCCCGGAGAGAAACCCACGCACCTGTGGTCAACTAATCTATGACAAAGGAGGCAAAGATATACCATGGAGAAAAGACAGTCTCTTCAATAAGTGATGCTGGGAAAACTGGACAGCTATATGTAAAAGAATGAAATTAGAACACTCCCTACCACCATACACAAAAATAAAGTCAAAATGGATTTGACACCTAAATGTAAGATCGCACACTATAAAACTCTTAGAGGAAAACATAGGAAGAACACTCTCTGACATAAATCACAGCAAGATTTTTTGGATCCACCTCCTAGAGTAATGGGAATAAAAACAAATAAACAAATGAGACCTAATGAAACTTCAAAGCTTTTGCACAGCAAAGGAAACCATAAACAATATGAAAAGCAACCCTCAGAATGGGAGAAAATATTTGCAAATGAAGAAACGGACAAAGGATTAATCTCCAAAAGATATAAACAGCCCATGCAGCTCAATATTAAAGAAACAAACAACCCAATCCAAAAATGGGCAGAATACCTAAATAGACATTTCTCCAAAAAGACATACAGATGGCCAAGAAGCACATGAAAAGCTGCTTAACATCACTAATTATTAGAGAAATGCAAATCAAAACTACAATGAGGTATCACTGCACACCAGTTAGAATGGGCATCATCAGGAAATCTACAAACAACAAATGCTGGAGAGGGTGTGGAGAAAAGGGAACCCTCTTGCACTCTTGGTGGGAATGTAAATTGATACAGCCACTATGGAGAACAGTATGGAGGTTCCTTAAAAAACTAAAAACAGAACTACCATACGACCCAGCAATCCCACCACTGGGCATATACCCAGAGAAAACTATAATTCAAAAAGACACATGCACCCCAATGTTCATTGCAGCACTATTTACAATAGCCAGGTCATGGAAGCATCCTAAATGCCCATTGACAGATGGATGGATAAAGAACATGTGGTACATGTATACAATGGAATATTACTCAGCCATAAAAAGGAACAAAATTGAGTCATTTGTTGAGACGTGGATGGATCTAGAGATTGTCATACAGAGTGAAGTAAGTCAGAAAGAGAAAAAGAAATATCGTATATTAACACATGTATGTGGAACCTAGAAAAATGGTACAGATGAAGGAGTTTGCAGGGCAGAAGTTGAGACACAGATGTAGAGAACAAATGTATGGACACCAAGGGGGGAAAACCGTGGTGGGGTGGGGATGGTGGTGTGCTGAACTGGGCGATTGGGATTGACATGTATACACTGATGTGTATAAAACTGATGACTAATAAGAACCTGCAGTATAAACAAACAAACAAAAAACAAGTAATACTAAACTTTCTTTGGGTTATTTGTATGGAAATATGTTAATATAAATGTTTCAGACATTACATGAAATTTCTAAAAATCTTATATGTTCTGGTATAATGTTATAAGTCATAATTCTAGTTATTACTTTAAAATGTATATCTCAGAAATAACTATATTTTCTTGTCAATTGCATTATATGAACTTGCATCAAATCTTTAACCGTGGTCATTTTTAAGTCTTTTGTCATTTACAGACCATTCTGGGTGTACTGTGATGCTTTTGCAAAAATGATCCTACAAAAGGGTTTCATCTTCAAGGAATTCATGGAAAAGACTCTGACAAGTACAGGTTTCTGGTAACTGACTACAGTGCTGAACTGAATGAATAAGCATTTTCAGAACTCTAATGGAAAACTGATGAATTCATAAAAGTGCTAACAAAAGATCAAGATGAAAAAACAAATTAATTACATGGGACTGGGTGAACTGATGAGGATGATTATAATTTTTGTGACTTTTTGTTTGAATTTTTTAAAAAAAGGAAGTCAGGGGGCTATAAAAATAAAAATAACAGCTTTTTGTAGGGTTGTGTCCATCATGGTCATACTAAGTATTATTGTATATAATTATAACTAAAACTTATAAAACTTCATATTTTCATATATATGAAAATTGTATTTATTTGACAAATGGAAAATACATACAAAAGAATCTAAAATTTACTTTGGCAGTGGGAGAAATAATCAGGTACATCAGAATTTAGTTCCAATTCTGTGTCCGTACTATATTAGCTAGGTAATCCTTGACAAGATTCAGTCTCTCTGAAATTAAGTTTTCTCATCTTGAAAATGTTGTTAATTCTACTTCTAATGGTGAGTGTCCAATACTGAGTGTCAAATATCAAAAAGGGAGCTGTGTAGTACAGTGGTTAAGGACTTTGCCTGATGTGGGAGAAGGATTTACATACTCGATATTGATGAGGTTGAGTAAAACCCTCTAGCCCTGAATTTGAATTGAAGTATCAGCATAATTCTTGATGTATTTAATCCTAAAAAAAAAAAGTCCTAGTTCTGTTCACTTAAATGGCTTAGAAACAATGATCAACCCAATAGCAAAAAGTACCTCCAGCATGTACTTACTATGATTTCTAAATGCCATTTTTCTATCGAAAGGGACTAGACTTATCAAAGACTACTGAGGTCATGGCAAAAGAACTTGGAAGCCAATTTGAAGAAGTTCCCACTGGCTAAAGATGGGATAGTCAATCAAGATAATAACTGCAATGATTTGACATACATCAAACATGTTTAAATCCAGGAGTTCATATTGATACTAAGAAAGAAAAACTCATTGGTCAACTTTGGGGGATGTTAGGGAATCAAGTCATTGTTTCAAAACTGGTAAATAAAAGGAAAGGAACAAACACTTATCCTGCCTTTATAGAGGGTAGTGCACAGTAACCACATACTTGATGAGGGGAAATTCCTCTTTATACATGAGTTAGAGTGTCACCATTTTGCAAACCCCACTGAATTAATGGATCTAAACAATGATCATCAATGACTGCTTACACTGAAAAAAGACCACCAGACATTTTGTACCTCAAGATGGTAACACACTTTATTTCCTATGATGTAATGTTGACATAAACATGCACACAAACACAAGTCTAGTCTGAGTCTGATTTAGGCACTAGATCCAACCACCAATTTACAGAAATATAGTGGGTAGGAAAACATAAAATGGAGCCACAAGGAAACAACACAGTCAGCAAAATCCAGACTATGGGAAATTTTACGGGACAAACAACTTGGTTTATTCAGCAGCAAAAACTAAATATGCAAGGGAACAAAAAAAAAACTGAATAGGGAACCTACAGAGTAAAAGAGTTTTAAGAAAGTAATCTTAGTATTTGGCCTTATTTTGATCCTTATTCAAACAAACTGGAAGTATTGAACACCGACTTGAAAGTTGAGATCAAGGAATCATTGCCACCATTTTAGGCATGACAAAGATAGAATGGTATATTAAAAAAAATCCTATTCTTGACAGATAGATAATGAAATATTTACAGATACAATGCTGGATATTGAAAAGACATGCTTCAAAATAATTAACAGAGAGAAGAGGGTGGGGATCTAGATAAAACAAGATTGGTTATGAGCTGATTGTTGAAATTTGGTGATGAGCACATAAAAATTTATCATATTATTCTTACTTTTGTATATACTTGAAAATTCCCATAGTGAAAAGTTAAAATAAAAGAACTCTGCTTGGGTTTAAAGCTGAGCTCAGTCCTCTGCTTGCAGAGTTATTGAACTGTTCTTGCTTCATTTGTCAAATGGGAATAATCAAAGTGCCTCTCTCATAGGGTTTTTCAGAAGGAGTAGAAAGAAATAATAGGTATGAAACACTTAGAAGAGCTGCTTATAGCACAGAGTATGTGCTCAACCAAGTTATCTTTTGATACTGTTGTTTATTAGTAGTAGTATTATTGTATACTGTTACGTAGATCTTATATTAAAAGATATAGAAAATGTGATCTCTGCTCAACATTTAATCACTGGCCCAAAAGTAAAAAGACTAAGTATCATTCTTTTTTTTTTTTTACTTGATAAGCAGTTTAAATTTTATTGACCTCCTGGTTTTTTAAAAAAAGTTAAATTTAAGGTCACACCTCGAACTTCGTTGCATTATATACAGATCGTGCAGAGTATGACTATGAAGAGATACAAATTAGTCCACACTGAAAAATATTTACTAGGGTACAGGATCATTTTCATAAATACATATAAAATTCTTTTGAAGATAGAAGAGGACTGACTCTTCAGGTTGCCTGAGACACTTTTGAAAGTGACTGAAGGCACAAAATGTGCCCTATTGTGAATACATACACGTGCCTCTAATACAGCCCATCAAAGATCTGGCTTCATGACTTACACAAGTAAATGTACTGAAATGAGATTCTGCTTCTTAGCTGAAAAACCACAGAACCTGTAAACATCATGTAGATAATTACTGCAAAATATGGAGATAAAAATACAAGCAATTTATTTGAAAAAGCAAACACAAAAGATAGGTGTAAATTCAAAGTGTTTAAATGCTTCCATTTTGAATAATTCAGTTAAGAACCTATACAAGTTTGTTCCCAGAAGCTAATGCATCAATCACTAGTCTCCACTAAGGAAAAGGAATTCTAAAAATTAACATGGTTTTCAATAACTCAGATTTCACTATTTATATAGAAACCTAGAGAGACCAATAATATCCAATAGCTTCAAAAGATAAGCTAAAGACTTTTTGATGTAATCAATTTACCAATGTTTAATATACACACAAGGAAAATACACTCACTCTATAATTTCTTATAAAATAGCAAGTAAGGAGTAGATGTAGGAGATGTAGAAGGGGAAAGAGAATTCAAAAAGTCCTTCTCTTCAGTAACTTTCACTTGAGAATCATTAAAAAGCAGCCACTTCCCCTCATACTCCTTTAAGCTTTGCACTGCATATGAAATTTTGTTTTCAAAATCACTCATGTTAATGCCTGTTTGGTCATTGGATTCCTTGTCTCTATCAGATTCATGGGTCCCATTAGTATTGTTAGTCTCAGAATTTCTATTTTCAGCAAATGCTGTACTGGCAACTTTATCAGGATGAGATGCTTTGTTGTATAACTCATAATCTGCTTGAGTCTTTTGTC
This sequence comes from Mesoplodon bidens, assembly GCF_964165515.1. Taxonomy (NCBI): domain Eukaryota; kingdom Metazoa; phylum Chordata; class Mammalia; order Artiodactyla; family Ziphiidae; genus Mesoplodon; species Mesoplodon bidens. The sequence goes on along the minus strand of NC_138160.1, from coordinate 170,629,875 downwards.
CTCTGAGAAGTCCAAGAGCGTCTACATTTTTTTTGTTCAAAACTTTACTTGGCTGGGTATTTCCACTGACTCTAATTGACACTTCTTCATCGTCATAGTTTTTGACCACACCCCTTGCTTCCTCCTCATTCAATGGTTCTGGCTTACCTACTTCACACATTTGGTCGATCACAAAATTTTCCTCATCTAGTTCTAAACTGTTAAGGTCAGTGACTTTCACAGAAGCAGTATAATGCCCGCTACTAATTGTAATGCCACTATGCATCACAACTGCAAATAATCCATAGCTGTCATTGGTTGGCTTTGTGCTCCATTCTTCTAGTGACAGTTTAAGAGGTATCAGTAAAGGAGTGTTGATCTTGGAAAGTCCACCACCATAACAATCAAACTCGAAGCCACTAGCAGCAAAGCACTTCAAATGAATAGTTAGAACTTCAGGCATTGCGTCAAACAGAAGACTTCGTTCAGCTTCAGTATAATGATGGCAATTTTCACAGAAATATTTATTTTCTCCTCCAATCCTCTCCACTGAAGCAAACTGGGAAATTGCCCATCTCAGGGTCTTCATGTCTGGTTTTGGCTCTGAAGAACTTTCAGGACTCTCCTCTACTTTGGAAAGCTCATCTTCTTGCACTGGTACGATGACGTCTTGAAACTCTTCTCTTCTTTCTGTTGAACTTTCACATTCTAAGCAACGAGTCCTTATTACCAGCTGACCTTGAAATAATTTCTCCACCAGCTCAAAACCAATTGGCTCTGCACCTTTGTTGATGGGCTTAACTTCCTTAACAGGCATAACATTCTTCCCTGGAGATGCAAGTCCACAACCATCAGCTGTATTATCATTCTCATACTTCCCCATGTCCTCTTCAAGACCACATTCATTTTCTTTAGATTGTCCTTTGGATTCTTGGTTTGTTGTTATTTGACCCAGACTAAAGGATTTAGAAATAATGCTGGGTTGCTTAGCTGTAGACTTGAACCAGTTTCTTTTAACTCTTGATGTCTTTTGTGAGGGTCTTGCACTCTCATTTTCAGAAATGTACTTGGGGATTATTTTAGCAGGAATATCTGATGAATCAACTGTAGCTTTTCTTTTTGATCTGGTTTGTCTCTGGTTTTCTTTCAAAGACTGGTGGTCCTTAGAGACTTTAACGTTTTTCTTCATGTTACCAAGTTCAGTGTCACTTTTTCTTTTCCCATGTACTTTTGGCAATTTTTCTTTATAGTCTTCAGAATGCCTCATACTGTCCATCTCCATGCTGTTATGACCACTCATTTCCTCTTTCTGATGTTTTTCTTCTACCTTAGTAGATAACTCTGCCACATTTTTTACTCCTTTTTTTAGGAGTTGGCATGTTTCTTGAATGTGTCCCAAAATGCACTGTAATACTTCCTGTGCATCATGCTGTAGATATCCTCCATACATAGGGTTGAGTTTCCTGAGTGTGTTAAGTAGTCGCCTTGGCTGAGTAGCAAGTTTATGAGTATATTTCTCTGGATGTAAGAGAAAACTAGCCTGAAGCTGTTCGACTGAAATGATCAAGGAATGCAAGCTGCATATTAGTTCAAAACTTACTGAAGAATCTCCTTTGCAATTTCCCTTAGCTTTTTGACTGGCTTCATCTTTTAGGGCTTCTTTCTTCCTTGAAATACTATTAAATAAGTGCTTCACTCCAGATTTAAAACCAGGACAAAAATATAATACCTGAAGTATACTATTAAGATAACAAGTATTGCCGAGATTATTCAGTCCCACAAACGGTAACAAGTTTTTTCTCTTCTCACAGTTGACACGTGAGGACTGTGCTGCAGGAATAAGTTGATCAATTTCAGATCCTCTGTATTCAGAAGTTTTTTTCTTCATTTCCTTGAGAATCTGTGAAATCCAAGGCTCTCTTGGTTTCCTTTTTCTGAAAAAACTTCAAGGGACGTCTGGTTTTTTTTGAGGGACTACCTCTGGAAAGCCTATTACTTTCACGAGGTATGACACGGGGCATTTTCTCTTCAAATCCCAAGGAGTTGAGGAGAATTCATTTATACAGGGACCCTGTAATCACCAAGCATATCTAGAATATAACATTTGACCAGGTGCCGTATCTTCTGCTATACCATTTCTTGCTCCTGGCTGTCCTTATCACTGGGGGTTGTGACATCACCAGTGTTTCTCCCGTAACTATGGTCATGGCCCAGAGCGAGGTCCGCGGCGGTGACGCCGACAAGTCTAACCGGGCTGAGGGCGGGGGCGACAGGTGAGCCCCTGCCCCGAGCCTGCGGGGGCCCGCGACCCACGGAAAAGCTGGCCGGATGGCCCTCCCCGCAGGGGAGAGACCATTCGCTCTCAAGAGCGGGAACCCGGGCTGCGACTCGGTCCTGCCTGGGCGCCGGCACCGACTACATCCCCGAAGCGGCGCCCGACCGCGCCCGCCCCCGCCCCCGCCCCCGCCCCCGCCCCCGCCCCAGGACGGCAAGGAGCGCCAGAAGCGGCTCCGCTCGCCCGGCGCCCGAACCGCTGGGGTCTTCCCCACTACACCGCCGACGGGAACTTGGCGCATTTTCCTCAGTCTCAGGACTCGTGTGTTTTAGCCTCCGCCCGCGCCAGCAGCGCTGCGATTGGAGGTGGCGTCCTACGAAAGTGCCGGTTCTGGTCTCCAGGCTGCAGAGACGCGAAAGGCTAGAGCCACCTCACGACCGCCACTAGCCCTCCTGGCACGCACGGGCTCCGAAACCAGCCGGAACGGTAGTTGCCCCAAGCTGGTAACGGGTTCTGCAGTTTCAAACAGCGCAGGCAACGTCACGGGCAGCTCGCCCTAAGTATCATTCTTCAAGAAAATGTGTAACAGCCCACTAGGGGCAGTCCCATTATCAAATCCACCAGGAAAGAGGATTCTTCTCTGGTCCTCAGGGCGGACAAGTTGAATGGACAGGCAGAGACTTTTTGTTTCATTCAGGATGCATCACCACTGAACTGGGATGGTGACAGATAATTCCCCATCCCACCTCAACTCCGTAGGTAAAGTGCTCTCCTGTCTAAATATGTTAAATCAGCACACACACATTCACTGCGGAGGATCCAGGTTACAATGGCTCTTTTTAGTTGAGCAAATGGCTTAAAAGCACTAACCATCAGTGGAATTCAAGCTAGTTAAAAGGCAGAGTCAATTAAGACTCTTTCACGTGGGCAATAAAACAGATAGGCACAATTATTACATTAATCAGTGGTGCTCTAGGCCAGTACTTTCCAACTTCAATTGTACATGAATCACCTGGGGATCTCTTAAACTGCAGAGTCTGGTTTAGTTTGGGGCAGGGCCTGAAATTTTGCATTTCTGACAAGCTTTCGGGTGATGCTGAGGAGGCTGGTCCATGTCAACTTGGTGTCTCAAATTCCTTGTCACTGGGAAATGATCTGACACACACTTCAGTAGGATTTGGGCTTCAGTGGTTTGGACAAAAGATAACTAGGAGAATTGCTCTGAAATACTAATTGGAAGAATTCATTTCTGATTCTTTGGCTTTGGTAAATGTTCCATCTACCAAAATAAATGGCACATACTTATTTTCAGGTGTCAAATCTCTAGTGCCCATCTTGGAACCCCTTTAAAGAAGAGATTTTACTAAGCCGGGGGCAGTGGAAGAAGGATGGATTGGGAGTTTGGGATTAGCAGATGCAAACTATTATATACAGAATTGATAAACAACAAGGTCCTACCGTATAGCACAGGGAATTAGATTCAATATTCTTTGATAAACCATAATGGAAAAGACTATGAAAAAAGAATGTATATATGTGTAGAACTGACTCATTTTGCTGTACAGCATAAATTAAAATAATATTGCAAATTAACTATACTTCAATTAATATTTTTTTCAAAAGAAGTGATTTCAGGTGTTAAAAATGTCCCCAAAGAGAAAACTGTACAATTTAATTCTCTAATGAAGTCCTCTTGCCTGTTCTGCAGACCTCGGCATAATCCTAATTTTGTATTCCTTCCTTTTCTGTCCTTTTCCCAGCAGTGGGATGTAGGAATAAATATTTCAAGAACAGGTCAATAATGTTGTGAAAGTAAAGATGGCCCATCATGATAAAAGTTCCAATTGAAAAAAAAAAAAAAAAAAACCAAAACCTGACTTGGTCCAAGTTGCATTCTGGGAAATGGATTTTGAAACTAACTCTTTGGCAACCTTGAGAATGATGTGCTGTGTCACAGGGGAAAGATCCTTTTGAGAAGCTCTCTCATGTTTATAATTTCCTCTGAACCTAGACAGGAAAGGCAAGGATGAGCTGTCTAAGCCATGAGGATGGTCAGCCTCTCGGTCATTCCTCACCTGTTGAGATCACTTGTGTTCCACACAATGTAGATTAATGTGTTCAAGTTTCCATATGAAGGTGAAAAATTATTGTGCCCCAAATGGTTCTGAGGTTAAATGAGTTTGGGAAGCTCAGGGTTAAAGAAAGTTTAACTGGCCTCCTTCCTCTAGGTCTTCTCTGAGACCTTAAAATGTTCATGGACATTGGAACCTCCAAGAGGGGTCCACAGGACTCCGGCCTCCTAATCAGATTTGACCACAGACCTTGTTTTTTAAGAACTATCTCTTGAGATAAGGGTTTGGCAGACTCCACCTTGAGAAGTGCTGATCTAGAGGAGCTGGGACAAAGTTTGTCTTACTGACTCTGGATGAACAGAACACAGCAGTGAAAATGGTTGTGGGTATATGGTGTGGGGTTGGGAGTTTCTAGAAATCTCTGAGGTTAGTAAAAACCCCCTTTGGGCAAAATCAAAGTCTCATAGCCAATAGGAATAACAAGCTAAAAAAAGTCATTAATACTAATTATTTAAGGTATTAAATTGACAAGCAAACCACATTTGCAGGTGTTCAAAATCTTCTCTGAGACAAGTGGTGAATTTTGCCTTTTCTGTACCTTAGGGTTTTCATCTGTCTAATGGAGTAGTGATGTCCCCCTCACAGGATGGTCATGAGGACAAAGGACAATATGGGCAAAACATGTAAGACTCCTGTAGATGGTGGCTTTATTCCCATTATTATGATGAGTGTTTTTTGGAAGTAACACCTTCCCTTTATTATACAGGTTTTTGATGAACTAGTGGTAGGTTCCTATTAAGATCATCCGGGAGAACATTTAAAAAATATGCATGCCCAGACCACTACTCAGTCCCCATGAATCATAATTTGGTGATGATAATGGGGAAGGATGCATGTATATATGAAAAAGTTTCTCCCTGTGATGGTTATGATACATCCAAAACACCTTCAGTGCGTTTAAGGCAAATTTCTAAATTGTGATCCCACCTCTCCTGTAGTAGTCCTGGGATATGGTCCTTGGAATAAAAGGTTTCTGTGGTTAAATAATTAGAAATCTTATATACTAGTACCTCCCTCCCCCTCCCTTCCCCTTTATTAAAGTATCTGAGAAGTTCTGCAGTACACACTGTTGGAAAACTTGTAACCTATTGCCTTCTGATCTTATATGACAGTGCAACATGTATTTTTCTTGCAACTCTCATCAACATCTTTGTTCAACACATTTGAGAAATATTATATATAGAGTTAGTCAGAAGAGAATTCTGTCCATATTCAGAAATCTTTTTTGCACTGAAGACATAAGGGAGAGGCAAGATCGCAAAGAGCAGCTAAAATTCCTCCTCCCCAGGGAGCTGGCTAGGCCTGCTTTTATTCTTCCTGCTGCTTGTTACTTACATGTGGAAAGAATATTGAAAACGATAAATGTGTGTTTTCAAGTAAGCAGTTCTGGGTAAAGTCTGGGTGAGAGTCAAAGGACCAGGGAGATGAGCTACTGCAAACCTTAAGTGCTGAGACTGGACAAACTTGGCTTTGAATCCTGGTTCCAATACTTCCCAGCTTAGTGACCTTGGGCAAGTTGCTTCACGTTTCTGTGCCTCACTTACCTTATATGTATAAGAGCTTTAAAAAAGGGCATTATTATTAGTACTATTTATCCCTTTTCTTATAGAACTGGAAAAGCACACTTAATCAAAGTGAGGGGGAGAATCAAGAAGTGAAATAGAATAAAGAATTCTGGAAACTTTCAAAATCAAATAAATCTTGTTCCCTTTACAAGTGAATTTATTTATTTTGGTAAATCATTACACCAAGTACCCTATTAGAATTTAGGGTTAGAGTTTGAGAGATGTGATTAACTTGAATTAGCTGGTTTATAGCAGTGGAGCGTGAATGACCCTTTCATCCAGCTCTTCATTCTAGTCAAATCCCAAACTATCAGACTAATTAATATACAAGAAACAGCTTGGGAGCCACTGCCAATGGCAAAAAAGAGAAGGGACTGGGTGAACCTCAACAGTGCCGAAATAACTGCCTGAGAAAGAGTAAAAGACTTAGAGTTATGGTGAGGATGTTGGGGTGGGCCAGCTGAAGGGTAGATTTACAAACGCGCACACGTTTTGCTGCTCCTAGAACTTAAAACAACAACAACAACAAAAACTGGGGCTTCCCTGGTGGCGCAGTGGTTAAGAATCCGCCTGCCAATGCAGGGGACACAGGTTCGAGCCCTGGTCCAGGAAGATCCCACATGCCACGGAGCAGCTAAGCCCGTGCGCCAAAACTACTGAGCCTGCACTGTAGAGCCTGCGTGGCACAACTGAGTCCGTGCACCACAACTATTGAAGCTCAAGTGCCTAGAGCCCGTGCTCCACAACAAGAGAAGCCCCCACTCACCACAGCTAGAGAAAGCCTGTGCACAGCAATGAAGACCCAACACAGCCAAAAATAAATAAATGAATAAATTAATTAATTAATTTAAACAACAACAAAAACCAAAACCCGATAGAACAGAATAGAAAGTTTCAGAGTCCTTTGCATGTAGTATGACTGAGGTGGCAGTCTTACACACTCACACACATACCCACGTGTGCATGTGGATAGGTGTGTGTGTGCAATATGTATTTCTTATCGTGACTTGTGGTTAAAAAAGCTTGAAAACCTTTGCTCTAGAGGGCAGCCCACAGGGCCCTGAGCCAAGAAATAGATTATTTTGTGTCTAGAATGGCTTTGTGAGTTTACCCAGATCCCGCCCTACATTTTTGTAAACACTGGGATGATTGGGTGAGTGTGACAAGGACAAGCAAAGGAGAGAAAACTCAGACGCCAAGCCCCAGGGCAGTGATTGACTCAACAGAGCCTGGACACCAATGGGAGGACTGAGCCACTATCACAACCACAAAGCAAGATGACGGCGCGGTGGTCGTGGTGGTTTCCATTCCCACTGTAGGAACTGTAGCCAAGGTAGCAGCCATAGACCATTTACTGTGTATCTGCAATGCAGCAAACCCTCTAGTTTGTTCTCTACTTTCCTTATCTCATTTGAATCACACAGCACAACTTTGGGAGAGCCATTCTTATGATTCCCATTGTAAGGATGAGAGAACAGAGTTCAGTCATAGAAAAGCGATTTTATGAGAACTGTTCATCTGGGGCTTTGAGAGAGGCAAAGTGAGGTATGATGAGTGGCCTTCTCTTGAGAAGTTTCTGTCTAGATAACGAAACGTTAGCTCATGAGCATCTCTGAGGAATGAACCACTTGCCTTCCTTCTTCTAAATCCCCTGATTCATTCGTTTTCTCCCTAGCCACAGGCTGTCAGGATGAAGAGGAGTGATAGAATTTTATTCTTTTCCATGCATAGAGCAAGGTACCAGATGGGAAATCAACACTTTCAAGGGGAATTTTAATTGAAAACTGGAATATCACACCCAGTTTTGATCAGTCAACGCATATTGCCTATGAACGCCATTGATATTTACTGCCAACTATTTACTGGTCTCTTACTTACTATGTGCCTAGCTTCCTGCTAAGTAATTCATGTACATATTATTTTATAATCGAGCAGGACCTTATGGGGCCTTTTTGGGGCTGACCTCTCCCCCATATTCCTTGCTTTAGTTCCTTTCTGAAGTACCTAGATAATAGTATCTGATGCACATTTCCTGAGTTGTTTGACAGACATGGAAACCCCCATCAAATGGAAGATATTAACTATTTGATGACCATGAGCACATAGCCCCAAGACCTAATGGCGCCTGTGGATTGATAAACCCTGTGACACCACCCTGTTCCGTTACCATCAACCAATCAGAGAATTGTGCACGAGGAGATCACATACCCTGTGACCCCCCCCCCCTTAGCTGGCCTTTAAAAATGTTTTCCTGAAACCCATCAGGGAGTTCAGTCTTTTTGAGCACTAGCTGTCCCAGACTATTTGTATGGAGCCTTACAATAAATGCTGCGTTTTCCTTCACTACGACCCAGTGTCAGTAGACTGGCTTTACTGCACGTGGGCAAAAGCAGAACCAAGTTTGGCTCAGTAACAATTCAGTCTTCAGAAACACCCTATGGAGAGGGGACTATTTTTGTGCCCATTTTCCAGATGAGGGAATGAAGGTGTGAGAGGGTAATAACTTGCCTTAGGTGAGACAGCTAATAAATGGTGGGGTTGGGCTTTGGGTTCAGCTCTGCCAGACTCTAGAGCCTGGGCTCTTCACCACCAAACAATCATGATTCCTCCATGATATCCAAGGTATCACACACATAAAGTGGGGATTAAATTAAAATGTTGATGATCACTCCCTGTCCTTAAAGAGGTTTCAGTACTGCTGAGAAGGTAAGACCTACACAAATGGAAAAATAGTTAATGATACCTTGCTGCTTTTTTGCTGCGGTCAAAGGAGTACTAGAAAACATTGATGGAAGGAGAAATTGCTGAAGCTGAGCTGGGCAGGATGAGCCAGGATTGGATAAGCACAGAAAAATGGGTTGGTCTTGAGTCATTGAGCAGATACTAGACTCCTCGGTTTAGAGCAGAAAGCACAGTTTCTTCAGTTGGATGGAGGGGGTCCCCATTTAAGGATTCTGAGGCCTTCAGCAAGTTCTTTACCTTTCCCAAGCCTCAGTTTCCCCATCCATGAGAAGGGGATGATATCCATCTCAGAGAGTTGGTGGGAAGATTAAGTGTACCTAAGTGCCTGGGAAAAGGAGGCATCTACTACATTCTCCTCTACACAACAGATTAAATAAAGTTTCCCAGTAGGACTGGCTGGCATCTTCCCTTCGCCATTCCAGTTGAAGATCTTAGAAAGAGCCCTACCTGCTGTGTGAAGCCCTTGACAACACGCCTCTGTTTGAGGTTTGTCTCTCCATCCAAGTTGGAAGTTTCCAGATGACAGATCCCACTGGGGTCCGAGGAAAAGAGGAGGAGTGTGTCGGCTGGGATGATCTCATTGCATTGCATTTGGATGAAGTCCCCCACTTGCACGTCCTTCCAGCACTTCTGCGTGTAGCTCTGCTCTTTTCTGGGGTTGGAGAAAGACAGGGGCAGAGTGAATGTTAAAGCTCTCCAGAGCATGAATGAGTGAATGGAAAAGGTCCCCCTGCACCTAACATCCTCCAGGCAGCCTGTCACAGGACTGCTCTGTATTCTACCTCGCCCCAAATGACCACTATCATCATCTCTAGAAAAGCGAAGCATGATCTGTAGAATCCCACTAGTAAAGAGCCCTCCTTCTGACCATGTAGACTTTTGATTGACTGTCGGCTATTGACTGCTTGCTGTGCTCAGCCCTTGCTTTCTAGCAGGAGAAAAAATTTAAAGGATAAGGTGATTATATAGTCATATTAACATAGTATTCTTAATATACATCACTTCCTACAATACCCAGTTATCACTGTAGAAAGCAGGGTCACAAAAGAATGGAGTATAGGAAAGACTGCTTCTGGTTGTGGGTGGAGAGTGGCAGTGGGAAAGGTGAGAATATAGACCATTGTCTAGGAAGATCTGGAGTGGTGCTGAAATAGGAAGCAGGGAATTAGGAAGATGGCACCAGGAACTTTGATAGGATGGGCCCCACAGTGACCACAGGATCAGAGGGCTAAAGAAATCTGAGAAAATGATGTACTTTCTCTTCCTATCCAATTTATCAAGCTTGGGTAATAACAGGGGCAGCAACAATTGTGAATTTAACATTTCTACCGTGCCAAGCACTAGGGTGAATTAATACTTCATTTACTTGCATAATAACTCATTGGAGGAGGTGTTATACCCATCTCATAATGAGGAACTTGAGGGTTCAAGAGAAATTTCCCAGGGCCTTACAAAAACAGAGCTGGACCCCAAGTCTGGGTCCAACTTGACACAAAACCCAGTTTTCACTGCTTGAATATCCTACCTCCTGGAAATCATTCCCCTCTTTCCTCTCCAGTGGAATGGCAGCATCAGCTTTATAGCCCTGGCAGGAGGACTCGCTACTCCCCAAGGGAATACATTCCATTTCTAAGAGCCCTCAGTTTACGAAATTCTTCCTTCTGATTAGCCAAATGTTGAACTAATTCTGCTCTCCCAGGCAATCTGATTTACTCCATCTTCTACCATAAAAAATATATATATATATATATATATATATATTTTTTTTTAATGAATTTATTTTATTTTTGGCTGTGTTGGGTCTTTGTTGCCGCACGTGGGCTTTTCTCTACTTGTGGCAAGCAGGGGCTACTCTTCGTTGCGGTGCGCGGGCTTCTCATTGTGGTGGCTTCTCTTGTTGCGGAGCACAGGCTCTAGGTGCCCGGGCTTCAGTAGCTGTGGCTCATGGGCTCTAGAGCGCAGGCTCAGTAGCTGTGGCGCACGGGCTGAGTTGCTTCCAGGCATGTAGGATCTTCGCGGAGCAGGGCTCGAACCAGTGTCTCCTGCACTGGCAGACGGATTCTTAATCACTGCGCCACACAGGGAAGCCCTAAAAAAATACTTTAAAGTGTTCATCAAGTGTCTTTTGGAGCCTTTTGGACTTGCCAAGTCAAATTTAACTTTCCAAGTGCCCTCAATTATTCTGTGTGACACAGCTTCAAGGTCTGTCTTAGAGGAGAGGGCTCTTCTGACTAAGGCTGTGTTTGGAAATGTTCCTCTTAAAATGTGGGATCTGGGACCAAACCAATATTCCACACGTGGTCTTTTAAACTAAGTCCAGCTGGCTTGCAGCTGGATGCCTCTGAGCCCATCCAGGCCTGGAGAAGCAGGCTCTCTTTTGCTCTTTTTCTCCACCGATGCTCCAGCCTCTCTGGACATGTTACTGCTTCTGTTTTTGTTGGAATCTGAGCTGCCCTGGGCATGACAAGACCACTCTTCCACAGAGAAAGAGACGTGACAAATTTCACTTTTCTCCTCTGAGTTCGTAAAAGTCCTTGAGGAGGATAAGCGTTTGACGCCTTCCTCCTTCCTTTGGGGGCCCTCTAGAGAACCCCAAGCAAGCCCTCCTCAGACCCCATTTTCCTTGTCAAAAAGATCCTTGCAAAGGACTCGCCCAGTTTCCTGAAATACATGCACATCCATCTGGAAGACTTTTGGAAGGCCAACCAAGGGAAGATGGGATCAGAGTCTATAAAATAATCAGGGATTACAATTAGGGAGCAGTCTTGTAACTGTAAAGACCCACAGAGTTCTGTGGAAGTGCCCATGCTCTAGGGAGCCCAGTGCAGCAGCCACTGGTTAACCGTGGGCAGTATCACCCAAACGGGGACCACTTGTGAGCATTTTGTGGGCAGTGCATCTGTAGCATTTTAATAATAATTATTTTAATGGAAAAAGGATGCAACAGCTTTCTAAGCACTTTTTCATTCCCTCAGCTTATTTTAGAGCAGATTATCATCTGCTCTACCTTATTTTTTTAATTTTTATTATTTTTTACCATGAAAAATAGAGACAGTCCCCCCAGATCTGTTTCTTGCTGTCATTTCAGAAAAACATTTACCTGTTGATTCAGGGAAGAATTGTTGTTTTTTCTTTAGAGCAGCCTTGGGAACACCTGTTAAATGTCCAAATATAAAGCTACTTAAAGAAATTGGAATGGCAGATACTCTCCGTTGGAAAAGGAATCTTGTATGGTGAAGGAGGGAGGCTTTCTCTATTGCTTTTTTTTTTTTCCTTTTTGAGAGGACACTTAAAAAAAAAAAGGATCCTTGAATATTACAGCAAAATTGCTCCAAGGAATAAAGGATTATCACTCAACTTGTCTTTACACTCCTGCCCTTTGACTTCTGCCCTATTGGGTAATGCCTTTGGGGATGGCCCACCATTGGTTGCTTGCTGTAATCTCAGCAATCTGGCCGGTATTGAGATTAGATTCAATGAGCACACCTTTGACTGTGAACAATATCCTGACTGCCAACACTTCCAGAGCACACTGGTTCAAACCAGAAGGTTTGCAAAAGCTAGTTGGGAACGCTACATACATAGACATACTGAAGGCGAGGCCAATGCACCTCCACCCGTGAACACTGATATTCATTCTTCTTCCTTCTAATAAAGGGCTCCACTGCATATTATGGGATGTGAATTATTAATGGGATGGACGATGGATGTTATGCAGATGAACTTATGAAATACATGTGTGTGTATATTTGTGTGTGTGTGTGTGTGTGTGTGTGTGTGTGTGTGTATTTATGAGCAGTCACTTCTGTGAGTTTGGCTGGAGTGCTGACTTGTCAATTCCCATAATGATGATAGGTATCGCAAGGTCAATGGAACGACACAAGAAGCTATAAGTCAGACTGGTCTCTGTTTTCTTTCTATTATTCTTTGGGTCCCTGGGAGGTCCTGTCCAGTACTGCTGTCCTGTTAATAATCGCCTGTCTTTCCTTTAGATGTCATCTTCTCTTCCTTAGGATGACATGCAGTGGTGAAGGGACACTCTTCATCCCTGTTGTAGGCTTACCCTCCCCAAAACAGAGATTGCCCATCTCCGGGTCGTGCTGCTCAAACAGAGGCACATACACCTCCAGGCACACATCTTGTCGTGTGTGTCCAGGAGCACTGAAGTTATGAGAACAACATGATTTTTGGGGTGTTCAAAATTTTTTTGGGGGGGACATAATTTAGTAATTTAGCTGGTACAAAATTTGAAGAATTTTATATTTATATTGACCCAAATGTAGTAATATTATAGAATCAGAGTCAGATTTTATAGGAATTTTGGAATAAGAAAAAGTGACATCAGGGACATTTCCTTCTTGCACTGGGTTATTCTGTGCTGGTTTCCTGATCCTCTGGGGGCCCACTTTGTCTCCTCAACTGTGGAAAAGGCAAGGGTACATAGCTCCAGGGTTGGGGCGTCCAGCCCGAGGAGGTGCTGAGTGGCTGAATCCAGCTGAGGCAGAAAAGCGGCGTGCTTCTGCAGTGAGGGATGCCCAGATGTGGCCACAGCTGGCTGGGAGCCACCTTCGGGAGTCATTCCTGGGTTAATCCAGCCCGTTCAGAACAGCTGCCCCGGGTGGACACATGCACACACTTCTGGTCATTTCCCTGCTCAGTGAGTCCACACCTGGGAACTGATTGCTATTTTAGTTTTGTGGCATGTTCACTGCTGCTTAAAAATAAGACAAATCGACGTGGCTGGGGACGAAGACTCCATCTGGCAGATTCTGCCATGGGGAGAAATTAAGTGGTGCAGTGCTAAATGGCTTTCTGAGAGGAGATAGGGCTTATTAAGAGGTAAATAAACAGCAAGAGAGGTTTATAACCAACTGGATCCTGTGGGGAAGCAGGTGAAAGGGGGGGGGAATGGAGGAGGAGAAGGTGCTTAAGCTTCCATTTCTCAAATACTATGTGGGTTTTGTAAAAAGGGTTTCAAGGAACTAAAGTAGAGTGGATTTATCAGGAAGCTTAGTTGTCTGTGGGATTTCCCATTCAGTGCAAGATGATGAGCTGACCTGGGCTGTCCTTCAGGAAGCTGGAATGTCAGGCCCAGGATGGTCAGCATCACTACCCCAGGGTGAAAGGGGAAGCCAGTGAGAATGAGTGCAATCTAGGGATTGAGAGTGGGTTTGAATCTCAGCTTCACCGCTTACTACCTGTGTGACTTGGGGAAGTTACTTAATCTTTCAGAGACTCTATTTCTTCAGTTGAAGGTAATACGTGTATTTGCCTCAGAGGGTGATTGGAAGGATTAGTGACATGACCCATGTAAGGGACTGAGATCTTGGTTTTGCACTTAGTAAGTACTTGATGAATACAAGCTTCTTTTATGATGTTGATGACAGTGAATGTTAATGCTATGGTGAGGGCTAACCACCACCGCCAGCCCCAGCATTTTCTTCTTCATGCTATTGGGATGCCTGCTTTATGTCTGTGATTACATTTCATGAATTGGGCTCAGGCACATAATGTGCAAACACAAGGAACTTAAAAAATCCAAACATTTTCCCCAAGTCCAGAAAAGAAGGACCCAAATTCAGCCTACTGAAGACTAAGGGCTCTGGATGCTGGCTACTGGGCAAACTCCCAGAAAAATACATTGTTAAAATCAGGGCTGCCCATCAAGTTCTTTGTGGATGTTGACAAACTAGTTCTAAAGTTTATATAAAGAGGCTAAAGACCCACAGTAGCCAACTCGATAACTGAAGGAGAGGATTGACACTACCTATCCTCGAGACTTACTATAAAGTTACGGTAATCAAGACAGTGCGGTATTGGCAAAAGAAGAAACAAATAGATCAATGGAACAGAATAGATAGCCCAGAAATAGATTCACATAATTATAGTCAACTGACTTTTGACAAAGGAACAAAGGCAATACAACCGAGGAAAGATAATCTTTTCAACAAATGGATGTCCACATGCCAAAAAAAAAAAAAAAAAAAAAAGAGAGAAGAATCCAGACACAGACCTTACACTCTTGACAAAAATTAACTCAGAATGCATCACAGACCTAAATGTAACATGCAGAACTATAAAACTCCTAGAAGACAACATAGCAGGAAACCTAGATGACCTTAGGTATGGCGATGACCTTTAGGTAAACACCATAGGCACTATTCATGAAAGAAGTAACTGAGAAGCTGGACTTCATTAAAATTAAAAATTTCTGTTCTGTGAGAGAATGGTAAGAGAATGAGAAGACGAGCCACCATCTGGGAGAAAATATGTGTTTTGCAAAAGACACATCTGATAAAGGGTCATTATTCAAAATATAAAAAGAAAAAAACAAACTCAGAACTCAACAAGAGAACAAACAACCCAATTAAAAATGGACAAAAGATCTGAATAGACATCTCACCAAAGAAGATATACAGATGTCAAATAAACATGACAAGAGCTCCACATCCCATGTCATCAGAGAAATGCACATTAAAATGAGATACCACAAAATACCTGTTTGAATGCCCCGACTCTTGAACGCTCACACCACCAGTTGCTGGTGGGGAGGTAGAGTGAGAGGCACTCTCACATGCTGTTGGTCGGAGTGCACAATGGTCCAGCCCCTTTGAAAGACAAGGTGGTGGTTTCTTATACAACTAAACGTATTCTTACTCTACGATCTAGCAATCACATATCCTATTTACCTAAATGAGTTGAAAACTTATGCCATGCAAAAACCCACACATGTATGTTTATGGCAGCTTTCTTCATAATTTCCAAAACTTGGAAGCATCCAGATGTCCTTCAGTAGGTGAATGAATGAACTATGGTACATGCAGACAATGAAATATTATTCATAGCTAGAAAGAAGTGAGCTATCAAGCCATGATAAGACATGGAGGGAACTTACATGCATATGGCTAAGTGAAAGAAGCCAGTGTGAAAAGGCTACACACTGTATGATTTCAACTGTAAGACATTCTGGAAAAGGCAAAACTATGGAGACAGTAAAAATAACAGTGATTGCCAGGGGTTGGGAGGTGGGTAGGGATGAACAGATGGAGCACAGAGGATATTTAGGGAAGTGAAACTACTCTGTATGATACCATCATGGTGGATACCGGTCATTATACATTTGACCAAACCCATAGAATGTATAATACTTAGAGTGAGCCGTCTTGTAAACTATGGACTTTGGGTGACTATGATGTCTCAATGTTGGTTCATTAATTTCGACAAACGGACCACTTTGGTGAGGGATGTTGATAATGGAGGAAGTTGTGCGTGTGTGAGGGCAGAGGGTATATGGGAAATCTCTGTACCTTCCCCTCAGTTTTACTGTGAACCTAAAACAAGGCTGGAGGAAATTTGATAAATCTCCAGTTTGGGTGAGGAAACTGACCTGGCCAAGGTGTATAGCAACAAAACTTGGGTTGGAACCTCTATTCTTTCCATGGCTCCAAGAAGAGTCAAGCGTCCTGAAGCTGGTTCAGGAATACTTGAAATGCCCAACTGTCTTTGTCTTGACAGCGGTGTGCTCACGTAGAGACAATATCGTGGGGGTGGTTAAAAGCTCTGGAGTCATGTGAGCCTGACTAAAACCCAGAACTACTACTTACTTCTTACATACAAGGTAGTGTGACCCTGAACCCACTACTTGACTATATGACCCTCAATTTATTCATCTACCAAATGGACAAATAAAATCTATTCTACAGGTTAAAGTGAGAGTTCAATAAGATAATACATGAAATGACCTTAGAGCAAATGGCATTTACTGCTGCTATTATGATCATTAGTTATTATTAGCTTGGAGCAAACAGGGTCACTGCTGTGGTGATAGGAGAACAGAATCTGTGTGGTTGTCTATTTTCATGAGCTGTCGTGAATGAGGGCTGGGCTTTGTGGTTGGAGGAGGAGCTTAGTAAGGGGGAAGGAACTGAAAAGGGAGGAAGGGTCCTGTGGCTTCTGTCTTGACCTGGTCCCACAAAATGGAAATAGAACAGCAGTTAAAGGTTTGGCGTTAAGTTAAAGTTACGCTAAAGACAGCGTGGGCCTGGGGCAGAGGGCAGTGAGTGCAGCTGTGTCCCCGCACCCGCCTGTTTGCTACAGACCACGATGACAGGGGCTTTAGACTCAGGGAAGCTCCAGAAAGAAACAGCTGAGGCCAGAGGAGTGGGTAGGAGACCTGGACCCCTGGCTTGGATGGAAATATTGGGGGACATGAACATATTAACTATACCTGAGGATGCCCAGATATACCTGGGGAGGCCTGAGTATTAGGGCGGGAAGAATGAAGACCCAAATCAGCAGCTTGGGGCATCTGTATTTATGTGAATTCATTAACACCCAGAGGCCTAATT
The DNA here is from genome assembly GCF_964165515.1 of Mesoplodon bidens. Taxonomy (NCBI): domain Eukaryota; kingdom Metazoa; phylum Chordata; class Mammalia; order Artiodactyla; family Ziphiidae; genus Mesoplodon; species Mesoplodon bidens. The sequence goes on along the minus strand of NC_138160.1, from coordinate 170,612,834 downwards.
GTTTCATGTGTCTTCTACTTTCAACTATGTAATAAGCTTGCTGAGAGCTGGGATGACCCTGAGTCTTATATTTCCGTACCTACGCGGAGTCCGGTATGGTGTCTAGCACACAGGGGAGTGTTCAGTAAATATTCAGTAATTGATTCCGTGTAGATTTGTCTTGAACATGAGGCAGTAGAGGAGAAGCTTTTCCTAATCTTAAGTCATCTTGACATCTTTTTGTTATGGACGCACTAATGGAGACTTCCCAAAATGGCATCATAATAATATGATGTATGATATGATGAGATATGATGAGATGATATAATATAATATAATGTATTTAATGTAATGTAATAGAATAAACTTATTTGTATTAAGTGCCTGTAATAAGCCCAGCATTTAACCAACGTTACCATTTAGCTGCCTAATAATGACACAACTTTTATTATTACTGTTATCTCAGTTTCATAGATGAGGAAACTTAAGCCCAGAAAGGTTATCTAACTTGTGTAAGGTCACATAGGTGTGTCTGCCAGGACATAGGAGTGATAGCTGTGGGGACTTCATGGCTCAGCGTGGTCTCTTGGTCCTGTTCAAAAGTGCAGTACTAAGCAGATGACGCCTCAGAAGCTGGTGACATAAACATAACTGAGGCTGGGTGGGGAACAGGAGCCTCAGCTTTTGGAATTGTGAGCTCCACAATGGCAAATCAGAGGCTATAAATGCTCACCCGCTCAGATACAAATCAGGCCTGTTGACACAAGTGCAGAGCTTCAGGGACACCTGAATTCTTGTTTTATGATTCTTCCACCCATTGAGTTTGGGGGAGAACCTAATGCATTCTATCCTGAAATGACAAGCTGAATTGGCCAACATAGTTTATGGCCTTCTCTGAGCACAGGGCGAGGCCATGGGAGTCGGGTGGGCACTAGCAAAACTGACCCTTTAGAGAGGAGGCTACTTGGCTGGTGCCAAATGCAGAGCAAAGACCCGCAGAGTGGGTGCAGGGGTCTGCTGGTCTGTCAACTACAGCCAGTGGCACTTTTCATAGTCATGCTTCAAATGACACTGTGATCCTCTGTTTTGTGCACTTTCAGATTCTTTCCCCAGGCCTATTTTGCTATGTTGTTATAGCTTGGCGTCAAGTTCTATGGTAAAGCGTTTGTCTTCTTCCATGTGGTTCAAAACCCCAGCCAATGATCTGTCTTTCTTACTTCCCTTGAGTCAAGCTCATGGTGACTCTTGGCTATCAAGGTTATAGAACTCTCCTTAGTAACATTTTAGCCAATATTTTCTGAGGGCTACTGAATGCCAGAAACTATACTAAGCATTTTACATGCATTACTTCATTTAACAGCTGCAGCAAACCGATGGTACAGCTGTTCATTTAACAGCTGCAGCAAACTGAGGATATAGTTTTAGGGTAAAGAATACATTGTATTTCGATGTTAGGACGGTCCTGGCAAAGCCTAAATTCTACCCTGTCAATCATCTCATATCCTTTGGGTTTCCCAGAGCGATGATATATGGAGGAAAATGATAGTAGAATGGGGATCAAATAGCTATTATATTAAGAGTCACACAAATATGATATTTGAATGTACATTCTATGTTAGAAGCTCGGTTGGGAGATGTGGCTTAGGCTCCGGGCCAGATGAAGCCACCTAAATCCCTCACCTAAATCTAAATCTTGGTCTGGGTGTGCTCAGGAGTGCTGTGGAAACGGAGTTAGGGGAAAGAGCTCCAGGCTCTAGAAGGGTTTCCCAAATTCAGATTTTAAATCCTGCCACATAGAATAGAAGAGAAATGAGAGAGCAGAGCCTAAGTTTTTGCTTTGAAAACACTGTTACACTGCCCACTGGTAAATGTGGCGCAGTGAATGTCCGTGACTTTTGCCAATAAAATAAACAATTCCTCCCTTGTATGGGTGGGAAATGTAGCAAGAAAGATGAAGGCTGAGGTTGGGCCTGACATTGAAAAAATTAGAGTTGAAGTGACTGGAAATTTAAAAAATTACGTAGTGCTAATTATGGTGCAGACACTGAGTTAACGGTTTATAAGGATTATTTCATTCAACCCACATGCCCCTGGGAGATACTGGCCCTACTTTATACAAGTTGAAATGGAGGCTGTAGTGATCAAGTAACTACAAGTGTCCACACATTTAGTAAGTGGCAGTTCTGAGACAAGCCCAGGTGTAATACCAAGCATTCAGTATGATGTCACATTTTAAACATCCTTGCTGAGACTGCTTTATGCACTCTCCTTTGGCACTGCATTGTTTAGTTGTTTCTATAGCTCTGCTACGTTCAAGCCCTCTGACATGTCATCTCACATCTTTTCACAAAATTTACCATAGAGAGACTATGACCACTATTTAAAGATGAGACAAATGGGGACACAACTGCCTAAGTGGCTTCATTTAGGTCATGTAGATAATTGGTGACAGACCCAGGATGAGGACCTCTGGTTTCCTCATTCTCAGGCTTTCCTATGGGGGCACCGGCACGGAAGGAAACTGACATACAAATAAAAACAGGCTGCAGGCCAGGCATCTGCCTTCTCCAACAGAGCTTTCCACAGCTGGGAAACCAGGCCTTCAGTGCCATGCTGTCAGAAGACTGGCTGCGATCCTGTAGCATCTGGAATTCTTTTTATGTTATAGCAGCCACCTGACTTACAGAAAAGAGAATCTTCAAGTCTTGGTAAAAAGTCAGAATTTAAACGCTTCTAGGGAATTCCCTGGCGGTCCAGTGTCTAGGACTCGGAGCTTTCGCTGCCAGGGCCTGAGTTCGATCCCTGGTCGGGGAACTAAGATCCCCCAAGCCATGCGGCGAGGCCAATAAAATAAAATAAAGTTTCTAATCGGAATCATTTCTCTCTTAAGCTCCTGATATCTCTTGATCCTGGTCTTTTTGATACCAGCATAAATCACACATACAATTTAGGTGACACATGAATAGGCTGTGAGCTGACCTGTTTTCTTTACCTATTTGAATGCTGCTTGTCCTTCAGTGCCCTCCTGAAATGTCACCTCTTCAGAGAAGGCTTCCCTCGGCTGGCTCTGATGTTTCTGGCAGGCAGCTGTGTCACTGCGGCCCATGCATGACTGTGACCCTTTGTCCATAGGCAAGGGACACTGTAGCTGTTTACAAGTTTCTCATGCTCTCTGGACTGAGAGCCCCTCGAGGGTACATGGGACCTTCCATGTTGATATACACGTCCTCGGTCCAGACGTAAGACTTGCTGAACAGATGAATAATTGTGTGCTCAGCTGCTGAAACAGTGGAAGGCTTTTACTGCATTACAATATGGGGACAAAAACCTTCAGGATTCCCTTGGTTCCCACTCCTGCTTCCTTGTTGCCTGTTTTCTGAATACAAATAAAAATATATGAAGTTGGATGGAAAAATACAATTCTCTTGCTGGGTATGGTTTCTAGATTCATTAAATTGAGCCCTGGGAGAAACTAAGCTAATACAATTCTGAAGCTAATCTCTCCTTGAAGTCATTCCATAAATCTGATTAATGGGTCACCTTTAGACCACAAGCACAGTTGCTATCTTAAAAGAAAATGCTCTAACAGGATTGTAATTCTGTAAACAAGGCTTCTGCTGTTTGCAAAAAGATTCTCTCACAGTATAAACAAGTCTAGGCTGGATGATACATGGGATTAAGGTGAGCAAAATTCTTAGGGTCCTAGTACTCAACTGTACAAAAATGAGGACATTTGACATCAGTTTCTCAAATGTGTGAATCTGAGACAAAATGGATAGAACTAGTGCTTGAGATATAAGCTTTTATGCTGCTTCTCAGAAAAAAAAAATTGTCCTCTCAGATCTTGTATTCTTTGCCTGACATCCCGTCATGTATTTTGTTGGCCAAAAAGTTCAGTCGGGGTTTCCAGTAAGATGGGATGACAAACCCGAACAAACTTTTTGGCTAACCCAATATCTTCAATGTTTGGCAAAAGGAAATGTTCCTTCAGCATCATCACTTAAGATAATAATAATATCTAGCATTTTCTAACTTCCTATTCTGAGGTTTTTCATAGAATTAATCCACTTCAGGGTTAGAAGAACTTTAAGGATATATATTACAGAATGTCCTAAAGTGTGTCTGCCCCTGTTAATATGTGGAAAGCAATTCACAAGGAGTTGAGGCTCAAAACTATTTTAAGGTGATGATGTTGAGGACATGGTGGTGGCCTCTCCAACATGTGTTTCTCCTTCTCTTGGAAATACCTCATTTTTTAAATTTGGATTTTTCACCTTCCCTGTGTAGCCCATATGCTTTCAGGGAAGTGAACCTCATGCTGGGCTCTATGGCTCAGGTATAAACTAATTAGCATAATCTCACCTCCTGCTCAGAGGGATTGGTTCAGGAATGGGCATGTGACCCACTGGGGTCACTGAGAGATGAGGAGGATCTGGGGAGTAAGCTTCCTGGACCTTCCAAGAATGCTTCTGGAAGTGCTTTTCTTTCTCCCTTTGTGGGTTATTATATGTAGATGTGAGGGCTGGAGCTGCTGCAGCCATCTCATTGCCATGAGGGAAATCTACCTGAGGGTAAAGATGACACAGAGGGGGACTGAATGAAAAGGAGAGCTAACTGCTGCAGCTAGAAGGCTGATTGGCTGAATGAACCATGCCTGATCACCTGCCCACCTCAGCATATTTGTAGTGACTTAAGAAACAAAGTCTCTTCATTGTTAAAATTGTTTAAGTTGAGGTTTCTGCTTCTTGCAGTAGAGAGCATCTCAACTGACACAACAGAATATATATAAAACTGAATCACCTTGCTGTATACTTGAAACTAACACAACATTGTAAATTAATTATACTTCAGTTAAAAATATGAATTTGTATATCCATTATCAATAACCATAAAGTCTTCCCAAGTACATATTGCATGATATGTGCTTTTCTTTTTTTTAAAATTAATTAATTAATTTATTTTTGGCTGTGTTGAGTCTTCATTTCTGTGTGAGGGTTTTCTCTAGTTGCAGTGAGCTGGGGCCACTCTTCATCGTGGTGCGCGGGCCTCTCACTGTCGCGGCCTCTCTTGTTGCGGAGCACAAGCTCCAGACACGCAGGCTCAGTAGTTGTGGCTCACGGGCCTAGTTGCTCTGCGGCATGTGGGACCTTCCCAGACCAGGGCTCGAACCCGTGTCCCCTGCATTGGCAGGTGGATTCTCAACCACTGTGCCACCAGGGGAGCCCGATGTGTGCTTCTCCAAGGTAATTTTTCCGTCCTGACAACTATGATAATCAAGTATTGAAATAAACTGAACTTAGAACCTGGTTTTCAAATACTCTCTTTGTTAAACTATGATTCACCAAAATAGTGAAGAATGATCAAACCCATTATTATCACTAAACTTTTATCTATAATAATTTTAGAATGATTTCTCTGAAATTATATTATTAAGAAATAAATAATATTATTTGTTAAAAAAAAAAACAAACCTGTATGTCCCTCCCTGCCAGTGAGCCTGGGGATAAATGTCTCTTTTTTTCTGGATTGTTATCTCGTCAGTTTTCTGCCATTTTCCTGGAAGCTATTTTGAGAACAGAATGACAACAGCCTGGCCTGTATCAGGCCAGCACCCAGCACAGGTCAGTCTGTGGTCTGATTGACACTGAGATTATCCCCAAGAACAGGCCTATTTTTCTGGGATGCTCAGAGCAGAGGATTTCTGGCAAAGCAGGGAGAAGAGAACCAGCCTCACTGAGGTCCACCTGTATCCCTCCCCAAGGAACCAGCCTCACTGTGCATCTTCTATGAGAAAAACAACAAAGGAGAAAGACAGAAAACAAAAAGTGATGGGGTGGATTTGTGACAAGAGAAAAACAATGTTTTCTTAAAAAATCAGTCTCTTTAGGAAAAGTGGCACACTCCAACAGTTTTTTTTTATTTTCTCTCTTTATGATTTCCTTACTCAAAGGTGAGGAATGACTCAATCTCAACTCTAGGTATTCAGTGGGCTAATAATACTCAAGACAATTAGATCCAGCTGAAAAAAAAAAACCCCAAGCCTTCAGATTAATATTTTTAGATGTGCAATTTTGGTCCTGTAGGCAAACAGAACAGAAGCTCATTTTTGCTGAGGAGACGGTACAGAAGTTCTCTTAGGGGTGCCCTGGAGACAGCTGAGTCCCTTGCATTACATGATCTCCTTAGAAGCTTCCCCAGGCTACAATTTTCCGAGTGGAGTCTGGCTCATAAGCTATCATCAGCCAGCTCCAAGTCATAAGCTCCATGTTCTCCCCCGGGGAAGAGAACTTCTTAGAAAGAAGCAGCCCTTAAACAGCTGTAGGGCACACATCAGAGCAAGCCCCTTTCACTCTAAGAAGGACCCGAGCAACTGCAGAACATCTTGGGGTCCATAAGGTCAGAAGGAACAAGTCAGAGGGATGGTGCTTCTTGAGAGAGATGGACTTTTCCCCTTACTTGGCAGGAAGTCAAGCCCCTACCTGCTGTATTCATCTAAGTGACTGACTCATCCTAAGTTTCTTAGTGCCAGCCCAGAAAGCACTCTTTGTCACCGCAATCTCACTGCAAGCCCAGCCTCCATTCCCTTGCTTCTTTCTGGGCTACATGGATTGTCACAAAGTTGAGACACACGGTAACTCTGTTTTCTTCCCTTACTGATCGAGAGCATGTCCTTTTCCTAACAACCCAGTTTGGTTTTTGACTCAATGGAGTCTTTCTAAGACAATGACAGGTATAAAATTATGTTAAAGAACATGGCAAGACAGGTGGTGAGCCATTTTTGTTTGGGTTGGGATATCAGAGAGAAAGCTTAAGGATAGTCTTGATCGAGCTAATGTGAGTTTTACATTCTAAAAATAAAGCAACTACAGTTTGCATACGGAGTATTTATCATACATCAGGAGCAGTGCTAAGTACTTTCCAAGGATTATCACATGGAATTCTCACGACCACCTCAGGAAGTGTTCCAATTTTACGAAGGACAAAATGAGTCTCAGAGAGGTTAGGTAGGTCACTTGCCTAAGGTCACAGAGTTAACGACTGATTGAGACAGCGTTCAATCCAGGCAGTGTGTCTCCGGGGCTGGTTCCCCTAATACACTGCCTACTGCTTCCCTGAAAAACAGTGATGCCACTTTTCTCCAAGGGTCTCCAAACCTGCTCCAATGTGCTCATGGCCACACTGGACCTAAAATGGTTGTGAATTTATGCAAAACTCTTAAGTGTCTAACACATTTGAAACAGCAAAGAAAATGTTACATAATAAAGACCTCCTAATTTTAATGAACGATTGACTCAAGCCTCAATTTCTTTTGCTTTGTGTTTTTCGGTTTTAAACCATAATCCCCATTGTGGAGAACTGAACAGCTTCACTGCGATAAAATAATGCAATCTCCCTACCCCATCCTTCTATAAACAGCACCTGCGGTAGCAGCAGCCACAGAAAGATCAGAGCTGGGGCCGAGACTTGCCCGGGTGTTTCGTTTTACCTGCTATAGACGAGGCATTCTCGGTTATTGATCACTGTATCGGATTTGTACCTCCGGAGGTCTTCCCAAGCATCCTTGATGGCAGTGACCGTCAGGATGATACAGATTGGTATCATGCTCACCTCAGGCTGGAAAGCATTGACTACGGGGATAAAATTCAGAACCACAATGCCCACAAAATAGAAATTGGCAAACCGGTGTAGCTGTTCAAAGATGTTCTTGGGTATGAAGGACAAGAGAGTGTACTTGCTGGTCTTAATTTGATTCCCATGATAATGTCTGTTGGGGTTCTCTTTGTGGGACCGTCCTTCAAAGGGCAGGTTGGAGGCCACCACTCGCTTCTTGTCTTCTTTCCTTTTAAGCCTTTTCTTGCCTTCCTTTCTCATCTCTGCTCAATCCCGTCTCTTTAATTCTCATAGCAGGACACTTGAGCTCCCCATAAAAGAGGCTCTTCCCTGATCAGTTCCATTGTTCAGCTGTCAGCGAGTGATGTTCCTGACATCTTTTGCTCGCCTTCTCTGCTGAAAATTTCTCTCTTCTTTCAAAAGGGAAACTAAAAATAAAAAGCCGGTGTATAAACACTAGGGGAGAAGTATGACAAGGAAAGAGCTTGCAGAGAACAGGTGTGTACCCACCAGGTCACTTCCTTCTATTTGTTGAGACTCCACCTGTTGGAATGCAGACGTCACCCACAGGTAGCTTCCTTTTCCACCCCAGGCAACCAAGAACAGGTGTGCCAACTCTGGGTCCTAAAACCTACCTGGCTAAGTTCTAAAAGCAAGGATTTTTAGCCAAGAGCCACAGATGCTTTAAAAACAGTATACCTAATCCAAAAATGGGCAGAAGACCTAAATAGACATTTCTCCAAAGAAGATATACAGACTGCCAACAAACACATGAAAGAATGCTCAACATCATTAATCATTAGAGAAATGTAAATCAAAACTACAATGAGATATCATCTCACACCAGTCAGAATGGCCATCATCAAAAAATCTAGAAACAATAAATGCTGAAGAGGGTGTGGAGAAAAGGGAATACTCTTGCACTGCTGGTGGGAATGTGAATTGGTACAGCCACTATGGAGAACAGTATGGAGGTTCCTTAAAAAACTAAAAATAGAACTACCATATGACCCAGCAATCCCACTACTAGGCATATACCCTGAGAAAACCATAATTCCAAAAGAGACATGTACCAAAATGTTCATTGCAGCTCTATTCACAATAGCCCGGAGCTGGAAACAACCTAAGTGTCCATCATCGGATGAATGGATAAAGAAGATGTGGCACATATATACAATGGAATATCACTCAGCCATAAAAAGAAATGAAATTGAGCTATTTGTAATGAGGTGGATTGACCCAGAGTCTGTCATACAGAGTGAAGTAAGTCAGAAAGAGAAAGACAAATACCGTATGCTAACACATATATATGGAATTTAAGAAAAAAAATGTCATGAAGAACCTAGGGGTAAGATAGGAATAAAGACACAGACCTACTAGAGAATGGACTTGAGGATATGGGGAGGGGGAAGGGTAGGCTGTGACAAAGCGAGAGAGTGGCATGGACATATATACACTACCAAACGTAAAATAGATAGCTAGTGGGAAGCAGCCGCATAGCACAGGGAGATCAGCTCAGTGTTTTGTGACCACCTAGAGGGGTGGGAGGGAGGGAGACGCAAGAGGGAAGAGATATGGGAACACATATATATGTATAACTGATTCACTTTTTTATAAAGCAGAAACTAACACACCATTGTAAAGCAATTATACTCCAATAAAGATGTAAGAAAAAAACCAACCAAACAAACAAAAAAACGGTATACATTTTCCTGTTTGGGAGACATTGCCTGTCACTCTCCAGAGAGCTGTTCCTGAACTTGGTCTCCTGAGATGATTCAGTCAATTTTAGAGTTTAATTCTTGAAGTTTCAACGCTGCTCTTATGGCATTTACATGAGTTAAATTAAGGTTTCTAAATCTCAGCACTATTGACATTTTGGGCTGGATCATAATTCTTTGTTGTGGAAGGTTGTCCCATATATTGTAAGATGTTTAGCATCATCCTTGGCTTTTACTCACTAAATGCCAGTAGCAACCTCCTTCCCGATATGGCAACCAAAAACATCTGCAGACATTGTCAAAAGTTCCTTGCAGGGCAAAATTGCCCTGGTTGAGTATCACTGAATTAAATGAATTGAAGAAAATTAATGTGAGAAGAGAGACCAATTTTTTGAAAACACTGATAAGTTTGCATAATCTATTTGCCACAGAGAAAACAGAGGAATGATTTCCCTTACCTTTCATATATCTGGATGTTGGAGCAGTTTATCTCTCTATCAAGGAGGTGTCTCTTGAAGTCCTCTATGCCATCCTTGACCATGGTGATGAACAGGACAATGGCCAAGGGTAACATGGTGATTTCCCTGTGGAAGACTTCCATGGAGGGCATCCAGTTCAGAATCACCAGGAACAGGAAATAGAGGTTAGCCCATCTGGAAGGGGCAAGCAAGGTATGAATGAAAACCGTGGAGAAGAGAAATATACTTGCCGCATAACTGCTTTCCTACTATTAGCCCTTGCCAGCTAAAAATGACAGTCTCTTTCAGTGTCACCTCGAACATCATGGTAAGGGCTTTAAAGTCAAATCAATTTAAAATGGGTATAGTACTACCTACTTTAAAGGGCTCCTATAAATATTACATGGGATGAATATTTGTTATGTATGCAATGGAGGGTTCCAGAGTATAGTAGTTGCTCAATAAATGGTAGGTGCTAATAATTACAAAATTTAGGATAATGTCTAGGTGCATATTTTGTTTTATAATTAAAAGTTAATTTTGCATATATTATCTCAAAAGAGTGGCTTGCACTTCTACATTTTCCAAGTGCATCTTTCTCCCTCTTGCCACAGTGCTTTTGCACGTGAAGGTCTGTTTGAAAGAACATTCTTCTGGCTCCCTTCTCTGACTTCTCTCTGCCTCTTTCCACCTAGTTAACACATTCTCTTCTTTCATATTAGACTTCCACAGTTACTTCCTCCTAGAAGTCTCCCTTGACTTTCCTAACTAGGCCCGATTTCTCTTGTACTCACTCTAATAGCACCATATACTTCTCCTTGGAAGTATCTATCTGAATTATAGTTTACGCCAATTTACATAATTCCTAAAATTAGTATCTGTCTCTTTCACTAGCCAATATAGTCAGGACAATGTGTCTTTTTTTTTTTCACTCGTGTATCTCTAATACACAACACATGACTTAACACAGAGTAGAATCTGATAAATACTGAATGAATGAATGAATGAATGAATGACAAAGCTACCACACATTTGGCCCAGAGGGTAGCATTTCTGAGTTCATCTGAGTGGCAAATACTTGGCTATAATGTGTGTACTGTTCAGCCAAGTGGTCATATACCTGTGAAACTGCTCCAAGAGATTCTGGGGCAGGAAAGTGAAGAGGGTATACTTGGTGGTGCAGATTCTGTTGCCAGAGTATCTCCTGGAGACCTTGGCCCAATTCTGGTGGAATACGTTGTTGTTGGGGAACACGACCCGCTGCTGCGCCAGGTTGTAGTTCTGCGCCCCCTCCTCTGGGGACAGCAGTGGTGTGGCTTCTGATGGAGACTGTGGGAGGCCATCTCTGACTCGCCACTGCCACCGGTACCAAGACGAGTCCACTGAGAGGGCCATGTCTGGCAGCAAGCTACGACCTGAGAAAGGACATGAAGTCACCATGGTCAGGAGAAATATGAGGCGTGTCAACACAAGGTGTGGCTATGTTTAGGATACACGGGTGGCATATTGGCTCATCCACTTGTCCACCCAACCATCCAAGGTAGACTGTGGCACACGAGGTGAGAAACATATGTTCAATCCCTATAATCCATCCATTCTAGGGTGAGAGACATTAAACAAATGACCATATAAATAAAATACAACTAACACTCTGATAAGTGCCATGAAAGCATTTCAGCTGGTGGATGGTATGGAGAGGCTGTAGATGACCTCGTTGGGGCAAAAGTGTGGCCTGGAGGACTGTGAACCCAGGACTCAGAATTCTAGCTCTGGTTCATTCCTGACTCCAAACTGCCCCTTCACCTCGCTGGGGTTCAGTGTCCTCACCAGAGTATGAGGAGACCTAGTCTTACTGTAATTTTTTTCACAAGCCTTTTGTGAGGAACAAATTGGACAGTATAAAGAGTAAGTGGAGACATGTCTTAAAGGGAAAGCTGTTTATTCTCTAGGTTTTCCCTCGCTCTAAAGTTTTCTGATACTGATGATATTTCAGAGAAGCTCATTTGTGGTCAGAACCTCACGTGAGAGTGATTGGTGAAACAGGAGAAAGTCTCTTTCCTAGGAAATTTGGGCCTGAGGTGACTGGACTGCACTGAATGTGGTTCCATGAACGCCGTGGGCTTTTCCTGATCTGGTTGTCTGGGGGTGAGGGTTGGAGACCCCTTTCTTTCTTGCTATTCCATTTGGTGGTTTCTGAAACTGAGCCCTTAACCTAGATGGAGGAAGGAGGCTGCTTTATCTAGGATATTCCAGTTTCTGAGCTCTTTTAATAGAACCTATAAGCAAGCTCTCAAAGTTCCTTTTGGCCAAATCTTGCTTAGAGACCCAGTAGAATTAATTCAAATACATACTTTATAAGGTTAGAAGTTGTAGATAGTTTGCTTCTCACCTAGTAGGCTTGCAGGATGATTTTCTTTTGAATAAATGGATGAGTGAATGTCAGGCATTATTAATCTCAGTGAGCAACACCATCTGTCATTGAAAATGTGATTCACTAAAGGAGAAGTTCCATTTCTCATTTAAATGGTAATATTTTACCTTCCTGATGCTCCTATGATCTGACCCTTACCCTAATTCTCCTCATGACTTTAATGAATCCAAATGATTTCTAATGCACAGACCCCAAGGCTGAAAGAAGCTCTTCAGAGTCTTAAGTGAGCCCTTGTATCAAGCATGAAAAAAAGTAAATGCAATTACTGACACCCATCATAATGAGACAAAAGCAATATTATGACATGTGGTAAGCCCGAAATAATAATGTATATCTTCTTTCTCATTATTAAAATAAATGCCCCTTTCACAGATTCTTTTTTTAAAATATTATTATTATAAAAGAAAAGGAAATGAAAATATCATTCATGAATAGAGTGGAAAATGCAAACAAGAAATCTTGCCTTGACTAATGCCATACATATCAGACATCTGTCAATTTTACGTGATAAGGTCTTCATAAAGGATGACACGGGAGATGCAGGTATGTTAGGTGGGGCAATTGAGAAAGTCCACTTATCATATTCTTTTCTTTTATTTTCTTTATTAACAATGTAAAATGAGCTTCCTTAAAAGCAAAGCAGGTATAAAGTGGATGCCAAACAAGTGGATGAAGTTTGATGAGGAACTGAATATTTGCATAGTTTCAAAGTATCTTTCCTTCAAGTTATTAATTACAATGGTTAAAGGAAAAAAAAAAAGAATCTCTTTGTAGTGGAGAAATGTGGCAGACACCACCTTACCCAAGAAATCAAAGCAAACATCACCCATTTTGGGGTAACTGGATATGTTGGGTCTCCTGATACGATATACTGAGAAGAACGTCACTTCTGTGGTAGTCACAAGGAAACACTGAAAAATCCCAACCTGGGGGCTGGTCTATAGAATTACTGGCTTAGGTTGTTCAAATGTCAAAGGTCACAGAAAAGCAGAGGAACTGCTTCTGATTAAAGAAGACTAAAAAGGTATGACAGCTAAGAGTATTGTGTGATCCTGGATTGGCTCCTGGACAGGGGGAGATAAAATAGGTATAAAAGACATTATTGGATAATGGGAAAAATTTAAATATGAAATGTGGATTAGAAACAGGATTTTAATAATGTTAAATCTTCTGATTATGATAATTACATAGTGGTTATATAAGAAATTGTTCTTAACATATGGAAACCAAGAGGGGAAGGGGGTGGGGTGGGGTGGGATGAATGCAGAGATTGGGATTGACATATACACAGTACTATGTATAAAATAGATAACTAATGAGAACCTACTGTATAGCACAGGGAACTCTACTCAGTGCTCTGTGGTGACCTAAATGGGAAGGAACTCCAAAAAAGAGGAGATATATGTATATGTATAGCTGATTCACTTTGCTGTATAGCAGAAACTAACACAACATTGTAAAGCAAGTATACTCCAATAAAAATTAATAAAAAATAAAAAGCAACAAAGAGGTCAGCAAGAAGAAGCTAAAGGAAAATAAGGGGAGGAAGGAAACTGTTGACTTATTTAGCTAGATTATATTTAAGTATGGTTAGAGGTAGGTACTCAGATGATGTCAACAGTAAACCATCTCAGCTCTGCTTTCCCTTACGTTGACTTTAGTGTCATTTCCTAACTCTTGCACGCATTGAAATCTTACTTCTTGTCCCCGCGCATACATGTATTACCTGATCCAGCCTCTTAGGCAGTTGGCTATATTTAGTCAGTACTTAATTAAATAATAATATATATGAATTTAGTAAATAAGCTCTTTTTCATTAGTCATTGAAACAAAGAATCTTAAGGAAGGGGCCATATATCGTGTCTTTTGTATTATCTGTAGCAGCTTGCATATGACCTTTCACAAAGCAGATGATCAATATATACTAAAAAAAAAAAAAAAAAAGGAAAAAAAGAAATTGCTCTTGTTTGCAGGAAATCCATCCTAAAGTAGTTATGGGTTAAGGGGCAAGACACTTCAATGGTTCAGACAATAATATGTTTGTATATGTGTGTGTATACATATATGCGTGTGTGTATATATACACAGTTAGCTAGGTAGGAGGTTGTGGAAGGGTGTTCCAGGTAGAAGAACTGGTTCTAGAAACAGAAAGTTCATAGGTCTGTTCTATAGGGGCCATGAAGTAGGGGACAAAGAGTAGCAAAAGGTGAGGGTGGAGAGGCAGGCAAGGGCAGGTGGCCTGTTAGAGCTATTTATTATGCTGAGAGTAAGAAGTCCTGGAGGGTGTTGGGCAGGGAAGCAGCATCGAGCAGAGCTGTGGGCCCCAGGCCGCGTGAAGCGCACGAGAATGGGCTGGAGGGACCAAGACGGGGAGGCAGCTCCGTAACCCACTGCTTCCCCTTTGCTCCAGAGAAGCCACTTCTTTCCAAAAGTAGAACAGGAAACAAAGGGGGATTGTGCAATTCTTTTATCTGAGGTGTGGTTTATTAGTGCTTTCAGAAAGGGAGGGGCATATCTGAAGCAACTCTCCAAGGTCCTTCCGATTGTAAAATCTCTCTCTCATTCTAATTTTTCCGAAATGGCACCTTCCACTAACAATAAACTTGGGGATTATCTTATTTTGCTAATGAACACTCAGATCACCTCTGGCTTGAGACAGTAATCCTCTCCAGCACCAATATCACTTTTCCACTGGGTAGAATGTCCCCTAGATGGGGTATGTGGGGGGAGTATTTCTATACGGTGGACCATTAGTCTGGGTTAATGAGAGTTTGCTAAGAAATTCTGTTCTTACTCCCACACTTTCTCTATCCTGCCTGGCTCACGTTTTCAATTCACCCTAGTTCTTTGTTTTTACATTGTAATGAACTCAACTAAACCCCATCTTTAGCAAATTCCATTTTTATCGTTAGGGGTCAATTAACCAGTTATTCATTGAATCAAAAAAATACTTATTGAACCTTTGTCAGGATAAGTGTCACAAAGGAGAAGAGGGTGCCATGTGATTGCAGGACAGAGGGATGTGGCCCCGTCCCTGAGGAGGTGGGGTTCACTGAGCTGAGATCAAGAGATGAGAAGTAACTGGATAAAGTTGTGTATGTGTGTCTGGATGTAAGTGAGCAACCTAGGAAGAAGCCACATTTGCAGGCTTCCTGTGGCTACAGAAAACATGTTGACTTTAAAAATGAAAAGACCCAAGTGGGGCTAGAAAGCAGGACAAAGTGGTGAGTAGAAAATTATTTTCCCTTCATGTACAGTTCTCTGAAAATAATATCAGTTGGTCAGGACCGTGGGAGCGGGGGGACCCTAAAAAATTAAGTTTAATCTACACTTAGATTCTTGAAGAATAGTACACTGTCCTGATATTAGAATTAATTAGAATCTAAGAAAGTTTGGTCTTCAGTTAACCACAGGGGTTTTTAAAGCACTCCACCCTGAGGACAAAACATGTAAATCTTACAAAAACAATTTCCTGTTAAACACTGAGTTAAACAATAAACACCTTAGAAGAAATAGTCTGGGGTTAGCGTGTCCTCAAATCTATCAATTATATCAGTTTTCCCCAAATTGCAAGCATTCTAGAGTCATCTTTCCAATTCTTGCCATACCCTAATAACATTTGTTTTATTAAATGCAGTATATTTTATTTCAAGTCAACTCACTTTTTAAAAGCTTAATCAACTTTGGCTTTGTGCTAAAACACTGATATCTGAAATGAGGAGTTTGACACACATTATTTTTTTTAATAGGCACTAACAGGTCTGACTTTTATTAAAATAAAAACTGTTGGCCTGTTACTACAACATTTGTCCTAGACCATTTATAACTCTATTTGCTATCTGGAAACCAGGTTCAGAAACATCACCAATCACCCAGAAAGTATCAGTCATTTTCATTATTTGAGGTATTTCCAACTACTGCAGGAAAGACTGCTAACACGTTTTGTAAGACTTTTGTTTACTTCTCACAGAAGTTTCAGAACAACAGACGCAACGGCAACAAAAGGTTTTTCATCAACCCTGAATTAAAGCAAAAGTCCAGTGACCACATTCCTATCCATTCCCCAAGCATTTTACTAGATCAAGGAAAGATTTATAATAAAACAATCTTATCATCAATTTCTTATTCATTTTGCTTTTTCCATTTATGTTGATTGGATTTGCTTAAGGAAATGACCATCACGTTTATGTAGTCTTTTACCTATTTTACCCATACTCATTTTACAGATGAAAAAACAAAAATAGGGGAAATAGAATAATTTCTCTGTAGAACCTGTCATTTCTTCCTACTCCATTTCAGGAAAACCTATATTTACTAGAATCTGAGGTATACCTTTTTTTTTTTTTTTAATTTATCTGGCTGTGTTGGGTCTTTGTTGCTGCACATGGGCTTTTTCTAGTTGAGGTGAGCGGGGGCTAACCTTTGTTGTGGGCGCAGGCTTCTCATTGCAGTGGCTTCTCTTATTGTGGAGCATGAGCTCTAGGCACACAGGCTTCAGTAGTTGTGGCATGCAGGCTCAGTAGTTGTGGCTCACGGGCTCTAGAGTACGGGCTCAGTAGTTGTGGCTCATGGGCTTAGTTGCTCTGTGGCATGTGGGATCTTCCTGGACCAGGGATTGAACCTGTGTCCCTTGCATTGGCAGGTGGATTCTAAACCACTGTGCCACCAGGGAAGTCCAACTTTTTTTTTCACATTTGTTTTGAACCTAGGATATGTCACATTATTGATACGGTAATGTTTCTTTTTTTTTTTTTTACCCTCATAACATTACTAAGAGTCTCATGCTCTACCAACTGAGTTAGCCGGCAGGCTTCCTCACAACATTATTAAATTGATAGCATTTTAGATTCAAAGAAATGTCTTTGGTTGCAGTCAGAAAACAGAAATCATAGTTTGGGAGCCGCTCACTAAGGTTTCTAGTTCCAGGACCTGTCCAGGAAAGTTCAGTAAGGCTTCATGAGAAAGGAATGGTCAAAGGGGAGACCTTTTCCTGCAGTAGAGTTCAGCTCGGGCAGAAGCCTTGTGGATGCCTCAACTTCAGAGTCTTCATTTGCCTTGAATTCAGTACAGGAGTCTACATAGAGCTGCTATGAGCCATCACTTCCTGTAAGTACTAGACAGTGCTCTGTCCTTCCCAAAGGGAAGGACAAAAGCTGTGATTGTGCCTCATTCACAGACCACAAAACGTGTCCTATAATTAGGATGCCAGATGCTGCCTTCCTCTAGAGAGGAAGAAATACTGAATAAGAACCGAGTCTGCAGGCCCTTGCACAGGGTGGGGTGAGGATGGCTGCTTTTAGAGGTTGGTGAAAGTGGGAGTAGTGTGAAAGGTGGGGGGAGAGTGAGAACGAAACAGCAATCACCTTAAATAAAATTAACCAAAGGATGCAGGTCTGCAGAAGATAATGAAAATACCTGACAAATGAAATCCTATAGGACCTTTGTGGGAAAGGAACTATCAAAAGATAGATTTTTATAAAACTTACGCATTATCAGCGTGCCACGCTCAGTGTCCATGATGAGTCTCGTTAATGTTTCTTATCCGATTGATTTTCTCTTAGCTCCTCAGTCCATAAAAGACTTACTCCAACAGATTTTCAAGGACAACTATTTTTTAAACAGATGAGAAGATATTTCTGTAGTCTGCCATGTTAAATGTCATTATCCCCTGAGTTCATTAGCACTTGGGCACCACCAAGTTATCCAGCAAGCTTATCTCTCATTCAGTGTACTTGGAGCTCAAACCTCACTCATGGAGTATTGGACCAAGGTAATCCCCCTGCCTACCTGCCATCTCTACTTCTTTGCTGAGTACCTCAACTTTATCATTTCTAGAACTCCTGGATTCTCTCCAAAATTCACTTTGGCTCCAGTAGTCCTTATTTCTATGAATAGCATCTCCAGTTACCCAAATGACCTAGTCATTACCTTTGATTCCTCCTTCATGTGATACAGCTGATCTATCTTTGTGTTCTATCCATTTTTGTCTTCTGAATATTCTTCAAATCCATCAGCTTCTCAACATTTCTACTGCTTCCAATTAAAAGAGGCATTAGCATCTCTTGTCTTGGATGTTACTGCAACAAACTTTTAACTGGTTCCTACATCCTTGCTTGTTCCCTTTCCAATCTAGCCTTCACATAGCAGCCAGAGTTATTTTTCTAAAGTGTAAGTTAGATCATGTCAGTTCTCTTATTAATGCTCTTTATGATTGCCTTTGTACAAAATCGAGACTTCTCACTGTGGCCTACATTTCTTTATAGGATGCAGCTCCTGCCTACCTCTTTCCTTGCTGCTCAATATTCTCAAACACTCCAAGCTCTCCCTCTCTCTCTCTCTCTCTTTTTCTTGGTGCATGGATCTAGGCATTTAGTAGTTCCTTTCCTTAAAAGCTCTTTTTTCACTTTTAACCTAGGCTAGGCTGTGAAACAAATAAGGCTCCAAATCTCAGTGGTTTAGCACAACCTATGAAGAGTTTGCAGGTCCAAGTAACTCACCTCCATCCAGTGACTCAGGGATCCAGGCTCCCTCCACCCCATGATCTCAACATGTGGCTTTAAATATAGCCATGACAAGGACCCAGAAGTGAATAACATTACTTTGCTCATAGTCAAATGACCAGAATCAGTCACATGGCCTCATCTTAACTGCAAGGGAGGCTGGGCTATGTGGGAAACACACAGAATCTTTGGTGGGTATTGGCTGTCTCTTCCAGGTCGCAGATTAAAAGACGTTTCTTCAGAGAGTTAAATAACAGATTAATCCAGTGAGTGCTACTGGAGTAACGTGGCAGCATGACGACAGGACATGGTCAGAACATCATTATTGCCGTTAGCTGAAGAAAGAGTTTACATTTTCCAAATACTCTGACACCTTCTACTTGTGTGTTCTACTTCAAATTTGAGGCCAAGAGAGTAGCTCCTAAACTCTGACCCTTCAAAATTGCCCTTGAGGTAGACTGCTGACAGCAAGAGGTCAGAGAATTCCCATGGGCTCCTGGCACAGTCTGTAGATGGAACACATTATGTGTTGCATACATATGTGAGCCCCTATTTTAAAGCGTGGCAGATACTTTTAAGATAGATATATTGTAAATTTGTATAAAGGCATTACCAAATACACAATTGGATTTAGCTGCTATGCATTTTTTCAATTAAAATTATAGTAAATTCCAGGTGGAGGTCGTCATCAAAATTCTTTGATGACAAAAGAGATCTTTGGGCTCTGAAAGGTTGGAAACACTGGTATAGTAGAGGGAGCCCAGGACTGCACGCAGGGTGTTTGGACGAGAGACTGATCTGTAATGCACAGTTCCTGACCTAACAAAATAATTGCAGACATGAGATGTATACATAGGAAAGGTAACTGGATAGGCTATCAATGGGGAATTGAATAAATGCAGACATCAAGGAGTGGCGGTTGTCAGAGATGGAAGAAAACCTGGGTGACTAGGAAGGATGAGGCAAGTTCCTGGGGAAGCAGAAGTGGCCAATTAGTGAATATGAGGACTTGGGTATCCAGAAGCAGGCTTGGGTCCAGAAAGTATAAGAATAGGCAAGTGAGAAGCCCCATCTGTTGTCCCCACCTCTCAGACCTACTAGTCAGAAAGCCTGGGGCTAGGGTGGGGAATCTGCTCTCTTAACCAGTTCCCAGATATTCTATGGCAGGGGTTGCCAAAGAACCAACCTGGAGAGGCCCTGCCATATGCGCTCACATATCTGCTCTCCATTGAAAATGACCTCTTCTCATTTTCTCCCCTCTACTCCAAGCCTGATTTCCCAAGTCTTTTCCTTAATGAAAGACAAAAGGTCTTGGGAAATAAAAAGACAATGTGGGCAATCCTGTCTTTGTAAGAGGCAGGTAAAATGAGATGCATAATTTCATTTTTTATATCTCTCCAGGCAGAAATGTGATTTCACTTAAAAGTTGTTTTATAGATTCTTTTGGGTTTTTTTACCAACAAAATAATTAAGTTGGGTCTAATTAAAAGTGAATAAATTGCTCGTAGAAGCTGAATAAATCAGTGCTGAGCTGAGGGTGAAGAAAGTTGTTCAAAGTCTGCAGGGCTGAAAGCAATTAAAAGACAATAGTACACACTAATGGCCTCAGTTCACGTCACTCAAAACATATGCGTGCTTATGTGAGTTTCATGCTGACTAACAAGCCCAGGAAAGCCTGAGGTGGGGATAGGCAGGGAGCAGGACATGGGAAATTTGGGAGGACCTTTCTACAAGGTCAGATGGATGAGTCACCTGGCTTAGTGCAAAGAGCATAGGACCATATTTGTTAAGTGGTGTGAGAAAAATGGATAGTTTAGCAGGTACCTCCAGAGTTTCTCTAGGGAGGGAATATCCTCTGATTAGTACTTGGGATGAAAGGCAAGAGGACAAGAATTAAGGGAAAGAGGAAACAGGAAAGGGAATGGGAGAGAATCAGTTGCCAAAAGCATGAGAAATGAGATTAAGATGGGAGCAGGTTGGTGCTTGTGTTGTCAAAAAAGGGCAGAGGGGCTATTTTTTAAAATTGAGGTATAATGGACATATAACATTATATATGTTTCAGGTGTATAACATAATGATTCTATAATTGTATATTTTGCAAATGATTAGCACAAGAATTCTAATTAATATCTGTCACCATATACAGTAACAAAATTTTTTTTTCTTGTGATGAGAACTGTTAAGATCTACTCTCTTAGTAACTTTCAAATCATTATTAACTATAGTTGCCACGTTGTACACTACACATGACTTAATTTTATAACTGGAAGTTTGTACCTTTTGACTCTCTTCACACATCTCACCGCCCACACCCACCTCTAGCAACTACTAATCTGTTCTCTGTATCTATGAACTTGTTTTTTATTTGTTTTATATTCCACATATAAGTGAGATCATACAGCATTTGTCTCTGTCTGGCTTATTTCGCTTAGCATAATCCATCCTTAGGATACATCCATGTTGTTACAAATGATAAGATTTCCTTATTTCTTTATGGCTGAATAATATTCCATGGTATAAATGGTACTTTAAACAATATTTACTTACAAATATGTATGATATTATAATGTGATATAATATCCATCCATGTTACTTTAAAATTGTTAGTAAAACTTTACAACACAGAGTGGCCTTGTCTGATTGGTATCGTTTGATTGGGGGTAGAGGTCTAAAAGTCAAGAAGGAGGCATCCCCATATTTGGCTCAATGCCAATGGGAGAAGCTAAAAGAAGAGCCACAAGAAAAAGTAGAGAGTGAGAAATTTGGCAAATGCTGGGAATGAGAACCAGAGATGACTGGCAGAAACGTTAGTCCCACAGGAATTCACAGAAGTTGGGGGCAGGGGAAGTGGTGGCATGGGGTTTTCCATAGGATATGGGATGCGGGCTCAGGTTGATCTCATCTGGATTTTAAAGGGCAGAGTAAGACACCAAGCTGATATCTGGCCTACACATCCCACTGACCAGCTGTGTGACCATGGGCAGGTCAGTCACACTCTCTGGGTCTTAGTTCCTTTCTCTATAAAATGAAAGAATTGGACCAGGTAATGGTGAAGGCGCATGTATGTCTCTCACACTTTCACTTCAGCTTTAATTCACTGACTTTTCTGAAATCAAGGGGATGAGTGCCCCTGATGAGGGATATTGCCAGAGGGCAGATTATTTCCTCCCCAGGTGCCAGCCTTTTCATAAAAGGTAAGTGATCTCACAGCACATAATTGCTAAGTGGCTGATCTTTTCTCTTTTCAGAAATGCAGATTTTTCATCCATCCATTTTGGTTGAGTTACTCTCTCACACATACTTTGGACTGAACATTCTCTTATTTCCAAAGAAATAACTTACTCTCTCATTTTTATTTCTCCTCTTCTATTAGATTAATATATTAATAACAAGGTTCTCAAAAGGCCTCCATATGTTCCAAACTTCTATTCTCAAAGTGGAGAGACATTTCAGGAAAGATCCAACTGTCTATTGGACATCACCACTTGGACATCTCTTAAGAATATCAAACTCAGTTTGCCTCCAAGTAAACTCATTATCTTTACTCCTACATCTGCTATTACCCCCTCTTTCCTATCTCCATGGAATGGCAATGCTATCCTTTCAGTTACCCAAGCTTTAGATTCTTCTCTCATCCAGTGTATCCAATCAGTTACCAAGTCCTGTTTATTGTAACCTCTATATATCTGTCAGTTCTGTTGACTCTTTTCTGGGCCCATTGCCACCACCCCAGTCCAGGCCACTCACATCTCTTGCCTTGATTACTTGAACAGTTTCATAGTTTGTCGTTCTGCTTCCAACACCCCCCACCCCCCTCGCCCAATCTGTTTTTCCACAGTAAAGTCAGAAAGACATCATCAAATTGTCCATCCATTTATGCCATAACCTTGCTCAAAACCCATTCTGGGGACTTCCCTGGTGGCGCAATGGTTAAGAATCCACCTGCCAATGCAGGCGACACGGGTTCAAGCCCTGGTCCGGGAAGATCCCACATGCCACGGAGCAGCTAAGCCCGTGCGCCACAATTACTGATCCCACACACTAGAGCCTGCTGGCCGCAACTACTGAGCCCGTACACTGCAACTACTGAATCCTGTGTGCCTGGAGGCCGTGCTCTGCCACAAGAGAAGCCACCGCAATGAGAAGCCCGTGCACCAAAACAAAGAGTAGCCCTCCGATCGCCGCAACTAGAGAAAGCCCGCATACAGCAACGAACGCCCAATGCAGCAACAAACAAACAAACAAACAAATAAATAAATAAATGAATTTATTAAAGCACAACAAAACAAAAAAACCCCATTCTGGCTTCAGTTTCCCTCAGACAGGATAAGGAACAAAACTTTAATATAACTGACAACTCCTTCCCTCCATGATCTGGCGATGGCCTCTCTTTCCAGCCTCATCTTTTGTTAATCTCTCGTTCATGCTCTATTTTAATCATAGGAAATTATTTTATTTCCTTTTGTGTCTGTCTGTCACAACCAACACCACCAGCACTCCCTAGCTCCCATCCCCCCAAAACCTAGCTAATTTCCATTCATTTTTTTTTAGGACTTAGATGTTACCTCCCCCAGAAAGCCATCCTTTGTCCTGAAATATGATTGAGGAGCTACTCGTGTGCCTCACAGTTCTCTGTCCTTATCCCGTTTTAGCTCCTAGTTCTGTATATTAAGCCTATGTACTTGTCAGGATTGAGGGTTTCTACAGGGTAGTCACTACTCTACCCACCAGTGTCTCCTGGGAGCAGTCAGCACTTTACACCTCCTTTCCCAGTGCAATGATAGGCACCAAGACATGCTTGATTTCTCTGATGAATAAAAAATGTGTATATCGGGCTTCCCTGGTGGCGCAGTGGTTGAGAGTCCGCCTGCCAATGCAGGGGACACAGGTTTGTGCCCCGGTCCGGGAAGATCCCACGTGCCGCGGTGCGGCTGGGCCCATGAGCCATGGCCGCTGAACCTGTGCGTCCGGAGCCTGTGCTCTGCAACGGGAGAGGCCACAACAGTGAGAGGCCCGCGTACAGTAAAAAAAAAAAAATGTATATACCAATATTATTTTTAAAAATTTCAAAGAACTTCAACTCTATTACAAGCATACCTTTAGAGATATTATAGGTTCAGTTCCAGACCACCACAATAAAGTGAATGTTGCAAAATAAAGTGAGTCACATGAATTTTTTGGTTTTGGTTTCCCAGGGCATTTGAAGTTATGTTTGCACTACATTGTAGTCTATTAAGTATGCAAGAGCATTATGTCTATGGCTGCTGACCGATCAGGGTCGTGCTTGCTGAAAGTTAGGGTGGCTGTACAAGTTTCTTAAAAAAAACAATGAAGTTTGCTGCACACAATTTCTCTGTAGCATGAAATGCTGCTTGATAGCATTTTACCCACAGTAGAACGTCTTTCAAAATTGGAGTCTGTCCTCTCAAACCCTGCCACTGCTTTATCAACTAAGTTTATGTAATAACAATCAAGTTCAAGTCTTATATGGGTGTGGTTCGTGGCGCCCCGAAACAAATACAATAGTAACATCAAAGATCACTGATGACAAACTGAAAGAGTGGCATGGACATATATACACTACCAAACGTAAAATAGACAGCTAGTGGGAAGCAGCTGCATAGCACAGGGAGATCAGCTTGGTGCTTTGTGACCACCTAGAGGGGTGGGATAGGGAGGGTGGGAGATGCAAGAGGGAAGAGATATGGGAACATATGTATATGTATAACTGATTCACTTTGTTAAAGAGCAGAAACTAACATACCATTGTAAAGCAATTATACTACAATAAAGATGTAAAAAAAGATCACTGATCACAGGTCACCATAACAGATATTATAATAATGAAAAGGTTTGAGATATTGGGAGAATTACCAAAATGTGACACAGAGACACGAAGTGAGCAAATGCCATTGGAAAAGTGGCATCGGAAGACTCGCTCGAAGCAGATGTGCCACAAACCTTCAATCTGTAAAAAACGCAGTGTCTGAGAAGTGCAATAAAATGAGGTATGACTGTATTCCACTTTACCCTCCAAATAATCCTTTGAGGTAGGCTGGGTCTGTATTATACTGGTTCTCCCCAGCTGTAGGTGTTAAGTTCCTCAATATACCCATTTAGGAGAACCTGTGGTTAAGGAACTTCAGAACTCATAGTAGAAGTTCTTCTTCCTTGCGACCAAGTTTGAGAGTGTAATAAAAAATATTTTGAACAAAGCAATCAAGATAGCATGTCAATATCAATGACATTTATCTTTTAAAATAACCATAGGTATGGCACAATTTCACTCAGAATCTGCTCCTTGGAACATTTTAATGCTTGCCTCAGCTAACACGAGAAACTTGAAATTAATTTTGTTTGTCACTAGCATCTGTTATGAAGCATGAAAACAAAATTGCTGATTTATGACTCAGAGCTTTTGATTTCTGGCTCCTCAGATCTCAGAGACTCTGAATGACTGGATTTTTGATATGGGCAAATTATTGGGGACGTGCTTCTCAAACTACCTTCCCATAACACAGTGTTACATGTCCTTCACTCTGCTCAGAAGGAATTCTGATCAGAGTGCTTGTAACAAAATGCTCTCATACCTCTCAGCAAAGGCTTTCCCTACAGAACCAGGGTGCGGTTCTAAGATCACAATTCACATGCTTTCAGTATTCTTTATCTTTCAGTATTATGTCACTCCCATCTCTACTTCCAATGTACCATCTTCTTCCTCTTTAGTTCCTTGTTCTGTTAGAAATGATGTGATATTTGCATATACCAGAACTGATATTGCCTGGGTCAACTAGATGTGCAGAAGTAAATCTGCTGCTACTGAATTTTCATGTTTGGTGAAATCATGCCTTGGAGGGGATGGCTGTGGATAATTCTGAACTTTTCCATATTTTGCAGATCAATTTGATTGCCCTTTTTCTCTGGAATAATAAATAAAAAGAAGAGAGGTTAGGTGACGTGCTTAAGGTCACACAAATAATCAGTGGTAGAGCTGACATCAGTTTCCTAATATATAGGCTGGACAAATGGCTTTTGGTTTTTCTATGTCAATGTGAGCCATTTATGTTTATTCCTATAATTTTAGACATCTGTGATTGCCCTGTGATTGTTTG
Organism: Mesoplodon bidens; assembly: GCF_964165515.1. Classification (NCBI taxonomy): domain Eukaryota; kingdom Metazoa; phylum Chordata; class Mammalia; order Artiodactyla; family Ziphiidae; genus Mesoplodon; species Mesoplodon bidens. Next base: position 170,587,022 of record NC_138160.1, on the reverse strand, counting down.
TTTGAAAATAAACTTTTGATTTTGGAATAATTTTAGGTTTACAGAAGAGTTGCAAAGATAGTACAGAGACTTCCTTTACCCGAGATTCTCCTAACGTTAAAAAACCAGGATACATTTGTCAAAATGAGAAATTAGTGTCCGTACACTACAATTAATTAAACTACAAACTTTATTTGGGTTTTACCTTGGCATTTTACAATTTCTCAAGTTACAAAGCATTTCAAATTAGAGAAAAAAACAGAGCTTGACCCCAGGGCCACAATACTTGATCACTGGCAGCAAGAGACTCAATGGGTTAAATATGTGTTGGTGGATTGTTTGTTTTCATATCCTTCTATTCCTATCTGAAACGATACTAAGTGACTTTCTCATGACACCCACACTCCTTCTATCTCTCCCACTATGGCAGAGCCCTGAGCTGGTGTGAGTGGGCAGGGGGCTAGCTCTTCAGGGCAGTAACTTTGGACTCTTGAGAAGAGCTAATCACAAGCTTCTTGCCTCATTTCAGACTCTGAAAGGTTCTCTGGCTATTTTAAGACTCAGTAAACTGCAAGCAAGCAAATTTCTGGACAGAGGCTTTGCATTGGCATGTGACAACATCACATACTCTTTTTCCTTTTCTGTAATATGCACAATTTACCTTCAGGATAGGGGCACACAGATCCACATACGGCTTTGTGAAGAATAATAGACCACAGTTGTTAATGTTTGTTTCCCACAGTAAAGAAAATTTTGTTAATATCGGGTGAGTGAATGGAGGTCTACAAGATTGTAAAGGAGAATATGACTGTGGTTTCCTATGGTGAGATCATAAACCCAGAGACAGAAGGAGAGAGAAAATAGACAAAAAAGAAATGGGAAGAAAGTAGGAAAATAGGTTTCACCATTTAAATACTCTTCTGCCTTAAATGGCAAAGGCCCATGGAGATAGGGGAGAAGCAGCACAGTGATAAATCAATCAGCCATGATCAGCTTGAAGGAGAATGGCAGAGTGATGTTCCCTGGCTGGACTGCTTGATGGAGCTTGGGGGCTGCACACGTCTCCAGGAAATTTACCCCTTCTGAAGACTTGGTCCCCGAGGCCCAATTCTCCCCTCTTCATTAAACCTCAGTCCTTGGTGAGAGATCCTGGATGTTTAGAAAAACCACTGGGCCTTGCTTTTTATGTTCTTGTCTGATTGAATTCTGATTGAGGCTGCTGAAGCAGACCCACTGACATTTCCTGGTGCCCGGGGGTGGTTGGCAACCATTTAAACATTTACTTAGGGTGTTGCAGGGGTTTTGTTACCTGATTAATAAAGCAAAATCAGCATTCTCTCTGAGGCACTTTGTTTGGCCTATTATTCTGATATAGAAAATTGAGATAAAAGCAAATTAACACATGTAGGTAGCTACACTCACTCTCCTTCCCACCTCCTAATCACTTCATTCTGTCCTTTTATGAAAGAGCCAAGGAGATAACACTCCATCTGGTAAACAGATAATTTATTTCTAATTTTCTCAACCTTTTTAGAGTTGTGCATGTGGGGATTTGATGATGTTTTACATCTCCAATATAATGGTTCCTGTCCCAGGTGCTTCATAACTATCTGGCTATAAATATTGCATCTAGGCACCTTTCCCTTTCTTTGGACCATTAGAAAGACAAAATGGCTTTGTTATCAAGTAGAGTTGGGGGGTACTGTTGAGTACAGCATCATGTAGAGTAAACTCTGATGGTGGCAGGATGCACGTATGGGTTTTGGAGTCTGAAACACCACAGGGTATATACTGAGAAGAGAGAGAAGATGCACGTTTGAGTTAAACCTATTTTTCCCTTCTGCTGTGTCCCTGTGGCACTGAGACTTGTCCTACATAAAGCTGGAAGAGCTGTCTGAACAGGGGAAAATCCATCCTAACTATGATTTGATTTATCTGCACGAGGCCACAAAACCAGGGTTCTCATGGACTAAAGACCCTTTAGAGACTGAGATTCAGGCAGTGCACACTGGCACTAGGATAGCAAGCAGACAGATGATACACACCAGAGAGCTGGGCAACAGACTCGTGTACATATGGGGACTCAATAAGTGACAGAGGTAGCCTTACAAATCAGTGTGGGTGGACGGACTGCTCAATCAATAGTGTTGAGATCACTGTTAACTCATACAGAAGCAACCAATTTCTACTTAACACTGCACGTACAAAAAACAATCGCAGGTGCAGTCAAGACTCCCCTCCTGGGGAGAGGAATTTAAAACAAAATATAGGAGAAAATCCCTATGACCTTGAGGTTGAGAGGGAACTCTTAAGGCACAGACATCAATAATTAAAGTTTGATAAATTTGACTATATTAAAATTTCTATGCCCTAAAGAATGTGGAAAGACAAGTCACAGATTGGGAAGATATTTTTGTAACATTATTATAGATACAAATTCAAAAAGGAAAAGGTAAACAACCCTGAAGAAAAATGAGAGATGATAAGAACAAGTTGTTCACAGAAGAGAGCACCCAAACGGCTCCAAATCACATGAAATTATACCCAGCTTCACTACTGATCAGGGCAATACAAATTTAAACAACAACAAAATGATACCTTGCTACAACATCAGATGGGCAAAAAATAAGAAGCCGAATTACATTGGGATTTGGGGAAGATGAGCTGTAATGGACACTTTCTTAGAGAGATTGTTATGACCACTTGGGAAAGCAAATTAGCTTTATCAAGCCAGGTGGAAAGTGCACATGGCTCTGGACTGAGCATTTCCACTTCTAGGTAGATACCCAGGAGAAACTCACACACATGTACAGAAGGAAACATTCAGAAATGTTCAATGCACCATCATTTAGTAAAAGTTAAAAACTGGAAACAACTTAAAAATCCATCAAACATAGAATAAAGAAATAAATTATAGCATGTTTATAAAATGGAATATCGTATGGCAGTTAAAATTGAACTATATCACCATCAATAAGCTGCAAAATAATAGTTAATAAGTCTCTACAGGTTTACTTATCATGTTGCTGTAGGTACAACTGTAAGCACTTTGCATGTGAATATTAACTCATTTAATTCCCTTGCCAATCCTGTGATAAGGGTACTATTATCATTCCCATTTTATAGATGAGTAAACTAAGATACAGAGACGTTTAAGCAGTTACCCAAGGTCTCATAGCTGTCAGTGCCGGAGGTGGGCTGTGAGCCAGCCTGTCTAATTCCAGAATGGGTGCTTTAAACCCTATACCTGTCTTGTAAAATAAATAGAATGCTGAGCAATGAAAATATAATGTTGAACAAAAATTCAGTTTGGAAGATGATACATACAGTATGATTCTCTGATTAGTATGATTAGGCTTAGCTTCAACTGCATTTAACCACAGTAACAAAACGTGCCTTAACCAGGGTATTTAGTCATGACACAAAACAAATCTAGAGGTAGGTCTCCAAGGCTGGCTGATACACAAGCTCCAGGGTAATGAGGGACGCAGGCCTTTCTGCTCCACCACGTTTAGCACTGGCGTCCAACCTCCAGGTGTGTTATAAACCAAAGAGCTACTGGAGCTTCATCCACCTCACTCAGATTCCAGGTAGGAAGGAGGAAAAGGGGAGGAAGAGCAAGGGTGCACCTGGCAGCTGAGTCTCTTCAAAGGGTCATTCCAGAAACACTGGCCAATGACCTTCACCTTCATCTCACTGGCTGCCTCTCTAGCAGCAAGTGAAGGTGGGAAATGTAGGCCTTTAGCTGGATGCATTGTTGCCCAGAACAAACTACTTGTTCTTCAAAGAAGAAAAGTAAATATTGAAGTACGTCAACTAATAAATAAATACTGAGTAGGCAACAAAGAGTTTCTATCGGAAGTGCCATTTATATAGGGTTTAAAAGAATGTGATATACTGTTTATAGATATATACATACTTATTATGATATAAAAACATGCATGGGAATAATTAATACCAAATTTAGGACAATAGTTATGTTTGGAGAAGGAAGGAAGTGGGAGGATACACAATAAACTTCAACTGTATGTCAACTTCAAAAAAAAATCTGAAGCAAAAATGACGGTTAAATTGCAATAATTTGGGTGGAGGGTAAGGCTGGGTGTGCCTTTTGGGAAGGTATGTATGTTTTCAATGCTCTCCTTCTTCTTCTGTGTGATTCATTCACTCCTTCTCATTTTCCTCTCTTTTTCTAGAGAAGGGGAGAGATCCCCCAGAGCCATGTCCCCGGTCGAAAGCTCAAGCCCTCACCGAACTTATGGCAGTTTGTTCCAAACTGCAGCATTTTTGGAGTGCTCCTGCTTCAACAGGAAAAAATTGGTTGAGGGCTTATCAAATGTCAAACACTAAGCTATTGCCTTGGCAAGCATTAACTTATTTAATCCACAAGAGCCCTGGCAGCTAAGAACTACTGTTATTTCCATGTGACAGAGGAGGAAATAGGGCTCAGAGAGTTTGCATATCTTTCCAAAGATCCCATAGTCCACAGGGGCAGAGTCCAGATTGGAAGCCACACCTGTCTGGCCTCTGGATCTGGGCTTGTAACCAGCTCTTCTGATGTCCAATCACTCCCCTGCCCCATCTCCTGCTAGAACTTCTAAGAAGGGTTCTCTGGGATGTAGCCAAAGCAAGATGCCAAGGATAAGATGGATGCTAGGATCGGGATGGAAAAACAGTCTGGGTTTTCCTATGGTTGATAGGGGTCTCAGTTTGGAAAGGCCACGGAGGGCCAGGCTGAGATGAAGGAGAAAGCTAAGTGCTCAGAGCGGGGACTTGGTCTAGAAGCCAAAGAAAGAAGGGGACTTCTCAAGAGGCTTTCATCAGTCACAGTGTTGCTGCCACAGGGTACGAATCAGCCAGGCACTCAGGGTGGAACCCTGGCCAGGAAGAGTGTACCTACACTGACGTCCCCACTGTCATTTCTCCCTGAGTTTTAAGCAGGGCACAGTACCAATGACTTGTGCTCTCACTGCCTGTTCCCTCTGCTTCCCCTCTAGAGAGCTCCTTGAGGAGACTGTCTGGTGCAAGATCTGAGATGGTGCCGGCATACGGTAGGAACATAAATGTTTGCTGAATAAACAAATGAACAAACAAACAAACAAGTAAACTCAAGAGGACTGAGGTTTGCTGGTGTCCTCTGAGTTGGGGCTGAACACTCAGCACAATAAACACAAATTTAGTTTAAGTTCCTTGAAGGCAAGGCATTATTCGTGTTTGCACACTTTGCCCCAGCATCATGCCCACAGCTGAGCAGAATTGAGATGAATTACAAAATAAAAACAGGGATTTATAACAATGCACTGGAATCGTATGGCGTATTCCAGAGATCCACAGGTAAAGAGCCAGGGGGTTGTTTGAAAATGATCCCAAACCTCTAATAAAAACATCAGGAATCTCATCATCAAAAACAAAAAAATTATGGCCACAATTTATTTGGTCTATCTTATGTGTCAGGTGTTGTTAAGTATATTATCTCTAAAACTTACCATCACCTTGCAAGGTAGGTATTATCCTTACCATTTCACAATGAAGAGGCCCAGTCCTAGAAGGTTAAGTGGCCTCTTGAAGATCAAACATATCACATAGGAGCCCAGTTAGGATCCCAGTTGGGATTTAAATGCGGTTCTCTTGGGCTCCAAAGTCTATACTTCTACTACTGTGGTGGCCAGACTTTTCCCCTTTCACCGACTGAGTTGCAACATCAAAAAATGGCAGTAAAGAAGTTACATTTCTCCTTAAGGAAAGATTCTGGCATGTTCCCATAACTCCTCCCAAGGCACAGGTGATCTTATGGCTACTCTGAATATACTTAAGCTGCAGCTCCTAATCTAATTGTTTTCTGCTGGCAAATCTAGTTGACAATGTAAATCCTTATTTCCCATAGGAGTGATGCTGTGAATTGGTATTACCCTATGGAAACTTGGTATACCCTAAAAATACCAACATTAATCTTGAACATAAACGAAGGAAAAAGCAACCCCCAAATGCATGTTTTTGCAAACATTTATTAAGAAGCAAAAATCAAATAGGGAATGTAAAGGCTACATTGTATTTTCTTCTTTCTGTTCTTAAAGAGACTTTATAAAAATCTGAGAGCAAAGAAGTCTGAAATGCAAGCGCTGGCTTCCTTTTTTGGCAAATATCCCTCTAACAAGCTTCCTAAGCACTCTTTTTTGCTCCAGGGTCCTTTGAACTGAATTCAAATGAAAATCAACTCAAACTTTTCTTATGAGTCAATATGCCTGAAAACCTCTGCAATCAGGCTTTGACCAGGAAATCTTGATCCTTGTTTTTTGATGTAAAATACTCTGCAATGACTACCCTCTTCAAGAGTTTCAGCTCAGTTCTCTTGAAAATTCTTCTTTTGCTTCTTTGATGCATTTATATTTCCCCCCTGAGTTTATAGCCTTGAAATCTCAAACTATCCTTAAACTCATGCTAGAAACTCATCTTTGATATCTCATCACATGTGCTGTTAGCTTTTCAGAGAGATACTGTCTTGGTAAAAATTGTTGCTTTGGTGGAAAAGTATATGATTTGCATGTCTGCACATAAAACCATGCGATCAAAAATTATTCCACCTCATGACTTAGCCCATTGCTTTTTCTTTTTTTTCCCCCATATTCTTTTCCACTATGGTTTACTACAGGATACTGAATACACTTCCTTGTGCTACACAGTAGGACCTTGTTATTTATCTATTTTATATATAATAGTTTGTATCTGCTAATTCCAAACTCTTAATTTATCCCTCCCCCGCCTCCTTTCTTCTTGGGTAACTGTAACTTTGTTTTCTCTGTCTGTGAGTCTGTTTGTTTTGTAAATAAGTTCATTTGTGTCATGTTTTAGATTCCACATATAAGTGATATCAGATGGTATTTGTCTTTCTCTTTCTGACTTACTTCACTTAGTATGATAATCTCTAGGTCGATCCACGTTGCTGCAAATGACATTAATTCATTCTTTTTTATGGCTGAGTAGTATTCCACTGTGTATATATACTACATCTTCTTTATCCATTCATCTGTTGATATGGACACTTAGGTTGTTCCCATGTCTTGGCTACTGAAAATAGTGCTGCTCTGAACACTGGGTTGCATATATCTTTTTGAATTAGAGTTTTCTCATGCCCGGGAGTGGGATTGCCAGATCATATGGTAAATCTGTTTTTAGTTTTTTAAGGAACCTCCATACTGTTTACCATAGTGGCTGCACCAATTTACATTCTCCCCAACAGTGTAGAAGGGTTCCCTTCTCTCCACACCCTCTCCAGAATTTGTTATTTGTAGACTTTTTAATGATGGTCATTCTGACCCATGTGAGGTGAAACCTCATTGTAGTTTTGATTTGCATTTCTCTATTAGTGATGTTGAGCATCTTTTCATGTGCCTATTGGCATCTATCTGTATGTTTTCTTTGGAGAAATGTCTACTTAGGTTTTCTGCCCTTTTTTTTTTTTTTTTTTTTTTTGCGTTATGCAGGCCTCTCACTGTTGTGGCCTCTCCCGTTGCGGAGCACAGGCTCCAGATGCGCAGGTTCAGCAGACATGGCTCACGGGCCCAGCTGCTCCTCGGCATGTGGGATCTTCCCAGACCAGGGCATGAACCCGTGTCCACTGCATCGGCAGGCAGACTCTCAACCACTGTGCCACCAGGGAAGCCCTCTGCCCATGTTTTGATTGGGTTTTTTTTGCTGTTGTTGTTGAGTTGTATGAGCTGTTTTTATATTTAGGAAAGTAAGCCCTTGTTGGTTTTATTACTTGCGAATATTTTCTCCTATTCCATAGGTTGTCTTTTCATTTTGTTTATGGTTTCCTTTGCTGTGCAAAAGCTTGTAAGTTTGATTAGGTCCCATTTGTTTATTTTTGCTTTTATTTCTTTTGCCTTGGGAGGCTGACCTAAGAAAACATTGGTATGATTTATGTCAGAGAATGTTTTGCATATGTTCTCTTCTAGGAATTTTATGATGCCATGCCTTATATTTAAGTCTTTAAGCCGTTTTAAGTTTATTTTTGTGTATGGTATAAGGGAGTGTTCTAACTTCATTGATTTACATGTGGCTGTTCAGCTTTCTCAACACCACTTGCTGAAGAGACTGTCTTTTCTCCATTGTATATTCTTGCCTCCTTCAAAGATTAATTGACCATAGGTGTGTGGGTTCATTGCTTTTTCTAATTATTGTTCTGCCAATTCACTCAGCTGATAATTGGCATGAGTGACTACATTGGTATAGTAAGTAGGCCAGTTTTAACACAAGTTGTGGGTGCTAAGGACTAAGAGTGTGTGTGTGTGTGACTTGTGATAAGAACAGTATGAATGTGGAAAGTTGCCAGTTGGGCCTTCTAAGTTGGGGACAGCGCACACACAGTGATCTCTTTGAATTACAGGATAAGATGCATCAGAACACCTAGGGATCCATGGACAATGGTGCTCGCTCCTTATGGAACACGTAGTGGTGGAAAACTTTCCCCTTCTTCCTTTTTAGGTTCTTTGGCTGGTCTAATAATTAAATTGACACATGACAGATTAACAGGAGAAAAACAAGTTTTGTACATATGAGAGGCCTGTAAAGATGAGACTCCCCAGCAGTCAGGTGATTGAGGCTTACATACCATCCTGAGCTAAGGAGAAGGGGTAAGGGATCTGGGGCTTTAGAAGGGAGGAAGACAATTCACAGGAAGATGAGACGAGCAAATGTTTGGTTAACAATGTTTGCCCTGCCATCCAAATGAGTCTTTCTGATATAAAAATTTATCTCTGGTAATAGTTCTTCTCTTCCTGGTACAGGCCCTCTATCTAAAATTCTTTTAGGCGGTTAACGGGGAGGTAAAAAAGCTCTTTCTGAGTTTGCTGGGCCCAAATTGTCTTCAGCTCAAAATAATCCACGTGCCAAAGTGGCACATTCTGGAGATGATGTATTCTGCTCCCCACCAAATGTTAACACTTCCTGAGCAATGAGCTTTCATAGGTAATTATGGTGATATTGACCTAATTCATAATACTGATTGAATATTGAAATGAGGTTTTAAGATATAAAGTGGGTTCTGCTAGATCTTCAACACAGTCATCCCTGGGCTAAAGCTCACACTTTTGCCTCTTCTTGGCCCAAGTCCATTGCCATGAGTATGATAGCATGAAGGAAGGAACATGGAATGGGGAGTTCCGAACAGGCTGCTACAGTGCAAATCAAGATTTCCAATGAAGCTTCTGGAGCTTAAGCTTAAGAAGCTCAAGCTGTGTTTTATTTTTTATTTTATTTTATTTTTTTTGCGGTACGCAGGGCCCTCACTGTTGTGGCCTCTCCCGTTGCGGAGCACAGGCTCCGGACGTGCAGGCTCAGTGGCCATGGCTCATGGGCCCAGCCACTCCGTGGCATGTGGGATCCTCCCGGACCGGGGCATGAACCCGCATCCCCTGCATCGGCAGGTGGACTCCCAACCACTGCGCCACCAGGGAAGCCCTCAAGGTGTGTTTTGATCAGCTATAATGAGTCATGTTCAAGCTGATGGATGGGTTCATAGGACAGTCTTGCAGAGAAAACACACAGAAACTCTAAGAGACCAGATAGATGGCTACAGAGCTTCCTGATGACTTGACCTCTGGTTCTAATCTCTGTGAGGGTAGCTGCTTTCTTGCCCTTGGAGTCTATGAGATGCTCTGATTTCTTTCAATATACCCTCCTTTATAAAACAAAACTGAAAAACAACTCCACATCCATGCTTTCTCCTTGACCTATCATGACATCATGTATACAATTTGATCCAGACTACCTGAGTTAAAACCCCAGCTCTGCCACTCCCTAGCTCTAAGTCCTACTTATCCTTTTAGTATCTCAGTGACCTTATTTGTGTGGAGATAGTAATAATATCTACCTTCTAGGGTTGTAGGGATTACATGAGAAAAAGTTTCTAAAACATTCGAGCAATGACTGCCCATACTAAATGTTTCTTTTTTAAGTGGTTGCTAACTTATATATATAAATATATACATTTATATTTCATATGTAAATATATATACACAAAGACAGTTTGTGGATACTTATAAGTCCATTGACCTGAGTTAGAAATATTTCCTGATTTGGATTAAAATTTGTGTTTATAATCAGAATGGGTTATTTACTTGAAGATTATATTCCATGGAATATCATCTATACAAAGACTAAATTCCTTAGACCAACAACAGAAAGACTAAATAATAGAATTTAGGTTACTTCCTCTCCTCTCAGCTAAAATCAGAGGAAATAATTTTTGAGGCTTCACTCATTTTCTCACTCATTCATTCATTCAGTACCCCAGTTGCTCTATATTATCCTTCCCAGTGGGTTGTCTTAGCACCATGTCAGTTGATCACGGGCACCCTCACTGAATTTGACTGCTATTTCAGCTGCTCCCAAGAATATGAAATATTCATTACAGACCAAATAGCCTTTCTGCGGACAGCAAACATGTCAAAACACAGAGAAAAAGACTCAGGGATTAAAAAAAAGAAGGCAAGAAGAACAGGACTTGCCATGCCAAATGGACCAAATCTTATTTACAAATGACCTCTAACCTCTGAGATCAGCTCAAATAAAGAAACATCTGTCATCTTTGGTAACATCCAAAACTCTTTACCCTAACAGGGACCTCCAAAGACCAGATTCCATTTCAATCTAATTGGCTCCTTGCCCTTTTCCTGCCTTCCTCAGCCATGCACAGAGAGCTAAACCATCTTGGGACAGGCAGCCAGCCCAGAGATGTGCGACATCTTGACAGCAGAAACGGGGCAGAGGCAGGGCAACAGCTCTGCTAATTAAAGAACTGGATGCATTGATTTCAGCTTCAGAAGGAGCAGCGTAGATTGTGGTGCCTGGAATCTCGGAGCTCCTGTAGATGGCAGCACTTAGGTAGAACTTTTCTCTTCATCAAGGCATAGTACAGAGACTTCTCTGAGTGAATTATTTAGCCTAAGCGTGATCCACCTTTTAAAAAGGCCCTCCTTAGTGCCATTTTCTAAGCTGCAAACGGACAAGTGTGAGTGTATGAAACAGACAGTTGTCAAGCAGAGATATCACGGGAAATGCAGGCTGAGTGTTATAGCCTTTCGTGCTTCTACACCTAAGTATTTACCAAGCATATATTAAAGTTGAAATAGTGTTGTAGAAGCTGACGATATGGCATGAGCTTGGCCGATGAGATCTTTCCCCTCATGAGGCTTCTATTTCGGTGGAGGGGATAGATGACAAAGAAAAGTAAACAAGATCATAGCTGACTGTGCTTAGTTCTCTGAAGGAAGTAAGCATGGAAAGGAGGATAATCCTGAGATGAGTAGCTAACACTTGATTTTTACATACCAGGAATAATTCTAAGCCATTTGCTTGTAACAACTCATTTACTTTTCACATTTTAATTAATTGACCCATTTGGCAGATGAGAAAAAGGAGGCAGAGAGAGGTTAATCATAACTTGTTCCCAAATTACAACTCCATCCTTCCAGTTGTTGGCCAAATACTTTTGTGTCATTCTTATTTCTCTCGATCTTTCTGTCTCTCTCTATTGTACCCCATTAACCAATCATATATAATCAATCAGGAAACCTCTACCTCAATATACAATTGACCTTTGAAACAAAGCGGGAGTTAGGGGCACTGTCCCTTCAGGCAGTCAAATAACCAGCCCCCGGGGTGCGTAATTCCTCTGTAATTGTGTTTCTGTATCCATACATCCAACCAGCTGTGGATGCTTTAGTACTTACTATTGAAAAAACTCCACGTATAAGTGGACCCACACAGTTCAAACCTGAGTCATTCAAGGGTCAGCTGTATTTACAGAGTCTGACCACTTCTCTCTACCTCCTCTGATATACGCTGGTCTGAGCCATCGTCACCTCTTAACCGGCTTGCTGCAATAAACTCCTAACTGGTTGCACTTCTACCCTGGCTCCTTGGAGCCTGTTCTTAACAGAGTAGCTATAGTCCTTCTGAAAAAATAGAAATCAAGTGATTTCACAACCCCTCTCAAAACTCTCCAATGGCTTCCCATACGCTCAGAGTAAAAAACATAACTAAATTCCTTTGTGTTTGTATTCTTTAGTTATCTGCAGTCACCACAGAAGGCCCTGTGTATTCTGGCCCCTCCTCTCACCTCTGACCACCTTTCTAAGCCCCCTCCCCTCCTGGCTCACTTTGCTCCAACTATGATGGCCTCATACTTATCTTTAGGGCACTCCTGCCATATGACACCTCAAAGCCCAAGAATCTGTCTTGATGCTCCCTGGGATCCCTTGATCACCTCCTGTGGTTTTTGCTCAAATGTCATCTTTTCACTGGGGACTTCCTTGACCAATTTAATACTTAAAACCACAAGCCCTGTAGGCCCCAGCACTCTTTATCATTTTTCCTTACATTTTTTTCTCCAAACCATTTATCATCATTTGATAGAACATGTTTTTACTATTTTTTGTTTGCTTATTGTTTGCTCCCCACTACCAAAATGTAAACTACTGAAGGCCATGAAATTCTGTCCGTTTCATTTTTTTAGATTGCCTAGAAGAGTTCTTTGTGTGTAGGAGGCACTTAGTAAATATCTGTTGAGTTAATGAATTAAGGAAAAGGACCTATTCCTCTGACTTGATAATTTAAAAAAAAATCAAGATTGAAAAATTAGTTGACTTTGACGCTAAATAAGAGAGGTCAGGCATAAAAATAGCCTGAATGTGTAGAAAGCAAAATGTTTGCTTTCATGCACTGCAGTTTAGTCTTCACGGATTACCCTAGATTATTCACTCACTCTCTGTGCTCACTAAGAACATCTGGGAACTGAGAGAAGTGACTTTCTCTCTCTAGACCTAGCAGGTAAAATAAGGGCAATGCACCAGTGTTTATCGTATGCAGCTCTAATTGCTGGGGCTACGTCACAGGCTCATCATGGGATTCTCAGGCAGCAAATGTGCAGGTGCCTTATCACTGATTATCCCCAATGCCACGTTCATGGGAAGAGATGCAGGGAAGAAAAGACTCAGATCTTCAACAGTCAGAAAACTGAGACCCTAAAGCAGGACTTTTTCTTATTCATGATTGTAGCTCTGTAAGAGAAGGTATTTTGGGGGAAAGTGTACGTGGAAGGCTGATCTCAATCACAGAATAGGGGTCTGGGGGAAGGTTTGCCTTTTCCCAAACCACAGAACAATTCCAGGCAGCATCAGGAGAGCTGCTGAGAACCGCACAAGCCTAACTCAGGATGACGCAAGTTCCGGTCTCGATAAGACCTTGCTTCATAACATGGTCAGTGTTCTTCTTGGGTGCTTTAGACTCTCTGTCTGTACAGTGGGTAGACTGTGCTAATGCTAGTGAGGAGGGCAGGGAAGTTTTCTGGCATGTGAGCCCAACCTTCCCTGTGAGCCCAGAAGAGAAGCCCAGGCAGGACTATTGTGTAACCAAAGGTGAAACAGGCCCAGACACCTGTAGCAGCCCAGGTATTTTTAGAAAACATATTTTCGTCTTCAATTTACACCAGATCTGGAGTGGAGCTAAGTCATTACAACGTGTTAGGTCCTATTTATTCCAGCCCTGGACAGCTAGCTTTGTTCAGTAGACACTGGTAGGGCCTGTCTATGGGGACAGTGTATGCCAAGGCTGCTGCAGGAATCTGCGTCCCTTGAATTTGGCATTTCCTTAGTCACAGCACAGTGAAGTGACATCCTCCTATCCTGAGAGAAGATGCAAGGTTGGAAAAGAAGAGAGCATAAGTGAGGAGAGAGGGAGGGAAGCAGGGAGGCAGGGAGGAAGGGAGTGGGGCTGGGGAGAGGGAGAGAGAAAGAGAGGTGAAAAAAGAATTGAATAATAGGAAAAGGCTATTCAATTTACTGGGTATCTACTACACATCAGCATTATATTAAGTGCATTAAAAACATCAACTCTAATCCTTACAAACACTGCAAGGGCTAGGCATTCGTATCTCCATTTTCCAAAGGAGAAAACTGGGGCTTAGAGATGTGAGTGACTGGTGAGGTTATACAGGGATAATGGTCAATCCTGCACAGCCCTGTCTGGCTCCAAGTTCATGCATTTCCCAGCATGCTGAAGTGGGGGTAATAAGGGTCAGGAAGGGTGTCTATGCCGGACTCTGCATAGTGAAGAATTTAACCTTGCCCCAAAGAGGTCTGCTGTTTGTCCTCGGCTTCTGGGAAATAATCTCTAAGGCCTAGGAATGTCATGTGTGAGTGTTTTTGTTTGCTTGGGGATGCTGGGTCATGTCAGATAAACTAACAACATGACTTAGGGTGGATGCTTTGGGTCATGTAGTGTCAATTCAATGTCCAGAGGGGCTGAGATCAGGCATGTGGGCAGACAGCTGTATCTATAGGATGGAGCCCCAATAAAAGCTCTGGAGGTCAAGGCTTGGGGGAGCTTCTCTGGTTGAGAATACTCTGTGCATGTTGTCACACATGGATGTTGGGAAAGTAACACTGTCCACAACTCCATGGGAAGAGGACAATGGAAACTCTGCATTTGAAACTTTCCTGGAATTGGCCCCATGATTCCTTGACTTATTTTCATCCATATCCTTTCCCTTCTGTAAACTATGGCCTTGAGTATAACAGCTTTCGGTGAGTTCTGAGTCTTGCTAGTGAATGATCAACATTGAAGGTGGTCTTGGGAAACCACAAACTTGCAATTGGTGTGAAAGGTGAGGGTGGGCTTATGGACTGTGCTCCCTCTAACTTTGTGGACTCACTCTGCCCTTGCTGGCAGCTTTCTTCTTCTGGACTGCGTTTCTCTCTTCTCTCCTTGTCTGAGTAGCAAATCCTGGAATGAGCCACTATAACACTGGGTTGGGCCAGCAAGGGACTGGCGACATGAGATCAGGTGTCAAGTCCAGGAAAGTGACAATCAAGCAAAACCTGGGAATGGCAGGTAGGAGCTGATGAAGGGCTGGTCTGGACACAGCAGTCACAGATGGCCCCTGATCCTAGCCTAACTCCGCCTCTTGTTTGTTTAATGCCTCTGGGGGCTGGAGGTTAAATCTCTCTGGGCCTCAGTTTTTTCATCTGTAATATGAAGATACTGAAATAATTATTATTAGGTCCCTTAAGGCTTCAGATTTTCTGGGATTCTATGGTCTGACAGCATGGAAATAGTAACAACCCCTTGGAGGCTTAGAAGAAGATGTTTTTTTGTCCATTTCTAGATATTCTTGCAGGGCTGGGCAGCTGGGGTGCTTAGAACACAGTGCTAATACTTATTGTGATCACAGATCGATGTCCACAGAGGGCAAGTTAGAGCACCATTCTTCCTGTCTTCCTGCCCTCCTTCCCTCCCTCCCTTCCAACAGCTCTAGTGTTCCACCCATACACTTCAGCCACTGTACTAGCCAACAGGGACTACAAAGACCATCATGACACAGTCCTGCCTTAAAGGGAGCTTTAATAAGGTGGGGTGTTGGGTGACGTGAACAACTTCATAGAACATCTAAGTAAAATAACGGTTAACTAGGAGTAGAGAGACATGCAAAATTTGAAGGAGTGAACAATTGTTCAAAAGGTAACAATAGTAGTGGCTGCAATAATGGCCTAGAAGGAGGTATTACTGAACTTGAAATAAGAATTTCAATGGATAGAGGTTGATCAAAGTGTCTTTCCAAGAGATGAAAGTGGCAAGAATGAAGGCACAGAGTTTTAAGTATAGAGTGTGTCACAGGCCTGTAGCCCGTGAACCTGGGTGATGAAGTGTAGCAGGGTAAGCAGCAGAACAGGAGATGGGGGGAGAGGGAGGGGGGAAGGGAGAGGGAGAGGGAGGGAGAGGGGGAGAGAGAGAGAGAGAGGGAGGGAGAGAGAGAGAGAGAGAGGGAGGGAGGGAGGGAGGGAGGGAGAGAGGGAGGGAGGGGGAAGGGAGAGAGAGAGAGGGAGGGAGGGAGGGAGGGATGAGGTTGGAAAGACAGAGATCGGAGAACGAATGCCCTTGTCTGTCAAGTCAAAGCATTTTTATCTTGGTAGCAAGGAAGAGTCTGCTGAAGAAAGAAGGATAAGACCATCCTTTGAAACTATGTTTATCCTTGTTTCTACTGTGCTTTCTTGAATCAGTGGTGATGTGACGATAGTAGTGGGGACAATAATAATATAAAAAAAATCACAGTGCACACCTGTAGATATTTTACATTTTTCAAACCACCATCACTTAAACACAGTTTTTAAGAAGCACAATTTTAAGCCCTCACGCTGCTAGGCCCAATGCACAGAGTTTCTATAAATCATTTCATGCTGACAAAACCCATGATGGGTATACCCATCTGTTTTAGAGACACAGAGCATGCAGGTCCAAGAAGGTGAGTTTGCACAGGGCCCCAAAGCTGGCAAACAGAAGGGCTAGCATTGACTTTGCCTCTCAGACTCAAGTCTGTTCTCCTGACTCCTGTGCTGCCCCACTATCTCATTTCATTCTTACCCTGCCTGGGGAAATACTACTGTTCCCATTTTATAGATGAGGAACCTGAGGCGAATAAAGATTAAGTCATAAGCCCAAGACCACACAACAGGAATGAAAATTATTTCTTTGGCTTCGTAATGCATTTCCTTCCCGCCTGACAGGAGCTGTAATGACGCATGCTACATACAGCGTGCACAGCTGTTGCATATGCTTAAGTCTGAATGAGCTGCTGGGATAAATCAATATTTTTTCATTACTGAATTGGATGACTGAGCCCACATGGAATCTTTCTTCTGCATGTGTATGTTGCCCATAGTGGCTCCTCTGAATTTGCATTCTATTCTCCCTTATGTGTTCTAGACACTTCCCAGGTTATTTCTCCAATTATCCTTCCTCTTGTGAAAACTTTACCCCTCTAACCTCCAGCACCATGCTTCTACTATATGACCCATCCCCTGGTCAATTGGTTGGGCCAGTTGGTTGGATTTGAGGGCATTCTCAAAATCAGCCAGGCCAATCAAATTCAGGGAGAGGACTGGGGTTGGCTGTGTGAACACAGCCTGAAGGGGGCTGGTACACCACAGCTAGCTGGGAAGGAGTCCAGGAAAAAGTCTGGAACTGCCTAAGAGGCAAGAGACCACTGTTTTGGGGTGCGCAAGGACAGGGGATTCAGAGCACCACCTAAATGAGCTCCAGAGACATGCACGAGCTGTGGCTATCAGCACAGATCCCAGAGACGGGCATGAAATGCTAAGGCTGCTGCTGCAGCCACCAAGAAGCCTGTGTGCAAGCACAGGTCACTATCCACACCTCCCCTCCCACAGCCTGTGCACTCCGCCACTGCCAGGGTCACATGATCTAGGGACAACTTCCCAGGGAGAACACACGATGTGCCTCACGCTGTTGCAACGTCAGGCTGGCCTCTGCCGCTGCAGGCTCCACCTGCATTCTGTACCCCTGCCTCCCCCCGGCCTGAGTAAGCCCAAGCCCCCTAATCAGCTGCTCCTTTAACCCCGTCCTGTCTGAGCCAAGAACAGACGACCTCAGGTGACCTACATGCAGAGGCGGGACCAAATCCAAAGCTGAACCCCAGGAGCTGTGTGAACAAAGAAGAGAAAGGGAAATCTCTCCCAACAGCCTCAGGAGCAGTGGATTAAGTCTCCACAATCAACTTGATGTACCCTGTATCTCTGGAATACATGAAAAGGCAACGAATCATCCCAAAACTGAGGCGGTGGACTTTGGGAGCAACTGTAGACTTGGGGTTTGCTTTCTGCATCTAATTTGTTTCTCATCTTATGTTTCTCTTAGTTTAGTATTTAGAGTTTATTGTCATTGGTAGATTTGCTTGTGCTTTTCCTTTTCTTTTTTTAAATATATATATATATATTTTTCCCTTTTTCTCTTTTTGTGAGTGTGTATGTGTATGCTTCTTTGTGTGATTTTGTCTGTAGAGCTTTGCTTTTACCATTTTTCCTAGGGTTCTGTCTGCCCATTTTTCTCATTTTTTTAGTATAGTTTTAGCACTTGTGATCATCGGTGGATTTGTTTTTTGGTTTGGTTGCTCAGTTCTTTCCTTCTTTCTTTTCTTATCTTTTCCATTACTTTAAATTGTTTTTAAATTTTTAATAATTCATTTTTTATTTTAATAAATGTATATTCTTTTTTTCTTTCTTTTTTCCTCGCTTTTCTTTTGAGCCGTGTGGCTGACAGGGTCTTGGTGCTCTGGCCGGGTGTCAGGCATGTGCCTCTGAGGTGGGAGAGCCGAGTTCAGGACACTGGTCCATCAGAGATGTTCCGGCTGCACATAATATCAAAGTGTGAAAGCTCTCCCAGAGATCTCCATCTCAACGCTAAGACCCAGATCCACTCAACGACCAGCAAGCTACAGTGCTGGACACACTATGCCAAACAACTTGCAAGAAAAGAACACAACCCCACTCATTAGTAGAGAGGCTGCCTAAAATCATAATAAAGTCACAGATACACCAAAATACGCCACCAGACGTGGTCCTGCCTACCAGAAAGACAAGATCCAGCCTCATCCACCAGAACACAGGCAGCTCCACCAGGAATCCTACACAACCCACTGAAACAACCTTACCCACTGGGGGCAGACACCAAAAACAACGGGAACTATGAACCTGCAGCCTGTGAAAAGGAGACCCCAAACACAGTAAGTTAAGCAAAATGAGAAGACAGAGAAACACACAGCAGATGAAGGAACAGGGTAAAAACCCACCAGACCAAACAAATGAAGGGGAAATAGGGCAGTTTACCTGGCAAAGAATTCAGAATAACGATAGTAAAGATGATCCAAAATCTTGGAAACAGAATGGAGAAAATACAAGAAATGTTTAACAAGGACCTAGAAGAACTAAAACAAACAATACACTACTAAATAACAAAGAGATCACTGAAGAAATCAAAGAGGAAATCAAAAAATACTTAGAAACAAATGACAATGAAAACATGATGACCCAAAACCTATGGGATGCAGCAAAAGCAGTTCTAAGAAGGAAGTTTATAGTAATAAAACCTCAAAAACATCTCAAATAAACAACCTAACCTGACATCTAAAGAAATTAGAGAATGAAGAACAAAACCCCCCTAAAGTTAGCAGAAGGAAAGAAATCATAAAGATCAGATCCGAAATAAATGAAAAAGAAATTAAAGAAATGATAGCAAAGATCAATAAAACCAAAAGCTGGTTCTTTGAGGAGATAAACAAAATTGATAAATCATTATTAGCCAGACTCATCAAGAAAAAAAAAGGAAGAAGACTCAAATCAGTAGCATTAGAAATGAAAAAGGAAAAGTAACAACTGAAACTTCAGAAACACAAAGGATCATGAGAGATTACTACAAGCAACTATATGCCAATAAAATGGACAACCTGGAAGAAACAGACAAATTCTTAGAAAAGCACAACCATCTGGAACTGAATCAGGAAGAAACAGAAAATATAAACAGACCAATCACAAGCACTGAAATTGAGACTGTAATTAAAATTCTCCCAGCAAAAAAAAAAGCCCAGGACCAGATGGATTCACAGGTGAATTCTATCAAATATTTAGAGAAGAGCTAATGCGTATCCTTCTCAAACTCTTCCAAAACACAGCAGAGGGAGGAAAACTCCCAAACTCGTTCTACTAGGCCACTGTCAACCTGATACCAAAACCAGACAAAGATGTCACAAAGAAAGAAAACTACAGGCCAATATCACTGATGAACAGAGATGTAAAAATTCTCAACAAAATACTGCAAACAGAATCCAACAGCACATTAAAAGGATCATACACCACGATCAAGTGGGGTTTATTCCAGGAATGCAAGGATTCTTCAATATATGCAAATCAAACAATGTGATACACCATATTAACAAATTGAAGGAGAAAAAACATATGGTCATCTCAATTGAGGCAGAAAAACCTTTCAACAAAATTCAACACCGATTTATGATAAAAACCCTCCAGAAAGTAGGCATAGAGGGAATTTACCTCAATATAATAAAGGCCATATATGACAAACCCACAGCCAACATCATTCTCAATGGTGAAAAACTAAAACCATTTATTCTAAGATCAGGAAGAAGACAAGGTTGTCCACTCTCACCTCTATTATTCAACATAGTTTTGGAAGTTTTAACCACCTCAATCAGAGAAGAAAAAGAAAGAAAAGGAATCCAAATCAGAAAAGAAGAAGTAACATTTTCAGCGTTTGCAGATGACATGATACTACACACAGAGAATCCTAAAGATGCTACCAGAAAACTACTAGAGCTAATGAATGAATTTGGTAAAGCAGTAGGATACAAACTTAATGCACAGAAATCTCTTGCATTCCTATACACTAATGATGAAATATCTCAAAGAGAAATTAAGGAAACACTCCCAGTTACCATTGCAACAAAAATAATAAAATACCTAGGAATAAACCTACCTAAGGAGAAAAAAGATTTGTACACAGAAAACTATAAGACACTGATAAAGTAATTAAAGATGACACAAACAGATGGAGAGATATACCATGTTCTTGGATTAGAAGAATCAACATTGTGAAAATGACTCTACTACCCAAAGCAATCTACAGACTCAATGCAATACCTATCAAACTACCACTGGCATTTTTTTTTTTTTTACAGAACTAGAACAAAAAATTTCACAATTTGTATGGAAACACAACACACCCCAAATAGCCAAAGCAATCTTGAGAAAGAAAAACGCAGCTGGAGGAATCAGGCTCCCGGACTTCAGACTATACTACAAAGCTACAGTAATCAAGACAGTATGGTACTGGCACAGAAACAGAAATATAGGTCAATGGAACAAGATAGAAAGACGAGAGATAAAACCATGTACCTATGGTCACCTTATTTTTGATAAAGGAGGCAAGAATATACAATGGAGAAAAGACACCCTCATCAGTAAGTGGTGCTGGGAAAACTGGACAGCTACATGTAAAAGAATGAAATTAGAACACTCCCTAACACCATACACAAAAATAAATGCAAAATGGATTAGTGACCTAAATGTAAGACCAGACACTATAAAACTGTTAGAGAAAAACACAGGCAGAATATTCTATGACATAAATCACAGCAAGATCCTTTTGATCCACCTCCTAGAGAAATGGAAATAAAATCAAAAATAAACAAATGGGACCTAATGAAACTTAAAAGCTTTTGTACAGCAAAGGAAACCATATACAAGCTGAAAAGACAACCCTTAGAATGGGAGAAAATATTTGCAAATGAAGCAACTGACAAAGGATTAGTCTCCAAAATATACAAGCAGCTTATGCAGCTCAATATCAAAAAAACAAACAACTCCATCCAAAAATGGGCAGAAGGCGTAAATAGACATTTCTCCAAAGAACATATACAGATTGCCAACAAACACATGAAAGGATGCTCAACATCACTAATCATTAGAGAAATGCAAATCAAAGCCACAATGAGGTATCACCTCACATTGGTCAGAATGGCCATCATGAAAAATTCTACAAACAATAAATGCTGGAGAGCACATGGACAAAAGGGAACCCTCTTGTACTGTTGGTGGGAATGTAAACTGATACAGCCACTGTGGAGAACAGTATGGAGGTTCATTAAAAAACTAAAAATAGAACTACCATACGACCCAGCAATCCCACTACTGGGCATATACCTGAGAAAACCATAATTCAAAAAGAGTCATGTACCACAATGTTCAATGCAGCTCTATTTACAATAACTGGACGTGGAAGCAACCTAAGTGTCCATCGACAGTGAATGGATAAAGAAGATGTGGCACATATATACAATTGAATATTACTCAGCCATAAAAAGAAAGAAAATTGAGTTATTTGTAGTGAGGTGGATGGACCTAGAGTCTGTCATACAGAGTGACGTAACTCAGAAAGAGAAAAACAAATACCGTATGTTAACACATATATATGGAATCTTAAAAAAAAGAAAAAAAAGTGGTTCTGAACAACCTATGGGCAGGACAGGAACAAAGATGCAGACGTAGAGAATGGACTTGAGGACATGGGGAGGGGAATGGTAAGCTGGGACGAGGTGAAAGAGTAGCATGGACATATATACACTACCAAATGTAAAATAGATAGCTAGTGCGAAGCAGCTGTGTAGCACAGGGAAATCATCTCGGTGCTTTGTGATCACCTAGAGGGGTGTGATAAGGAGGATGGGAAGGAGATGCAAGAGGGTTGGTATAAAGCAGAAACTAGCACACCTTTGTAAAGCAATTATACTCCAATAAATACGTTAAAAAATGCTTCTAATGTTTAAGTTCAGAGCAGCCATGTGTTCCTGACCCAGACTTCTGTCATAATGGCCATATTCGGGTTGATCCTCTGTGTGTGAGTTTGGCTTTGTGCAGAGGTTGCTTTCTGGCAAGTGAGCAGGTAGCTGCTCCTGATATCTTTGCAAGTGTTTGACTTGGGGTAAGGTTACACTAAAAGTGTCTTTCATGAGCGGGATGCAATGGCTTTCTGAACCCTGGGCACATAGCATCTGGATGGAGAATCTGGTGAAATGATCAGGAGGGGAGACACAAGATCAAGAGGCAGATGATGATTCTAGCTCATTATAGATAAAGTTCTTTTTGCTACTTTTGAACAAACTCAAGCATTCATTCAACACATATTTATCAAGTGCCTGATAATAAAACTTATGATTTATTAAGTGCTTACTATACTCCAGGTACTGTGATAAGACTTCAGTCTGTATCAATATTATTCATCCATCCATCTAATAACAATTATTGGATGCTTGTTGTATGTCAGGCATAGTTTTAGGTGCTGGGACTATAGCAGTAAAAACAAAACAAAGCAAAACAAAATCCCTGTCCCTGTGTGTGCGTGCGTGTGTGTTGTGTGTGTGAAACAACTATGTAATAGTTCAGACAGTGGTAAGTGCTATGAAGCAAAATAAACAGGGTAGGGGAACTAGGTAATGGGGGCGTAGTTGCTATTTTATGCAGCAAGATCAGGAAAGTCCTCTAGGACAAGGTGACATTTACACAGAGACTGGAAGTAAGGGAGTAAATCCATTGGGATATCTTAGAGAGGAGAATTCCAGGAAGAGAAAAACCAGTGTAATGCCCCAAAGCAGAAGCACGCTTGCATTTTTGAGAAAAAGAAGGAGATCAGTGTAGCTGGAGCAAAGAATAGAACTAGAAAGTGCAGTTTTGGTGTTACTGAAATAATATTGTCAATTGAGAGATTATCGTGGTTTAGATCAGTGAGTTAGTGATGGAGATGACAGATGGTCAGATTATAGATATACTTAGAAGAGCCCAAAGGATTTCCTGATGTACTGAATGTGAGGTAAAAGAGAAAGAGAAGTCAAGGACCAGAGAATAGTATTTGTCATAAGCAACTGAAAAGATGGAGTAATTATATATCGAGATGGGAAGACTATGGAAAGAACTGGCTTGGGAGATGAGGCCAGGAGTTCAGTTTTGGATATGTAGTTTTGAGATTACCATTAATGATACAAGTGGAGATGACCTGTCGAGAGCTTGGTATTTGAATCTGGAATCTGGGGGAGAGATCTAAGTTGGAGATATATAAAGCCAGGGGATAATATGAGATCTTCTAGACAGCGGGTGCAGAGAAGTGTCCTAAGAAATTAATACTGGGAAATTGAAAAAGAGTGGCTAATGAAGTAGGAGGAGAACCAAGGGAGAACAGAGTCCTGGAAGGCAGTGAAGAAAATAAAGAATAAAGAGTGATAATAGGCATTGGATTTGCCATTATGGAGCTCTTAACAAGAAATGTTCTCATTGAATGATAGATTCAAGAGCCTGATTATATTGATGTAGCAGAAAATGGGTGGCAAGAGAATGAGAGAGTGAGCCCAGACAAGTGTTAGGGAGTAGGACAATGGAAAGTATGCAAATCAGGAGAAGAGTTTTTGTTTTAAGGAGGGGAGTTGTCATAGCATGTTGGCATGTTGATGGGAATGACTGAGTAGAGGTGGAAAACCGAAGACCTAGGAGAGAGGGAGTAATTGCAGAAACAATGTCCTTAAGTAGAAAAGTACACAAGTACAAGCCTTCAAATACAAAAGTGAAGGAATTGCCTTAGGTCAGAGCATTGACATTTAACAAGAAGAAAAATAGAGAAAATGGGCACAGATGTAGGTGGGGAGGTAGATTGCTTGGTGGAAATCTGTGGAAGTTTCCTTCTTATGGCTACGAGTTCACAGTTTTCTCAGTGAAATAAGAAGCAAAAATTCATTGGCTGAACGTGAAGAAGCAGCAGAAGGTGTTGGGAGTTTGAGGAAAAAGAAGGTATAAAACACTCATAAAGAATAGGAGAGTGTGCTAGGGAAATAATTTTATTTATCCTAAAGTAGCCTCATAAGTCAGGTATTATTAAGTATATTTAAAATATTAGGATGCTGAAGTTATAGAGTTAAGTAACTTGTCAGAAATATATAGTAAATACATAGCAGAATCTAGATTTAATCTTGGTTGGTCTGCCCTTAATTATTGTGGAGGATACAAAATAACTATATAAGACATATTTCTTGTGGCCATGGAGTTTAAGCCAATTATGAGGGAAAAAACCACCTTTACTTCAAAAGGTTAATAATAATCTAAGATGCTGTAAGTGACGTAACCACTGAAATTCTAGGAAAACCTTATTTGAAGGATTCGATGTTAACTTGGAATAGAATGGATGATGGTTTCATGGTGGGACATGAGTTAGGATTTAGATGGTAGGATCTGGATAACAAAGAAACACTAGAGAAGGCACTCAAATGAGAAGTAGATCAAAAATAAAGAAAGAGGAAGGTGTAAGTGATAAAGGAGTACTTAAGGAATGGAGTTTTGGTAAATCTAACCTTAGGAGAGCCTGAGACAAGTAAAAAATTTATGTGTTAACAAGGTTCTCTATCAATGGAGATAATTTTAGTACTAAAAAGATAAGATGTAGAAGTGGAGGAGGTTTTGTTGGAGAGACCTGTGCAGTTGTTGAAGAGCAGCTGATGGGGGTGCTAGTGGGAAAAAAACAAAAAACAAAAAAAAACATCTGTTTTTGTGGCATTGGTAACCAGAGGACTAAGTCTTGGGGAAATCATACTCACTATAGAAAGAAAGAGGAATAATTCCAGAAGGCAAAGAGCCAGAGAGGGGATCCTTAAGTCCTGTCTTTGCACATCTCTGACTAACCCCTGAACTATGCATACATGGAACAGATCCAAGAAGATCAACTAAAAACAAACAAAAATATCTGAATTGAGATAGAAGCTGCTTCCCAAGAAGAAAAGTTTGTAGTCTAATTCCAACAAAGTTAAATGCCTACTAAAAGAAAAGAAGCTATATCTTGTAGAAATAATAGGATCCAGACTCTCCATGCTTAACATTCAAAGTGTCCAGGATATTCAATGTATATGACCCAGGAAAATGTGACCAGTTCTCAAAGGAAGAGACCATCAGCTAAGATGAATCCCAAGACGACCCAGATTTCAGAATTAGCAGACATGAAATTTAACAGTTATTATATCTACCTTCAAAGATGTAAAATATGCTTGCAATGGGTAAAAAGAGTAAACATCCCAGCACAGGTATGGGAACAGTAAAAATGCACAAAATTAATGTTCTATAACCAAAAATAAAATATCTGCAATAAAATATTCACTGGATGGATTTAACTGAAGAATGGAAATGATAGAGGAAAGAGTTAGTGAATCTTAAGATAGATGAATAGAAATTATCCAATGTGAAGAACAGAAAGAAGATGAGTAGAGGCTCAGAGGCTTGCTAGATAATATAAAAGAGTTTAACATATATTTTATTGAAATTCCAGGAGGACAAGAATGAGATATTAGAGTATAAAAATATGTAAATAAGTAGTTACCTAAAGCTTCCTGAATTTGATAAAAGACATAAATTTACATATTCAAGATGCTCAATAAACCACAAGCAGAATAAATATGAAAAAGGCCATAGACATATACATGTGTCAGTGACTATGAAAAGCCAAGGAAAAGAGCAAATCTTGAAAGAAATCAGAGAAAAATGACACATCACATATAAAGGAATGATGATTTGATTAAAGGTCAGAAAAGATTAAAACATCCTTAAAGAGTTTTTAAAAAGTCAACAGAATTATATAAGCAGCAAAAATAATTCTTCAGGAATAAAGCAAAACAGACATTTTCAGATAAAAGAAAACTATGAAAACTTGTTGCTACCAGATCTGCACAACAAGAAACACTAAAGGAACTTCTTCAGGCTAAAGCAAAATGACACCAGATGGAAACTCAAATCCCCAGAAAGGAATAAAAGTATCAGAAGTGGTGAATATCTATGTAAATGTATAAAAGACTATTTTTTTTGCCTTTTTCTTCTTAATTTGTTTATAGTACATGTGCCTGTATAGAGAAAAAACAACAACATTGTCTTCTGGGATTTTTATGTAAGTAGATGTCATAAATATAACAACAGCATAAAGATGTAAGTAGGAGAATAAATGAAATTTCAGGATTTTAAAGCTTTTACATAGTTAAAGAGGAAAACAGACAATTCCACAATTATAGTTAGAGATTTAATAACTTTCAGCAACTGGCAAAGATAGACAAAAAATTAGTAAAGACATAGAAGATCTGAACACTATTATCACATTTATCTGATTGACATTTATAGAACTATACCTAACAACTGCTAGCATACACATTCTTTTCAAGGGTATGTGCACACCAGAATATGTTAGGTTGTAAAACAAATCTCAGTAAGTCTTAAAAGTCTGAAATCGTACAGAGTATATTCTCTGACCAAAATGGAATT
Organism: Mesoplodon bidens; assembly: GCF_964165515.1. NCBI lineage: Eukaryota > Metazoa > Chordata > Mammalia > Artiodactyla > Ziphiidae > Mesoplodon > Mesoplodon bidens. The sequence continues at coordinate 170,560,341 of NC_138160.1, read as the reverse complement.
AAGTTAAAAATCAATACAAATAAGTATTCAAGAAAGTCTCAACTATTTGGAAATTAAATAATGTACTTCTAAATAATCTGTGGGCTAAAGAAGAAATCAATAAAGAAATCAAAATTATTTCAAACTAAATGATGATTAAAAAAGGAAAAAATTTTTTTAAAATCAAGGATCTAGGTTTCTACCTTAAGAAAATGACCAAATTAAAGCCAAGGTAATAGAATGAAGAAGACAATAAGGATAAGTCTAGAAATCAATAAAATAAAAATTGGACACAGAACAGGAAAAAATGAAACCAAAAGGTCAATTTTGAAAAGGTCAATAAAATTAATATACCTTATTGATTGCTGAAGAAGATACAATACACAAAATATGAATATCACTAAGTACTGCACATCTTACAGACATGAAAGGATAGTAATGGAATGTCATGAACTACTTTATGATGATAAGTTTAACCACTAAAAATGAGCCAATCCTTTGAAAGACATAAATAATTAAAATGAACACAAGAAGAAACAGGAAAAATTGAATAACCTTAGGTCAATTAAAAAGTTTAATTAAAATAAAAATCTCCTTACAAAGAAGAACCAGGCACAGATGGGTGCACTGGTGGATTCTAACATTTAAGGAAAAATAAGAACAATCTGATACAATCTTCTTTAGAAAACAGAAGAAAAGGGAATTATTTTCAAATCCTTTTATAAGTCCAGTATTACTAGGTGAACACATCACAAGAAAAAGAAACTACATACCAATTTTCTTCATGAACATAAGTTAAAAATCCTTAACAAAATGTTTGTAAATAAAATCCAGTAACGTATAAAAAGGGCAGTGTATTACAACCGTTTAGGATTTATTCTATGAAGCAAAGGTTGGATTTAACATACAAAATCAGTTTGACTCCTCATATTAATGGAATAAAGGAGAAAACACATGTGATAATTTTAGTAGAAGCAGAAAAAATTATTTGATGAAATTCAACTTGCATTTATGATAAAAACTCTCAGAAAACTAGGCATAGATAGGATCTTCCTCAACCCAATAAGGATATCTACACAAACCTTACAACTAATGTCATACTCAATGGTGAAAGACTGAATGCTTTCCCCTAAGATCAGAAACAAGGCAAGGATATCCACTCTCACAACTTTTATTCAATATTGTATTAGTAGAACTATGTAGGTCAATAAAGCCAGAAAAATAACTAAAAGTCATACAGATGTAATAGATATAAAAATATCTTTATTTGCATACAACATGATCATATACATATAGAAAATCCTGAAAGTCAGTAGAATTAATAGGTGCCTTAAAAGTTTGCAGAATACAAAGTCAATATGCAAAAGTCAACTGTATTTCTGTTCATTATCAATGAACTGAAAAATAGCATTAAAATAACACACCTATTTATAATGCCATAAAAATACTAAGAGCAAATCTAATGAAAGATGTATAAGACCTGTACACTGATAACAGCAAAACACTGCTGGGACAAATTAAAGAATATCTAAATTAATGGAGAGCTATACTATGTTCATAGATTGGAAGACAATAATGTTAGGATGGAATTTTCCCCAAGTTGATCTACAGATTCAATGAGATCACAATCAAAATCATAACCAGATATTTTTGAAGAAAGTGTTAATTTCTTCAAGTTAATTTTAAAAATTTATGTGGAAGTGCAAAAGTCCTGGAATAAATAAAACAATTTTGAAAAAGAATATCAAGTTTGAAGGACTTATGCTACCTGAATTCAAGACTTACTATAAATATAAAGTAATTAAGACAGTGAAGTATTGGCATAAATAGAGACAGCTAGATAAATGGAATTGAAAAGAGAACCTAGATATAGACTTATATGGTCAATTGATTTTGACAAAGACACCAAGATAATTCAATGGGGAAATGATAGTCCCTTTGACCAATGATGTTGGAATAATTGGATATCTGTGTGCAAAAAAGTAAACCTTGACTATTACTTTACATTATACATGAAAAGCAATTTGAAATGAATTGTATACCAAAATGTAAGAGCTGAAACAACAGCAACAAAATACCACAAGAGAAAGTAGAAAAAAATATTATGATCTTGGGTTAAGTAAAAATTTCTTCGGATTCCAAAAGCACCAACTATAAAAGAAATTAATTCATAAATTAGATTATATCAAGGGTAACATCTTTTGTATTTTAAAATACATAGAGAAAACCAAAAGGCAAGCTATCCTCTTACAGGAAATGTTTGCAAAACATATATCTGACACAGGAGTGTATCAAGAATACAAAAACTCAATTATAACAAGAGAAGCAACCTAATTTAGAAAGTCTACAATATATTTGAACAGATACTTCACAAAAGAAGATAAAATGAATGGCCACTAAGCACATGTAAATGTGCTTGATACCATTAAGTATCAGAGGAATTAAAATTGAAACCACTTACACGTTCACATTAAGTTGGCTAAAATTAAAAAGAGTGACAATATCAAGCACTGGGAAGAATTTAGAATAAGTGGGACTCTCATACAGTGCCAACATGAGTGCAAAATAGACAGTTGGCTTGTAACAGTTTGGCAGTTTCCTGTAAAGTTAAACAGGTACTTGCCATAAAACCATACAATCCCACTTCAGAAAACTAGTATTACCCAACAGAAAATATTTGTTCATCCAAAGACTTGTATTTACCCAACAGAAAAGAAAAGATGTGTTCATCCAAAGACTTGAATATGTATATTTATAGTAACATTGTTCATAATAGTCAAAAACTGGAAACAGCCACTATGGAGAACAGTATGGAGGTTCCTTAAAAAACTAAAAATAGAGCTACCATATGATCCAGCAATCCCACTCCTGGGCATATACCTGGAGAAAACCATAATGTGAAAAGATACATGTACCCCAATGTTTACAGCAGCATTATTTACAATAGCCAGGACATGGAAACAATCTAAATATCCATCGATGGAGGAATGGATAAAGAAGATGTGATACATATATACAATGGAATATTACTCAGCCATAAAAAAGAATGAAATAATGCTTTTTGCAGTGACATGGATGGACCTAGAGATTGTCATACTAAATGAATTAGTCAGAGAAAGACAAATATCATACAATATCACTTATACATGGAATATAAAAAAAATGGTACAAATGAAACTATTTATAAAACAGAAATAGAGTCACAGATATAGAAAAGAAACTTATGTTTACCAAGGGGGGAAGGTGAGGGAGGGATAAATTGGGAGATTGGGATTCACATATAGACACTGCTATGTATAAAACAGATAGCTGAGAGAGGAACAAAGATGGTGGAGTAGAAGGACGGGCTCTCACTCCCTCTTGAGAGGACACCAGAATCACAACTAGCTGCTGGACAATCATTGACAGGAAGACACTGGAACTCAACAAAAAAGATACCCACATCCAAAGACAAAGGAGAAGCCACAATGAGATGGTAGGAGGGGTGCAATCACAGTAAAATCAAATCCCATAACTGGTGGGTGGGTGACTCACAGACTGGAGAACACTTATACCACAGAAGCCCACCCACTGGAGTGAAGGTTCTGAGCCCCACGTCAGACTTCCAAACCTGGGGGTTTGGCAACGGGAGGAGAAATTCCTAGAGAATCAGACTTTGAAGACTAGTGGGAATTGATTGCAGGACTTCGACAGGACTGGGGAAAACAGAGACTCCACTCTTGGAGGCCACACACAAAGAAGTGTGCACAAAGGGACCCAGGGGAAGGAGCAGTGACACCAGGGGAGACTGAACCAGACCCACCTGCTAGTGTTGGAGGGTCTCCTGTAGAGGCGGGCAGGGGCTGTGACTCACTGTGGGGACAAGGACACTGGCAGTAGAACTTCTGAGAAGTATTCCTTGGCATGAGCCCTCCCAGAGTCTGTCAAGCCTCACCAAAGAGCCCAGGTATGCTCCAGTGTTGGTTGCATCAGGCCAAACACACAACAGGAAGGGAACCCAGCCCCACACATCAGCAGTCAAGTGGATTAAAGATTTACTGAGCTCTGCCCACCAGAGCAACTGTCCACTCTACCCACCATCAGTCCCTACCATCAAGCCTCTTAGATAGCCTCATCCACCAGAGGGCAGACAGCAGAAGCAAGAAGAACTACAATCCTGAGGCCTGTGGAACAAAAACCACATTCAAAGAAAGATAGACAAGATGAAAAGGCAGAGGGCTATGTACCAGATGAAGGAACAGGATAAAACCCCAGAAAAACAACTAAATGAAGTGGAGATAGGAAACCTTCCAGAAAAAGAATTCAGAATAATGATAGTGACAATGATCCAGGACCTCGGAAAAAGAATGGAGGCAAAGGCCAAGAAGATGCAAAAAATATTTAACAAAGACCTAGAAGAATTAAAGAACAAACAAACAGAGATGAACAATACAATAACTGAAATGAATACTACACTAGAATGAATTAATAGCAGAATAATGGATAAGTGAACAGGAACACAGAATGGTGGAACTCACTGCTGTGGAAGATAATAAGAAAAAAGAATGAAAAGAAATGAAGACAGCCTAAGAGACTTCTGGGACAACATTAAATGCAACAACATTTGACTATAGGGGTCCCAGAAGGAGAAGAGAGAGAGAAAGGACCAGAGAAAATATTTGAAGAGATTATAGTCGAAAACTTCCCTAACATGGGAAAGGAAATAGCCACCCAACTCCAGGAAGCACAGCGAGTCCCATACAGGATAAACCCAAGGAGAAACACGCCGAGACACATAGTAATTAAATTGGCAAAAATTAAAGACAAAGAAAAAAATTTTTAAAGCAGCAAGGGAAAAATGACAAATAACATACAAGAGAACTCCCATAAGGTT